>NC_069507.1:68874149-69520399 GCF_027579735.1 Bombina bombina
TTATACTGAATAGCAATAGTATGAATCCACGCTCTAAAGGCAGACATACCATTTTCAATCTTGGACAATTCCAAAGTTGAGCCCAGGTCCTGAACAAGATCAGAGAAAAACATGTCACATTTGGAGATAACCATAAAAATCATGTTGCGGCAGAGAAAATTCCGACTTTATATCATCAAATGATTTACTCAAATTATATTCCGGTTCTTTTAATTGAGACACATATGCTAAACCTCTTGATTTCCAGTATTTAAAGATACTCAGATTCAAACTGGGTATAAAATCTGGGTTACCTGTAATAGGGAGATATTTAGAAATTCTATAGTTAACCCGGAGTTCCTTACAAAATTTCTGGTATTTTTGAAAACTATAAATAGTTGATAGTAGTTTTGAAATGGGACAATGCAAAATGTCCTTCAGTGAAAGAGTATATCATTCCTTCTTCCTTTTCATAAAAGGACACATAGTCCTGTTCTATAGGCCAATCTATGGGTGTTTTAACCACAATTATATATATATATATATATATATATATATATATATATATATATATATATATATATATATATATATATATATATATATATATAATGCTTGGAAGGCCAAACCTCCAGACTTTTTCAATTGAGAAAGTTTGGTAATGTACAAATGGCTTTTTTCTCTTACCCAAAATAACACACATTTTATTAAACTATCTCAAATCCTTATTTTTAATGAATAAATGAAAATTTTGCACAAGATACAATAATTTAGGGAACAAAAAAACCTTTAACAACATTTTCTTACTGTAGCTATTATAGAAATAGGATGTGCTATCCATCTATTGATTCCTGATTTACATTTCTGAAAAAAATCTAAATATTTCATACCATCTATAAGGAAACAGCACTGTTAATCCCCACATTTTTAATATGAGCCACAACGTAAAATAGATGATCCAAAACATCTTTATTTTGTTTGTATAACCCATAACATCTTAACTATGTATCCTGAAAATATGTTGAATTTACTTACAATATCTGATAGACATGGAATGTTTTTATTTGTATTTGCTATAAATAGGAGCAGATCTGCATATCAAAATAGCACTATATTTATGCTCCCCAATTCAATGCCTTTAACTTATTGCCTTAATGAGGCAGCCAGGGGTTCAATAGACAAATTGAACAAAAATGGGGAAAGAGTGCATCCTTGTCTTGTTCCTTTTGCTATAAAAAAACTTTGGGAATAGACTACCATTAATTAATAGATAAGAGGAAGATTTATTATTTAATAGGCCTATAACATTATTGTCAGGGTGCCAGGAATCAGACTGAGACGAGAAGTGCAAAATTAATCAAACCTTTATTAATAGCAAAAAATAATAAAAAGACCACAAGTCAAATAACAAGCCAGGAATCAAAACAAGAGCTGGTAGTCAGACAAGCCGAGTCAGGAGCCAAAGCGAATAATCAGACGAGCCAAGTCAGGAGCCAAAGCGAGTAGTCAGATGAGCCGGAATCAGGAACAAGGAGAACAGCAGAAACAGGAACAAGCCAGGGATCAGCAACCAGGAGGGACGTCAGACAGCCAGGTAAAATGGCTGCCAGCAGCATATGGCAAACACAGCAGGGAAAAACCCTGACAGTACCCTCCCCTCAACGACCCCTCCCCCGCGGGATGACAAAAGGCTTATTGGGGAAATGGGCATGGAAGGCATGGAGGAGGGCGGGAGCATGAACATCAGAAAAGGGAACCCATGAACGCTCCTCCGGACCGTAGCCCCTCCAGTGAACCAAATACTGTACGCGGCCCCTGGACATACAAGAGTCAATAATGCTGCTGACCTCATACTCCTCATGGTTGTCAACAAAGATAGGACGGGGACGAGGCAACACAGTGGTAAACCGATTACAAACCAATGGTTTCAAGAGGGAGACATGAAAAACATTGGAGATGCGCATTGCAGGAGGAAGGTCAAGAGCGTAGACCACAGGATTGACCCATCAGAGTATTTCGAAAAGGACCAACATAACGGGGAGCCAGTTTATTGGAAGGCACATGAAGGTTCAAGTTGCGGGAGGACAGCCAAACTCTCTCACCAACCTGATAGGAAGGCACGGGCAGACGCCTACGATCAGCCTGGAACTTTAAGCGGTGCATAGAACGATGAAGACAATCCTGAATCTGCACCCACGTGGAACAGAGTTGCCGGAGATGCTCCTCCAAAGCCGGAATACCCTGAGACATGAATGAATCGGGCAACAAGGATGGATGAAACCCATAATTCGCCATGAACGGGGATAACTTGGAGGAAGCATTAATAGCACTATTACGAGCAAACTCTGCCCAAAGTAACAGTTTAGACCAATTATTGTGGTGATCTGAGACATAGCAACAGAGGAACTGTTCCAGAGCTTGATTAGCCCCATTGGATTGAGGGTGATATGCAGAGGAGAAGGAAAGCTGGATTCCCATTTGAGCACAAAAAGAACGCCAAAATCTGGAGACAAACTGGCTACCCCGGTCCGACACTATCTCCTTGGGTAACCCATGTAAACGGAAGACCTCCTGGGCAAAAATTGAAGCAAGCTCCTGAGCGGTAGGCAACTTCTTCAAGGGAATGCAATGTGACATTTTAGAAAAATGAAAACAAATAAGGGGGGAGAACCTAACCTATATTGTCACTAATACACATATATATAGTATAAATGCCAAATAGTGATGCTTAGTATATCTTGCAGGGGCATGTGTCCATTGTATAAATGCTTCAGTCAATCATATAATTAAATAACTTTGCAGCACCCCGCAATCCTGGAGTGTAATATGCAGACCAATGTACTAAATTACACGTTAGGTAAAGTTTGCCAGAAAATGTAGGTACAGCAATCCTGAGCAAGTATCCCTCATAGACGGGACCCTCTCGCTCATAGACAACCCTAATACCCGGTATTTGAGTAACAGATGCAAAAAAATATGTATATATATATATAGTATTTCAGGGGCAAGTATATAGAACACGAACAGTCTCAGAATATTCAGAGCCAATTTCACTCACCAGCTGCCGTCTTACACCGGGAACCAACCCGTCCACTAAACGCGGAAATGAGAATTATCTCCGGCAGCCTGGGAGTATTTCATGTGCGCTTCACCGGGTCCCAACCCGTCCACCATTAGCGGAGCGAACGCTGTCTGTGTTCCAGCCCTGGGTGTGTCCCACCGCTCCTCCCCGATTGGTCCTTGTGGGGAGTCGAGCCTCTGACATAGTACGGTAGAGTCGAAGGAACAAGATCCGCAATCAGATATGAAAATCCTGTAGATCTGTGGTAAACTGTACCGGGTATAGGGGAACTTGTGTGTCCATATAGCGGGATGCTATACCATTGATCAGCTTGATTTTTTAGTCTTTTTAGTCTTTGGTCCGCATCTCCAGCCGGCAAAAGCAGCCAGGTGCCTGGCAGTGGCAAAAGAGAAGTCCAAACAGAAAAAGAAATATTGCCAGGCACCTTTTATAGTTAAAAGTAGTAAACTTTATTAAGTCAAATTAAAACATAGTGAGAGAGGGGATAAAACATCCCTGAAGTTAAGCAGACTAACATGTTTCGGCACAAAACGCCGTAATCATAGTCCCTGACTATGATTACGGCGTTTTGTGCCGAAACATGTTAGTCTGCTTAACTTCAGGGATGTTTTATCCCCTCTCTCACTATGTTTTAATTTGACTTAATAAAGTTTACTACTTTTAACTATACAAGGTGCCTGGCAATATTTCTTTTTCTGTTTGGATTTTAGAAAAATGGTCAACCACCATAAGGATAACACTATTGCCATTGGAAACAGGGAACTCGACAATGAAGTCCATGGAAAGATGTGTCCAAGGACGCTCACCATTAGCAATAGGTTGAAGAAGAAACACAGGAAGACATCGAGGAGTCTTATTCTGTGCACAAAATGACCAGGAGGCAACATACGCAGCAACATCAGAACGAAGAGCTGGCCACCAGAATTGTCGAGTGACAGACCAAATCATTTGGTTCTTGCCTGGGTGACCTGCGGCTTTAGAAAAGTGTGCAAAAGTTTAGTTTGAAGATTCTCAGGAACAAAACACTTTCCATTAGGTTTCTCAGGAGGTGCATTGGTCTGTGCAGCCAGGATCTCCTCCCCCAAGGGAGAAGTCAAATTAGTACGTATGGTAGCCAAAATATGGTCAGGAGGTATAACTGGAGTAGGTACAGACTCCTCCTTGGACAGAGGCAAAAATTGTTGAGAGAGGGCATCAGCCCTAACATTCTTACTACCAGGCAGGTAGGAGACCACATAATTAAACAGAGACAAAAATAGCGCCCAGATATATAAGTGAAGTTTTGCTTCAGATATATAAGTTAAATTCTTGTGGTCAGTAAGAATGAGCACTGGCACGCTAGTACCCTCGAGAAGATGCCTCCATTCCTTGTGTGCCAAAATTATGGCCAGTAATTCCCTGTCGCCAATTTCATAATTGCACTCTACTGGAGACAATTTCTTAGAAAATAAACTAAATGGATCCAAGGAACCATCAGGCATAGGACGTTGAGAAAAGAGGGCACCTACTCCAGTCTCAGACGCATTGACCTCAAGAACAAAAGGCAGGACAGGGTTAGGATGAGCAAGAACTGGAGCGGCAGCAAAGGCAGTCTTAAGACTATCAAAGTCCTTAATGGCAGTAGGTGACCAATGGAGTGGATTATTCTCTTTACGGGTCATGTCTGTGATAGGTTTGACCAAGGAAGAAAAGTTTCTAATAAACTTTCTATAGTAATTGGCGAACCCCAAAAAACATGGAATAGACTGAAGACCAACTGGGCGAGGCCACTGCAGAACTGCAGATAACTTGTCAGGATCCATGAAGAACCCTGCAACGGAGATAACATAACCTAGGAAGGTTACTTGAGTTTGATGGAACTCACATTTCTCGAGTTTACAAAACAGGCCATTCTCACGTAGTCTCTGAAGAACCCGTGTAACATCAGAACGATGAGCCTCAAGTGTGGGTGAGTGTTTGAGGATGTCATCTAAGTACACCACAACACACCGTTGCAACATATCTCGTAGGACATAATTAATAAATTCCTGGAAAACAGCAGGAGCATTACATAGGCCAAAGGGCATTACAAGATACTCATAATGCCCACTCCTGGTGTTAAATGCTGTTTTCCATTGGTGGCCCTCCTTGATCCTAGCGAGATTTTACGCTCCTCTCAAATCAAGTTTAGTAAAGACCGTAGCTCCCTTGAGGCGGTCAAAGAGTTCCATAAAGAGCAGAATAGGGTAAGCATTCTTAATGGTAAGATGATTAAGACCCCTATAATCGATGCATGCTCTTAACTCGCCACCCTTTTTCTTCACAAAGAAGAAGCCAGCCTCTGTAGGAGAGAAGGATTTGCGGATGATGCCCCGTGACAGAGCATCAGCAACATACTCCTCCATATCACAATTCTCCGCAAAAGACAGAGGGTAAACCCAGCCCCGAGGAGGAATGGCTCCGGGTTGCAGGTCTATGGCACAATTGTAAGACCGGTGAGGAGGCAACGTACCGTCACGCACCTTGTCATAAATGTCTAGGAACTCTCGGTACTCCTCTGGCAATTGAGATACCGAAGACGTGCACAAGACTTTAACTGATTTCCGAAGACAAGTGGAAATACATTGCGGAGACCACAACAAAATTGCAGACCTGCGCCAGTCGAGACTGGGATTGTGCTTTTGGAGCCAGGGATAACACAAAATAACTGGAAAATGCAGAGAGTTTATCATCTGGAACTGGAGGGTTTCAAAATGGAGAGCCCCAACAGCCATGGATAACGGAGCAGTTTCATGAGTAACGAGTGCGGGCTGAAGGGGCCTGCCATCAATGACCTCAATAGCAAGTGGAATGGACCGAGGCAAAACAGGAATGAAGTGCTTTGATACAAAAGCACTGTCAATGAAATAGCCCACAGCACCGGAGTCAACAAGAACCTGGGTGACTATGGAGGAGTCCACTCAGGAAAGGACAACCGTGACCAAAGGTTTCCCTTTTAGCGGTTCCGGGGACGAGGATAAAGCACCCAAGGTCTGCCCCCGACAGAACCTTAGGTGTGATCGATTCCCGGCTGTGTAGGACAAGACTTCAAAAGGTGGCCCTGTAACCCACAATAGAGGCAGATCACCTCCCTCCTCCTAAAGGCCCTCTCCAACGCGGAGAGACGCGTGAATCCCAACTGCATCGGCTCAGCAGTACCTGGTGACTCGGGAGCAGGAGGCATGGGAGGAGAGGGTAGTAATGGTGGGAACGAACACGTAGGAGACAACAGAACTGGAGGCTTCCGCAAGTGCTCCTTGAAAGAGGGCCTCTCACTTAGTCTGATGTCAATTAGGATCAAAAAAGACACCAATGCCTCGAGATCTTCTGGTAAATCTCTGGCAGCAACTTCGTCTTTAATTGCATCAGAGAGCCCATGAAAGAAGGCAGCAACAAGGGCTTCATTGTTCCAACCTACCTCTGCGGCAAGCATACAGAACTCAATGGCATACTGAGCAACAGATCTTGTACCTTGCTGAATGGACATGAGTCGTTTAGCAGCAGAGGAGGAGCGAGCCTGAACATCAAATACCCTTCAAAAGGAGGCCACAAATTCAGGGTAATTTGAAATCACAGGTTTATTAGTCTCCCACAAGAGATTAGCCCAGGCAAGAGCTGTGTCAGAGAGTAACAAGATGAAAAATCCCACCTTAGCTCTGTCAGAGGGAAATGCCTGAGGTAACATCTCAAAATAAATGCCCATCTGGTTCAAAATCCCTCTGCACTGATTAGGATCGCCTCCATATCGCTGAGGTAGAGGTGCAGAACCGGACATGCTCCTGGTCGGACTAAGTGCAGCAGCGGAAACAGGAGCAGCCATAACTTGTGGAACACTTTGGTCCAAATGTGCAGTGCGAGTCAGCAGGGTTTGCAGGGCTAGTGCAAATTAATCCAAGTGGCGATCCTGTTCATCCATCCTGGAAATTTTGGCAGGTAAAGGTGGATTATTAGCACCATCAGGATTCATGGCCCTTGCGTGCCAGGAATCAGACTGAGACGAGAAGTGCAAAAATAATGGTACGCAGCATCCTGTCCGTGGAATCCCCCCATGTTGTTTGTTCAGCATTCCCCATCATCAGGAGACGAAGTCGCTGTATCAACTGCCAGAGTGTGGAGGAGTAGTGAGTAGTGATAGGATGATCCATCTGTGAGAGTTTTATTTGAAGTACATAACATGTGGTATGAACTTGCCCATTGTATTATGGATGTTTGAATATCTTGTACCCGCTTGCTCTCTCTCTACCTCTCATGTGGATACCCCACACCTGGCCACAGCGTTCTGGATGTTTGTAGGGATGCTGTATATGTGTTTATGCTCTAATCTGACCTAAGCAAACGGTGCCTCATTTCCATTAATGACTGTATTGCATACATTATTGACGTATTGCTTTAACCCTTTGCAACTGTGTTCTATTCATTATCATCATTCATCACCATTTGACGCTTTTCTTGTTTTTCAACTTTTCCTTTCTGTATCTACATGTGGATTTACAACTGCTGCTGTTTATTGTAGTGCATGCTACATTTTTTCACCAACTAACATTGGGACTGTACTGCCGGCTTAGGTTTAGGTTCTTTGAGCTAAATCAGGGGCCCACGTGTTTGTTTGCTTGTCTGGTCTATGTGTGTCTCTGTGTCTATTTGTAACATCTATTTAAGTGTTTTGTTGTTATTTTTTGATTAAAGTTTGATATATGCATTCATTGGTTTCTCTTATTTAAGGTGATTGCTTTTTCCCCTGGTCTTTCTGGTTATACCATATACCGGTATCACCACTTTTCTTTATACTTGTATTTTATATATTGTCTTGCCAGGCAGCATACCCTTATTTCCAATGATTGAAATAATTAATGTAAGGTTGAGCTTACTCATTTGTTCTTCTATAGTGATGTCGCGAATTGTTCGCTGGCTAATAGTTCCCGGCGAACATAGCATGTTCGCGTTAACCGCGGCGGGCAAACATATGCGATGTTCGATCCGCCCCCTATTCCTCATCATTGAGTAATACTTTGACCCTGTACCTCACAGTCATTAGGCACATTACAGCCAATCAGCAGCAGACCCTCCCTTCCAGACCCTCCTACCTCCTGGACAGCATCCATTTTAAATTCATTCGGAAGCTGCATTGTTAGTGAGAGGAGGGACAGTGTAGCTGCTGCTGATTTAGTAGGGAAATCTATAGCTAGGCTAGTGTATTCAGTGTCCACTACAGTCCTGAAGGACTCATCTGATCTCTGCTGTAAGGACAGCACCCCATAGGGCTGCTTTTTTTTTCCTGTGTAATCTAATTGCAGTTGCCTGCCTGCCAGCGTGTGTGTCAGGCTCACAGCGTATACTGTGCCCACTTGCCCAGTGCCACCACTCATATCTGGTGTAACAGTAGTGTAGATTTAAAAAAAAAAAAAAAAACTTTTTTGACTTTGTTAAATAATAGCAGTCAGTTTCCTTCACACGTGTGCGTTTAAGTGCCTGCCTGCCAGGGCACAGTGTCACCCCAGTGCAACTCATATCTGGTGTAACAGTAGTGTAGATTTAAAAAAAAACAGACTTTTTTGACTGTGTTAAATAATAGCAGTCAGTTTCCTTCACACGTGTGCGTTTAAGTGCCTGCCTGCCAGGGTACAGTGTCACCCCAGTGCAACTCATATCTGGTGTAACAGTAGTGTAGATTTTAAAAAAACAAAACACTTTTTTGACTGTGTTAAATAATAGCAGTCAGTTTCCAGGGCCGGATTGGGCAGCCGGGATACCGGGAAAAATCCCGGTGGGCCGCCTGCCTGCAGCTCAGCTGGGCTCAGCTGCTCAGGCTGGCTGGCTGCTGCTGCTATATATCTGCATTGCGATTATATTTTTGCTTGCGTATAATTGCGTTGCAAATGGTTCCCGGTAATAATGAATAGTTTACACTGTCTGACATCATGTCATTTATTTTTCTGAATTCTGATCTTACACTTAGTTACTTACTAAATAATAGTAAATTAACCCAACCGTTACCATACCAACCGCTGGTGGCGCGCTAACTAATTACCGCAATTAGCCATGGCCCATTCATTCTATTTATAATCTTCAATTTTTCTTTATTGCCGTTTGCCAAATATTGAGGGAGCTCAGAGTGACTCAGAGACAGTGACTGACTGAGTCTGTGTCTGTAACTGTTAAATTGTCACTCACAGTCACAGGCTCAGTTTGTCTGTCACTCTCATGATCTCTCACAGTGTCAATGAGGCGGCGGGCGGGCCGGCCAGAGTCGGACGGGCCACCACTGGGCTGGCCGCTGGCTGGGCAAGGGAAGGAGGTCAGCAGACAGCAGGTCAGTGGTGGGTCACTCACTCAGTCTCCAGTCTCAGTCAGGATCGGATCACAGATGATCTTAGTTATGTGATGCGGCGCCGGGTCAGGTGACAGGTCAGGTGGGGCGGGCTGGCGGCTTACGTGAGTGACGTCACTGTTGACACTGAGTGAGTAGAGTGTGTCTTCAGTTTAACTTCTTCTCACACGTGCCCTGGGTCCGGGAGCGCCTGCGCATGCGTCAGCGAGCCGACTGGTGTAAACTTACTTGCAGGTTGCAGCAGGCCACGTCGTGGGGTCACATGCAGAAGCAGGGACTAGACTGAGTCTGAAGGCGGGTCACAGTCAGGGACAGTGCCAGACACTAGACAGTGCGTGGAGAGTTAGTCTGAGTGGACACACACAGACAATTCAAGTTGGAATCGATCGTCAACCTCAACCGTATGTACTACTAGTACTACTACTAGTATATTTTTTTAATAATTAAATGTGATTGGGAATTAATTATGTGAAGTTTGTGAACATTATATGAACAGTCAGTCAACAGTTTAAATAATTATTTATGTAATGTGATTTGAATGAATGAATGATGATGTGTGTCTGACTGTCTGTGTGAACAACAGAAGAACATGAACAACATGTCCAGTTTACTGAACTAGTGTGTGCTGACCTGACGTGAGATCATATGGTAGTTGCAGCAAACACAGTGTGTGAGTGTCAGTTCTAAGTTCCTATTCTCACACCCAGGGAGTTAGTATAGCTATTATCTATCTCCTCAGTTATATGAAATATTATCTGTGTAAAATGTTTTTCTTTTCAGGCTGGAATAATTCATGTAAAAAAGACAAAACAACAAGTGTCTGTGTCAGTCATAGTGCAGTCACTGCTGAGCAAAATGGGGAAAAAAATAAAATAACTTGCTCACTTCTGTTTATTGGCTGGTGCATGACACATGACCTCACACAGGATGTTGGGAATTTTAGTCAGCTAATTATTTTTTCTTACTACATCACACTCTAGCTGTAGTTCTCTTATAATACACAGTAGGATGCATGCAATATGTAATAATGTAGATCACATGTCGTAGTTGATACTTGTGTATCACTGCACTTACTGAGAGTATTACTAAGGTGAATATACTGTATTTTCTTGATAAGCAAATAGTTTAGAGCACTAAAATATTACTAAATATAATACAGCAATCAAATATGTGGTGTGTGTCGGTTTGTATGTGTATGTTTGTGTCTGCGTCTGTATGCACGTGTATGTTGTGTGTCTGCAAGTATTTCATTTCTGTATAAAACTGCCTGCTTAACTCAAAATATTTTTACTTTTTATTATATATATATATATATAAATATATATATATACAGTATATATATATATATATATATATATATATACTTGAAAAACTAGTGACGTTTCGAGGACAATGTATCCCCTTCTTCAGACCTGAAGAAGGGGATACATTGTCCTCGAAACGTCACTAGTTTTTCAAGTAAAAGTATTTCACAAAAAGACCAGTGAGTGCAAGTCTTTTGTTCTTTTATCTCAATTTTTACTAGCACCCTGGCAGCTGTGGATAAGTGAGAGTGCACATCCTTGCTACATATATATATATATATATATATATATATATGAGTTGAAGGGAAAACCAGCTAGAGCATAGTTGGCTGGCTTGGAGGGGGCGTGACTAGGTTGGAGGGGGCGTGGCTAGGTTGGAGGGGGCGGGGTTGGGCTGGTCTATACAAATTTCCAGGGCTGGTCTGATTTCCCAGTCCGGCCCTGTCAGTTTCCTTCACACGTGTGCGTTTAAGGGCCTTCCTGCCAGGGCACAGTGTCACCCCAGTGCAACTCATATCTGGTGTAACAGTAGTGTAGATTTAAAAAAAAACACATATTATTAATGTGTTAGTTATGCAAAACTGGGAAATGGGTAATAAAGGGATTATCTATCTTTTAAAACAATAAAAATTCTGGTGTGAACTGTCCCTTTAAACAGGGAGTTTGGTCTGTCACTGTGAAGCGGGCGTAACCCTTACACTACCTGATCGATACAACATCATACCTGATGTTTTAAAGCACGTTATTCCAAACAATTTAGGAATGTTAGGTGATTTATGCCCTTTATGGATTAAAACCAGACCCTGCATCAACTATGTAATTTTCCATGGGAGTTTTGCCATGTATCCCCCTCCGGCATGCCAGAGTCCAGGTGTAAGTCCCCTTGAAACAACATTTCCATCACTATTGTGGCCAGAAAGAGTCCCTGTGGGTTTTAAAATTCGCCTGCCTATTGAAGTCTATGGCGGTTCGCCCGGTTCGCCCGTTCGCAAATAGTTGTGGAAGTTCGCGTCCGCCGTTCGCGAACGCAAAATTTTAGGTTTGCAACATCACTATTCTTCTATTTTTGCAAAAATAATCACACCTTTATTAATAGCAAAAAATAATAAAAACTCCACAAGTCAAATAACAAGCCAGGAATCAAAACCAGAACTGGTAGTCAGACGAGCTGAATCAGGAGCCAAAGCAAATAGTCAGACGAGCCGAGTCAGGAGCCAAAGCGAGTAGTCAGACGAGCCGGAATCAGGAACAAGGAGAACAGCAGAGTCAGGAACAAGCCAGGGATCAGGAACCAGGAGGGAGGTCAGACAGCCAGGTAATACATAGGAGCTCTCACAAACAGGTCTGAGACAACGCAAGGGCAAAGCATACTGAACAGAGGCCCTTTAAATAATAAGTGATGACATCACAATTCTGAGACTGCATCCTGTCTCACATGGATGATGTACACCAGTCCATAAAAGGAAGTGCAGGAAATGAGCAGCATCGCACAGTATGCACCAGAGTCAGCAAGAGAGGTGAGCAAAATGGCTGCCAGCAGCACATGGCAAACACAGCAGGGAAAAAACCCTGACAATTATACAACGAAATTTTCAATGCAAACTGATCCAAAGAAATAAGTAATTGATCCAATATAATAGAATCAAAGGCTTTCTCAGGATCTAATGTTAACAAAGCCAAATCTGTTTATCTTGCACTTCTCTATTCTTAGCCTTATTCCAATAATGTTGCAACACCAAAAGGATTTTGCCCAGACATAATTCCCATCTGATCATCAAGTGTTAATTTAATAGTATAAATGCTATTATGGATGTAAATAATTTATAATCATTATTTAACAATGAGATGGGCCTGTATGAACTTACTAGTTCCGGGTCTTTATCTTTTTTTTTGGGAATTAAAGATATTACAGAGGTTATGAAATAGGGGGAGTCCATAATTGATCCCATATTCTCAAATCAAAAGCCTTCTCGGCATCTCATGTTAGCAAAGCCAAATCTGTTTTATCCTGAACATCTTTATTATTAGCCTTATTCCAATAATGTCCCAACACCAAAAGAACTTTACGTAAATTCTTATTTGGATTTCGCCCAGACATAAATCCCATCTGATCATCATGTGTTAATTTACCTAAATATTTCTTAAATCTAAATGCTATTATGGATGTAAATAATTTATAATAATTGTTTAACAATGAGATGGGCCTGTACGAACTTACTAGTTCTGAGACTTTATCTTTTTTGGGAATTAAAGATATTTGAGTCCATTTTGTATTTAATATAATATCCATTAAACAGCTGTAGAAGTGTATCATACATTTCCTCCTTCATAATTTTATAGAATTCTATAGGGATAATCAGGTCCTTGGCCTCTCTTTTGTTTGGAGATCTTATTTTAGGGACTTCAATTGTCTCCACCTCATTGAGGATGACTTTGTTAAAGGTCATTAGTGCTTATATTATATTTGTTAAAAATTATGACCATGTCTGGTCTTCTTCCAGCTCTTTGTCTGTCTCATGTTTTGATTAGGGGTGGCTGAGTAACCCCGGAATATCAACTAGGGGTTTAGCTCTTATGTAAATATACTAAATTAACATCAAACTAAAAAAAACGCTCCTGTCATACATTTGAATGTGCACTATAGATGCTACAAATATTTACTAGAAATATTTCTGTCTGGCAAAATGTTATGTAAAAGCTATTCAATTTGATAGGAACTGAAATTAATGTTTACTCGGGTATCAGTTGATTACTGGTTGTTTTGGGAGAAGGACATGATTTCACAAGCACAAAATACTAACGTTGATATTTTTTTAAGCACAGGAACACCTGATTAATAAAAAGTAAACCATTAAAAAGAAAAGCTTCTAATAAAAAAAACTTTAATTTCTTTTTAAAGAGACATACTAGTAAAAAAAAACTAAATGCTTTAGTTTGTTAAATCATTGTAATATAAACAAAAACCTGTTGCAAATTAAGGCATCGATCATTTAGAAATGTTTATCTAATGATTTTTCTATGAAATTCACATATGGAGGGATATTTATCAAGCCGTCAACCGCAAATACGCTTGGATTCCGCAGCGTAATTGTGAAGAGCCTGATTTGCCCCATGTACAGACCGGCAAAAGTTGAAATTTGTTACATAACATACGATCCGCTGGTCTCAATCTGACACAGATCAATGCTTACGTCATTACAGATGTTCTGAATACAAATTCAGCACTATCTGACAACTTTTGCAAGTTAACAAATTTCCAACAGGTACGCTCGCCACTTTTCCGGCCCAGCGTACCTGCTTTTCAATCTGCCACCCTGGAGGCCGCGGATGTCATAGGAATCAATGGGAGTCTGAAAGCAGCGAAAGCTTACGTTCGATGCTGCCCGATATCCCATTGATTTCTATGGTTGAAAACAAGTAACGTTTACACCTAACACCCTAACATAAGCTTTGAGTCTAAACACCCCTAATCTGCCGCCCCAACATCGCTGCCACCTACATAATGTTATTAACCCCTATCCTGCCGCTCCTGGACCCCGCCGTCACCTACATAATGTTATTAACCCCTATCCCGCCGCTTAGTGACCCCACCGCCACCTACATAATGTTATTAACCCCTAATCCGCCGCTCCTGGACCCTGCCGCCACCTACATCATGTTATTAACCCATATCCCGCCGCTCCCTGACCCCTCCGCAACTAAATAAATGTATTAACCCCTTAAACCATGGCCTCCCACATCACTACCACTTACTAAACCTATTAACCCCTAAACTGCCAGCCCCCCACATCGCCATAAACTAAATTAAGCTATTAACCCCTAAACCTAACAACCTGCTAACTTTACATTATAATTACCTCATCCCTATCTTATAATAAATTTAAACTTACCTTTAGAATTAAAATAAACTATATTCAACTATTAATTAACCTACCCTAACTATTATCCTACAATTACATTAAACTATGTTAAACTATTAATTAACCTACCCTAACTATTATCCTACAATTACATTAAACTATATTAAACAAATAATTAACCTACCCTAACTATTATACTAAAATTACATTAAACTAGCAATCAAATTAACTATATTACATATTTAAAAACCTAACCCTACTCAATTTATTTAAATCTACTATAAAGAATTACTAAGTTACAAAAAATACAAAACACTAACGGTTAGATTACGAGTTTTACGTTATGAGTGAACAAGCAGCGTTATGGGTTATAACGCTGCTTTTTCACTACCGCTGCTATTACGAGTCTTGTCAAAAAAGCTGTACCGCACACTTTTTTGGCCGTAACGCAAATTAACTTACGCAATTTGCGTAAAGTCTTTTTTCAATGGGACTTCCATAGCGCCGATATTACAAGCTTTTTCTGGGAGGCCAAAAAGTGAGCGGTACAGCCTATACCGCAAGATTCGTAATGCAATAAAGTCAGTAGTTATGAGTTTTACGCTACAAAGCTGTAGCATAAAACTCATAACTAAAGTGTTAAAAAGTACACTAACACCCATAAACTACCTATTAACCCATAAACCGAGGCCCTCCTGCACGCAAACACTAAAATAAAATTATTAACCCCTAATCTGCCACTCCTGACATTGCGACACTATAATAAACATATTAACCCCTAAACCGCCACACTCCCGCATCACAAACACTAGTTAAATATTATTAACCCCTAATCTGCCACCCCTAACATTGCCACCACCTACCTACATTTATTAATCCTTAATCTGCCGTTCCGGACAACGCCGCCACTATAATAAACATATTAACCCCTAAACCTAACCATAAATCTAACCCTAACACCCCCTAACTTTAATATAATTAAAATAAATCTAAATAAAACCTACTATTAATAACTAAATAATTCCTATTTAAAACTAAATACTTACCTGTAAAATAAACCCTAAGTTAGCTATAATATAACTAATAGTTACATTGTATCTAGTTTAGGTTTTATTTTTATTTCGCAGGCAAGTTTGTATTTATTTTAACTAGGTAGACTAGTTAGTAAATAGTTATTAACTATTTACTAACTACCTAGCTAAAATAAATACAAATTTACCTGTGAAATAAAACCTAACCTGTCTTGCACTAACACCTAACCTTACATTACAATTAAATCAATTACCTAAATTACATAAAACAAACAAACACTAAATTACACAAAATAAAAAAAGAAATTATCATATATTTAAACTAATTACACCTAATCTAATAGCCCTATCGAAATAACCCCCCCCCAAAATTAAAAAACCCTAGCCTAAACTAAACTACCAATAGCCCTTAAAAGAGCATTTTGCGGGGCATTGCCCCAATGAAATGAGCTCTTTTACCTGCAAAAAAAAAATACAAACAACCCCCCAACAGTAAAACCCACCACCCACACAACCAACCCCCCAAATAAAATCCTAACTAAAAAAACCTAAGCTCCCCATTGCCCTGAAAAGGGCATTTGGATGGGCATTTCCCTTAAAAGGGCATTTAGCTCTTTTTCAAGTGCCCAAACCCTAATCTAAAAATAAAATGGATTGGAACAGCCAATAGAATGCGAGATCAATCCTATTGGCTGATTGGATCAGCCAATTGGATTGAAGCTCAATCCTATTGTCTGATTGCATCAGTCAATAGGATTTTTTCACCTTTAATTATGATTGGCTTAATTCAAGGGATGCCATCTTGGATGACGTCACTTAAAGGAACCTTCATTCTGGAAGAAGACTTCGATTTAAGAGGATGCTCCGCGCCGGATGTCTTGAAGATGGACCCGCTCGATGGACCCGCTCCGCGCCGGATGCATGAAGATAGAAGATGCCGTCTGGATGAAGACTTCTGCCCGTCTGGAGGACCACTTCTGCCGGCTTGGATGAAGACTTCTCCCGGCTTCGTTGAGGATGGATGTCCGGTCTTCAAAACTGTGGATCTTCGGGGGTTAGTGTTAGGTTTTTTTAAGGGTTTATTGGGTGGGTTTTATTTTTAGATTAGGGTTTGGGCACTTGAAAATGAGCTAAATGCCCTTTTAAGGGAAATGCCCATCCAAATGCCCTTTTCAGGGCAATGGGGAGCTTAGGTTTATTTTAGGTAGGATTTTATTTGGTGGGTTGGTTGTGTGGGTGGTGGGTTTTACTGTTGGGGGGTTGTTTGTATTTTTTTTTACAGGTAAAAGAGCTGATTTCTTTGGAGCAATGCCCCACAAAAGGCCCTTTTAAGGGATATTGGTAATTTAGTTTAGGCTTGTTTTTTTTTTTATTTTGGGGGGGCTTTTTTATTTTGATAGGGCTATTAGATTAGGTGTAATTAGTTTAAATATCTGATAATTTCTTTTTTTATTTTGTGTAATTTAGTGGGGGGTTTTGTTTGTAATTTAGGTAATTGTATTTTATAAATGTAATTTATTTAATTGTAGTGTAAGGTTAGATGTTAGTGTAACTCAGGTTAGGTTTTATTTTACAGGTAAATTTGTATTTATTTTAGCTAGGTAGTAAGTAAATAGTTAATAACTATTTACTAACTAGTCTACCTAGTTAAAATAAATAAAAACTTGCCTGTAAAATAAAAATAAACCCTAAGCTAGCTACAATGTAACTATTAGTTATATTGTAGCTAGCTTAGGGTTTATTTTACAGGTAAGTATTTAGTTTAAATAGGAAATATTTAGGTAATGATAGTAGGTTTTATTTAGATTTATTTTAATTATATTTGTTAGGGGGTGTTAGGGTTAGGGTTAGACTTAGGTTTAGGGGTTAATAAATTTAGTACAGTGGCGGCGACATTGGGGGTGGCAGATTAGGGGTTAATAATATTTAACTAGTGTTTATGATGCTGGAGTGTGGCGGTTTAGGAGTTAATATGTTTATTATAGTGGCGGCAATGTCTGGAGCGGCAGATTATGGGTTAATAAGTATAATGTAGGTGTCGGCGATGTCGGGGGAGGCAGATTAGTAGTTAATAAGTATAATGTAGGTGTCGGTGATGTCGGGGGCAGCAGATTAGGGGTTAATAAATGTAAGATTAGGGGTGTTTAGACTAGGGGTTCATGCTAGGGTGTTAGGTGTAAACATAAATTTTGTTTCCCCATAGGAATCAATGGGGCTGCGTTACTGAGCTTTACGCTGCTTTTTTGCAGGTGTTAGACTTTTTTTCAGCCGGCTCTCCCCATTGATGTCTATGGGGAAATTGTGCACGAGCACGTAAAACCAGCTCACCGCAGCTTTCATCAGCGCTGGTATTGGAGTGCGGTATGGAGCTCAATTTTGCTTTGCGCTCACAATTTGCCTGATAACGCCTCGTTTTTATAAACTTGTAATACCAGCACTGTAGGGAAGTGAACGGTGACAATAATGTGCTAGTTAGTACTGCACCGCTCATAACGCAAAACTCGTAATCTAGCCATAAATTACAAAAAATAGAAAACACTAAGTTACACAAAATAAAAAACACTGTTACACAAAATAAAAAACACTAAGTTACACAAAATAAAAAAGAAATGATCAAATATTTAAACTAATTACACCTAATCTAATAGCCCTATCAAAATTAAAAAGCCCCCCAAAAATAAAAAAACCCCTAGCTTACAATAAGCTACCAATGGCCCTTAAAAGGGCCTTTTGCGGGGGAATTGCCCCAAAGAAATCAGCTGTTTTACCTGTAAAATAAAATACAAACACCCCCCTAACAGTAAAACCCACCACCCACACAACCAACCCCCCCAAATAAAAACCTATCTAAAAAACCTAAAATTTAGTTCTTTTTCAGACCAAAGTCCCTAACCTAAAATTAAAACCCACGCAATAAACCCTTAAAAAAAACTAACACTAACCCTCGAAGATCCACTTACAGTTTTCGAATAGCAGACATCCATCCTCATCCTGGCGGCAGATTTACTCAGCGAAGCCGGCAGAGGTCTTCATCCAAGCGGGCCGAAGTCTTCCTCCAAGCGGGCAAAAGTCTTCATTCAGACGGCATCTTCTATCTTCATCCATCTGGCGTGGAGCGGCTCCATCTTCATGGCATCCAGCGCGGAACATCCTCTTCTTACGACGACTCTTGCAGAATGAAGTTTCCCTTTAAATGACATCATCCAAGATGACGTCCCTTACATTCCGATTGGCTGATAGAATTCTATCAGCCAACAGGAATTAAGGTGGAAAAAATCCTATTGGCTGTTGCAATCAGCCAATAGGATTAAGCTTTCATCCTATTGGCTGATCCAATCAGCCAATAGGATTGAGCTTGCATTCTATTGGGTATTCGAATCAGCCAATAGAATGCAAGCTCAATCCTATTGGCTGATTGGACTGAAATTCTTTGGGGCAATGCCCCGCAAAAGGCCCTTTTAAGGGCAATTGGTAGTTTATTGTAGGCTAGGTTTTTTTTTATTTTGGGGGGCTTTTTTTTATTTTGATAGGGCTATTAGATTAGGTTAATTAGTTTAAATATTTGATAATGTCTTTTTTATTTTGTGTAATTTAGTGTTTTTTATTTTGTGTAACTTTGGCCTAGATTTAGAGTTCGGCGGTAAAAGGGCTGTTAACGCTCCGCGGGTTTTTTTTCTGGCCGCACCATAAATTTAACTCTGGTATCGAGAGTTCAAACAAATGCTGCGTTAGGCTCCAAAAAAGGAGCGTAGAGCATTTTTACCGCAAATGCAACTCTCGATACCAGAGTTGCTTACGGACGCGGCCGGCATCAAAAACGTGCTCGTGCACGATTCTCCCATAGGAAACAATGGGGCTGTTTGAGCTGAAAAAAAACCTAACACCTGCAAAAAAGCAGCGTTCAGCTCCTAACGCAGCCCCATTGTTTCCTATGGGGAAACACTTCCTACGTCTGCACCTAACACCCTAACATGTACCCCGAGTCTAAACACCCCTAACCTTACACTTATTAACTCCTAATCTGCCGCCCCCGCTATCGCTGACCCCTGCATTACACTTTTAACCCCTAATCTGCCGCTCCGTAAACCGCCGCCACCTACGTTATCCCTATGTACCCCTAATCTGCTGCCCTAACATCGCCGACCCCTATGTTATATTTATTAACCCCTAATCTGCCCCCCACAACGTCGCCGACACCTGCCTACACTTATTAACCCCTAATCTGCCGAGCGGACCTGAGCGCTACTATAATAAAGTTATTAACCCCTAATCCGCCTCACTAACCCTATCATAAATAGTATTAACCCCTAATCTGCCCTCCCTAACATCGCCGACACCTACCTTCAATTATTAACCCCTAATCTGCCGACCGGAGCTCACCGCTATTCTAATAAATGTATTAACCCCTAAAGCTAAGTCTAACCCTAACACTAACACCCCCCTAAGTTAAATATAATTTTTATCTAACGAAATAAATTAACTCTTATTAAATAAATGATTCCTATTTAAAGCTAAATACTTACCTGTAAAATAAATCCTAATATAGCTACAATATAAATTATAATTATATTATAGCTATTTTAGGATTAATATTTATTTTACAGGCAACTTTGTAATTATTTTAACCAGGTACAATAGCTATTAAATAGTTAAGAACTATTTAATAGTTACCTAGTTAAAATAATAACAAATTTACCTGTAAAATAAATCCTAACCTAAGATATAATTAAACCTAACACTACCCTATCAATAAAATAATTAAATAAACTACCTACAATTACCTACAATTAACCTAACACTACACTATCAATAAATTAATTAAACACAATTGCTACAAATAAATAAAATTAAATAAACTATCTAAAGTACAAAAAATAAAAAAGAACTAAGTTACAGAAAATAATAAAATATTTACAAACATAAGAAAAATATTACAACAATTTTAAACTAATTACACCTACTCTAAGCCCCCTAATAAAATAACAAAGCCCCCCAAAATAAAAAATTCACTACCCTATTCTAAAATACAAATATTACAAGCTCTTTTACCTTACCAGCCCTGAACAGGGCCCTTTGCGGGGCATGCCCCAAGAATTTCAGCTCTTTTGCCTGTAAAAAAAAACATACAATACCCCCCCCCCCAACATTACAACCCACCACCCACATACCCCTAATCTAACCCAAACCCCCCTTAAATAAACCTAACACTACCCCCCTGATGATCTTCCTACCTTGTCTTCACCATGCCAGGTTCACCGATCCGTCCTGGCTCCAAGATCTTCATCCAACCCAAGCGGGGGCTAGACATCCACTGAAGAAGTCCAGAAGAGGGTCCAAAGTCTTCCTCCTATCCGGCAAGAAGAGGACATCCGGACCGGCAAACATCTTCTCCAAGCGGCATCTTCTATCTTCTTCCATCCGATGACGACCGGCTCCATCTTGAAGACCTCCAGCGCGGATCCATCCTCTTCTTCCGACGACTAGACGACGAATGACGGTTCCTTTAAGGGACGTCATCCAAGATGGCGTCCCTCGAATTCCGATTGGCTGATAGGATTCTATCAGCCAATCGGAATTAAGGTAGGAATTTTCTGATTGGCTGATGGAATCAGCCAATCAGAATCAAGTTCAATCCGATTGGCTGATCCAATCAGCCAATCAGATTGAGCTCGCATTCTATTGGCTGATCGGAACAGCCAATAGAATGCGAGCTCAATCTGATTGGCTGATTGGATCAGCCAATCGGATTGAACTATATTCTGATTGGCTGATTCCATCAGCCAATCAGAAAATTCCTACCTTAATTCCGATTGGCTGATAGAATCCTATCAGCCAATCGGAATTCGAGGGACGCCATCTTGGATGACGTCCCTTAAAGGAACCGTCATTCGTCGTCTAGTCGTCGGAAGAAGAGGATGGATCCGCGCTGGAGGTCTTCAAGATGGAGCCGGTCGTCATCGGATGGAAGAAGATAGAAGATGCCGCTTGGAGAAGATGTTTGCCGGTCCGGATGTCCTCTTCTTGCCGGATAGGAGGAAGACTTTGGACCCTCTTCTGGACTTCTTCAGTGGATGTCTAGCCCCCGCTTGGGTTGGATGAAGATCTTGGAGCCAGGACGGATCGGTGAACCTGGCATGGTGAAGACAAGGTAGGAAGATCATCAGGGGGGTAGTGTTAGGTTTATTTAAGGGGGGTTTGGGTTAGATTAGGGGTATGTGGGTGGTGGGTTGTAATGTTGGGGGGGGTATTGTATGTTTTTTTTTACAGGCAAAAGAGCTGAAATTCTTGGGGCATGCCCCGCAAAGGGCCCTGTTCAGGGCTGGTAAGGTAAAAGAGCTTGTAATATTTGTATTTTAGAATAGGGTAGGGAATTTTTTATTTTGGGGGGCTTTGTTATTTTATTAGGGGGCTTAGAGTAGGTGTAATTAGTTTAAAATTGTTGTAATATTTTTCTTATCTTTGTAAATATTTTATTATTTTCTGTAACTTAGTTCTTTTTTATTTTTTGTACTTTAGATAGTTTATTTAATTTTATTTATTTGTAGCAATTGTGTTTAATTAATTTATTGATAGTGTAGTGTTAGGTTAATTGTAGGTAATTGTAGGTAGTTTATTTAATTATTTTATTGATAGGGTAGTGTTAGGTTTAATTATATCTTAGGTTAGGATTTATTTTACAGGTAAATTTGTTATTATTTTAACTAGGTAACTATTAAATAGTTCTTAACTATTTAATAGCTATTGTACCTGGTTAAAATAATTACAAAGTTGCCTGTAAAATAAATATTAATCCTAAAATAGCTATAATATAATTATAAATTATATTGTAGCTATATTAGGATTTATTTTACAGGTAAGTATTTAGCTTTAAATAGGAATTATTTATTTAATAAGAGTTAATTTATTTCGTTAGATAAAAATTATATTTAACTTAGGGGGGTGTTAGTGTTAGGGTTAGACTTAGCTTTAGGGGTTAATACATTTATTAGAATAGCGGTGAGCTCCGGTCGGCAGATTAGGGGTTAATAATTGAAGGTAGGTGTCGGCGATGTTAGGGAGGGCAGATTAGGGGTTAATACTATTTATGATAGGGTTAGTGAGGCGGATTAGGGGTTAATAACTTTATTATAGTAGCGCTCAGGTCCGCTCGGCAGATTAGGGGTTAATAAGTGTAGGTAGGTGTCGGCGACGTTGTGGGGGGCAGATTAGGGGTTAATAAATATAACATAGGGGTCGGCGATGTTAGGGGTAGCAGATTAGGGGTACATAGGGATAACGTAGGTGGCGGCGATTTGCGGTCGGAAGATTAGGGGTTAATTATTTTAAGTAGCTTGCGGCGACGTTGTGGGGGGCAAGTTAGGGGTTAATAGATATAATACAGGGGTCGGCGGTGTTAGGGGCAGCAGATTAGGGGTACATAAGTATAACGTAGGTGGCGGTCGGCAGATTAGGGGTTAAAATTTTTAATCGAGTGGCGGCGATGTGGGGGGACCTCGGTTTAGGGGTACATAGGTAGTTTATGGGTGTTAGTGTACTTTAGGGTACAGTAGTTAAGAGCTTTATAAACCGGCGTTAGCCAGAAAGCTCTTAACTCCTGCTATTTTCAGGCGGCTGGAATCTTGTCGTTAGAGCTCTAACGCTCACTGCAGAAACGACTCTAAATACCGGCGTTAGGAAGATCCCATTGAAAAGATAGGCTACGCAAATGGCGTAGGGGGATCTGCGGTATGGAAAAGTCGCGGCTGTAAAGTGAGCGTTAGACCCTTTAATCACTGACTCCAAATACCAGCGGGCGCCCAAAACCAGCGTTAGGAGCCTCTAACGCTGGTTTTGACGGCTACCGCCGAACTCTAAATCTAGGCCTTAGTGTTTTTTATTATTTGTAACTTAGTTTTTATTTTTTGTAACTTAATAATTCTTTATAGTAGTTTAAATGACTTGAGTAGGGTTAGGTTTTTATATATGTAATATGGTTAATTTAATTGTTAGTTTAATGTAATTTTAGTATAATAGTTAGGGTAGATTAATATTTAGTTTAATATAGTTTAATGTAATTGTAGGATTATAGGGTAGGTTAATTAATAGTTGAATATAGTTTATTTTAATTCTAAAGGTAAGTTTAAATTTATTATAAGATAGGGATGAGGTAATTATAATGTAAAGTTAGCAGGTTGTTAGGTTTAGGGGTTAATAGCTTAATTTAGTTTATGGCGATTTGGGGGCAGGCGGTTTAGGGGTTAATAGGTTTAGTAAGTGGTAGTGATGTGGGAGGCCAGGGATTTAGGGGTTAATACATTTATTTAGTTGCGGAGAGGTCCAGGAGCGGGGGAGGGGGGTTAATAACTTTATTAGAGTTGTGGTGGGCTCCAGGAGCGGTGGAATAGGGGTTAATACATTTATTAGAGTTGCGGTGGGCTCCGGGAGTGGCGGGATAGGGGTTAAAACATTTATTAGAGTTGCAGTGGGGTCCAGGAGCGGTGGGATAGGGGTTAATAATTTTATTAAAGTTGCTGCGGGGTCAGGGAGCTGCGGGATAGGGGTTAAACATTTTAGTATAGTGGCGGTGTTTAGTGACAGGATATAAATAAAGTTGGGAAAAAGCTGAATAGCAGCGAGATCGATGACTGTTAGTTAACAACAGTCCGCTGCTCATCGCTCCGTACTTGGTGCGCGGCTTTTTGACAGCTTTTTTTTATAAATAAGGAGAGCGTTTTCAGGTCCGCTGCCGCGATGTTAGGCGATGTTAGGCGAGCGTATTGGTCAGGGCCGGACTGGGAAATCAGACTGGCCCTGGAAATTTGTATAGACCGGCCCAGCCCGCCCCCTTCAGTCCTGCCCCTCCAGCTCCGCCCCCTTTAAATAAACTCAATTTTTTTTCATTATTCAGATAGGGGGTTAAACTGGATGTTGTCTCCCTTAAGGTAACAGGTATTTTACTTAAAGGGACACTGAACCCAATTTTTTTCTTTCGTGATTCAGATAGAACATGACATTTTAAGCAACTTTCTCATTTACTCCTATTATCAAATTTTCTTTATTCTCTTGGTATCTTTATTTGAAATGCAAAAATGTAAGTTTAGATGCCGGCCCATTTTTGGTGAACAACCTGGGTTGTTCTTGCTGATTGGTGGATAAATTCATCCACCAATAAAAAAAAGTGCTGTCCAGAGTTCTCAACTAATAAAAAAGCTTAGATGCCTTCTTTTTCAAATAAAGATAGCAAGAGAAGGAAGAAAAATTGATAATAGGAGTAAATTAGAAAGTTGCTTAAAATTGCATGCTCTATCTGAATCCCGAAAGAAAAAAATTGGGTTCAGTGTCCCTTTAAAAGGAAATGGTTCCCTTTATGTTTATAACATACTTCCTAATACTGTGCTTTTTTTGTTTGTTTGTTTTTTAATTAAAGAAACACAGGTAAATATTTACATATTCAGACTTGCTAGAAACTGCAATGATATTTACATTCCACAATCAAAAACAAAGAATGATACAAATCTTATAATTTTCATCACTATGGGAATAAAGCACAGCTTAATATTCATAGAAATAATATCAAATGCAGAACAGTAGCAGTTAAAACAAGAAAGATGTTTGTGGATATAGTAGACAGCTAAAACAAGCAATACAAAAAATCTTAATAAATACATAATACTTAAAAATACGTATAAATTATTATTACATAGACTTATGGTTTAAAAAAAAAAATTCAACTAGTAACTAAATCCACTGGCTTAGTGCTGTTTCACATCATCTGGTAAGCAAAGGGTTAACGCGTAGTTGCAGGTGTGAAGTGTATATTGCAAATACAATGATAATTGATAACTGCGATTAGATTTCTGGAACTACAATAAACAATGACGTGAGTCCGAGAAATAGATCACTTCTATGTTGAAGTTATATTTATGATCAGTCTGCAAAACTCAGATGTTTTATACAAATACTCATCAGCCCACAGCTACACCCGGTACTTACCAGAACCACTTGCTGCCAAAGCTAGGCACAGAGAATAATGGTTGGGTTGGTGCTCTGCCCTGAGCAAGTCCATCATTCAGTTAGTGGACTGGATAGGGACACTCACACTCCCCGTGACGTTCAAGCCGCCCCGGCCCACCCCCGTAATTGCATACCCTGGCCCCATCCAATGACAGACTGAGCTGTGATTGACAGTCCAGACAGAGACTCCGTCTGATTGGCTTGCAGTAGGTTGCGCTTGCGTTGTGGCTGTTTATTGGTTATTAGATTAGAAGTGAACTTACTTAGAACTAGAAACAGTCTAGCGTGCCTTAGCCTATACTACTAACTTAGTGCAACTAGCGATATTGCATCAAAAAATTTGCTAATAAAAATGTGTTGCTAATAATTCATTATTAATTGGTGCTGTCTTCTACTGCAGCAGCTGAGCCAGCCCAGCTGAGCTGCCGGCCGACGGCCCACCAGGATTTTTCCTAGTTCCGGCTGCCCAATCCGACCCTGGTATTAGATTGGTGCCGGCGAATGCAGCACAGTTGACGGCTTGATAGGTAGGCCTCTTAAAGTCTACAGGGGATTTTTATAGATAAAGCATTTGTCTACTGGATTGTATTGGTTCCTTATGCATTGAACCCCTGCAAAGAGGGGCCAATCAGAAACTGCATCCGCTTAAAGCTGCCGTGTCCTGAGAGATTGTTTTAACCTTTTCCCAAAAACTGTTGCTGTTCTATGTAATGGCGCATTTCTACTGCTTTGCTCTCCAAATATTTTATTTGTAAATTTTATCACAATCCTTGATCCCTGGCAGTCTAGTGGGGTGCTTCTAGGACTTCTACTGTGTAAATATTTGAGGTAAATATATGCTAAAACTGCTGAGAGTAAGGTTTTAGGAAAGTAGACTTCTCAGTGCCTAGGGCAGCACATAACATTTTGGCCTAGATAACATGGGGAGTGCAAAACATCTTAGTGCTATTGTATGTTAACATTGCCTGAGCTTAATCAATAAGCTATTTTTATTGCTCAAGCGATAATCAAGGGTGTGTTAACATCCGCACATAATCCCTCACATAATAGACTTCTATGGTGGTGCACAGTATAACATTCATGTTGGATATCGCATAAGCGCTAAGCCAATGGTTTGCTAAACAGAAGGTGCTCTAAACTAGTGGCGCGCAAATAATTCAGTTCTCTATGTAGTTCTGTACCATATTAATAGTAATGATTTACTTCAGGTCTTAAAAAGTGCTACATTTTCAAACGTATTTTGAATTGCGCTGAAGCACGACGCTTAAAGGGTCAGTAAAGTCAAATTGAAACTTTTATGAATCAGATAGAGTATACAATTTAAAATAATATTCCAATTTACTTCCATTATTTAATACACTTTGTTCTCTTAGTATCCTGGAACGAATAAATAGGTAATGAGCACTGCTGAGAGCTAGGTGCTGATTTGTGGCTGTGCATGGCTCCTGTCATTGGTTTAACTGATGTGATCAGCTAGCTCCCATTAGTACATTGCTGCTCCTTTAACAAAGGATACCATTACAATAAAAGCAATATTTATTTAATAATAGAAAAACATTGGAAAGTTGTTTATTGCCTATTTAAATCATGAAAATAATAATTTGAGGTTTTATGTCCCTTTAACTAACCTCTTGTAATACAGTTTCAATGAGTGAGCTAATAGTTTACTCTGCATGATCCATTAAACGTATCAGGCACGCTAAAAAATATGCTTAGGTAAAAATATTTAACAATAAACTTGGTATACCTTATTGTGTGTTATTCTTTATGTTGTGTAAAAAATAACACACCCTACGCTAGGATTGCTCTCCTCTTGTAATCTAGTTCATTATTATTAGATTAGAATGTCCCTTTACACTCGCACCATAGTAAATAGGCCCCTAAGTGTGTAGTCTGAAGGTCCAGGGTTTAATTCCCGACACCTTTTTTTTATTTATATTTTATAATTTTATATTTAATTGTATTTCTGTTGTACATATTATTAACATTGGGCCAGATTACAAGTTGTGCGGTACGGCTTTACCACAAAAAAAATGGCCTTTGAGTACGGAATGGTCAGCTCACCGGTATTAAAAGTCACGTGTTACGGCTTTACCGTGACCGTTATGGCCTATACAGCAACGATCCATTCTGCAATCAAAGGGCCCGATCCGATATGCAGCGTCGCCCGCAAAAGCTGGCGACGCCAGATTTTGTGCTGCTTTGGCATCACATATACGGCGTAGCATACAAGTTACGCCCGTATATTTCACCCGTTCCACGCAATTTGTACTCCCATAGGCTAACATGGGACCGCGTCGTAAGTCGGTATCCAATATCCAGCGCAAGGCCTTACGTGGTGAAAATGGAGAAATCTTACTCCATTTTCACCTCGCCATAAAATGCAGCCGTAGCAGGCCTTGCGCTGAGTATGGTAGCACCGTAACTCCCTAAAATGCCTGCAAAAAAAACCTAACACCTAACTATCTGTCAACCGCAATCCCCCACCGCAATAACTAATAAAGTGTATTAACCCCTAAACCGCCATAGCCCACACTGCAATAAACCTATTCTATTATTAACCCCTAAACCGCCATAGCCCACATAACCTATTAAATCTATTGACATCTAATCTGCCGCCGCCAACGTCGCCACCACTATAATAAAGTTATTAACCCCTAAACCTATGTCTAACCCTAACACCCCCCTAACTTAATTATTATTTAAATAAATCTAAATAATATTACTATTATTAACTAAAGTATTCCTATTTAAAACTAAATACTTACCTATAAAATAAACCCTCTGGCCTAGATTTAGAGTTTGGCGGTAGCCGTGAAAACCAGCGTTAGAGGCTCCTAACGCTGGTTTTAGGCTACCGCCGGTATTTGGAGTCACTGAAAAAAGGGTCTAACGCTCACTTTCCAGCCGCGACTTTTCCATACCGCAGATCCCCTTACGTAAATTGTGTATCCTATCTTTTCAATGGGATCTTTCTAACTCCGGTATTTAGAGTCGTTGCTGGAGTGAGATTTAGAGCTCTTACGACAAAACTCCAGCCGCAGAAAAAAAACAGGAGTTAAGAGCTTTTTGGGCTAACGCCGGTTCATAAAGCTCTTAACTACTGTGCCCTAAAGTACACTAACACCCATAAACTACCTATGTACCCTTAAACCGAGGTCCCCCCACATCGCCGCCACTCGATTAAATTTTTTTAACCCCTAATCTGCCGACCGCCACCTACATTATAGCTATGTACCCCTAATCTGCTGCCCCTAACACCGCCGACCCCTATATTATATTTATTAAACCCTAATCTGCCCCCCTCAACGTCGCCTCCACCTGCCTACACTTATTAACCCCTAATCTGCTGAGCGGACCTGAGCTCTACTATAATAAAGTTATTAACCCCTAATCCGCCTCACTAACCCTATAATAAATAGTATTAACCCCTAATCTGCCCTCCCTAACATCGCCGACACCTAACTTCAAACATTAACCCCTAATCTGCCGACCGGAGCTCACCGATACTATAATAAATGTATTAACCCCTAAAGCTAAGTCTAACCCTAACACCAACACCCCCCTAAGTTAAATATAATTTAAATCTAACAAAATTAATGAACTCTTATTAACTAAATTATTCCTATTTAAAGCTAAATACTTACCTGTAAAATAAATCCTAATATAGCTACAATATAAATTATAATTACATTGTAGCTATTTTAGGATTAATATTTATTTTACAGGCAACTTTGTAATTATTTTAACCAGGTACAATAGCTATTAAATAGTTACCTAGTTAAAATAATTACAAAATTACCTGTAAAATAAATCCTAACCTAAGTTACAATTAAACCTAACACTATACTATCATTAAATTAATTAAATTAAATACCTACAATTACCTACAATGAAACCTAACACTACACTATCAATACATTAATTAAATACAATATCTACAAATAACTACAATAAAATAAACTAACTAAAGTACAAAAAATAAAAAGAACTAAGTTACAAAAAATAAAAAAATATTTACAGACATAAGAAAAATATTACAACAATTTTAAACTAATTACACCTACTCTAAGCCCCCTAATAAAATAACAAAGACCCCCAAAATAAAAAATGCCCTACCCTATTCTAAATGACTAAAGTTAAAAGCTCTTTTACCTTACCAGCCCTGAACAGGGCCCTTTGCGGGGCATGCCCCAAGAATTTCAGCTCTTTTGCCTGTAAAAAAAAACATACAATACCCCCCCCAACATTACAACCCACCACCCACATACCCCTAATCTAACCCAAACTCCCCTTAAATAAACCTAACACTAAGCCCCTGAAGATCTTCCTACCTTGTCTTCACCTCACCAGGTATCACCGATCCGTCCTGGCTCCAAAATCTTCATCCAACCCAAGCGGG
Organism: Bombina bombina; assembly: GCF_027579735.1. NCBI lineage: Eukaryota > Metazoa > Chordata > Amphibia > Anura > Bombinatoridae > Bombina > Bombina bombina. Next base: position 68,904,147 of record NC_069507.1, read on the forward strand.
GGCTGGCGATCCATCATCCGGTGGCTGAAGCGGTCCAGAAGAGGCTCCAAAGTCTTCATCCTATCCGGGAAGAAGAGGCGATCCGGACCGGCAACCATCTTGATCCAAGTGGCATCTTCTATCTTCATCCGATGACGACCGGCTCCATCCTGAAGACCTCCAGCGCGGATCCGTCCTCTTCTTCCGACGACTTCCCGACGAATGACGGTTCCTTTAAGGGACGTCATCCAAGATGGCGTCCCTCGAATTCCAATTGGCTGATAGGATCAGCCAATCGGAATTAAGGTAGGAATATTCTGATTGGCTGATGGAATCAGCCAATCAGAATCAAGTTCAATCCGATTGGCTGATCCAATCAGCCAATCAGATTGAGCTTGCATTCTATTGGCTGTTCCGATCAGCCAATAGAATGCGAGCTCAATCTGATTGGCTGATTGGATCAGCCAATCGGATTGAACTTGATTCTGATTGGCTGATTCCATCAGCCAATCAGAATATTCCTACCTTAATTCCGAGTGGCTGATAGAATCCTATCAGCCAATCGGAATTCGAGGGACGCCATCTTGGATGACGTCCCTTAAAGGAACCGTCATTCGTCGGGAAGTCATCGGAAGAAGAGGACGGATCCGCGCTGGAGGTCTTCAGGATGGAGCCGGTCGTCATCGGATGAAGATAGAAGATGCCGCTTGGATCAAGATGGTTGCCGGTCCGGATCGCCTCTTCTTCCCGGATAGGATGAAGACTTTGGAGCCTCTTCTGGACCGCTTCAGCCACCGGATGATGGATCGCCAGCCCCCGCTTGGGTTGGATGAAGATTTTGGAGCCAGGACGGATCGGTGATACCTGGTGAGGTAAAGACAAGGTAGGAAGATCTTCAGGGGCTTAGTGTTAGGTTTATTTAAGGGGGTTTGGGTTAGATTAGGGGTATGTGGGTGGTGGGTTGTAATGTTGGGGGGGGTATTGTATGTTTTTTTTTACAGGCAAAAGAGCTGAAATTCTTGGGGCATGCCCCGCAAAGGGCCCTGTTCAGGGCTGGTAAGGTAAAAGAGCTTTTAACTTTAGTCATTTAGAATAGGATAGGGCATTTTTTATTTGGGGGGTCTTTGTTATTTTATTAGGGGGCTTAGAGTAGGTGTAATTAGTTTAAAATTGTTGTAATATTTTTCTTATGTTTGTAAATATTTTTTTATTTTTTGTAACTTAGTTCTTTTTTATTTTTTGTACTTTAGTTAGTTTATTTCATTTTAGTTATTTGTAGATATTGTATTTAATTAATGTATTGCTAGTGTAGTGTTAGGTTTCATTGTAGGTAATTGTAGGTATTTTATTTAATTAATTTATTGATAGTGTAGTGTTAGGTTTAATTAGAACTTAGGTTAGGATTTATTTTATAGGTAATTTTGAATTTATTTTAACTAGGTAACTATTAAATAGTTCTTAACTATTTAATAGCTATTGTACCTGGTTAAAATAATTACAAAGTTGCCTGTAAAATAAATATTAATCCTAAAATAGCTACAATATAATTATAATTTATATTGTAGCTATATTAGGATTTATTTAACAGGTAAGTATTTAGCTTTAAATAGGAATAAGTTATTTAATAAGAGTTAATTTATTTCGTTAGAATCAAATTATATTTAACTTAGGGGGGTGTTAGTGTTAGGGTTAGACTTAGCTTTAGGGGTTAGTACATTTATTATAGTAGCGGTGAGCTCCGGTCGGCAGATTAGGGATTAATAAGTGTAGGCAGGTGGAGGTGACGTTGTGGGGGGCAGATTAGGGGTTAATAAATATAATATAGGGGTCGGCGGTGTTAGGGGCAGCAGATTAGGGGTACATAAGGATAATGTAAGTAGCGGCGGTTTACGGAGCGGCAGATTAGGGGTTAATAATAATATGCAGGGGTCAGCGATAGCGGGGGTGGCAGATTAGGGGTTAATAAGTGTAAGGGTAGGGGTGTTTAGACTCGGGGTACATGTTAGAGTGTTAGGTGCAGACGTAGGAAGTGTTTCCCCATAGCAAACAAAGGGGCTGCGTTAGGAGCTTAACGCTGCTTTTTTGCAGGTGTTAGGTTTTTTTTCAGCTCAAACAGCCCCATTGTTTCCTATGGGGGAATCGTGCCCGAGCACGTTTTTGAGGCTGGCCGCGTCCGTAAGCAACTCTGGTATCGAGAGTTGAAGTTGCGTTAAAAATGCTCTACGCTCCTTTTTTGGAGCCTAACGCAGCATTTTTGTGGACTCTCAATACCAGAGTTATTTTTATGATGCGGACAGAAAAAAGCCGGCATTAGCTACGCGGGTCGTTACCGACAAAACTCTAAATCTAGGCCTAAGATAGCTACAATATAATTAATAATTACATTATAGCTATTTTAGGATTTATTTTTATTTTACAGGCAACTTTGTATTTATTTTAACTAGGTGCAATAGCTATTAAATAGTTAATAACTATTTAATAGCTACCTAGTTCAAATAATTACAAAATAGTTCAAATAATTACAAAATTACTTGTAAAATAAATCCTAACCTAAGTTACAAATACACCTAACACTACACTATCATTCAATTAATTCAATAAATTAACTACAAATAGCTAAAATTAAATACAATAAAATTAAATAAACTATAGTACAAAATAAAAAACACTAAATTACAGAAAATAAAGAAAAATTACAAGAAGTTTAAACTAATTACACCTAATCTAAGCCCCCTAATAAAATAAAAAAGCCCCCCAAAATAATAAAATGCCCTACCCTATATAGGGCCTTTTGCAGGGCATTGCCCCAAAGTAATCAGCTCTTTTACCTGTAAAAAAAAAAAACAATACCCCCCCAACATTACAACCCACCACCCACACACCCCTACTCTAAAACCCACCCAATTCCCCCTTAATAAAACCTAACACTACCCCATTGAAGATCACCCTACCTTGAGCCGTCTTCACCCAGCCGGGAACAAGTGGTCATCCGATCCGGGCAGAAGTCTTCATCTGATGGGGCAGAAGGGGAAATCCAGACCGGCAGAAGTCCTCATCCTAACCTTCTGCAAAGTCTTGGGTATTGACCCACCGCCTGAGAATTAACTCCTCTACCTACCGCTCCTAAAAGATCTGGAGAACTGTCAACTTCCTGGCGAACAGTTACCCCTAAGAAAAATAAAGAGCCTGCTGCCTCATTTTCTGGACGCAACCCACCTAGCCCTCGCTCCCCAACTACTCCGACTTAAAACAGAAAAGGTATTAAATCACTCACAATTTAAACACGTCAAATGGACTACCCTGTACACTTAAAAGTCTAGGTACAAACTTTCTCAAGCTGAATGTGCAAGCTAAGCTGAACTTCGCTACAACAGTTATTGATTCTAGACAATAGAAGTAATATTGTTCTTAGATTTGTTTAACTCAAGTTTTAAGAAAGTTTATAGTAATATACCAAAACATATCAGTCAGTACAGACGCAGCTACTTCTGTACCCCATCATACTGAGATACTCAAAGTAGGTATCACCTATGTTTATTTGACATACTTATAGAGCCTGTTGGAAATATTTCCCTATGTTTACTCTCAATACGACCTATATTAGGAGAAGAGACCTTTTACTAAAGTTATTGTTATTATACTTGTTTTGCATTATGCACTGTTTTTTTTATTGTTTTTCAATACCTGCATTGTACTCGTTACAAAAATGTTTGCTGACATTCTATTGTTGTTTAAAAAGATTTTACTTCAGACTAATTCTATGACGTTTCTAACATATCTATAGCTCCCTTTACAACCCCTTAATGTAAATGGCCCATTCTAAACGTATGACTACACGACAGTTAACTTTTGTCTCAAAATGTACAAGGTCTAAACTCACCGCAATTTATTTTTAAAGCTTTATCAAATCTAACTAAAATACACACCGACATACTTTTCTTACAGGAAACACATTTTAAACACTGCAAAGAACCAAAGTAGAAAAACCTTCACCACTCACTATCATACCTCTGGACCAACAAAAAAGGCAGTATCACTGATAAGGAGGGACAATTACTAGGCCTGATAGGATTGCTATATGGCAGACCTTTAACACTGATCAACATATATGCCCCGAAAACCAACCAAAGTGTTTTTTTTTTTAAAACTATGTTTACTACGATACTGGATCTCGCAACAGGTCTAGTATTTCTAGCTGGAGACTTCAACACTCCATTGCAACTCATGCAGGATAGTTCCAATCCAAATATAAAAGTCCCCCAAAAAATTACCAATACCTTATGGAATGGGTTAAAAGACCTTAATCTGTATGACACCTGGAGATTTATACACCACAACACCAGAGATTAACAAGACATACAGCATACTAGATTACATCTTCACAAACCAAAAAAGGCTTGTCATACAAACATTGTTGTGATACATCCCCCACTTCTTGGTCAGACCATTCAGCGGTTAAACTAAAAATATCCTGGCCCGATCTGCACATTGAACCATACCTGTAGAAACTGGATGATTCACTTCTAGATTATCTGGACACAACCATTAAGGTAGCCAACATAATCACAGAATACTTCAATATAAACACAAATTCAATTGACAATAAACACATGGTCTGGGAAGTGCACAAATTTGTGCTAAGAAGGGAATTCATCCAAATGAAGGCTAGATAACACTAACAACAACGTAAACAATATAATGACTTAACAAGTCAATCCATAAAATTTGACCTAGCATTAAAGAAAGACCCAATTAACCTTTCCATTATAAAAGAATGACAATCAATACTCACAGATTTGGATCACTTTCTTGACATAGAATACCAAGCCCTGCGTAAGAAAACCAATAGTATGTTTTATTATGAAAACAATAGGGCTGGGAAATAACTAGCAAGAGTACTAAAAAAGAAAAAGTTTAGGTAATATATATATATATATATATATATATATATATATATATAAACTACACATGCCACCCAAACCACCTTTTAAAACTTCAAAAGACATTTTAAATTCTTTCCATAAATACTTTACAGACTTATACAACCTAAAATGAGAACCCCCCTCCCAAACCCACTTATCCAACTTACTGACATATATTGATGTCTGCAAATTGCTGGCTTAAACTTCAGACCAACGACAACAGCTTAATAGACAGATTACTGTTAAAGAAACTCTGATTGTCATTAAAACATTAAAATCTGGAAAAAATCAGGGCCCAGATGGTTTTGCAGCCAAATACTATTGAACCCCCCTTTCTTACCCCTATATATAATGAAACAGACAAAGATAACCCATTCCCATCCTCAATGTTAGAGGCACATTTAGTAGTGATCCCTCAGCCGGGTAAACCTGCGACAACACCTGCAAACTTTCAGTCCATCTCCCTCTTGAATACTGATATACAATTATATGCAACAATTCTAACCTCTAGTATAAATTTGGTCCTCACCTCTATTATACATGTTAATCAGGCAGGCTTCACCCCCACCAGAGAGGCTAGAGATAACACCACCAAAATACTTATTCTTATGGAGTATGCAGATAGGCAATGCATTCCATCAGTATTTCTTTCGATGGATGTAGAAAAACCCTTTAATCGTTTGGACTGGCTATTCCTTAAACAGAAAATTATTAAATTCGAGTTTGACCAAGAGTTTGTCGAAAATTTTTTCACTTTATACAATGAACCACAAGCTAAAATTAGACTATACTACTCTTTATCTAATCCATTTCAGATTTCAAACAGCACGAGACAGGGCTGCCCTCTGTCTCCTTTACTATTTACGATAGCAATGGAGATCTTTGCTTCAACCATAAGATGTAACCCCAATATATCAGGTTTTAATGTAGGCTCTACTGACTTACTCTCTATGCCAACAACATATTCTTGACTTGGACCAAACTCGAAAAATCTGTACCCTCCCTTATCCAAACACTGCAACTAAATGGAACTTATTCTAATTTTAGCATTAATATAACAAAATCAGAACTTTTAAGTGTATACCTATCCCATACAGCCTTAGACACTATCCAAAAACAATTTTATTTTCGCTTCCAGCAAAAAGCTGTCAAATATCTGAGAGTTTATATCTCACCTTTCAATGACAACATGATATCTTTAAATTACACCACAATGAAATGTACAATTCAAAGCATATTAAGATCCTGGGGAGCTAAACCTCTCTCGTGGCTAGGGAGAATCAATGCAATTAAAATGATAATCCTACCCAATATACTATACCTTTTCCAATATCTCCAAATTTCTATACCAGACAAATTGATATTTGATCTACAAAAATCCCTAAACTCTTACATATGGATGCACAAGAGACCACGCATAGCCACTAACACCTTATACCGCCCCAAAGACATGGGGGGTATAGGAGCCCCTAATTTAACATATTACAGATATGCAACCTACCTTACTAGGGTCATAGACTGGTGTAAATGTGCAACCAACAAAGAGTGGATCCAATTTGAACATTCTCTTGCCGATAATAATCACTTAGGAGGAAACAGTTGGCTCCCAGCAAATCAACGGCAGTTACAGTCCACAACATCCACAATCACTAGAGAAACATTTCAAATTTGGGATAAAGTAATCAAAAAACATACTCAAATATCTTCCATAAATTCCCCACTAACCCCGTTAGCAAATAATCCCTCTTTCCCGTTACAAACTCTCTTTCCTAAAACATAATTCCCAAATATCCATGATTCACTGCCACATCACATCTAATTCCAAGACCACAAACATAACCCCTTAACAACACACATCCTACAGGGTACGCCACACACAAACTGGTCTTTAAAGACCAGGGATGTACCCTGTACGTCGTTAAGGGTTTTAAGCGGCTGGAAGTGATCCTTATTACTTCCAGCCACTTTCAATGCATTGCCATGATGCCTCAATATTGAGGCATCACTGCAATACCTCTGCATCGGCCAGCAATGGTGCCAATCGTTGGTGAGTGGGAGCAACTGCAGGGAGGCAAGTGGGTGGCCCACTGCTGGGGAACTTCCTTCCAGCCAGCAGATATCTATTTCGGGTGCGCGCCGGAGCGCGTGCACCCGCAATCTGGCAACATTAACAAACGCTGGTTTTTACCGCCCGCTGGTATTTGGAGTCAGTCAGGAAAGGGTCGCAAATTTTCCATACCGCAGATCCCCCTACGTCAATTGCGTGTCCTATCTTTTCAATGGGATCTTTCTAACGCCGGAATTTAGAGTCGTGGCTGAAGTGAGCGTTCTAACGACAAAACTCCAGCCGCAGAAAAAAAACAGGAGTTAAGAGCTTTTTGGGCTAACGCCAGTTCATAAAGCTCTTAACTACTGTGCTCTAAAGTACACTAACACCCATAAACTACCTATGTACCCCTAAACCGTGGTCCCCCCACATCGCCGCCACTCGATTAAATTTTATTAACCCCTAATCTGCCGACCGCACACCGCCGCCAGCTACGTTATACTTATGTACCCCTAATCTGCTGCCCCTAACACCGCCGACCCCTATATTATATTTAATAACCCCTAATCTGCCCCCCTCAACGTCGCCGACACCTACCTACACTTATTAACCCCTAATCTGCCGACTGGACCTCGCCGCTACTATAATAAATGTATTAACCCCCAAAGCTAAGTCTAACCCTAACACTAACACCCCCCTAAGTTAAATATAATTTAAATCTAACAAAATAAATTAACTCTTATAAAATAAATTATTCCTATTTAAAGCTAAATACTTACCTGTAAAATAAAGCCTAATATAGCTACAATATAAATTATAATTATATTGTAGCTATTTTAGGATTAATATTTATTTTACAGGCAACTTTGTAATTATATTAACTAGGTACAATAGCTATTAAATAGTTAATAACTATTTAATAGCTACCTAGTTAAAATAATTACAAAATTACCTGTAAAATAAATCCTAACCTAAGTTACAATTAAACCTAACACTACACTAGCAATAAATTAATTAAATACAATACCTACAATTAAATACAATTAAATAAACTAACTAATTTACAAAAAATAAAAAAGAACTAAGTTACAAAAAATAAAAAAATATTTACAAACATTAGAAAAATATTACAACAATTTTAAACTAATTACACCTACTCTAAGCCCCCTAATAAAATAACAAAGCCCCCCAAAATAAAAAAATGCCCTACCCTATTCTAAAATTAAAATAGAAAAGCACTTTTACCTTACCAGCCCTTAAAAGGGCCATTTGCGGGGCATGCCCCAAAGAATTCAGCTCTTTTGCCTGGAAAAAACCCATACAATACCCCCCCAACATTACAACCCACCACCCACATACCCCTAATCTAACCCAAACCCCCCTTAAATAAACCTAACACTAAGCCCCTGAAGATCTTCCTACCTTATCTTCACCACACCGGGTATCAGTGATCCGTCCAGGCTCCGATGTCTTGATCCAAGCCTAAGCGGGGGGCTGAAGACATCCATCCTCCGGCTGAAGTCTTGATCCAAGTGGGCAGAAGAGGACATCCGGACCAGCAAACATCTTCATCCAAGCCACATTTTCTATGTTCTTCCATCCGATGACGACCGGCTGATCTTCAAGACCTCCAGCGCGGATCCATCCTCTTCTTCCGATGACTAGACGACGAATGAAGGTTCCTTTAAGGGACGTCATCTAAGATGGCGTCCCTCGAATTCCGATTGGCTGATAGGATTCTATCAGCCAATCGGAATTAAGGTAGGAAAATTCTGATTGGCTGATGGAATCAGCCAATCAGATTCAAGTTCAAACCGATTGATCCAATCAGCCAATCAGATTGAGATCGCATTCTATTGGCTGTTCCGATCAGCCAATAGAATGCGAGCTCAATCTGATTGGCTGATCGGATCAGCCAATCGGATTGAACTTGAATCTGATTGGCTGATTCCATCAGCCAATCAGAATATTCCTACCTTAATTCCGATTGGCTGATAGAATCCTATCAGCCAATCGGAATTCGAGGGACGCCATCTTGGATGACGTCCCTTAAAGGAACCGTCATTCGTCGGGAAGTTGTCGGTGAAGATGGATGTTCCGCGTCGGCGGGATGAACTACATGGATCCGGAAGAAAGAAGATTGAAGATGCCGCTTGATAGAAGACTTCAGTCGGATCATGGACCTCTTCAGCTCCCGCTTGGATGAAGACTTCAGCCGGATCATGGACATCTTCGGCCCCCCGCTTGGGCTTGGATCAAGACATCGGAGGCTCTTCTGGATCGATCGGTGAACCCGGCGTGGTGAAGACAAGGTAGGGAGATCTTCAGGGGCTTAGTGTTAGGTTTATATAAGGGGGGTTTGGGTTAGATTAGGGGTATGTGGGTGGTGGGTTGTAATGTTGGGGGGGGTATTGTATGTTTTTTTTACAGGCAAAAGAGCTGAATTCTTTGGGGCATGCCCCGCAAAGGGCCCTTTTCAGGGCTGGTAAGGTAAAAGAGCTTTTCTATTTTAATTTTAGAATAGGGTAGGGCATTTTTTTATTTTGGGGGTCTTTGTTATTTTATTAGGGGGCTTAGAGTAGGTGTAATTAGTTTAAAATTGTTGTAATATTTTTCTAATGTTTGTAAATATTTTTTTATTTTTTGTAACTTAGTTCTTTTTTATTTTTTGTACTTTAGTTAGTTTATTTCATTGTATTTATTTGTAGGTATTGTATTTAATTAATTTATTGATAGTGTAGTGTTAGGTTTAATTGTAGATAATTGTAGGTAGTTTATTTAATTTATTTATTGATAGTGTAGTGTTAGGTTTAATTGTAACTTAGGTTAGGATTTATTTTACAGGTAATTTTGTAATTATTTTAACTAGGTAACTATTTAATAGCTATTGTACCTGGTTAAAATAATTACAAAGTTGCCTGTAAAATAAATATTATTCCTAAATTAGCTACAATATAATTATTATTTATATTGTAGCTATATTAGGGTGTATTTTACAGGTAAGTATTTAGCTTTAAATAGGAATAATTATTTAATAAGAGTTAATTTATTTCGTTAGATTTAAATTATATTTAATTTAGGGGGGTGTTAGTGTTAGGGTTAGACTTAGCTTTAGGGGTTAATACATTTATTAGAGTAGCGGTGAGATCCGGTCGGCAGATTAGGGGTTAATTATTGTAGGTAGGCGGAGGCGACGTTGGGGGCGGCAGATTAGGGGTTAATAAATATAATATAGGGGTTGGTGGTGTTAGGGGCAGCAGATTAGGGGTACATAGGGATAACGTAGGTTGCGGCGGTGTACGGAGCGGCAGATTAGGGGTTAATAATAATATGCAGGGGTCAGCGATAGCGGGGGCGGCAGATTAGGGGTTAATAAATATAATATAGGGGTCGGCGGTGTTAGGGGCAGCAGATTAGGGGTACATAGGTATAATGTAGGTTGCGGCGGTGTACGGAGCGGCAGATTAGGGGTTAATAATAATATGCAGGGGTCAGCAATAGCGGGGGCGGCAGATTAGGGGTTAATAAGTGTAAGGTTAGGGGTGTTTAGACTTGGGGTTCATGTTAGAGTGTTAGGTGCAGACTTAGGAAGTTTCCCCATAGGAAACAATGGGGCTGCGTTAGGAGCTTAACGCTGCTTTTTTGCAGGTGTTAGGTTTTTTTTCAGCTCAAACAGCCCCATTGTTTCCTATGGGGGAATCGTGCACGAGCACGTTTTTGAAGCTGGCCGCGGCCGTAAGCACCGCTGGTATCGAGAGATGCAGTGGCGGTAAATATGCTCTATGCTCCCTTTTTTGGAGCCTAACGCAGCCATTCTGTGAAATCTAAAAGCCAGCGTAGCTAACGCACACCTTTGGCCGCAGAACTCTAAATCTAGCCGTTAGTTTTTTTAAAAAAAGATCAAATTTTATTGCAAAGTGGGTACTGGCAGACAGCTGCGAGTACCCAAAATGGTGGCAAATAGTTAGTGAGGGGAGGGTTAGAGAGCACTTTGGGGGCGATCAGGGAGGTTGGGGGATAAGGGGGGATACTACACAGCAGAATATGATTTAAAAAAAAATAAATAATAATAATAATAAAAAACTTTTATTTTAGTACTGGCTGATCTCTACACTAAAGCTAAAATTAACCCTACAAGCTACCTAATTAACCCCTTCACTGCTGGGCATAATACATGTGTGGTGCGCAGCGGCATTTAGCGGCCTTCTAATTACCAAAAAGTAATGCCAAAGCCATGTATGTCTGCATTTTCTGAACAAAGGGGATGCCAGAGAAGCATTTACAACCATTTGTGCCATAATTGCACAAACTGTTTATAAATAATTTCAGTGAGAAACCCAAAGTTAGTGAAAGAGTTAATGATTTTTTTTATTTGATCGCATTCAGCAAGCACTGAAACCTGGGCCGCCGTAATTTCTCCTCGCACATTGGGGTATTACATATATGGCGCCGTTAGATACTAGACTGGCGTAAGTAGGACAAACTGGCGATCTTCAGAAATGTGCGCAAATACACATTTCTGTAGTTGCAAGTAACTTACGCCAGTATTATGTCCGCGTAAAGTGTAAATAAAGAGTAGTTTTATGCAAATGAGGATTCACATGTACAATTACAATTACATTAAACTATATTAAACTATTAATTAACCTACCCTAACTATTAAACTAAAATTACATAAAACTAACAATTAAATTAACTATATTACATATTTAAAAACCTAACCCTACTCAAGTTATTTTAATCTACTATTAGAAATGACTAAATTACAAAAAAATAAAAAACCACAGTATCAAAAATAAAAAAGAATTACACCTAATCTAAGAGCCCTATCAAAATAAAAAAGACCCCCAAAATAAAAAAAACCTAGCCTACACTAAACTACCAATGGCCCTAAAAAAGGGCCTTTTGCGGGGCATTGCCCCAAATAAATCCGCTCTTTTACCTGTAAAAAAATACAAACACCCCCCAAAAGTAAAACCCACCACCCACACAACCAACACCCCCCAAATAAAATCCTATCTAAAAATTCTAAGCACCCCATTGCCCTGAAAAGGGCATTTGTATGGGCATTGTCCTTAAAAGGGCATTCATCTAAGTCCCTAAGCTAAGTCCCTAAGCTAAAATTAAAACACACCCAATAAACCCTTAAAAAACCTAATACTAACCACCGACGATCCACTTACAGTTTTCGAAGACCGGACATCCATCCTCATCCAAGCGGAAGAAGTCCTCAGCGAAGCAACAGAAGTCTTCAAGCGGGCAGAAATATTCATCCAGATGGCATTTTCTATCTTCATCAACCCAGCGTGGAGCAGCTCCAACTTAAGACATCCGGCGCGGAGCATCCTCTTCTTTCGATGGTAAACGATGAATGAAGTTTCCCTTTAAGGTACGTCATCCAAGATGGCATCTCTTACATTCCGATTGGCTGATAGAATTCTATCATCCAATAGGACTTAAAGGTTAAAAAAATCCTATTGACTGTTGCAATCAACCAATAGGATTGAGCTTGCATTCTATTGGCTATTCCAATCAGCCAATAGAATGCAAGCTCAATCCTATTGGCTGATTGGATTAGTGAGAGTAGAGAGAGGCACAAACAGAATAGTTAGCTAGATCACATTGGTGTATTGAGTAAGCTTGTACACGTACACATATTCTGGCATATATGCACACATTACATACATACATATACAAATACACCACACTTTTGTTTCTAACACCTCACATATTTTATTTTATTTTTACAGTGTGATAGGCTGAGTGTTTGATTGTGATTGTGTGTGACTGAACTAGGAGTGAATGGGAGTGTGTGTAATGTGATTAGTGTGAGGATGGCAGAGAGAGGTAAGGATGAGGGGAGGAGGGGAGAGGAGTGGCAGGGAGAGGAGTATTAGAGAGGACAGGAGGAGAAGTGGGCCCCCTGTCAGGGAGTAAGTGGAGTAGGGAGAGGGAGAGCTAGAAGGGATGATGAGAGGAGAGATGCCAAAGAGCCCGATATGGGGACAAAAGGAGGGAGAAGATATGGAGGAACCCACACTGCCAGGGACATCACAGGGAGGAAGCCAAGTGGCCATGGAGGATGAGAGGCTGAGCTGTCCAAACTTCTCATCTGAAGAAAATGTTGCTCTAGTCCAGGCTATCATGGACAATTGCAGTGCCTTCTTCAGGCAGGAGAAGGGCAAAGGTAGTGCCAAAAAAGTGCTTGGTAGTAGAGGATGGAGTCAACAGCGTGGCTCTGCAGAGGAGGACTGTAGAGGGCCTAAAAAAGAGGTGGAATGACTGCAATTGGTGGGTCAAAGAAAAGATGGGGCAGGAAGCTATCCACCATAAGAGTACAACACCTGGCAGGAGATGATACGCAGGTCCCTGAGTATCACAGCAGTCCGTGGATCATGCTGGTGAGTAACATCCCACACACCTGTATTATATGTAGTTGCGATACAACATCCTTTAATATAACACATTCATTGACATGATGAGGAGCATGGTATTTGGCGTACTGACAAAAGCATCTACAATTATACTTGACATTACTGCTACATAACACAATGCAATTCATGAGGTGGAATAGTGCAATACTAACATGTCTCAGAGTAACACAGGCCACAAGCCACATGTAGAGTTTTCATTTAATGGACACAATAGCTATCCGAATACATTTAGCTCAATAAAGCAGGTTCATTGCCTAGATTAGGATAAAGTAAATTGCGTCTACATAGTGTCACTTAAAGAACACATTATTTCATCATTGACATGTATACATAACTATTGTATGAAACACATCCCTGTATACTGCTCATATTCAAATCCCTCATAGACCAACTCACAATGTGCACATGCATGTTATAGAGTTTGATATGTGAATTAGTATATACCCTAGCATGTATCAATGTACATTGTATGCCCACATGGACATATATCTGACTTTACTAATCCCTCTCATCCTTTAACTCCTCCACAGAACCTCCTGTCACAAGGATACAAACAGCCATGCCATCACCACCACCACCACCAGTCTTCAGGCAACCGCAGTAACAGTATGCTCCCAGGCATGAGCATGGTTGGATTGCTTCAGTTGAGTACCCGGGATTGATGCCACCACCATTGCCATATGACCCCTGGCAAGATTCCTTGCCAGAGGAATATCCTTTCTTTGGTTTTGAGGGGGAGCAAAGACAGCCACAAAGGGTCCATGTATTTACATCCCCACAACACAATCTCATGTCACTCATGGATATTACCCACAGACTATGTCAAGAAGTGCCGATTGTAGAGGCTGAGTGGTCAAACACTGGTCATCAGTGGGACTACCAATCATCCATGAGAGCTTTACCATCCTCTTCCATAGGACGAGCTCCACAATCCTCTTCCATGGGATGAGCTCCACCATCCTCTTCCATAGGACAAGCTCTACCATCCTCTTCCATGGGACGAGCTCCACCATCCTCTTCAATGGGACGAGCTCCACCATCTTCTTTCATGGGATAAGCTCCAACATCTGCAGATAGAAATATAGCAGAAACTACAGCTGCCCCTCAAGCAACAGAAGATACAGATGACCCTGACCATCAAGCAACAGAAAATACAGCTGAACCTAACCCTCAAGTTTCAGAAGATACAGCTGAACCTGACCCTCAAGCAGCAGAAGATACAACTGAACCTGACCCTCAAGCAACTGTCATCCCTGTTGCTCAAGAGCCTGTGGATGCATTGTATTCTCTCCTGGGTGAGGAATACATTGCACTCCAGAGGAGGCTCATCACAAGCACTGAGAGCATACAAAGTGGCCAAGAGAGATTCTTCAGGAGCCAAGAAAGGTTCATCAGGAGCCAAGAGAGGTTCTTCAGTGGCCAAGAGAGGTTACACAAATGTAGTATAGCGCTGCAGAGGGACATGGCAGCATTGTTAAGTGCAAGTCTTCAAAACCAGTCACAGACTATGGAAATTCTATGTGCACAAATATATATATATATATATATATATATATATATATATATATATATATATATTGAAATAAATATCATATATGAAGCTAATAGTATCAAGTTATTACTGTAAATTACAATGCACAGACTGCCTGCTGTGCCCCCCTCTTATTCTGAAACACAGATGTGTAGAACAAAGAAAGGTACACATCACAAGCCAGGATGCCTCCTAGGGTGGGGGAGATGAAATTATGCACTGTTTTCAGATAAGATAGCAGAATCCCAAGATGTTGTAAGCTAACAGATGCATATGATAATTAAAACAATGGATCACTGGATCCCATTTAAAGACTGAATACACATTATGCTGGCTAGCAGAAACACATGTCTATATTATAACTTTGAAATTAATTTTATAGTGCAACTTATGTCTAATTTTCAATTAAGGTAAACCTCAGTATTGTATAAAAATATATATTTGTGGATCTGAGAAGAAATGCCTGACAATAACATGTTAGATAAGTATTTGCTGAATTTAAAAAGTAGCTATACAGCCAATTTAAAATGTCCAATTTATTTCAAAGTACATAACCTATTTATTTATTTTTCAGGCATCTGATAAGTATATGTGTAGTTGGTGCTGTAAATTGTGTCATATTTTTTTGTGCACTCAACAAGAGATGTACTGAATGTGGAACCTACTGTATTTGTATTAATATGGGATAATAACCAAATGCAACTTTAAAGGCAACTTCTAAAATATTATAAGAAATATATCATATTTAGTCTTGAAGTTCTCAGATTAAATGATATAAAATAATCCCATACACATCGGACACATTGTTTGCTGATACTGGAAATTATAATATATTAAATAAAAAAAATTAAGCTGAGATATTTAAACTGTAGCAGTATTGATGGTGAAACTGCATTTCTAGTTATCTGCTGTCCCCAAGTGGACTAAAACTGGTATGACAGCCAAACAAATTGACTGTTAGAACCCATGCAAAACCAAGTCTGCTAATTAAATGTTCAGACTCCGAGGGCCAATGGGAAACAAGCACCGGTAAGGGCCTATCCAATTCTTGTGGGAATGATTAGAGAAAAGAAGGAGTAGTTTATCTTATAAGAACCCATACACACTAAGACAGGGACAGACTCAAATGGAGATAACTTTTTGAATGAGAGAGAAAGACACAGGTTTGTGCCAAGTATCTTCTCTACAAATTTTGGGACACTTTTTTAGCACAAGAAAGATAATATTTTGAGGCCTGTACCCTTGTGCATAGTGGATAAAACCTTCTTATATGACCTACAAGAAACCCCAGAAGCTGAACTTTTAAATTGGTTTATTTGGTAAAGTATATTGGTGTTAAATATAAATGTTTAGAAAGATTTTTTGTATTTTAATATCATAAATTAATTACAGTCATTGCTATATATATGTTTTAGAATTAGTCTTATTGTGGCTGAATAAGAGGTTATCCCAGGCCAGAAATATTGGCATATAAATTGACTGTTAAATTAATAATATATATAATTTCTGGTGTTTTAATTGAAGTTATATAGAACCATTTATGGGCTAAATAATTTAATTATACTTGTCTGGAAGTTAATTAAAATCTATTGAGATTCAGTAAGATTTGTGTGAAGTATCTTGTTATATTGTTTAACTAAGCACCTTTAAGTAAGCGGTCCATATTCTGGCATTTTATTGTGGTATTTTAATGTGATTCACTGTGAGGTTAATTTTTAATGATATATATATATTTTATGATCTGCTGTATAGAATACTCTAACGGAATAAGCATGTATAATTGATTCATAATCTAGTCTCTACATAAATATATTTCAAGGTGTATATAAAGTTAGGAATAAATATTAATTTTAATTGTTACGTATATACATTTTAATTGGAGGTTACTTTAAAGATAATAATAAATGATAATTTTGTTACCTAGTATATACTGACACAGCAGAAACACCAGAATCTGCTAAAACAAAGTGAACAAGGCAATCCACTACAGGCACCTCAGCTCCCTTATCCAAGAAAAAAAATATTATTATAGCTCACCATAAACCTTGGCCTCTTTTATTTACCATGTAATTGTCATACACATCCATGTGAGGTGTGTTTTATTACACTAATATTGTTAAAACATATAATATGACCTGTGTTGAAATGGCAATAAAAACAGGTAATATTATCATGTTTATGACATATTCTTATACTATAACTCACATCGACATAGTTGTTTATGAAGGGTACATATAGTAATTTTCACTTATAAGATGTAAATCAATGTATCTCACATCCAATATAAATTGACACATGGGTGTATATAATACTGATGTTACTCATAGGGTGTGCATTGTCAGGTGTTTTAAGGCTGCAGGTGAGAGGTTGTACTGTTTGTGATTGGTTTGACACAATTGCAGAGGAGGAATATTGATTATAATAATTAAGTGGGCAGCAAGGTTTATAGGGACATTTTACATTTTGTTCCCAATTATCCACTTTACCTGCTGGAGTGTATTAAATTGTTTACAAATATTTCCTTTACCCTTATGATTGCATTTGAAATATTTTATTTAGCATGTGATATCCCCACCCATCCTTAAAGGGACAGTCAACACCAGAATTTGTGTTGTTTTAAAAGATAGATAATCCCTTTATTACCCATTCCCCAGTTTAGCATAACCAACTCAGTTATATTAATATACTTTTTACTTCCGTGATTAAGTTGTATTTAAGCTTCTGACAGCCCCCTGATCACATGACAATTTTATTTATTATCTATTGACATTTTGCCAATTAGTGCAGTGTCTGCCACAATCCACATGCGTGATCACAATGTTATCTATATGGTTTACATGAACTAGCTCTCCCCTGTTATGAAAAGCAAATGAAAAAGCATGTGATAAGAGATGGCCTTCAAGGTCTTAGAAATTATCATATGAACCTTTCTAGGTTTAGCTTTCAACTAAGAATACCAAGAAAACAAAGCAAAATTGCTGATTAAAGTAAATTGGAAAGTTGTTTAAAATTGCATGCCCTGGCATGCTCTGGGGTTTCCGGGGGAGGAGCCCAGGTGTGAGGACGCACGCTGCACCTGTGCTGATTTATCCACCCTACAAGCTCTTGGCGAGTATCTCTCACCTAAAACCATTAACCTTGGGCGGCTTGTCTAGCGTGAAAACACACCGCTACTGGAACCCTGCTAGTGCCAAGACATTGCACTATAGCTGCACGTTGCAGCAAATGGAAGCTTCCCTGCGGCACTAAGCACTTCTTTTAAAGTACTTAAGTAACCTGGCAAACAAATTACTGGAAAGGTTCAAAGTGCCTGCATACATTTCAAAGTACTAATAAGCACTTTCAACACTGGCTCGTTATTATCCCTGGTGAGAGACATTCTGCTCCTGGCTACCAGCCTAAGTCTTTCTACACAGACTGACCTGCTCTTTGAGAATTCTCACAAGTGGCTGCAGATGACTTGGATCGAGGCGGACGGAGGCCGCTGAAATTGTCCGGGACCGGACGCTCCTACCTGATAGTGTCTCTGATACGACTCTACTGTTTCCTGGTCCCTCCTTCTTCACCGTCGGCAGGTGAGACCGGGCGGTGCGTCCCTTGGCGGGCTTCAACGCTACCTCGGCTCCCTTGACCTGTCTTTGCTGAGAAGCAGAGAGCCTATTGATCCTTGGTTCAAGGCAGGCAGTACTTTCCGTCCTTTCTGGTGACCCCTCCCACCGATGCTGCGAGAGGGGTAAGGATTTCTCCTACATGCCTGGCCTTGCTGTGCTCGATGGTCGCTCCGCACAATACACTCCACAGTGAGCTCTAGATACCATACCAGCGAGATCATAACTGGTGTCTCATTGTCTAAAGGACGTTCCCCCCTCCACCGGTGCTGCGCAGGGGGGACAGCTCATGAGGAAGATCCTGATTCTACCACCACCAATTCAATGCCCAGAGATGGAGTCGGTAAAGTAGCTAATTAATCTGCTGCTATTTCTTTCTTACTGCTGTATAAATTTACTGGACATTCTGACTTACCAATATATGGACAAATACTTATTGTGCAAAATATCCTTATATAAAAATGGATGTTCTTTCTTTTTTTTCATTATCTTCTATAATGTTTATATTTTCATAAGTTTAAAAATATTCCTGAAAATAATTACAAGCCTGGTAAATACAGAAGGAATGTATAAAATACGAAAGAAATATATTTATAATTAGCTCACACATACTGTTTTTACACTCTGTGTTATTAACGGAATATAAACCTTTGTCTTATGTCACATAGCACAGCGATTACGAAAGGCCCTTAGTATAACTAGGGTCAAATATAAAGGCAAGATATACTTAGATATATAAATTGTTAGCTTTAAACTCTCAAACTAGTGCAAGTTAAGATACTCATAGAATAACAAATTTTAGGTTTGCATCTTGCACTTATGTAAGGTCAGAGAAAAAATCTCTCCAAACAAGGTGGTTTCAGAAATACTACCAAAACTATCAATTGAGTGAATACTAGCACCACTGATTCCTTTTCTTCACATGCTAGAGTAAATCCTGATACTATTTGAAGGTATAACCCCTACGATTGTGTCTCTTAGCTTTCAGGTTACAGAGATAGTTCAAAAAAGGGGAAAAAAAAAAAAAATAGTAAATAAAAAATACCTTCAGTTCCCCTTCTGAAACTACTATTGCTACAAATAATCTAAGATTGTTGAAATCAAATGTCTGTCTATACAAATATTCATGGAAGGTGATACATTCTGAGCATATTAATTTCTATTACAGACAGTGGCTAATGGTTATTTATTTAGTTTAAAAGGCTCATTTAGACTTAACCAAGCTAAAGAGGTACAGGTTGCAAAAAAGTAGGAAAGAAAAGAAAGAGAAAAAAAGATAGAGAATATATAACAGCGGTAAACTACAGATACTGAATCTCTTTTCATACTTTACATTCCGCCCATACACTAAACCCACCTTCACCTGTCTGTAGATAATTCACATCCTCACACAATCCTACACACCACACCCTCCCCCCCCGTTTTTTTTCTTCCTTTTTTTTTCTTTTTTTTTTTTCCCCACGTAATAGGAGATTTTTTTTTCTTTCTCCCTTCTCCTCTTCACTCACAGTCATAATTTCACACTTTTTTAGATTCACAATCACATGGATAAATTTATACATTCACACTCTAAAAACACACCTCCCCCAATGGCGGCCAAACCAAGAGACAAGCGGAACAAGGCTATTGCAGATCCACCCGCTGAATCGCTATCACATATAAGTAACACTCAATCACTACCTGAATCTATGGATATTCAGTCCTTAGTCCTCAGAATATCAGAAGCTCTCTCACCTAAATTCGAAATGTTAAGAAATGAGATTAAATCAGACATAACACATTTAACATCAGAAGTTAGACATTTCGCAAATAGGCTTACAGAGGCAGAACAAAGGATATCTGACCTAGAAGATAATATGATTGAATATAATGGCAAAACTGAAACCTCAAGTAACACCCTCTTAAAATTACAAAATAAAATTGAAGATCTAGAGAATCGGTCACGCAGGAACAATCTCAGAATAATAGGTGTCCCTGAGAATCAACATGAAGACCTATTTAAATTACTAACGGTAACAATCCCACAGCTTTTAAAGATCCCAGAGAACTTCCCTAAAACATTTATTGAAAGAGTACATAGAATTGGCCTCGGCCATCCTTCTAAGAATACCAGACCTAGGCCAATCATTGTTAGATTCCTAAACTACCAAGATAAACTCAAATTTTTACAATCTTACCACAAATGTCAGCCCGTATTCCTAGAGGAAGTTAAAATCCTATTTTTTCAGGATTATTCAATTGAGACAGCTAATAAAAGACGGGAAATTACCCCACTGTGTACTAAGTTCATTCAACAGGGAATAAGGGCTAACATCTTGTACCCTGCTAAACTTAAGGTATGTGTAGAAAACCAATCAATTGTTTTTGATACTCCAGCTGAAGCTGGAAAATTCTATGCTGAAAAATTTGCTACAGATCAATAGATCATCATGTAAAGTAACACCACAGTGATGTTGATTATTGTTTAACCATAAGTATGGATCCTTCCAAGAAGGGTAATGAGAGACTAGAAGGTTCTAGTTCTCTCAAATATGACTCCTTCCTCCCTCTAATCACTTTTTTTTTTTTTTCTCTCCTTCTCTCTTCTTCCTCTTCTTTTTCTTCTTCTCCTTTTAATAAACAATGAACATGCCTAGTAGAGTTAAAATCACTTCATGGAACATAGGTGGCCTTACCTCCCCCATTAAAAGGAAAACTATATTAACCTACTTGAAAAGAATTAATACATCCATCGCATTCTTGCAAGAAACACACTTGAAAACTGAAGAGGTTCTCAAGCTCAAATCTACATGGGTTCAAGAGGTTTTTTTTTCTCCAAGTATTAGGAGGAAGGGGGGGGTCGCCATACTAGTAAGTAAAAATATTAAGTATCAGGTAATACAAACAGAAAATGATTCTGAAGGGAGATTCATAATTTTAAAAATTAAAATTGATAACACCTCAATCGATAGATTATATAAAGACAGGAGCTCAGACAGTCAGTACGACTGAAGAGCTTCTACAACTTTTTGCTAAATATTACTCTGAATTATATTCTTTAAGGAAGTCCAATACACAGGCACGTGATAAATTCTGGAATGAGATTATCTTCCCCACTTTACATCCTGAAAAACTTCAGGACCTATATGCCCCAATCACTGAAACAGAAGTATCCAAAGCAATTCTAAAATTACCTCACAATAAAGCCCCAGGCCCAGACGCATTACCAAACGAATTTTACCAAGCTTTAAACAATACCATTACACCATATTTAACCATGTTATTCAATTCTTTATATATAGAGGGAGAGAACCCAACTCGTGCTTTTGCTGCGTCTTACACTACCCTAATATTAAAACCAGGGAAGGACCCAACAAAAGAGGAATCATATAGACATATCGCATTACTCAATACCGACTATAAAATTTTAACTTCAATATTAGCACATAGACTCCAAACTACACTGCCCTCAATAATCCACATAGATCAAGCTGGGTTTATGCAGAATAGAAACTCTGCCTCAAAAATTTGCGAACTCTTTCTTCTTATTGATTACTTTAGAGAGCAGGGGTCGCGGGGGGAGGGGGGAGGAGAGGACACCCCTGATAAGGCAATAATTTCAATAGATGCCCAAAAAGCCTTTGACTCAGTCCACCATGATCATCTTATTTATACTTTAAATAATTTTGGACTGAAAGAAAATTTTAGTAAGTTCGTTAGTAACCTATATCAAAATGCTACTACAAAGATAATGGTCAATGGAAATATGTCACAGGACATAGAATTACAACGCGGTACTAGACAGGGGTGCCCTCTCTCCCCCCTCCTCTTTGATCTTGCCATAGAGCCCTTTGCCATTCATATAAGACATCAAATTGAAGGGATAAGGGTAGGCAGGAAGGAATCTAAGATTGCTTTATATGCGGACGATGTCCTTATTTACATGTCTAACACAAAAGTAAATATACCTAAACTCTTAAATATAGTACAACAATTTGGGTCCTTTTCAGGTTATCAGGTCAATAATACAAAATCCGAATTATTCTGGATTACCCAGACAAAAGACTCATTGATAAAAATCCCTTTTCATATAGCCCACAATTCTTTCCGTTATTTGGGAATTAACATCTCTCACAACTTAGACACTTGGTATTCCCTTAATTTCACTCCAATAATAAATAAAATTAAAGAATCTCTTAAAAATTGGCAAAATTTCCCACTATCCTTATCAGGACGAATAGCTGCCTATAAAATGATGCTCTTACCCAAACTCCTATATATGATACAGAACATCCCTCTTTTCATCAAGCACAAAGATATTGATCTGCTTAATTCTACTCTTAGATCATTTATCTGGCAAAATAGAAAACCCAGGGTCTCTTTTCAAAAACTATCTCTCCCCCTGAAATATGGGGGTCTGGCGTTACCAGACATACGAGCATACAATCAAGCTTTCTTAGTTCGCACAGTCATTGACTGGGTACAATTAAAAAATTATGTAACAGATAATGATCTGGAAAAAAACATAGTCTATCCTTTAGACTTAACAGCACTAATACATAATGATGCTAATCAGATCCCGAATCAAATTAAGAAGTTAAAAACTATTTATAATCCTATTCTGGCATGGAAAAAGATCTGTGCTATATTGGAGGTAGAACGTCATGTTTCCCGGTATATTCCATTTCTGGGTAACCCTCAGTTCGGAGATGGAATACAGGAAGGAATATTTAGGAAATGGAAAACAATAGGCCTCAGCAATATATATCAGATTCTTGACTTTGAAAGGAGATGTGTCAAATCATTTGAAACCCTGAGATTAGAATTCAATATACCAAACAAAAAATTTTTTGCTTATCTTCAGGCAAGACACTATGCCTTAGAACTCATTCATAAATATGGATGGAACTGGTCCTTGGAATCTCTTGGAAACTGGCTTGATGTTACCAAACTGGGACGTATGTCAATTGCATTTGGATACCATCTGTTGGTTTCAGTAAAGGGAACAAAAAATGTTGAGGCAACCCAGAACAAGTGGAGTGCACTGATCAAACAACCCCTAGATCCTCCATTACTCCAACTTTCAATACAAGAAACTGCCCGTGCCACTCTCTCCGCTTCTTGGAGGGAATCTCATTTAAAATTGATATATATGACCTATTTCACCCCTGAAAAAGGATATAGATGTGGGAGTAGTGGTTTTAATTCCTGCCCAAAATGCTCATTCCCGATGGCAGATCTCCAGCACATGTTATGGGCCTGCCCAAAAATTAGGAACTTTTGGTTAAAGATTCAATTTTGGTTGAATAAAATAATAGCCCCTTCTCGAATAACACTGTCATTAAAAATGATAGTTTTTTTGTTTCATCTAAATGAAGAAAACACTAAGAAAATTATCAACATGACCATCCTGGCAGCAAGATATCTTCTTTTTAGTAAATGGAAACAGACAACAATCCCTAGCATAATAGAAACTAAAAACTATCTAAAAAAGCAATATATATTGGAACAAATAGATACAGACCCAAATAACGAGCGAGAGATCAGAAAATTATTCTTGAAATGGTCACTGTTCATTAAAGATTTACCACCCAGTGAAGTTGACTTCTTGATTTATCCCTTCAGGAATTCAGAACTAGTTACTCTAGGCATATGGTAGTAATAATCAAATAATTCCCTTCTTTTTTTTTTTTTTTTTTTTTTTTTCTTTCCTTCTTTTTTTTTTCCCCAAGATAACAAGGACTGGGTGCAGGATTAGAGGGGGGAATGGAGGGAGGTGGAGGAAAATCAGAAAAGAATCCTAATACAGAATATGTAAAGCATGTCTTTTTTTGAGAATCAAATAAGTTGAGAATGCACACCTTAAACTCCCTGATTTACTATGCATTTCTAAAATTTCTCACAATATTTGTACCTACTTTTATGGTATTTTTTGTTGAATGAAATTGTATTTCACAATATCTGTACCTACTTTTATGGTTTTTTTGTTGAATGAAATTGTATTCTGGAACGGATTTAAATAAAATGTTAAAAAAAAAAATTGCATGCCCTATTTGAAACATGAAAGTATTCTTTGGACTTGACTGTCCCTTTAAATATTTGAGATGCTTAAATGTATGTGTTTGTTAAGGCTTTCATAGAGTTACGTTGTTTTTTTAGTCAGTGCAAGGGTTGCCTCGCCTGCCATGTGTGGCGAGATGAGAATGGAGTAGATTCTCTCAATTCTGCGTGCGTAAGTCCTTGCGCTGTATATTGGGCAAAGCCGCATATGTAATGGAGCCCAACTTTGCTAACTGTGATACAGCTTAAATGATAACTATTTACATGTTGAAACAATACCAAGTTTAATCTGTGCTTATTATAATTTTATGTGTACAATGCTTGTATTGTTATGTTTTGAGAACTCTTTACTATGTATATGTGCTACAGAACAATACAAATTAAAAAAATATATATATAAACAAGATACCTTTCACAGGGTGTGTTCCTGGTCTTTAAAACAATAACAATTTTATGTAGATTTTTAGCAAAGCTGTATTTTATTTCTGATGCATTTATAAAAATACTTTAATGCCTCTAATATTATTTGTAAATGCTAGGAATGCATTGAAAAATTATAATCAGATAAAGCATGGCTTGGAATAAGTCACTCATTATTATTTTCATTTTCCTTTTAAAGGGACATAAAATAACCAAAATGATTTCATGATTTAGATAGAGCATACAACTTTAAACAACATTCCAATTGACTTTTATTATCTAGTTTGCTTCATTCTTTTGGTGTTCTTTGTTGAAAAGTTTACCTAGGTAAACTCAGGAGCTGGGAGCTAGCTACTGTTTGGTGGCTGCAAATATATGCCTCTTGTCATTGGTTTACAGATGTGTAGTTTTCAGCTTGCTCCTTGCGGCTCCTTCAATAAAGGATACAAAGAGAATGAAGAAAATTGATAATCTAAGGCCTAGATTTGGAGTTCGGCGGTAGCCGTCAAAACCAGCGTAAGAGGCTCCTAACGCTGGTTTTGGGCGCCCGCTGGTATTTGGAGTCAGTGATTAAAGGGTCTAACGCTCACTTTTCAGCCGCGACTTTTCCATACCGCAGATCCCTCTACGCCATTTGCGTATCCTATCTTTTCAATGGGATCTTTCTAACGCCGGTATTTAGAGTCGTTTCTGAAGTGAGCGTTAGAGCTCTAACGACAAAATTCCAGCCGCCTGAAAATAGCAGGAGTTAAGAGCTTTCTGGCTAACGCCGGTTCATAAAGCTCTTAACTACTGTACCCTAAAGTACACTAACACCCATAAACTACCTATGTACCCCTAAACCGAGCTCCCCCCACATCGCCGCCACTCGATTAAAATTTTTAACCCCTAATCTGCCGACCGCCACCTACGTTATACTTATGTACCCCTAAACTGCTGCCCCTAACCCCGCCGACCCCTGTATTACATTTATTAACCCCTAACCTGCCCCCCACAACGTCGCCGCCAGCTACTTAAAATAATTAACCCCTAATCTTCCGACCGCAAAGCGCCGCCACCTACGTTATCCCTATGTACCCCTAATCTGCTACCCCTAACACCGCCGACCCCTATATTATATTTATTAACCCCTAATCTGCCCTCCCTAACATCGCCGACACCTACCTTCAATTATTAACCCCTAATCTGACGACCGGAGCTCACCGCTATTCTAAAAAATGGATTAACCCCTAAAGCTAAGTCTAACCCTAACACTAACACCCCCCTAACTTAAATATAATTTACATCTAACGAAATTAATTAACTCTTATTAAATAAATGATTCCTATTTAAAGCTAAATACTTACCTGTAAAATAAATCCTAATATAGCTACAATATAAATTATAATTATATTATAGCTATTTTAGGATTAATATTTATTTTACAGGCAACTTTTTAATTATTTTAACCAGGTACAATAGCTATTAAATAGTTAAGAACTATTTAATAGTTACCTAGTTAAAATAATAAAAAATTTACCTGTAAAATAAATCCTAACCTAAGATATAATTAAACCTAACACTACCCTATCAATAAATTAATTAAATAAACTACCTACAATTACTTACAATTAACCTAACACTACACTATCAATAAATTAATTAAACACAATTGCTAAAAAAAATACAATTAAATAAACTAGCTAAAGTACAAAAAATAAAAAAGAACTAAGTTACAAAAAATAATAAAATATTTACAAACATAAGAAAAATATTACAACAATTTTAAACTAATTACACCTACTCTAAGCCCCCTAATAAAATAACAAAGACCCCCAAAATAAAAAATTCCCTACCCTATTCTAAATTAAAAAAGTTACAAGCTCTTTTACCTTACCAGCCCTGAACAGGGCCCTTTGCGGGGCATGCCCCAAGGATTTCAGCTCTTTTGCCTGTAAAAAAAAACATACCATACCCCCCCCCAACATTACAACCCACCACCCACATACCCCTAATCTAACCCAAACCCCCCTTAAATAAACCTAACACTAAGCCCCTGAAGATCTTCCTACCTTGTCTTCACCATACCAGGTTCACCGATCCGTCCTGGCTCCAACATCTTCATCCAACCCAAGTGGGGGTTGGCGATCCATCATCCGGTGCTGAAGAGGTCCAGAAGAGGCTCCAAAGTCTTCCTCCTATCCGGCAAGAAGAGGACATCCGGACCGGCAAACATCTTCTCCAAGCGGCATCTTCAATCTTCTTCCATCCGGTGCGGAGCGGGTCCATCTTGAAGCAGGCGACGCGGATCCATCCTCTTCTTCCGTTGTCTCCCGACGAATGACGGTTCCTTTAAGGGACGTCATCCAAGATGGCGTCCCTCGAATTCCGATTGGCTGATAGGATTCTATCAGCCAATCGGAATTAAGGTAGGAATTTTCTGATTGGCTGATGGAATCAGCCAATCAGAATCAAGTTCAATCCGATTGGCTGATCCAATCAGCCAATCAGATTGAGCTCGCATTCTATTGGCTGTTCCGATCAGCCAATAGAATGCGAGCTCAATCTGATTGGCTGATTGGATCAGCCAATCGGATTGAACTTGATTCTGATTGGCTGATTCCATCAGCCAATCAGAAAATTCCTACCTTAATTCCGATTGGCTGATAGAATCCTATCAGCCAATCGGAATTCGAGGGACGCCATCTTGGATGACGTCCCTTAAAGGAACCGTCATTCGTCGGGAGACAACGGAAGAAGAGGATGGATCCGCGTCGCCTGCTTCAAGATGGACCCGCTCCGCACCGGATGGAAGAAGATTGAAGATGCCGCTTGGAGAAGATGTTTGCCGGTCCGGATGTCCTCTTCTTGCCGGATAGGAGGAAGACTTTGGAGCCTCTTCTGGACCTCTTCAGCACCGGATGATGGATCGCCAACCCCCGCTTGGGTTGGATGAAGATGTTGGAGCCACGACGGATCGGTGAACCTGGTATGGTGAAGACAAGGTAGGAAGATCTTCAGGGGCTTAGTGTTAGGTTTATTTAAGGGGGGTTTGGGTTAGATTAGGGGTATGTGGGTGGTGGGTTGTAATGTTGGGGGGGGGGTATGGTATGTTTTTTTTTTACAGGCAAAAGAGCTGAAATCCTTGGGGCATGCCCCGCAAAGGGCCCTGTTCAGGGCTGGTAAGGTAAAAGAGCTTGTAACTTTTTTAATTTAGAATAGGGTAGGGAATTTTTTATTTTGGGGGGCTTTGTTATTTTATTAGGGGGCTTAGAGTAGGTGTAATTAGTTTAAAATTGTTGTAATATTTTTCTTATGTTTGTAAATATTTTATTATTTTTTGTAACTTAGTTCTTTTTTATTTTTTGTACTTTAGCTAGTTTATTTAATTGTATTTATTTGTAGGAATTGTGTTTAATTAATTTATTGATAGTGTAGTGTTAGGTTAATTGTAGGTAATTGTAGGTAGTTTATTTAATTAATTTATTGATAGGGTAGTGTTAGGTTTAATTATATCTTAGGTTAGGATTTATTTTACAGGTAAATTTGTTATTATTTTAACTAGGTAACTATTAAATAGTTCTTAACTATTTAATAGCTATTGTACCTGGTTAAAATAATTAAAAAGTTGCCTGTAAAATAAATATTAATCCTAAAATAGCTATAATATAATTATAATTTATATTGTAGCTATATTAGGATTTATTTTACAGGTAAGTATTTAGCTTTAAATAGGAATAAGTTATTTAATAAGAGTTAATTTATTTCGTTAGATGTAAATTATATTTAACTTAGGGGGGTGTTAGTATTAGGGTTAGACTTAGCTTTAGGGGTTAATACATTTATTAGAGTAGCGGTGAGCTCCGGTCGTCAGATTAGGGGTTAATAATTGAAGGTAGGTGTCGGCGATGTTAGGGAGGGCAGATTAGGGGTTAATACTATTTATGATAGGGTTAGTGAGGCGGATTAGGGGTTAATAACTTTATTATAGTAGCGCTCAGGTCCGCTCGGCAGATTAGGAGTTAATAAGTGTAGGCAGGTGTCGGCGACGTTGAGGGGGGCAGATTAGGGGTTTATAAATATAATATAGGGGTCGGCGATGTTAGGGAAGCAGATTAGGGGTACATAGGGATAACGTAGGTTGCGGCGGTTTACGGAGCGGCAGATTAGGGGTTAAAAAAAATATGCAGGGGTCAGCGATAGCGGGGGTGGCAGATTAGGGGTTAATAAGTGTAAGGTTAGGGGTGTTTAGACTCGGGGTACATGTTAGAGTGTTAGGTGCAGACGTAGGAAGTGTTTCCCCATAGGAAACAATGGGGCTGCGTTAGGAGCTGAACGCTGCTTTTTTGCAGGTGTTAGGTTTTTTTTCAGCTCAAACAGCCCCATTGTTTCCTATGGGAGAATCGTGCACGAGCACGTTTTTGAGGCCGGCCGCGTCCGTAAGCAACTCTGGTATCGAGAGTTGCATTTGCGGTAAAAATGCTCTACGCTCCTTTTTTGGAGCCTAACGCAGCATTTGTTTAAACTCTCGATACCAGAGTTAATTTTATGGTGCGGCCAGAAAAAAGCCCGCGGAGCGTTAACAGCCCTTTTACCGCCAAACTCCAAATCTAGGCCTAAGTAAATTATAAAGTCGTTTCAAATGATCTCTATCTGATTCTATCTGAATCATGAAATAAAAATTGGGGTTTTTATGTCTCTTTACGCGTTGCTTGTATTTAGAAAGAACATTTTAAATATTAACATGAGGTTTCTTATTAACCCAGGTACGTCCTGCAAAACCTGACAGTTAGTGACAATGGACGTACCTGGTACGTCAGTTGTCTAAGAGAGTGCTGGAAGCGATCGCAATAGCTTCCAGCAGCTCTCAGGGTATTGCAGTGATGCCTCGATATTGAGGCATCTTGCAATACCCTTTGAAAAGCATCCGATGCAGAGAGAGCCACTCTGTGGCCCTCTCTGCACCGGTAGCGATGGTGCCGTTCGTTGGTGGGTGGGAGCTTACAGGGGAGGCGGGTGGGCGGCCCATCGCTCCCCGGCATCCGGTTCCTGCAAGTGCTTTGTGCACGCCGGATGCTGGGAGCGTGCGGAGGGGGGCCTGCGGGGGCGCGCGCGCGTGCATGTGTGTGTATATGCGCGCGCGCGCGGAGCAACCACTGACACCAATGACACCAATGAAGAGAGAGGGGGGCAGAAAACTTTTTTTTTTTTTTTAAATAATAGGATCTGCTAGGGTAGGGGGATGGGGTTATTGGGGGGAGGGGCAGCTACACTACAGAAAAAGCTATGTTTAACAAAAAAAAAACTAAAAAATAAAAACCTTTCTTTTTTGGGGAAAACTGGGTACTGGCAGACAGCTGCCAGTACCCAAGATGGTGGCAAATAGGTAGGTTGGGAGGGTTAGAGAGCTGTTTGGGGGGGATCAGGGAGGTTGGGGGCTAAGGCAGGGGTCCATCACAGATTAATAATAAAAAAATAAAAAAATAAAATAAAAAACACCTTTTATTTTAGTACTGGCAGACTTTCTGCCAGTACTTAAGATGGTGGGGACAATTGTGGGGTGGGGGAGGGAAGAGAGCTGTTTGGGAGGGATCAGCGGGTGGGATGTGTCAGGTGGGAGGCTGATCTCTACACTAAAGCTAAAATTAACCCTGCAAGCTCTCTACAAGCTACCTAATTAACCCCTTAACTGCTGGGCATGATACAAGTGTGGTGCGCAGCAGCATTTAGTGGCCTCCTAATTGCCAAAAAGCAACGCCAAAGCCATATATGTCTGCTATTTCTGAACAAAAGAGATCCCAGAGAAGCATTTACAACCATTTGTGACATCATTGCACAAGCTGTTTGTAAATAATTTCAGTGAGAAACCTAAAGTTTGTGAAAAATTTAACTTTTTTTTTATTTGCTCGCATTTGGCGGTGAAATGGTGGCATGAAATGTACCAAAATGGGCCTAGATCAATACTTTGGGTTGTCTACTACACTACACTAAAGCTACAATTAACCCTTCAAGGTCTCTACAAGCTCCCTAATTAACCCCTTCACTACTGGGCATAATACACGTGTGGTGCACAGCGGCATTTAGTGGCCTTCTAATTACCAAAAAGCAATGCCAAAGCCATATAAGTCTGGTATTTCTGAACAAAGAGGATTCCAGAGAAGCATTTACAACCATTTGTGCCATAATTGCACAAACTGTTTGTAAATAATTTCAGTGAGAAACCTAAAGTTTGTGACAAAATTTGTGAAAAAGTGAACGATTTTTTTTTATTTGCTCGCATTTGGCAGTGAAATGGTGGCATGAAATATACCAAAATGGGCATAAATCAATACTTTGGGTTGTCTTCTAAAAAAAAATATATACATGTCAAGGGATATTCAGAGATTACGGACAGATATCAGTGTTTCAATGTAACTAGCGCTAATTTTGAAAAAAAGTGGTTTGGAAATAGCAAAGTGCTACTTGTATTTATTGCCCTATAACTTGCAAAAAAAGCAAAGATCATGTAAACATTGGGTATTTCTAAACTCAGGACAAAATTTAGAAACTATTTAGCATGGGTGTTTTTTGGTGGTCGTAGATGTATAACAAATTTTTGGGGTCAAAGTTAGAAAAAGTGTGTTTTTTTCAATTTTTTCCTCATATTTTATAATTTTTTTATAGTAAATTATAAGATATGATGAAAATAATGTTATCTTTAGAAAGTCCATTTAATGGCGAGAAAAATGGTATATAATATGTGTGGGTACAGTAAATGAGTAAGAGAAAAATTACAGCTAAACACAAACACTGCAGAAATGTAAAAATAGCCATTGTCATTAAGGGTAAGAAAATTGAAAAATGGTCCGGTCATTAAGGGGATAATCATGTCATAATGATTCAAATTTGATATATGATATATATAATCACATTGTCTGATTTGGAAAGATTTTTTTTGCATATTATGGTGGAAAATAAGTATTTGGTCAATATCAAAAGTTCATCTCAATACTTTGTTATATATCCTTTGTTGGCAATGACAGAGGTCAAACATTTTCTGTAAGTCTTCACAAGGTTGTCACACACTGTTGCTGGTATGTTGGCCCATTCCTGCATTTGGATCTCCTCTAGAGCAGTGATGTTTTGGGGCTGTCGCTGGGCAACACGGACTTTCAACTCCCTCCAAAGGTTTTCTATGGGGTTGAGATCTGGAGACTGGCTAGGCCACTCCAGGACCTTGAAATGCTTCTTACAAAGCCACTCCTTTGTTGCCCGGGCGGACGTTTCATCTTCAATGCCCTTGCTGATGGAAGGAGGTTTGCACTCAAAATCTCAAGATACATGGCCCCATTCATTCTTTCATGTACATGGATCAGTCACCCTGTTCCCTTTGCAGAGAAACAGCCCCAAAGCATGATGTTGTGACGAGTTGTGTTTCTACCAAACAGTTCTACTTTGGTTTCATCTGACATTCTCCCAATCCGCTTCTGGATTATCCAAATGCTCTCTAGCATACTTCAGACGGGCCCGGACATGTACTGGCTCATGTCTGGCACTGCAGGATCTGAGTCCCTTGCGGCGTAGTGTGTTACTGATGGTAGCCTTTGTTATGTTGGTCCCAGCTCTCTGCAGGTCATTCACTAGGTCCCACCATGTGGTTCTGGGATGTTTGCTCACTGTTCTTGTGATCATTTTGACCCCACGGGGTGAGATCTTGCGTGGAGCCCCAGACCGAGGGAGATTATCAGTGGTCTTGAATGTCTTCCATTTTCTAATTATGAGAGACAAAATGTGGAAACAAATCCAGACAATCACCTTGTCTGATTTGGAAATAATTTTTTTGAATGTTATGGTGGAAAATAAGTATTTGGTCAATATCAAAAGTTCATCTCAATACTTTTTTATATATCCTTTGTTGGCAATGACAGAGGTCAAACGTTTTCTGTAAGTCTTCACAAGGTAATCACACACTGTTGCTGGTATGTTGGCCCATTCCTGCATGCAGATCTCCTCTAGAGCAGTGATGTTTTGGGGCTGTTGCTGGGCAACACGGACTTTCAACTCCCTCCAAAGGTTTTCTATGGGGTTGAGATCTGGAGACTGGCTAGGCCACTCCAGGACCTTGAAATGCTTCTTACGAAGCCACTCCTTCATTGCCCGGGTGCTGTGTTTGGGATCATTGTCATGCTGAAAGACCCAGCCACGTTTCATCTTCAATGCCCTTGCTGATGGAAGGAGGTTTGCACTCAAAATCTCACGATACATGGCCCCATTCATTCTTTCATGTACATGGATCAGTCATCCTGTTCCCTTTGCAGAGGAAGAGCCCCAAAGCATGACGTTGCCACCCCCATGCTTCACAGTAGGTATGGTGTTCTTTGGTTGTAACTCAGCATTCTCTCTCTTCCAAACATGACGAGTTGGGTTTCTACCAAACTGTTCTACTTTGGTTTCATCTGACCATATGACATTCTTCCAATCCGCTTCTGGATCATCCAAATACTCTCTAACATACTTCAGACGGGCCCGGACATGTACCGGCTTAAGCAGGGGAACACGTCTGGCACTGCAGGATCAGAGTCCCTGGTGGCGTAGTGTGTTACTGATGGTAACCTTTGTTATGTTGGTCCCAGCTCTCTGCATGTCATTCATTAGGTCCCCCTGTGGTTCTGGGATGTTTGCTCCCCGTTCTTGTGATCATTTTGATCCCACAGGGTGAGATCTTGTGTGGAGCCCCAGATCGAGGGAGATTATCAGTGGTCTTGTATGTCTTCCATTTTCTAATTATTGCTCCCACAGTTGATTTCTTCACACCAAGCTGCTTGCCTATTGCAGACTCAGTCCTCCCAGCCTGGTGCAGGTCTACAATTTGTTTCTGGTGTCCTTCGACAGCTCTTTGGTCTTCACCATAGTGTGACTGTTTGAGGTTGTGGACAGGTGTCTTTTATACTGATAACAAGTTCAAACAGGTGCCATTAATACAGGTAATGAGTGGAGGACAGAGGAGCCTCTTAAAGAAGAAGATGCAGGTCTGTGAGAGCCAGAAATCTTGCTTGTATGTAGGTGACTAAATACTTATTTTCCACCATAATATGCAAAAAAATTCTTTCCAAATCAGACAATGGGGCCCATTTATCAAGCTCCGTATGAAGCTTGTGGGCCCGTGTTTCTGTCGAGTCTTCAGACTCGCCAGAAACACAAGTTATGAAGCAGCGGTCTAAAGACCGCTGCTCCATAACCCTGTCCGCCTGCTCTGAGCAGGCAGACAGGAATCGCCGGAAATCAACTCGATCGAGTACGATCGGGTTGATTGACAGCTCCCTGCTGGCGGCCCATTGGCTGCGAGTCAGCAGGGGGCGGTGTTGCACCAGCAGCTCTTGTGAGCTGCTGGTGCAATGCTGAATACGGAGAGCGTGTTGCTCTCCGCATTCAGCGAGGTCTTGCGAACCTGATCTCTGCAAATTTCAGTATATAATTTCAAAATAAGGCTAAATACACTAACGCCTAAATTTAGAGTTCTGCATTAGCCGTCAAAACCAGCGTTAGGGGGTCCTAACGCTGGTTTTGTCCTACCGCTGGTATTTAGAATCTTGTAGGTAAGGGTCTAACGCTCACTTTCCAGCCGCGACTTTTCCATACTGCAGATTCCCTTACGTCAATTGCGTATCCTATCTTTTCAATGGGATCTTTCTAACGCCGGTATTTAGAGTCTTGGCTGAAGTGAGTGTTAGAAATCTAACGACAAGACTCCAGCCGCAGAAAAAAGCCAGAAGTTTTAGAGCTTTCTGGGCTAACGCCGGTTCATAAAGCTCTTAACTACTGTGCTCTAAAGTACACTAACACCCATAAAATACCTATGCACCCTTAAACCGAGGCCCCCCCACATCGCCGCCATTCTATTAAATTTTTTTAACCCCTAATCTGCCGACCGCACACCGCCGCAACCTACATTATCCCTATGTACCCCTAATCTGCTGCCCCTAACATCACCGACCCCTACATAATATTTATTACCCCCTAATCTGCCCCCCCCAACGTAGCCGCTACCTACCTACAATTATTAACCCCTAATCTGCCGACCGGACCTCACCGCTACTATAATAAATGTATTAACCCCTAATCCGCCTCACTCCCGCCTCGCAAACCCTATAATAAATAGTATTAAACCCTAATCTGCCCTCCCTAACATCGCCGACACCTAACTTCAAGTATTAACCCCTAATCTGCCAAAGGGACCTCGCCACTACTCTAATAAATGTATTAACCCCTAAAGCTAAGTCTAACCCTAACCCTAACACCCCCCTAAGTTAAATATAATTTAAATCTAATGAAATAAAATAAATCTTATTAAATAAATTATTCCTATTTAAATCTAAATACTTAACTGTAAAATAAACCCTAATATAGCTACAATATAAATAATAATTATAGTGTAGCTATTTTAGGATTAATTTTTATTTTATAGACAACTTTGTATTTATTTTAATCAGGTACAATAGCTATTAAATAGTTAATAACTATTTAATAGTTACCTAGTTAAAATAATTACAAAATTACCTGTAAAATAAATCCTAACCTAAGTTATAATTAAACCTAACACTACACTATCAATAAATTAATTAAATAAACTATCTACAATTATCTACAATTAAATCAACTAAACTAAATTACAAAAATCAAACACTAAATTACAAAAACAAACAAACACTAAATTACAAAAAATAAAAAAAATTACAAGAATTTTAAACTAATTACACCTACTCTAAGCCCCCTAAAAAAATAACAAAGCCCCCCAAAATAAAAAAATGCCCTACCCTATTCTAAAATAAATATTTTACAGCTCTTTTACCTTACCAGCCCTTAAAAGGGCCTTTTGCGGGGCATGCCCCAAAGAATTCTGCTCTTTTGCCTGTAAAAAAACATACAATACCCTCCCCAACATTACAACCCACCACCCACATACCCCTAAACTAACCCAAACCCCCCTTAAAAAACCTAACAATAAGCCCCTGAAGATCTTCCTACCTTGTCTTCACAATGCCGGGTATCATCGATCCTTCCAGAAGAGGGTCCGAAGTCTTCATCTTATCCGGCAAGAAGAGGTCCAGAAAAGGCTCCGAAGTCTTCATCCTATCCGGCAAGGAGATCCGGACCGGCAAACATCTTCATCCAAGCGGCATCTTTTATCTTCTTCCATCCGGAGCGGAGCGGGTCCATCTTGAAGCAGCCGGCGAGGATCCATCCTCTTCTAACGACGTCCTAAGTCCGAATGAAGGTTCCTTTAAATGACGTCATCCAAGATGGCGTCCCTCGAATTCCGATTGGCTTATAGGATTCTATCAGCCAATCGGAATTAAGGTAGGAAAAATCTGATTGGCTGATTGAATCAGCCAATCAGATTCAAGTTCAATCGGATCAGATTGAGCTTGCATTCTATTGGCTGTTCCGATCAGATTTTTCCTACCTTAATTCCGATTGGCTGATATAATCCTATAAGCCAATCGGAATTCGAGGGACGCCATCTTGGATCACGTCATTTAAAGGAACCTTCATTCGGACTTAGGACGTTGTTAGAAGAGGATGGATCCGCGTCGGCTGCTTCAAGATGGTCCCGCTCCACGCCGGATGGAAGAAGATAGAAGATGCCGCTTGGATGAAGATGTTTGCCGGTCCGGATCTCCTCTTCTTGCCGGATAGGATGAAGACTTCAGAGCCTCTTCTGGACCTCTTCTTGCTGGATAGGATGAAGACTTCGGACCCTCTTCTGGACGGATCGGTGATACCCGGCATGGTGAAGACAAGGTAGGAAGATCTTCACGGGCTTAGTGTAAGGTTTTTTAAGGGGGGTTTGGGTTAGATTAGGGGTATGTGGGTGGTGGGTTGTAATGTTGGGGGAGGTATTGTATGTTTATTTAAATGCAAAAGAGCTGTTTTCTTTGGGGCATGCCCCGCAAAAGGCCCTTTTAAGGGCTGGTAAGGTAAAAGAGCTGTTAAATTTTTATTTTAGAATAGGGTAGGGCATTTTTTTATTTTGGGGGGCTTTGTTATTTTTTTAGGGGGCTTAGAGTAGGTGTAATTAGTTTAAAATTCTTGTAATCTTTTTTTATTTTTTGTAATTTAGTGTTTGTTTGTTTTTGTAATTTAGTGTTTTTTTTGTAATTTAGTTTAGTTGATTTAATTGTAGATAATTGTACGTAGTTTATTTAATGAATTTATTGATAGTGTAGTGTTAGGTTTAATTGTAACTTAGGTTAGGATTTATTTTACAGGTAATTTTGTAATTATTTTAACTAGGTAGCTATTAAATAGTTATTAACTATTTAATAACTATTGTACCTGGTTAAAATAAATACAAAGTTGCCTGTAAAATAAATATTAATCCTAAAATAGCTACAATATAATTATTATTTATATTGTAGCTATATTAGGGTTTATTTTACAGGTAAGTATTTAGCTTTAAATAGGATTAATTTATTTAATAAGAATTATTTTATTTTGTTAGAATAAAATTATATTTAATTTAGGGGGGTGTTAGGGTTAGGGTTAGACTTAGCTTTAGGGGTTAATACATTTATTAGAGTAGCGGTGAGCTCCGGTCGGCAGATTAGGGGTTAATGTTTGAAGTTAGGTGTCGGCGATGTTAGGGAGGGCAGATTAGGGGTTAATACTATTTATTATAGAGTTATTGAGGCGGGAGTGAGGCGGATTAGGGGTTAATAACTTTATTATAGTAGCGCTGCGGTCCGCTCGGCAGATTAGGGGTTAATAAGTGTAGGCAGGTGGAGGCGACGTTGAGGGGGGCAGATTAGGGGTTAATAAATATAATATAGGGGTCGGCGGTGTTAGGGGCAGCAGATTAGGGGTACATAAGGATAACGTAGGTGGCGGTCGGCAGATTAAGGGTTAAAAAATTTTAATAGAGTGGCGGCGATGTGGGGGGACCTCGGTTTAGGGGTACATAGGTAGTTTATGGGTGTTAGTGTACTTTAGAGCACAGTAGTTAAGAGCTTTATAAACCGGCGTTAGCCCAGAAAGCTCTTAACTACTGACTTTTTTCTGCGGCTGGAGTTTTGTCGTTAGATTTCTAACGCTCACTCCAGACACAACTCTAAATACCGGCGTTAGAAAGATCCCATTGAAAAGATAGGATACGCAATTGACGTAAGGGGATCTGCGGTATGGAAAAGTTGCGGCTGGAAAGTGAGCGTTAGACCCTTTAATGACTGACTCCAAATACCAGAGGGCGGTAAAAACCAGCGTTAGGAGCCTCTAACGCTGGTTTTGACGGCTACCGCCCAACTCTAAATCTAGGCCTAAGAAAGCATAACACAATTATCAACTTAACTGGGTTATTACTTGTTTTTCAGGACACCCTAATTCCAAAAACATATACAAGTATTAATACAAGCTAACCAATAGGAGAAGTGTTTTTAATAATTGTGGGCAGCATAAGTGCATTAACTAGTTGCTGTCTTTTAATGTTATTTCCAACAAGTTATTTTTTAAACACATTGTATCATAAATACATTTTTGAATTTATCTTTCTACTATCAGTGCATAAAAGCATACTTTTTTGACACACTCACCCATGAGTGAGTAATGTCCTTCTAGTAAATAATTGTATTTTTATGCTTACGCACTGCTGTTTAAAGGGACAGTCTAGTATAATTTAAACTTTCATTATTCAGATAGGACTTTTAATTTTAATCAACTTTCCAATTTACTTTTATCATCAAATT
The DNA here is from genome assembly GCF_027579735.1 of Bombina bombina. Classification (NCBI taxonomy): domain Eukaryota; kingdom Metazoa; phylum Chordata; class Amphibia; order Anura; family Bombinatoridae; genus Bombina; species Bombina bombina. Next base: position 68,942,824 of record NC_069507.1, read on the forward strand.
TTATTTTTTCTCTTGATATTAGTTTAAACTAAACATAGGTAGGCTCATATGCTAATTTCTAAGCCCTTGAGGGCTGCCTCTTATCACAGGCTTTTTAAATCTCTTTTCAACACAAAGAGACAGAAAGTACACGTGGGCCATATAGATAACACTGTGTTCAGGCACAGGGGGTTATTTAAGATTTAGCACAAAACAATGCTAAATTTAAGACAATAGATAATAAAAAGTCACAGTCATATGATCAGGGGGCTGGAAGAAGGTTCTTAGATACAAGGTAATCACAGAGGTAAAAAAGTATATTAATATAACTCTGTTGGTTATGCAAAACTGGGGAATGGGTAATAAAGGGATTATCTATCTTTTAAAACAATAACAATTCTATGGTAGACTGTCCCTTTAAGTGAACTATAATACATATATATGTAATAATTTACATTTATTGCATGTGACAAGGCACTTAAGGAGTGATTACAGATTTGTAATAAATATAAAGTTCCACATCTTTTGTTATACAACACACAGGAAACCTGGCACTCACTAGCAAGCACACAGTCATATTCAAATGCAACTGACTCTCCCATTTTTGCTTTTAAATACTGTACTCACTAGGTTTAATTGAAAACAATCCTTATTTATTGCATGTGATGTTTCTGTGAATTCACCCCTTCATCAGACCAACAAGTGAAACAAAAAAACTTTAATTTATAGACCAGTGGCCCCACCCCCTGTAAGAAAGAAAATGTCAAAGTGTATGCCATAGCAACACAAATAATACAGTGTCCAAAAATATAACAACATAATGAGCAGCAACATACTATAAAATAAATAGCAACAGCAAAGTGTCAAATAAAAATGAACTAGTAATTAGGGACAGTTAATACCAAAACAAAACAGTGCCAAAACAAACAGTATTGAAGAAAAGGTATTCACAACATCCAACCCTACACAATAATAGTCTCTTAGTGAGTAGTTTAAATCAAACTCGCTGAAAACATATTGAGCATTTTCTAGTTGGAATAATCATATATATACTGTTTATATATGTGATATCGTTTGTTACAATATAAATGTGTCATTCACAACAGTATACTTTGTATGTATCAAATAGCGTGTTTGATCACTCATAATATAGAGCCGTAACTAATCAAAGCAAACTCATGAAAGCAAGTTTAGTTGCTATATTTGAAATGGTTGCAAAAAAACTACATACAAAATTATATACAAAATGTATACAACCGCCTCTATAATCAAAGTGGATTAAAGCAATTGTAAACAGTTGGCTAGTTGCCCTACAAATACACTCATAATTATAATAACTGTTAAAAATGTGTGTTAAAAATGTAATAAATCCAATATAAACAGTATGACTTAAGTGGAATATCATCTCTAATGTCTGTTTTAGTGTATAAAGGGAATAGATAGATAACAGATTAGTTTACCTTATACATATAACCACTGACATGTAGGTAGATAGGGTAACAGAGCACACATTATCAAAGCTGTTGAATCCTAAAAGAAGAAGAGTGTGAACAGAAAAATAACTAAACACTACTGATTATACCTGTCCTGTTGAATACAATCATATGCACTGGAAAATAACTTATTTAAAGAAAACAGTGCCAGTCAATCTGGGCATTTAAACCTTTAGGGTGATTAGTGTTCAGCTTGTGGATCCAGTGTGCTTCCAGTTGGAGTAGTTTCCTAATTCCTATCAGAATCACCCCCTCTCCTAAGTGGGGGGACATGGTCAATGAGGATGAACCCCAGATCTTTAACTGTGTGCTTATATTTCAAGGAATGTCTGGCAACTGGTTGGTCACTCTTCTCCTTCTCCAGTGCTAGTCGAATTACACTCCTATAGTTGGCCATGCGTTTTCTAATTTCATCTGAGGTTTTACGATGTAAAATAAACCACAATTGCCGCTCAACATATATACCACAAACTTGGTGGAGCAGGTGAGATAATGTCTAATGTGGAATTTCTTATTCAAGTGGGAATGTCTGAAGCTATCACCTTGGATCATCTTGTTGCATGTGGTGCAACTTGGACACCTGAAGCATCCCACTTTGGAGAATTTCAGTTATCTATTAATTATATAGCTTTGTTCTGGATCAGTCTTCATAAGATAGTCTTGTAGACTTCTCCCTCTTCTAAATCCAACCCTAGGTGGAGCATAATCCCTAAATGGAAGTGATTTATCAGATTTGATGATGTCCCAATGTTGTCATAGTGTTCTCCCCATCAGGTATATTCAGATCTGTAGTGTTTAGTTTTCTGTTCACACTCTTCTTCTCTTTTTAGGATACAACAGTTTTGATAATGTGTCTCTGTTACCCTATCTACCTCTATGTCAGTGCTTTTATATATATATATATATATATATATATATATATATATATATATATATATATATATATATATATATATGGTAAACCAATCTGTTATCTATCTATTCCCTTTATACACTCAAAAGGACATTAGGGATGATATTCCACTTAAGTCATATTATTTATACTGGATTTATCACATTTTTAACACACATTGTTACAGTTATAATAATTATAAGTGTATCTGTAGGGCGACTAGCCAACCGTTTACAATTGCTTTAATCCACTATGATTATAGAGGAGGATATATATATATATATATATATTGTATTTAATTTTGTATGTAGTTTTTTTATGGAACCATTCCAAATATAGCAATGAGACTTGCTGTCATGATTAACAAGCCATGAGCATAATGTTAAAGTTATGGTTAATACACTATATACACATAGCTGTCAGTCTCTGCCATGAAATTTGGGCATGTTTTAGGAATAATGTGAGGACCTCTACAAAGTCACTCTAGATGCCATTTGCAGATCTCCATACACACAACCTAAACGACATTAGAGCCTGTAAACAAGTACAAGCTAGGGTAAGATAATCAGCTGTTATGCATTTTTTTTCCTTTCCGTTAGAGGTTCCAGTAAAATTACGGTCACCAAGCCCTCATACATAGGTGAGTAGCGTGATTGTAGAATGTTTTCTTTGATTGGTTACAGCTCTCTATTATGAGTCATCAAACACGCTATTTGATACATACAAAGTTTACTGTTGTGAAAGACACATTTATATGTTAACAAACTATATCACATAAATACATGATAATTCCAACTAGCAAATGCTCAGTATGTTTTCAGAAAGTTTGATTTAACCTACTCACTAAGAGACTATCATAGTGAAGGGTTGGATGTTGTGAATATCTTTTCTTCAATACTGTTTGTTTTGGCATTGTTTGTTTTGGTATTAACTGTCCCTAATTACTAGTTTATTTCTATTAGACACTTTGCTGTTGCTATTTATTTGATAGTATGTTGCTGCTCATGATTTGATATTTTGCTGCTGCTCATTATTTGACACTATGTTGTTATATTTTTGGAATTTGTATTATTGGGTTGCAACCACTTTTGCATTTTTTTCCAGAGAAGGGTGGGGCCACTGGTCTAAAAATGAAAGTTTTGTTTGTTTCACTTGTTGGTCTGATGAATGGGTGAATGTCCCGTAATGTCACATGTAATAAATTAGGATTGTTTTCACTTAAACCCAGTGAGATTATATATAATCCAAAAGGGCCTTCACTCTCACTTACTGATATAGAATCTACCAGGGTACCAGTACAGTGTTACATAAATCATAAACAGAGGACCGCACTCACTGGATTTCAAATATAAATATCCATTTAATTAAATGACATTTCAGGGGCTTACTCCCCTTCCTCAGATCAACTTACATGTTCAAAACAATCAAACATTTAAAAACCATAAGCCCCACCCCCAGTGAACGATTGCACCAAAACTGTGGTCATAGCAACAGAATGATCATATCCACAATATAGGCAACCGATTTACCAAGCCACGTATGTATTTGTTTCCGCACAAGCCTTCAAGCTCACCGGAAACAGGAGTTAAGAAGCAGCAGTCGTAAGATTTCTGCTCTTTAACTCGTCCGCCACTTCTGAGGCGGCGGACGGCAATCAGCCCAATCAGATACAATCAGGTTTATTGACATCCCTGCTAGCGGCTGATTGGCCGTGAATGTGTAGGGGGCAGCACTGCACAAGCATTTCACTAGAAATGCTTGTGCAATGATAAATACCAACAACATATGCTGTCTTCATTTATCGAGGTCTGCCCGCACATTAGTAAATCAGCACAATAGCATCATTGTTAAAACAAACATTCCCAATTCATTAAATCACCAATCGTATATTACTATTCAATAAGTCGGTTATGATATATATATATATATATATATATATATATATATATAATATATATATATATACACCACCATAAAGAAAAAGCACTCGCTGGACGTAATCATGACTTTTTACTTGTGATATTAAAAGTTATGTCTTATATGATCATGTCCAGCGAGTGCTTTTTCTCTATGGGTGGTATACTTATACTTTTATTAGACCCTGGAAGTTGGGCTACAGTGATAAGGAGTGCATTCCGTATGGACTCAAGTATCCATCTATCTATCTGTCTATATATATATATATATATATATATATTTACTTAAAAAAACAGAGAGAAACACGAAGAGGACACAGTAGTGCCCTCTCTAAAGAAACACTGGGATTTCAGCACTCCAGAAAATTTTAAGCAATAATCTAGTCAATGACTCATAGAAAAAATTATGAATTTATTTAGTATGTTAGAAACAGCCCTGAGGAAGCCCCAATGACGCTTGGTCACGTGGTGGGTGAAACGGCCGTTGGCGTGTGACGTCATTCTGCACAGCTGATTAAATCATCCTAAAGAGAATCTAACGGAGGAGGATTTTGTTTCCCGGAAGTTATTTGTAATGTATTCATGGACTTATGAGTCTAACTGTTTTGCAAATGGAATGCATTTCCTGGGATAAATGAAATAGAATGAACTCTATACGCAACAGCTTAACTATATGCTGCAAGGGGAAATGAAGTATTTCTCTATATTTTGAGTTTAAATGTCTATCTTTGCCTGCCCTTAATATACAGTTCATATTGCTGTGATTACACAACTAGTATCTTATAAACATAGATCCCCAAAATTTTTACCATGGTAGCTGGTACCTCTTTATAATATTGGTGCTACCCTCTGGTAGGGGTGTTGTTTACTGATATGAAAGTGTAAAAGGTTAAACATGTAAACCTATTGTTATTTTGCACAACTTTACAATATAGTTAGTATTAGGCATAGATCCTCAGGTGTTTACTCATGATAACAACTTTCCAATTTAGATTGGGTTATCCTCTGAGAGAGGTGTTGCCAATACTATTCTTGTGTTATGAGTTACTCTGCATGGATCCCCAGTGTTATCCATGGTAGCAGATTCCTGTGTATACACGGGGCTACCCACTGGTAGGGGTGTTGCTTAATAACTCTTTCTAGCCTTATTTAAGGTTAATAGCCTGCATCGTAAGCAACTTTTGTGAGCTGGCCAGTTTTTTCTATGTATTTATTTTTACATATTGAATCACTATATATATTTGCACTTATAATAAATTTTACAAACTATTAACATGTGTGTGGTTTTGACTTAGGGGACCCAGCCGTTGACTGGTTCGCACTGAAAGCTGAGAACACCTGTTTCTAACATACTAAATAAATTCATCATTTTTTCTATGAGTCATTGACTAGATTATTGCTTAAAATTTTCTGGAGTGCTGAAATCCCAGTCTTTCTTTTGAGAGGGCACTACTGTGTCCTCTTCGTGTTTCTCTCTGTTTTTTGAAGTAAATTCATGTGTGTAACAGGGTCTGCACCCAACTATAAACTGTAAAGTACAATATTAATACCTACTCCCCAATAATTCAGTATATATTTATATATATATATATATATATATATATATATATATATATATATATATATATATATATATATATATATATACATGAACACACACAGTGCTTTTTTGGTAAAAGAAAAGGTTCTGGTACTCGGAAAAAAAAAAGTGCATGTACTCATTAATTTTTGATTGATATTTTCTGCTCAGTAACTTTGAGAAAAGCAAAGGGACCCAATTATTTACAATATATTTTGTGAAAACTAGTTTATTTACATGATTATTTCAAATATTACCTCTTATGAGTTGGCAGAGTGGGGGTGAGAACTCCTACAAAAAAAGCCCTAATATATATATATATATATATATATATATATATATATATATATATATATATATATATATATATATATATATATATATTTGCATATCTAATTTGCATATATTACCCACAATTCTCTTGTGCATTGGAAACATTGTATATTAAGAATTTCTGGGGGAAAGCAAGCGGGGATACTTGCCTAGATGTACTAATTTCCTATGCAAATATTTACATTGATTTTATATATATATATATATATATATATATATATACACACACACATTATATATATACTTTTTACGTGTGTTTGCAAGTTTATGTAGACTTTTTTTTTCACATATTAATCTATTTGCATTTGTGTATATATATTTCCATACAAGATTAGCACTCTAACATAGCTTCTTAGAGCCTGAGTCACAAATGGATATAGGTATACAAGGAAAACTCTTCTCTCTTTTTCATATGTTTTTCAACATTTTATTTCCAACGTTTCGGCCCCAACCTGTGCCTTTGTCAAGGTATATATATATATATATATATATATATATATATATATATATATATATATATATATATATATATATATATATATATATATAAATATATATATATATAGTTAAAACAAAAAGGTTTTTTTAACTATGTCAATCATCACTTCAAAAATATATTTGTCTTACTCGTGTTTATTCTCTGTGCATATATTTGTATATCATTAATACTTTTAAAACAGTAATTAATCATTACTAAAATTATTTTATAATATAAAATAATTTTAAATCAAATAAGGTCTAACCTTTACAGTCATTAAAATATTGCAATATACTATTCTATGAAAAACAAAACAGTGTAAAATGAAATTATTGTAGGCACAATCAGTAAACTGTTATAGTTACCTCATAGTGACAATGCTGGTTATTCTGTTATGTCTCAGTGTAAAGATGATTGTCTGATTACTGAGGCTGCAGCACAATATTTATGCTCTGGGAAGCAATAGAACAACCTGTGTATGTTAGATTAGTGGGAGGGGAACTAAGGAAATGAAACCTAGAATCTGAAGCCTACAATAAAGTAATGGTAAACTTTCCCCTTTGTTTAATCAGATCTGGAATGTTAATGATATTTTAGATATATTTTAATTTATTAGTTCTAATGAAAATAAATTCAAATACTCTGCTCTCTGGCCACCTACTTTCAAAGTAATTTTTTTAGTGAGCTAACGGTTTTGAACTGTTCTCCAATCAGTGCTCTAGCCATACGGCACTCGCACAATTTTTTTTTTTTTAAGCTAGAGCACAGATTGGAGAAAACTAAAACCATTAGCTCACCAAAAAATTACTTTTAAAGTGGGCAGCCAGAGTGTGGGATATTAGAAATCCAGTACTAATTAAAAAGTTAGTTAAAACACATCTTCATTACAACTAATGAATTAAACTGTATCTAAAATATCGCTCACATTCCAGATCTGTTTATGCAAAGGGAAGAGTGTTTCATTCTATCTGTTGTAAACAATAATAATGATCACAGTTTAAGTGTTGACATATGTTATATTATTATAAGTATTATTATAATTGTTAATATAATTTATTATTATTATTTGTCAAGTATTGAAGTAGGAAACTGTTATTAGTGCATAACATAATTGTAATGGGTATATATAGACCAATATGTTTTTAATGTAATTGCTGTTTAAAAAATACTAAAATATTTTGCACACACTGGTACTGACCTCTAAGCATGTGCTGTGACCTCAGCATTAGGCTTCTGGACAAGGTGACAAAAAAGCATTTAAAAAAATGTTTAAAACATTATAATGCAGCTGTTTCATACGTTAAGAAGCAACCTCTGAGGCGGCGGACAGCAATCAGCCCGATCTCATACAATCAGGTTGATTGACATCCCCTGCTAGCGGCCAATTGGCTGCGAATCTGCAGGGGGCGGTATTGCACAAGCAGTTCACCACAACTGCTTGTGAAATTATAAATGCCGACAGCGTATGCATTAACGGCATTTATCGATGTCTGGCGGACATGATCAGTTTTTGTGCCTAAAGGCAACTGAGATGTAAATCTGGCCCTTTCCCCAGAGTCATAGACAGTTAATCCCTAAACATATACAAAACACGAAAGGGGACTGCACTCTCAGACTGGAATTGGTACCCATCCTATAACCCTGCAACATGCACAGCCCTGGGAGGTCACTAGCACTCTCAGACAGCTTGCACTGTCCCCAGAGTCACAGGCAGCCAATTTGGTGCAAGGCCCATAGGGAAAGCTACAAAACAAAAAATAATACAACACACATAGAAAGTCCAGCACTCACTTGCAAGCTATCAGCTAAGAATAAAAGCAAAAATGGAAGAGTTAGTTACCGCATCTGGCCAAATGGGCAGGTACCACGTCAAGGTCTCTCCCAAAACCTGGGTCCCTAAAACAGTGAAACAATGCAAACACTCAATCAAACAAACTGGAAAGAAGTTAAGAGTGCACAGGCTTATGTATTCACCCTAGACATATACAAAACATGGAAGGGGACTGCACTCTCCAACTGGACTGGGTACCCATCGTATGACCCTCCAACATGCACATCCCGGCACTCACAGGAAGCTGTGCTGTCCCCAGAGTCATATGCAGTTAAATCCAGACAGGTATGTGTGCAAGGCACATAGGGAAAATTACAAAACAAATTAATACAACACACAGAGGAAGTCCAGCACTCACTTGCAAGTTTTTTATCTAAGATGAAAAGCAAAAATGGAAGGGTTAGTTACCGCATCTGGCCAAATGCATCAAGTCCAGGTACCAGGTCACAGTCTCTCCCAAAATCTGGGTCCCTAAAAAAGCCAAACAATGCAAGATCGTAATCAAACAAACTGGGAACAAGTCAAGGGTGCACAGGCTTATGAAATCACCCTAGACATATACAAAACACAGAAGGGCACGGCACTCTCAGGGCCCGTATTGAGGGAAATGTAACTGCTTCAAAACAGGAGTTAAGAAGCAGCGGTCTTAAGACTACTGCTCCTTAACTCGTATGCCACCTCTGAGGCGGCAGACAGCAATCAGCCTGATCTCATATGATCGGGTTGATTGACACCCCCTGCTAGCGGATCTGCAGGAGGCGGCATTGCACAAGCAGTTCCCCAGAACTGCTTGTGCAATGATAAATGCCGACAGTGTATACATTTATCGGCATGTACCGATGTCTGGCGGACATGATCAGTTTTTGTGCCTACAGGCACCTGAGATGTAAATCTGGCCCTGTTCCCAGAGTCATAGGCAGTTAATCTCTGACAGGTCTGGGTGCAAGGCTCATAGGGAAAATTACAAAACAAATTAATAAAACACACAGAGGAAGTCCAGCAGTCACTTGTAAGATCTCAGCTAAGATTAAAAGCCAAAAATGGAAGAGTTAGTTACTGCATCTTACCAAATGGGTCAAGCCCAGGTACCACATCAAGGTCTCTCCCAAAACCTGGGTCCTCAAAACAACCAAACAATGCAAGATCTCAATCAAAAAAACTGGGAACAAGTCAAGGGTGCACAGGCTTATATAATCAACCTAGACATATACAAAACACGAAAGGGGACTGCACTCTTAGACTGGACTGGGTACCCATCCTATGACCCTGTAACATGCACAACCTTGGGAGGTCACTAGCACTCTCAAGCAGCTTGCACTGTCCCCAGAGTCAAAGGCAGCCATTTTGGTGCAAGGCCCAAAGGGAAAGCTACAAAACAAAAAAATAATACAACACACAAAAAAAGTCCAGCACTTACTTGAAATCTATCAGCTAAGAATAAAAGCAAAAATGGAAGAGTTAGTTACTGCATCAGGCCAAATGGACAAACCCAGGTACCACCTCAAGGTTTCTCCCAAAAGCTGGGTCCCAAAAACAACCAAACAATGCAAGATTTCAATCAAACAAACTGTGAACAAGTCAAAGGTGCACATGCTTATGTAATAAGCCTACACATATACAAAACACGGAAGGGGACTGCATTCTCAGACTGGACTGGGTACACATCCTATGACCCTGCAACATGCACAGCCCTGGGTGCTCACTAGCACTCTCAGGCAGCTGCACTGTCACCAGAGTCACAGGCAGCGGTTTGGGTTCAAGGCACATAGGGAACATTACAAAACAAAAATAATACAACACACAGAGAAAGTCCAGCACTCATTTGCAAGCTCTCAGCTAAGAATAAAAGCAAAAATGGAAGAGTTAGTTACCGCATCTGGTCAAATAGACAAGCCTAGGTACCGCGTCAAGGTCTCTCCCAAAACCCGGGTCCCTAAAATAGCTAAACAATGCAAGATCTCAATCAAACAAACTGTGAACAAGTCAAGGGTGCACAGGCTTATGTAATCAGACTAGACATATACAAAGCATGGAAGGGGACTGCACTCTAAGACTAGCCTGGGTACCCATCCTATGACCCTGCAACATGCACAGCCCTAGGGCTCACTAGCACTCTCAGGCAGCTGCACTTTCCCCAGAGTCACAGGCAGTTAACCCCAGCCGTTTGGATGCAAGGCTCATAGGGAACATTACAAAACAAAAATAATACAACACACAGAGAAAGTCCAGCACTCACTTGCAAGCTCTCAGCTAAGATTAAAAGCAAAAATGTAAGAGTTAGTTACCGCATCTGGACAAATTAGACAAGCCCAGGTACCACATTAAAAAACTCTTCCAAAACCTGGGTCCCTTATACAACCAAACAATGCAAGATCTAAATCAAAAACTGGAAACAAGTCAAGAGTGCACAAGCTTATGTAATCACCCTAGACATATACAAAACACTTGACTCTGTCATGCACTCACTACTACCATGTATGACGGCCCATATTTTTTAATGTGTTTTAATGTGTTTAAAAAGAAATACTTGAAATTCCAATGTGTTTCACATAGAAAAAGGTATTTTTATTTTAAAATAGATATTTCTATATAAATAAATCTGTATATACAATATATATCTTTATATATATATATATATATATATATATATATATATATATATATATATGTAACAAAGACAAATGCACTCTCAGGACTTCCACAAAACTTTTTTTAAAGGAACGTTTTCGGGGTTCACAACCCCTTCATCAGCATCAACTTGCAAACAAACATATCACAATTTATAGTGTTTCTAAATAACATCTCACCAATCCAGTGTTACTCCAAAAAGTGCGCAAAAATTATCGAGTGTGGAACGCATCTTGCGTTCCACAGTGTGAGTGCCGACCGGAAGTGATATAATCTGACTTCACGTTTGAGCAATATCTTGCTCCTATCCCCTCCCCGGTCCAACGGGGGTATATGATCAATCAGGATGTAACGTATCGAAGAGACACCATGGCCTTGTTTAGCGCAGTGGCGTGCAACAGGCTGTTCAGAGTCCCCCTGTTTTAGTGCAGATCGTATTGCATGCCTGTGGTTTGCCATTCGCTCCCGTAACGTGCCTGTAGTTTTACCCACATAAAAGCACGAGCATGGGCAGAAGAAGAGGTACACTACATGTGTGGTGGTACATGTAATGGAGTGGTTGATCGCATATCTCCTGTTGGTGTGTGGATGCTGAAAACTTTTGGTACTGACCAGGCCATTACACGTTGTGCAGCCTAAGCATCTGTAAGATCCTTTGATGTTTGTTCTGGGCCCTGTTGTATAACATGATTTCTGATCCGTGCGCATGAGGAGGTCTTTGAGATTAGTACCTCTCTTAAAACCCACCATAGGTTGTAACTGGTGAGAGAATGTTAGTTTTGGGTCAGATGTCATGATGGGCCAATGCTGATGTAAAATGTATCCCGTATTTTTTGTGGTTGGAGTGAAAGTAGTTGACATGATTAGTTTATTGCTCATTTCCCTCTTGGGTGTGGATTTGATCAGTTCATCTTGGGTAAGTGAGGATGCTGTGGTCATGTTGTCTCGGATAATGGAGGGTTTATATCCCCTCTCCCGGAATCTTTCTCCCACTCCTGCCAGTTGGGAGACCCCAGTGTGTGCCTCTGTGTTATTTCTCATTGTTCTGACAAACTGAGACTTGACTATGCCCTTTAAGAGGGCAGGGGGGTGGCAGCTGTCTGCTCTCAGGATCGAATTGCGGTCAGTTTTTTTATGATATAAGGTAGTGCCCAACTGATGTTCCTTTTTGAAGACTGTTAGATCAAGGAAATTGATGGACTGTGTATCAGACGTCATTTTGAATTTAACATTACTGGTGGTCGTGTTGAACTTCTCAAACCAAGTTTGTAGATCCTCCATGGACCCCCGCCACACCATGAAGATGTCGTCAATATATCTGTAATAGCATACTACAGCCATATTGATTGCATGCCATAAATACAGATTCTCGAATTGTGACATATACAGGTTGGCGTATGCGGGGGCCATGGAAGAACCCATGGCCGTACCAGCTGTTTGCAAATAAAATTTACCTTCAAATCTGAAGTAATTTTTATACAAACAGTATTCTATCAGGGACAGGAAATATTCAACCGGTGGGCCCTCATATAGAGGGTTACTGGTGATATGTTCCTGGACAGCTTTAAGACCCTCTGTGTGTGGGATGATAGTGTACAGTCTGTTGACGTCCAAACAGACCAAGAGGTCATCAGGTTGGACGTCAACAGTCCGTATCTTCCGAATAAAATCACCTGTATCCATGATATATGACCTAGTCTCCCTAACTACAGGTTGTAGCAGTATGTCCACAAGTTGTGCTACCGGTTGTGTCAGCGAGTCCCTCGCCGACACAATAGGCCGGCCTGGTGGATGATCCAGGGTTTTATGTACCTTTGGAATGGAGTATAGGATAGGTATTTTTGGGTGGGAAGTGGTGCAAAAGTCACGTATGTGTTCAGACAACCAGCCCTGTTCAAAGCCCATCTGGATCAACGTGTTCAGTTGTGTTTTGAACCTTGTAGTGGGGTCATAGAGTAATGCATTGTAGGTATGTGTATCAGTCAGTTGATTCAAAATGTCAGTACGATAATCTGCATAGTTCAATATTACAATCGCTCCGCCCTTATCGGCGGGCCTGATCGCTATGGATGAATCATTCTGTAGAGATTTAATTGCCTGTCGTTCTTCCTTAGACAGATTGTGTGACCATGGGGTTTGATGACTGGCTGATTCAAGATCTTGAGTGACCAGTCTCATAAAGGTTTTAATACTTGGGCTACTATTGGTTGGTTCAAAGGTGCTAGGAATTTTACATTTAAGTTCTACCTGTGTCTTAGTTGAACTAGAAGTGGAGTTTTGAAAAAACTCCCGTGTCTTAAGTGATTTGTTCAGTTTATACAAGTCCAATTTCAAATCAAACTCTGAAAGGGCTGTGCTAGGCACAAAAGAGAGTCCCCTATTCAGAACTTTGCGTTCACTGTCTGAAAGGACATGTGTACTTAAATTAATTACTATGTCCTCTGTCGTGGACGTCTTGGGGGTCAGTGTCTTATGCCCCGCCCGCCTAATATGGGGTCTGTTGTGCCGCCCCCACCCCGGGAGCGAGTAGTTACCCCTAAAAAATGTTGGTTAGGTGAAGAGTGTTCTCTGAATGATTGTATGGCAAATTGATTTGAATGTCTATATGGACCAGGTGGAGTCAGAGAAGTATCAGCAGGGTTTCTATCAGTATCAGTGGACTCTCCCCCACTGGTATCCACTGTGTCAAAGTGAACCCGTCTAATTCTCTGTCTCCTCCTGGTCCTAGTGTCAGGTGTGGTGGTTAACCATTTATAGACTTTTCCCTGTTTGTAATCTTGATTGACCGTTTCTAACTTTCTGTTTTTAAAGGTTATTAAGTCTGTCTGGTATTTATCTATTTGAGTTTTGATTTTAGATAACCAGTTTTCTTGTGTATCACTAATAAGAGTAGCCTGGTATGTATTTTCAAAGGTCTGTATTTCTAATCTGACTTTACCTAAGATAGAGGTAACTTCCTCTATAACAAGTAAAATTAAATCTAAGGAGCACTTGTTTAGAATGAAGCACCATTTTTTTCTAAACTCAGGGTTTTCTCGCCCAATGGTGGGTACATTATGGACCCTGAAGCCTCGAGGTATGTGCCCTGTTCTGAAGTAATCTGATAGGTAACTGCCATGTAAGGTTAAATCAACCTCTCTTTTTTTCAATTTTAACAAATTGTGGTATAAATTAATAGGGGTCTCACCAACAGACTTGGAGATTGGTGCGAACAAGATCCGTGCAGCATCATCTGGCGTATAAGATACGGTACCAGTCTGGGCTTCCACAGCTTGGCAGGTTAAGTCTTCATTCTGTATGTCTTGATGAGTTTGTTCCTCTTGTGCCTGTGGTGTAGACATACTGTAATCAAGTAGAAAAGATGAAACAATGAGCTCTAAATGTACTCTGTTATTCCTGCACAGCTGTGTATCCAAAGAAAACAATGGGTTATTGGTGAAATATGATTCAGAGTCAAATTCCAAATGGAAAATGTCCAGGTAGTAACATAAAGTCAAATTCCAGATAGAAAATGTCCAGGTGGTAACATAAAGTCAAAGAGATTGATAACAGTCAAAGCAAATCCAGATGGTAAAAAACATAAAAATGTATAGCAAGATACAACCACAAAGAGTAATAGTAAGGCGCTGGAGTGATTGAAACAAATGTGGTCAAAAAGCAGGGGGTTCCACTGGTCAAATACCAATATGCAAACAATTTCCAGTTCAGCCCACCGGGAGATATCAGCCTGGGTGCAAAAATACAAGGTATATGTAACAAAGACAAATGCACTCTCAGGACTTCCACAAAACTTTTTTTAATGGAACGTTTTCGGGGTTCACAACCCCTTCATCAGCATCAACTTGCAAACAAACATATCACAATTTATAGTGTTTCTAAATAACATCTCACCAATCCAGTGTTACTCCAAAAAGTGCGCAAAAATTATCGAGTGTGGAACGCATCTTGCCTTCCACAGTGTGAGTGCCGACCGGAAGTGATATAATCTGACTTCCGGTTTCGCGGCAATATAGTGTAAAATTTACAAAACATATTATATATACTGCCGTCAAATAATAACTGATACATACGAAGTATCTAATGTGTGTCAAATAAACATGTGTCTAAATGCCTCCTGAGTTAATCAGCATTTGTTTTTTTAATCGCCGTTATCATTACCCTGATCGGCAATTACAAGTGTCACCGTATGTGTACATCACCATAGTAACAGTTGTTATGGTTATACTAAACAATCCTACGTTGTGTCTTGATACTGTGTGAATACCCATACTCTGATAATCATATATACGTGATAGTGAATGATAGGTTTTTTTTGTCTCCTTCATACATACAAACTACCATTCATGTGCATAAATAAAATATGCAACTATTTACAGTTATTTACAAACAGATGTGGTTGTACTTGCTATACTGGTTATCAACTAATGTATTACAATGAAATATCTGCAGACCGTAAGGGAGGCTCATCATTGGTTGTATATCCCCAAAATTGTATATGCAGAAGTTAATCTTAGTACTTTAAGTTATCCAGCAGAAAATTGAATAAATGTAAAGTATGTTATGGTTACTTGTGAACACGTCAATTTAACCCTTAGTGCCACAGTAGTTAAACTGTCAATGTATCAATGTAGCTACTTTATTATGACTATGTGTGAGTACTGTGCAGCAATAGGAATTAGCTCCTAATTACAATGTGAATTCTTACACAGATATAACCTATTAAGTTATGGCTGGGGAGAGGCTGGGTAATAACCTCAATATTCACGTTCCCATGTTTAAATGGATATTTACACAGAAGCTCAACTTCACACATATATTTAAGAAGATATGGGAGTCCAACTTGTAGATGCCCTGAGTACAGGCAGTCCCTTTAGTAACTTATTCATGTCAAGGAGTGTTGAACGCCCTGAAATAAGGACTAAGGTGCATATGAAGGTAATTCTACCTCAGGGTCCAGGCTTCCACAACCCTAGCGGGGGGTATCCCCTCCACCGGGATGTGTCGTAAGCAATCAGATACCACCGTTCCAAGAACCATGGAGCTGGAAGCTACACGTAGCCACAATGACCCTAGGTAATACCCCAAGTATGTGGCACAGCCTTAAAGAATCAAGTAAGATTTTTGAAATCTGGGGTGGTATTTAAACCTCCTGGGTGTATGGTTCCGAGTTTGAAGATCCACTGAGCTTCACGTTTGAGCAATATCTTGCTCCTATCCCCTCCCCGGTCCAACGGGGGTATATGATCAATCAGGATGTAACGTATCGAAGAGACACCATGGCCTTGTTTAGCGCAGTGGCGTGCAACAGGCTGTTCAGAGTCCCCCTGTTTTAGTGCAGATTGTATTGCATGCCTGTGGTTTGCCATTCGCTCCCGTAACGTGCCTGTAGTTTTACCCACATAAAAGCACGAGCATGGGCAGAAGAGGAGGTACACTACATGTGTGGTGGTACATGTAATGGAGTGGTTGATCGCATATCTCCTGTTGGTGTGTGGATGCTGAAAACTTTTGGTACTGACCAGGCCATTACACGTTGTGCAGCCTAAGCATCTGTAAGATCCTTTGATGTTTGTTCTGGGCCCTGTTGTATAACATGATTTCTGATCCGTGCGCATGAGGAGGTCTTTGAGATTAGTACCTCTCTTAAAACCCACCATAGGTTGTAACTGGTGAGAGAATGTTAGTTTTGGGTCAGATGTCATGATGGGCCAATGCTGATGTAAAATGTATCCCGTATTTTTTGTGGTTGGAGTGAAAGTAGTTGACATGATTAGTTTATTGCTCATTTCCCTCTTGGGTGTGGATTTGATCAGTTCATCTTGGGTAAGTGAGGATGCTGTGGTCATGTTGTCTCGGATAATGGAGGGTTTATATCCCCTCTCCCGGAATCTTTCTCCCACTCCTGCCAGTTGGGAGACCCCAGTGTGTGCCTCTGTGTTATTTCTCATTGTTCTGACAAACTGAGACTTGACTATGCCCTTTAAGAGGGCAGGGGGTGGCAGCTGGAGTGGGAGAAAGATTCCGGGAGAGGGGATATAAACCCTCCATTATCCGAGACAACATGACCACAGCATCCTCACTTACCCAAGATGAACTGATCAAATCCACACCCAAGAGGGAAATGAGCAATAAACTAATCATGTCAACTACTTTCACTCCAACCACAAAAAATACGGGATACATTTTACATCAGCATTGGCCCATCATGACATCTGACCCAAAACTAACATTCTCTCACCAGTTACAACCTATGGTGGGTTTTAAGAGAGGTACTAATCTCAAAGACCTCCTCATGCGCACGGATCAGAAATCATGTTATACAACAGGGCCCAGAACAAACATCAAAGGATCTTACAGATGCTTAGGCTGCACAACGTGTAATGGCCTGGTCAGTACCAAAAGTTTTCAGCAT
The DNA here is from genome assembly GCF_027579735.1 of Bombina bombina. Lineage (NCBI taxonomy): Eukaryota > Metazoa > Chordata > Amphibia > Anura > Bombinatoridae > Bombina > Bombina bombina. Next base: position 68,960,365 of record NC_069507.1, read on the forward strand.
CCACACACCAACAGGAGATATGCGATCAACCACTCCATTACATGTACCACCACACATGTAGTGTACCTCCTCTTCTGCCCATGCTCATGCTTTTTTTTTTTTTTTTTTTAAATATTATTCTTTATTGAACATTTTCCAATTTTACAACAGGTATGAATAATAAAAAGAAAAGAAAAAAGAAAAAATAAGAAAATATAAAAAAAAAAAAAAAAAAAAAAAAAATATATATATAAAAAAACAAGGGAACAAAACAATACAATAAGGGTCATCACAACAATTGTTCAAGAGAGAGGTAATTCATCTACCACCTAAGTGAAGGCTGAAAAGGCGTTTTACGATAGGAACGCCAAAACAAGTATAGAAATGGAAGGGGAGAGGACAGTGTTGGGGGAGGAACAGAGAAGGGAAGGGTAAAGGGTGGGACTATGGGCGATAGCGCTAAGGCCTCAATGGATTTATAGTTTCCCAATAAAATTTAACATGGTTATAGTGTGCCATTTTGTTATTTTTAAAGTAGTAGTACTCCTCTAGGTGAATTAGCTCTTGTGTTCGTGCTTTCCAGGTCTCGATTGTGGGTATCACTTCTGTTTTCCAAGCCCTAGCTATAAGCGATTTCGCTCCATTCAGACATATCTGGAAAAGGTGTGAGCGAAGTTTACAGGAATGTTTGGGTTTGTCATTGAATAACACCATGGCGGGCGTGATTACAAATGATATATCAAATAGTGGTGCTACAAATCGCTGCAATGCCCTCCAAAAGACCTGTAGCTTTGGGCAAGACCACCATATATGGGTCATGTGACCAGCGGCCCCGCAGCCCCTCCAGCATCCAGTAGGGGACCCAGGATATATGCGTGAAAGTCTCATTGGTGTTAAGTACCACCTGGTTATGATTTTGTAATTCATTTCCAAAATTTGAGTGGAAGTTGATGAACTGTGAGTGTATTGATACATACTTTCCCACTGTTCCTCAGAGAACTCTAGTTCTAACTCGGCTGACCAAGTCTGTGTGGTTTTGGGCAGCTGTTTATATAGACAGGCGTCTAAAATTCTTTTGGAAATGGCTAGGGAACCCTTCAGGGCCCCACCGTTTCTACATATGGATTCGAAATGAGTGAGGGGGCGAAGGAGGGATAGTCTGTGGGGGGAGGTTGCTAATAGATGCTTTAATTGGGAGTACTTAAGCCAGTGTTTAAAGGTGCCCTGTAGTATATCTGACAGATTGGGTGCAGATTTCAGGGTGCCCAGATGGAGAAACTCGCAAATTGGAGACGAGAGGCCCAGATCAGAAAATCTGGTATGTTTGATCGCGGAATGTATGTTTTGTAACCACTCTGTGTTTTGAAAAATCGGGAACATAGGGGAAAAAGGGGAGGAAATTCCTGGTATGTGGTTCAGAATATTGTCCCATGTGCAGAAAATGTGTTTATACAGAGGTGATGTTTTTGTTACTAACGGTCTGTAGGTAGGAGGCAGCCAACAGAGAGGACCAATTTGAGGAGATTGGAGTATGTGCGAATCTAGTGATATCCATGTTTTATCCAGGTGTCCTACATGCCAGTCAAGCACACGTTGTAATGTGCCCGCTTGGTAGTACTGGGTGATGCAAGGAACGGCTAGTCCTCCCTTTATCTTTGGGCGATACAAAGTATGTCTCGCTACTCTAGGTCTTTTGCTTCCCCATATAAATTTATTAAGGATTGACTGCAGCTGGTCTAGGTATGTTTGAGGGAGGTCTATAGGAACTGTCTGAAAAGTATACAGGACAAGAGGTAAGATGGACATCTTAACCACTTGCATTCTGCCCCACCAAGAAAACGGCTTGGACTGCCAGTTTTGGCTAGTAGATTGGATCCGCTTAAGGAGTGGGACGTAGTTAGCCTGAAAAAGGGAACTTATCTTAGGGGTGAGGGTAATACCTAGGTATTTTATCTGGTCGCTACACAAGTGGTATGGACATATCTCGGAAAGGGCTGCAAATTGTTTGGGGTTCATATTTATATTGAGAATATTAGATTTTTGGTCATTTATGTGGAAATGCGATAATTTACCAAATTGACGGAATTCTGCTAGGAGGTGAGTAATCGAATTACGGGGGTCGGACAAAGTCAACAGGATGTCGTCAGCATAAAGACTGATTTTGTATTCAGAGGGGCCTATTATAATTCCTTTGATATTCAAATTGTTTCTGATGTGTGCGGCTAGTGGCTCCATTGCTATTGCAAACAGCAATGGAGAGAGTGGGCATCCCTGTCGGGTTCCGTTATGTATTTGAAAAGGGTCTGAAAGAGTGTTATTGACTTTAATCCTAGCAGAGGGGCTGTTATATAGATTAAAGATTCTATTTATGGTTGTGCCTCCAAAGCCAAATCCCGTCAGAGTCGAGCTTAGATATGTCCAGTTCAGTCTGTCGAAAGCTTTTTCCGCGTCGGTGGAGACCAGGACTGAATCGATTTTGGAAGTAGATACATAGTCTATTAAGTGCAGTGTTCGAATGGTATTATCCCTGGCCTCCCGACGCGGAACAAAGCCTGTCTGGTCAGTGTGGACAAGTTGCGGCAATAGCTTGTTAATTCTGGTAGCGAGAATTTTAGCATAGATTTTTGCGTCAGTGTTAATTAGGGAGATGGGGCGGTAGCTGCCTGGGAGGTTCGGGGGTTTATCTTGCTTGTGGATCAGTGCGATGTGCGCTGATAACATATCTCTGGAAAAGGATTCGTTATTGTCTACTGATTTGAACAGAGTGGCTAAGTGTGGGGCTAGAATGTGCTTAAAGGATTTATAGTAAGAGTTGGACAGTCCATCTGGGCCAGGGCTTTTGTGATTAGGGAGGGATTCAATAGCTGAAAGAATTTCGGCCACCTCTATGGGGGCGTCTAGCTGAGCTGATTCTGATTGGGACAGGGCCGGGAGACCTGCACAACGGATATAGTCTTCACAATCCTTTTGGGTTTGGCTGTCATCTAGGGGGGGGAGTTGATACATGGACCTGAAGAAGGTGTGAAACACCTCCGCAATTCCTTTGCTATCGTGAAAGTCTACTGAATCTGGGGAGGATATTTTATGTATAAAAGAGTTAAGCGTCCTTTGACGTAGAGCTTTAGCCAGTAGTGTGCCTATCTTATTTCCCTCCGTAAAGTAAAGCTTGCGCAAAAAAAAGGCATGTTTCAAAGCTTCCTTATTAAGGTATGTATTGAGGTCACTCCTGGCTTTTGTCAGTTTTTCTTCTAATAGTCTATTGTGTGGTGAAATTGCAAATTCTGTCACTGAGTTATGTAAGTTCGTAGTCAGGGAGTCAAATTCTTTTCTCCTTAGTTTAACTAGGTTCGCTTTATACTTAAGGAAGTCCCCCCTTATAACTGCCTTGTGCGCGTCCCACACTATATGAGGTTTCGTCGTACCGTTGTCATTAAGTAGAAAATATTCCGTCAGAGATCGAGTGATCTCCTCGGTCAGTTGCACATTTTTAAGGAGCGAGTCATCAAGTCTCCAACAATACTGGGACACAGGGGCTGTAGGCCAGGAGATCTCTATGGTAACGGTAGAGTGGTCTGTCCACGATACGGGGGTTATGTACGAGTGTCTTATCATGTGCAGGTGATTTTGGTCAATAAAAATATAGTCAATCCTAGATGAGGATCTCTGAGGATACGAATAAAAGGTATAGGTTTTTGTCTGGGGGTGGTTAAGTCTCCATATGTCCTCTAGAGACAGGTTCTGCAGGCTGCTCTGAATGTAGCGCAGTGTTGAGGTAGGTATGCAACTATGCCCCAGTGAGCAGTCTAGCGCTGGTGACAGCGCGACATTGAAGTCGCCTGCCAACAACACCAGACCTGTAGCTATGGGCGTGAGAATGTCCAGGGCCTTCCTGAAAAATTTCGCTTGACATTTATTAGGAGCATACAAATTCACTAGAGTGACTGGCTGATTGTATAAGGTGCCTACTAATATTAGGATTCTACCTGCTTCATCCTGGTGTTTGGATGTGAGGGAAAAGGGAAGCCTTCTGTGAACCAATATGCCCACCCCATTTGTTTTGGTCGTGTTGTGGGCAAAGTATCCCAACGGGTAGGTGCTGGAAGAGCACGCCGGGGCCGCCGACAGGGTAAAGTGTGTCTCCTGCAAGCAGATTATGTCAGCGTCCTGCTTGCGGAACCAATTCAGGGCGATAGACCGTTTGGTCGGGGAATTAAGGCCTTTCACGTTTTGTGAAAGAATTTTGACACTAGGAGGGCTCATGATGTGTAAGGAGTGTGGTGATTATAACATGACGGTATGTCACTCTGTGCTGTGTGTATGTCATATTATGTGTATGAGTAGCACAACAACTTATAGAGGAGTACTTACTTGCATACTTGAGGCCCAGCGATGGAGCTCTAACGGTAAGGGATAACGTGGGAGGAAAAGAGGTAGAAAGGAAGGGAGAGGAACCGGCTTGCTGAAGAAAAAACATAGACATAAACATTAACCCACACAGGAAAAAATATGCATAGGTCAGCATTTTTTACATTGTTGGATGACATATAGCAAAAGAACTGTTGAAATCAATATTAAAGGTAGGGGGGTATAGACAAAAAGAAAAACAATGTGTTATCATCACACTATATACGAACATTGCATGAACAATGGAAGGGGGAAAGTAACTCTAAGAATAAAGAGCCACATTCGATGCAACAATAAAACAAACTGTATAAGACTATCAGGGACTATTATTACCTTGGAAAACTATAATAAGGTGACATTATTAGGTTTAGGAAGGGAAGAGAACAAGGCACATAACAGATTCTCTTGGCTGGTCTCTAAAATACACGTGATAGAACATTTAGCAAATGGTCTAAGTATCAGCAGAAAGGGTTAAAGCACATGTAGTCTATAAAACCGGGAATGGGGGTAACTTGGATATAACTTGGAATCGTAGAACCTGCCCATTAAAGGTTAGAGTTCTCGTGAGACAGTCACAAAGTTATTAAGGCATGGGCACAACATTGTCACCTTAGCAAAATGAACAAGTAAGTATGCATCATACTACACCATGTGAGGATTAGGAAGGGTCAGGCCAGATCCAGCAGTAGGACTGAGTCAAGTAGGTGGTGTAGAAGCTGGAGTGGCAAGTTGAGGTGGATCACCGGTGGTTCTGTTTCTTTTCCTGTTTACTGTCGTCCAGTCTTGACGTTGTGGTTTGGGGCGATTATCATTCAGCTCCGATGAAGGGCGAGAGTGGCCATTCAGCTTAGGGAGATCCGGTGGAGAGATATTAAGTCCCTTGCAGAAAGTCTCCAAATCATCGGGCGTTCTGTATATATAGGTCTGGAGACCTTTGATGACTTTGAGGCAAAAAGGGAAGCCCCACCTGTATTGTATACCCAGATTTTGAAGGTGTTGCGTGAGGTATCTAGCCTCTCTTCTTTTAGCCAACGTGATGGGGCTCAGGTCTGCGTATATCTGAACTTTTGATCCCTCGAATAGGACAGATTGTGTTTTCCTTGCAGCAGTGAAGATAGTTTCCTTGTCCTTATAATACTGGAATTTCAGGATAACATCCCTAGGTGGGTCTGTAGACTTTGGAGGGGGTCGCAGGGCTCTGTGAGCTCTATCAAGCGGCATGTCTGGGATCACCTCTGGGCCAACAAGGTGTTTGAATACATTCTGTAGATAGTCCCCCAGTTGCTGGTGTAGAACACTTTCTGGGATGCCGCGTATGCGGATATTCTGCCTTCTGCCCCTATTATCGAGGTCTTCTACATGGTTTTGCAGGTCGTCGATGATAATATATTTTTTTTTTTTTGTTGAAATCTTTTTATTGATTTTTCACATATTATGTAAAATGAACATGTAACATCATCAATATCAATAAATAAACAATCAAACAGTAACAATACAGTCTTCAAATTATTTCTCTCATTATACATTCAATTAGTACAATTTAAATCTTTTACTTTTTTCTCTCTAGATTCCTTACCCCAAACTGTAACCTTCAAATCTCAGGGGTTGTCGGATAGCATTCTGGACTAGCCTCCCATCTTACAATCTAATTTTTTCCCCTTCCTCCATATATTTATATCTGTTTAATTTTAATAATCTTAGTGATCTGGAACTCCCCTGATATATTCCCTTACAGACCTTAGGTTCTGATGTTATCTAAGTGGCTAAGGTTCTAGCTCTATTTACCTTTTCTATATGCATAATATATGGTTCCCATTGTTGGATAAATTTGTTTCTAGTGTTCAGTATGGCTGCTGAGGCACTCGCCATATTGTAGTGATAGTTGATTCTCTTCTCGATATAATCAAATGTGGGGGGGTCTCCCCTCCAAAATCTAGCTATAGAGATCCTTACTATGGTACAAATCATTGCTACTAATTTATGGTGTCTTTTACTAATGTCTTCTGTAGGGAAGTGTAGTAAGGCTTGTTCTGGGGTTAGATCAATCTCAGTCTCAAGGATATTTCCTAAATAAGCTGATGTCATGTCCCATATTCTTTTAACTTTCTCGCACTGCCACCACATATGTAAATATGTACCAGTCTCTCCACATCCCCTATAGCACATATGGGGATTATCTATCTGAGCATTGGTAAGTCTTGTGGGGTACATATACCATTTATATACAACCTTGATATAGTTTTCTTTTAGCAATGCATTTGGGGAGAATGAAAGGCCTCTATCAATGTTTGAAAGCCACGTCTCTAATGTCCAGGTCCTGTTTAAGTCCTGTTCCCATTTGGTCATAAAATGACTCTTCTCTTTGCTGATTCCCTCACTAAATAATGGGTATAATAGTGCAATTAATCCCTTCCCACGAGTATTGGACAGGCATATTGTCTCTAATGTGGTGTTAGATGGGGGTTTATTTGATCCCATTATTTCTCGTACCCTAGATGTGAGCTGTAGGTAATGATACCATTCATTTTGTTCTGGGGTGCCTAATTCCTTGTATTGGGAAAAGGTCAGTATTTTATTGCTTATGAGTGTGTCTGCTATTCGGTAAAGGCTCTTGTTTTCCCATTTCTTTTGGATATGTGTGCTAATGAGTGAAGTGATTGGAGCTAATGGTGTCAGTCTTGATCTAACATTAATTATGGGGTATGTCTTGGTTAGTTTATCCCAGATAAAGGTGGTATGTCTAATCGAGACATATTCCTCAATATGCCAAGGTCGATGTTGTTTCGTCGCCCAGAAAATAGTGTCTAATCTTCCTACCTCTAAGATGTCTTTCTCTAACTATACCCACTGGGGTGTTTGATCTATCCTATACCAATGTGTGGTCTGTGCCATTCTGGCTGCATAGTAGTATGCAATTAGATTTGGTAATCCAATCCCTCCTTTTCTCCTATGCCTCATCAGATTTTGTTTGCTTATTCTTGCTCTCCTGCCCTGCCAGATGTACTTTAAAATTTCCTTTTGCAAGTTATGTAACTCAGCAGTTGGGATAGTTATCGGGAGGGTTCTGAATAAGTATAAGAGTTTAGGGAGTATTGTCATTTTGACTGATATGATCCTCCCGTAGAGTGATATATTATATTTGGCCCATTTAAGTAGAAGTTCTCTAATCTGTAAAAACATGGGGGTATAGTTTTCTTTGTATAGTTTATTGATATCATTTGTGAGATTAACACCTAGATATTTAAGGGATGATCTAACCCAATTAAACGTAAAGTTTATTTCTAATAACTTCTTTGTCGTATTTGGGAGGTGAGTACTAAGGGTTTCACATTTACTTTCATTAATTTTATAACCCGAAAATAGACTAAATTTATTTATAATAGAATATATTACTGGCAAGGAAAGAAGCGGCTTCGTTACTGCAAGGATGACATCATCCGCAAAAAGGGATATTTTATATTCTCTATCTCCTACCCTAAGTCCTGCAATATCTGGGTTATCTCTTATTAGCACTGCTAATGGCTCAATGCATATTGCGAAAAGCAAGGGAGACAGAGGGCACCCTTGTCTTGTGCCATTTCGAATTTGAATTCGTGTTGATTGATATCCTGAAAGCCTAATGAATGCATCAGGAGTGGAATATATTCTTTTTAGAGCATTAATGAAGGGCCCCCTGACTCCCATTTTATGAATGACTGCAAACATATAGTCCCAATTGACTCTGTCAAATGCCTTCTCTGCGTCCAAAGCTAGAAACAGAGAAGGCACTTTCTTCACTGTCGCGAAATTAATTAGGTCAATCACTTTTCGTGTGTTATCTGGAGCTTCTCTCTGTGAGATGAAGCCTACTTGATCTGTATCTATCAATTTTCTAATGGGCAGGGCTAATCTATTTGCAAGAATTTTAGTGAACAATTTCAAATCCTGATTAATTAATGAGATTGGCCGGTAATTCTGACAATATTGTGTGTTCTTTCCAGGCTTCGGAATGACTGTCACCCTTGCAGTTAACAGATCTGGGGGGATATCTACGCCTTGTAAAATATTATTATATAAAGTCACCAGTAAGGGAGCCACCGATAGTTGCAAATCTTTATAGAACGAGCCTGGAAACCCATCCGGGCCCGGTGCCTTATTTCTTTTTAATTCCTTAATGGCCAGTAGAACTTCTTGTATCGTGACAGGGGCATTTAGGGAATCTAATTCTTCTTCTGTTACTGTGTGTAATTTACTATTTCCTAGGAAGTTGTCTAATTCTTTCCTTATGCTAATTCCTGATTTGGTAATGGGTAAATTGTAAAGTTTATTATAGAATTCAGCGAATGTATTTGCTATTTGGAGTGGGTCATTAGTGACTTGGCCGTTAGCCTTTTGAATTTGTGGAATAGTGGAGGCCCTAGTCATTTCCTTTAGTTTGTTCGCTAGCATCCTATCTGGCTTGTTTCCATATATATAATATCTAGTGTCTACCACTTTGATCGATTGGACCGCCTCCCTGTCTAGAAGTTGATTTAGTTCCTCGTTTTTGCTGTTGAGTAGTTTTACTAGTTTATTTTGCTTCTTTTTTACTACCTGGTCCCTTATGGTATCAATTTCATTTCTAAGCTCATCTATTCTGGAGTTGTGTGCTTTCCTAAGTCTACCTGACTCTTCTATCAGTAACCCTCTCAAAGAGGCTTTAAGTGCACTCCAAACAAAGTTTGGATTTGTCGTGGTCCCTTCATTTATAGTTACAAAGTCTTTAATATGCTTTTGTATCTTCTGCAGTAGTATGTCATTTTGAAGTAGGCTAGGGTGCAGAGACCAGGACCTAGCTCTGTGTGGATTAATCATCCCTTCAAACTCCACTATCACCATGTCATGATCTGACCATGCACAATTGCGTATGGTAGCAGATGTTATTAGTGGTAAGAGCAACTGGCTAACCAATATTAGGTCTATTCTAGAATATGTGCCATAAACCGTAGAATAAAAGGTATAATCTCTAACTCCTTTGTTAAATGCTCTCCAGCTGTCTATGAGGTTAAAATCTAAGAGTAGGTCTTTTAGGAGTTGCTGTGCCGGGGTTGATCGCCTTTTTTTGCCAGATATTTGTGTGGTTCTGTCTAAATCATCATTTAATGTCAAATTAAAGTCCCCCCCTATGATGATCTTACTTTTTTTCCAGCTTGATAATAGTCTGCTTATTCTAGATATAAAGGGCCCTTGATTGTCGTTAGGTGCATATACATTCATTAAAATTACCGGGGTATTGTGGATTGAGCCTTTTACAACTAAAAATCTCCCTTCCTTGTCTTTGAGAATTTCCTCTTTCTTAAAATTTAGGGAGGCATGAAGGAGAATGGACACCCCACACCTTTTCTTGTTATTAAGTGCATGGAATTGCAATGGGTAGTTCTTATCCCAATATTTGGGTGTAGATTCTGAAGTAAAGTGTGTCTCCTGTATCATAATTATGTGGGCATTTTGGGATTTATATTCTGCAATCGCTTTTTTCCTTTTTATGTTGGTGTTTAACCCCCTTACATTATGAGATATAAGTTTAATGTGCATAGTTTCTATCTGGGTATATGCTTATGTTGGTCAAATTGTTTCTAGAGATGTTTCTTTGTGGACCTGTCTTATACATCATCAACATTTGAACATTTGAGACTGTACATAACTTTAAACAATAACAAAATAAATACTTACAACCTGCTGCGTGCTTGCGCATCAGTAAAAATACAAGTACTATTAACTTAGGTCAACTCTGGAACTCTCGACAACATTTCTTTGGTCTCATCTCATGAAGATAGATAATGAGCAAATGATATCAACAATACTAAAACAAAAAGCTGAGATATGAAAGACAAATAAAAAGCAATATTAGGTAATAAAGTGTGATAGGAAGTGAGAAATGCTAATATATAGCAACTAGGAAAGGGTATAAATGAACCCTGGACTCTCATGATATAACGTTGGATTTAGTCCTCCTCATATCAGCAACATGAAAGTCTAGGTGATAACGAGTTTAAATCTTCTTATATTTATCTTCTTGTGATCCTTAGGACAGTTCTCCTAATAGTCCACCTCTTCCTGCAGTAGTATGGGTCTCAACATCCAACAAGGAGAATGTCATGTTACTGTAGATGGTTCCTCTGGAGAGCTGTCGTCATCCTCTTCTCTGGTCGAATTTGGCTTCATTTTTTGGGGTTTTCCCCTTTTGTTTACTACAGACCAGTCCTTCTGTATAGGCTTTCTCAAAGGCTTTGGTGTGGCTTGGGACTCTCCTTCTTCAACTTGGATTTCCAGTTTAGATAGAATCATTAGTCCCTCTTCCAACGTTGAGCAAGAGTGTGTGATGTTTTTATGGGTAAAAATCAGTTTGAATGGAAAGTTCCATCTATACCTTAGATTTTCTCTTAAGAGAGCTGTCACCACTGGTCTCATCTCCCTTCGTCTTCTCAGTGTTATTGGCGATAGATCAGTAAAGATCTGGATATTGTGCCCCTCATATGTAATAGTGCGAGCTTGTCTGGCTGCTTGTAGGATCATTTCTTTAATATGAAAGTAGTGTAATTTGACAATAATATCCCTTGTCTTGGATTGGGAGGGTTTGGTCAAAGCTCTATGCACTCTGTCCATTAGCAGCATGTTGGGTTCCGTATCTGGGATTAATTGGTGAAAAATTTCAGTTATATCAGCTTGTAAGTTTTTATAGTCCTCCGGGAGGTTTCTGATTCGAAGGTTAGAGCGTCTGGATCTGTTCTCCAGATCTTCTACTTGATCTTCAAGCTTTTTAATGTAAATGGAGTGGTCTAAAAGTGTATGCTGAATTTGGGGAATTTCTTCTGAAATATCTTCTAGCTTGTTTTCAATTTCTGTTGTTCTACCTCCAATATCCCTAATGTCCTGCTTGAGATCATATAGGGCAGTTTTTAGCTCTTCGTGAAAAAAAGATTTTATTTGATTCAGAAGTTCATTATTTGGAATATCTCCCTGATGTCCATTTTCCTCCTCTGAGGTTTCTATCAGGGTGTGTTGTTTTGGCGAACAAGTAGTTTTATCCAATGTTTTTAACTTTGTTTGTGATTTTGAGAGACATTCTTTCATGGATTGGTTTCTGCTTTTCATTTTGTTTTATGGTTATTCCCTCCTTACAGAGTATTTATAACAGTTTTCTGTCTTTCTCTTATGAGGTGTTCTCAGCCAGTCAGCTATATAAGAATAAAGAAGGGTCACAATTCCAATATCTCAGCTCTATTACAGCATTTCTGAGGGTATTATCTCATTACCGCAGTTCTCAGTTGTTCCAGGCCGACCTTTATTACTACCGCATTTAAAACATTTCCAGATTTGCAAAAATAATGAACATCATCTTGATTTTTTTAGATAGGGAATTCAGGTTCTAATGTCATATGACCTTTGAGAGCTGCTTATTTAGTCTACTAATCGTGTCCTGATAGCGCCCCTGTAGTTGCACAGTCAAGTTAGGCAGACTTTTAGATGTTATAAATGTCAACTCTTATTGAAAAGAACCTAAAACTTATGAATCCCCTATTTGATGAATACTACATTTACATAGATATAAGTTATGTAGCCTGAATTGTGTTATTTAGACATACAAGCCTGTTGTAGTTCCCACGTGGGGCTCTGTGATCTCCAGGCCACACTCTTGCTGTTTTATGTTCACTGGACCTTATATAAATTAATAAATCTCGTGCAGATAGATTACCATCAATCCCTTATGCTCCAAGTTTAGTGGGAAAGTATATTATAAATATAGAGGAAAGCTGTAGCATATTACCTTCTGCCTCTGCACCTTTCTTTTCAGGCTGTGGCCTTCCAAAAATGTGTCCCTTTTTATTTAGATGATAAGCTGTAATCAGCCCTCCTGGGCTCTTCCTAGATGCTCCCCAGCTGGCTAGTGCAAAGCTGCTCTATTGTGGCCTTGTTGTTGCTGTTGCCGAGTTCCGATGTAGGCCGAAGCCTCAGACTTTCCTGAGAATCGCTCTGGTTCTCCCAACCAGCCTGCTTCCGATTCTGCTTTTTCCTCCGAAAATCTGCCCAGAAAAGCTTCTAAAGGTCTCCCAAACACTTGCCTGATGTAGCTGTAGTATTTGCTAGCCCTAATATTCACTTTTGTTCACTTTGATAACTTTTATTTGCAGGAGCTTCAGCAAGACACTTCTGCTCTGCAGCTCTCCAAGCTCCACCTCCGTCGATGATAATATTTTGCTGGTGTAACTGCCGTGACATGACCTCATGCTCATTGTTAATATACTCAGACCCTTCCTCCAAGTATTCTACTCTATTACCCAGCTCGTTTAGGTCTTTTCTAACCTCCTTCAGGCCTTCTTTAATAAGCTGGCTGACGTGGGACATCAAGGCCGCAAAGTCTTCTTTGGTAGGTAGTGTGCTTAAATCAGCCTTGGTTAAAGGCCTAGGTGGGGTGTGTTGCACTGAGGTTGCGTCTGAGTCCTCTGAGTCGCTGCCATTATCCTGTTGTGAATTTATATGGTCATGCGGCAGAGGGTCTAGTGGCTTAAAATAGTCCTTCATAGCCAGGTTGGGGCCTTGAGAGCTTTTGGGGTTTTTGGGCCCTTTTAGTGATTTGTGAGCCTTCCTGGTTGACATAGTGGAGTAAGGCAATATATAGGGATAAATGTATACAGTATATAGCAAGCTTGCCTAGTAATCTGCCACCCTGCACCTGTGGTCTTTTGCTATGTGTGTGGTCAGAGCGGTCACTTAGAGTCCCACGAGCCTAGCCTCCACAAGAGAGGTAAGTGTTATGGCGAGTCAATAAGGCTTAGTAGGCTGGGTAGTGTATATTTGTTTATTACATGCCGCTGTATTATAGCGGAGAATGCTTAAGGATGCGACCCCACTGTTCCCGGTGAGTGTGAGAAGTTCCTGTCAGGCGGTTAGGAGTTAGGTAGGCAGGCCGCAGTGAGGACAGGCCCTCCAGAGTGGACCGGAACCCCAATGTGTATCTATGCGGTCTGGAGGTCAGTAGTTCGTACCTGAAAGTAGCGCTCAATAATGCCCCTTAGCGCTGGCTCAGAGGTGATGGCAAGCTGTAAGTATAGGCAGCCACGTGGGTCATCGAAATTTCCGGGAGTTGTAACGCCGCTGAGATGAGATGCGGTCTCCTGTTCGGTTGCGGACAGAACAGTTTCTCCTTGTCGCTTCCCTTAATGCTATACCGGTTAGGCAGATTTACCCAACATTAGGCACCTAAGCTGAAAACTTTTGTCCCCTGTCTGAAGCTGATAATTGCATCGATGCACACGGAGCTCACACCAACACGACTGCCATGTTGGGCTGTTAGCTCCGCCCCCCCATGCTCGTGCTTTTATGTGGGTAAAACTACAGGCACGTTACGGGAGCGAATGGCAAACCACAGGCATGCAATACGATCTGCACTAAAACAGGGGGACTCTGAACAGCCTGTTGCACGCCACTGCGCTAAAAAAGGCCATGGTGTCTCTTCGATACGTTACATCCTGATTGATCATATACCCCCGTTGGACCGGGGAGGGGATAGGAGCAAGATATTGCTCAAACGTGAAGCTCAGTGGATCTTCAAACTCGGAACCATACACCCAGGAGGTTTAAATACCACCCCAGATTTCAAAAATCTTACTTGATTCTTTAAGGCTGTGCCACATACTTGGGGTATTACCTAGGGTCATTGTGGCTACGTGTAGCTTCCAGCTCCATGGTTCTTGGAACGGTGGTATCTGATTGCTTACGACACATCCCGGTGGAGGGGATACCCCCCGCTAGGGTTGTGGAAGCCTGGACCCTGAGGTAGAATTACCTTCATATGCACCTTAGTCCTTATTTCAGGGCGTTCAACACTCCTTGACATGAATAAGTTACTAAAGGGACTGCCTGTACTCAGGGCATCTACAAGTTGGACTCCCATATCTTCTTAAATATATGTGTGAAGTTGAGCTTCTGTGTAAATATCCATTTAAACATGGGAACGTGAATATTGAGGTTATTACCCAGCCTCTCCCCAGCCATAACTTAATAGGTTATATCTGTGTAAGAATTCACATTGTAATTAGGAGCTAATTCCTATTGCTGCACAGTACTCACACATAGTCATAATAAAGTAGCTACATTGATACATTGACAGTTTAACTACTGTGGCACTAAGGGTTAAATTGACGTGTTCACAAGTAACCATAACACACTTTACATTTATTCAATTTTCTGCTGGATAACTTAAAGTACTAAGATTAACTTCTGCATATACAATTTTGGGGATATACAACCAATGATGAGCCTCCCTTACGGTCTGCAGATATTTCATTGTAATACATGAGTTGATAACCAGTATAGCAAGTACAACCACATCTGTTTGTAAATAACTGTAAATAGTTGCATATTTTATTTATACACATGAATGGTAGTTTGTATGTATGAAGGAGACAAAAAAAACCTATCATTCACTATCACGTATATATGATTATCAGAGTATGGGTATTCACACAGTATCAAGACACAACGTAGGATTGTTTAGTATAACCATAACAACTGTTACTATGGTGATGTACACATACGGTGACACTTGTAATTGCCGATCAGGGTAATGATAACGGCGATTAAAAAAACAAATGCTGATTAACTCAGGAGGCATTTAGACACATGTTTATTTGACACACATTAGATACTTCGTATGTATCAGTTATTATTTGACGGCAGTATATATAATATGTTTTGTAAATTTTACACTATATTGCCGCGAAACCGGAAGTCAGATTATATCACTTCCGGTCGGCACTCACACTGTGGAACGCAAGATGCGTTCCACACTCGATAATTTTTGCGCACTTTTTGGAGTAACACTGGATTGGTGAGATGTTATTTAGAAACACTATAAATTGTGATATGTTTGTTTGCAAGTTGATGCTGATGAAGGGGTTGTGAACCCCGAAAACGTTCCATTAAAAAATGTTTTGTGGAAGTCCTGAGAGTGCATTTGTCTTTGTTACATATACCTTGTATTTTTGCACCCAGGCTGATATCTCCCGGTGGGCTGAACTGGAAATTGTTTGCATATTGGTATTTGACCAGTGGAACCCCCTGCTTTTTGACCACATTTGTTTCAATCACTCCAGCGCCTTACTATTACTCTTTGTGGTTGTATCTTGCTATACATTTTTATGTTTTTTACCATCTGGATTTGCTTTGACTGTTATCAATCTCTTTGACTTTATGTTACCACCTGGACATTTTCTATCTGGAATTTGACTTTATGTTACTACCTGGACATTTTCCATTTGGAATTTGACTCTGAATCATATTTCACCAATAACGCATTGTTTTCTTTGGATACACAGCTGTGCAGGAATAACAGAGTACATTTAGAGCTCATTGTTTCATCTTTTCTACTTGATTACAGTATGTCTACACCACAGGCACAAGAGGAACAAACTCATCAAGACATACAGAATGAAGACTTAACCTGCCAAGCTGTGGAAGCCCAGACTGGTACCGTATCTTATACGCCAGATGATGCTGCACGGATCTTGTTCGCACCAATCTCCAAGTCTGTTGGTGAGACCCCTATTAATTTATACCACAATTTGTTAAAATTGAAAAAAAGAGAGGTTGATTTAACCTTACATGGCAGTTACCTATCAGATTACTTCAGAACAGGGCACATACCTCGAGGCTTCAGGGTCCATAATGTACCCACCATTGGGCGAGAAAACCCTGAGTTTAGAAAAAAATGGTGCTTCATTCTAAACAAGTGCTCCTTAGATTTAATTTTACTTGTTATAGAGGAAGTTACCTCTATCTTAGGTAAAGTCAGATTAGAAATACAGACCTTTGAAAATACATACCAGGCTACTCTTATTAGTGATACACAAGAAAACTGGTTATCTAAAATCAAAACTCAAATAGATAAATACCAGACAGACTTAATAACCTTTAAAAACAGAAAGTTAGAAACGGTCAATCAAGATTACAAACAGGGAAAAGTCTATAAATGGTTAACCACCACACCTGACACTAGGACCAGGAGGAGACAGAGAATTAGACGGGTTCACTTTGACACAGTGGATACAAGTGGGGGAGAGTCCACTGATACTGATAGAAACCCTGCTGATACTTCTCTGACTCCACCTGGTCCATATAGACATTCAAATCAATTTGCCATACAATCATTCAGAGAACACTCTTCACCTAACCAACATTTTTTAGGGGTAACTACTCGCTCCCGGGGTGGGGGCGGCACAACAGACCCCATATTAGGCAGGCGGGGCATAAGACACCGACCCCCAAGACGTCCACGACAGAGGACATAGTAATTAATTTAAGTACACATGTCCTTTCAGACAGTGAACGCAAAGTTCTGAATAGGGGACTCTCTTTTGTGCCTAGCACAGCCCTTTCAGAGTTTGATTTGAAATTGGACTTGTATAAACTGAACAAATCACTTAAGACACGGGAGTTTTTTCAAAACTCCACTTCTAGTTCAACTAAGACACAGGTAGAACTTAAATGTAAAATTCCTAGCACCTTTGAACCAACCAATAGTAGCCCAAGTATTAAAACCTTTATGAGACTGGTCACTCAAGATCTTGAATCAGCCAGTCATCAAACCCCATGGTCACACAATCTGTCTAAGGAAGAACGACAGGCAATTAAATCTCTACAGAATGATTCATCCATAGCGATCAGGCCCGCCGATAAGGGCGGAGCGATTGTAATATTGAACTATGCAGATTATCGTACTGACATTTTGAATCAACTGACTGATACACATACCTACACTGCATTACTCTATGACCCCACTACAAGGTTCAAAACACAACTGGACACGTTGATCCAGATGGGCTTTGAACAGGGCTGGTTGTCTGAACACATACGTGACTTTTGCACCACTTCCCACCCAAAAATACCTATCCTATACTCCATTCCAAAGGTACATAAAACCCTGGATCATCCACCAGGCCGGCCTATTGTGTCGGCGAGGGACTCGCTGACACAACCGGTAGCACAACTTGTGGACATACTGCTACAACCTGTAGTTAGGGAGACTAGGTCATATATCATGGATACAGGTGATTTTATTCGGAAGATACAGACTGTTGACGTCCAACCTGATGACCTCTTGGTCTGTTTGGACGTCAACAGCCTGTACACTATCATCCCACACACAGAGGGTCTTAAAGCTGTCCAGGAACATATCACCAGTAACCCTCTATATGAGGGCCCACCGGTTGAATATTTCCTGTCCCTGATAGAATACTGTTTGTATAAAAATTACTTCAGATTTGAAGGTAAATTTTATTTGCAAACAGCTGGTACGGCCATGGGTTCTTCCATGGCCCCCGCATACGCCAACCTGTATATGTCACAATTCGAGAATCTGTATTTATGGCATGCAATCAATATGGCTGTAGTATGCTATTACAGATATATTGACGACATCTTCATGGTGTGGCGGGGGTCCATGGAGGATCTACAAACTTGGTTTGAGAAGTTCAACACGACCACCAGTAATGTTAAATTCAAAATGACGTCTGATACACAGTCCATCAATTTCCTTGATCTAACAGTCTTCAAAAAGGAACATCAGTTGGGCACTACCTTATATCATAAAAAAACTGACCGCAATTCAATCCTGAGAGCAGACAGCTGCCACCCCCCTGCCCTCTTAAAGGGCATAGTCAAGTCTCAGTTTGTCAGAACAATGAGAAATAACACAGAGGCACACACTGGGGTCTCCCAACTGGCAGGAGTGGGAGAAAGATTCCGGGAGAGGGGATATAAACCCTCCATTATCCGAGACAACATGACCACAGCATCCTCACTTACCCAAGATGAACTGATCAAATCCACCCCCAAGAGGGAAATGAGCAATAAACTAATCATGTCAACTACTTTCACTCCAACCACAAAAAATACGGGATACATTTTACATCAGCATTGGCCCATCATGACATCTGACCCAAAACTAACATTCTCTCACCAGTTACAACCTATGGTGGGTTTTAAGAGAGGTACTAATCTCAAAGACCTCCTCATGCGCACGGATCAGAAATCATGTTATACAACAGGGCCCAGAACAAACATCAAAGGATCTTACAGATGCTTAGGCTGCACAACGTGTAATGGCCTGGTCAGTACCAAAAGTTTTCAGCATCCACACACCAACAGGAGATATGCGATCAACCACTCCATTACATGTACCACCACACATGTAGTGTACCTCCTCTTCTGCCCATGCTCGTGCTTTTATGTGGGTAAAACTACAGGCACGTTACGGGAGCGAATGGCAAACCACAGGCATGCAATACGATCTGCACTAAAACAGGGGGACTCTGAACAGCCTGTTGCACGCCACTGCGCTAAACAAGGCCATGGTGTCTCTTCGATACGTTACATCCTGATTGATCATATACCCCCGTTGGACCGGGGAGGGGATAGGAGCAAGATATTGCTCAAACGTGAAGCTCAGTGGATCTTCAAACTCGGAACCATACACCCAGGAGGTTTAAATACCACCCCAGATTTCAAAAATCTTACTTGATTCTTTAAGGCTGTGCCACATACTTGGGGTATTACCTAGGGTCATTGTGGCTACGTGTAGCTTCCAGCTCCATGGTTCTTGGAACGGTGGTATCTGATTGCTTACGACACATCCCGGTGGAGGGGATACCCCCCGCTAGGGTTGTGGAAGCCTGGACCCTGAGGTAGAATTACCTTCATATGCACCTTAGTCCTTATTTCAGGGCGTTCAACACTCCTTGACATGAATAAGTTACTAAAGGGACTGCCTGTACTCAGGGCATCTACAAGTTGGACTCCCATATCTTCTTAAATATATGTGTGAAGTTGAGCTTCTGTGTAAATATCCATTTAAACATGGGAACGTGAATATTGAGGTTATTACCCAGCCTCTCCCCAGCCATAACTTAATAGGTTATATCTGTGTAAGAATTCACATTGTAATTAGGAGCTAATTCCTATTGCTGCACAGTACTCACACATAGTCATAATAAAGTAGCTACATTGATACATTGACAGTTTAACTACTGTGGCACTAAGGGTTAAATTGACGTGTTCACAAGTAACCATAACACACTTTACATTTATTCAATTTTCTGCTGGATAACTTAAAGTACTAAGATTAACTTCTGCATATACAATTTTGGGGATATACAACCAATGATGAGCCTCCCTTACGGTCTGCAGATATTTCATTGTAATACATGAGTTGATAACCAGTATAGCAAGTACAACCACATCTGTTTGTAAATAACTGTAAATAGTTGCATATTTTATTTATGCACATGAATGGTAGTTTGTATGTATGAAGGAGACAAAAAAAACCTATCATTCACTATCACGTATATATGATTATCAGAGTATGGGTATTCACACAGTATCAAGACACAACGTAGGATTGTTTAGTATAACCATAACAACTGTTACTATGGTGATGTACACATACGGTGACACTTGTAATTGCCAATCAGGGTAATGATAACGGCGATTAAAAAAACAAATGCTGATTAACTCAGGAGGCATTTAGACACATGTTTATTTGACACACATTAGATACTTCGTATGTATCAGTTATTATTTGACGGCAGTATATATAATATGTTTTGTAAATTTTACACTATATTGCCGCGAAACCGGAAGTCAGATTATATAACTTCCGGTCGGCACTCACACTGTGGAACGCAAGATGCGTTCCACACTCGATAATTTTTGCGCACTTTTTGGAGTAACACTGGATTGGTGAGATGTTATTTAGAAACACTATAAATTGTGATATGTTTGTTTGCAAGTTGATGCTGATGAAGGGGTTGTGAACCCCGAAAACGTTCCATTAAAAAAAGTTTTGTGGAAGTCCTGAGAGTGCATTTGTCTTTGTTACATATACCTTGTATTTTTGCACCCAGGCTGATATCTCCCGGTGGGCTGAACTGCAAATTGTTTGCATATATATATATATATATATATATATATATACCAAACTGAAAAAGGATCCAGCACTGACTTAATTTGTAGCAGCATCTAGGGTGCACTGTAAATCCAGTATGCACAATATAATCCACACAGGCACTCTCCTGTCTTTAAACAAACTTTAAAGTTTAATAGTAGTGACATTTCGCTAGTTTCCGGAGGTGAACCTATATATTTATATATATATATATATATATATATATATATATATATATACAGTATATATATATTTAAATACACACACATATACTATATATATATAAATATATATATATATATATATATATATATATATATATATATATCTATATACAGTGGGGCAAAAAAAGTATTTAGTCAGCCACCAATTGTGCAAGTTCTCCCACTTAAGAAGATGAAAGAGGCCTGTAATTTTCATCATAGTTATACCTCAACTATGAGAGACAAAATGTGGAAACAAATCCAGACAATCAGATTGTCTGATTTGGAAATATATTTTTTGCATATTATGGTGGAAAATAAGTATTTGGTCACCTTTAGACCGCTGCTTCATAACTTGTGTTTCTGGCGAGCCTGAAGACTCGCCAGAAACACGGGCCCACAAGCTCCGTACGGAGCTTGATAAATGGGCCCCATTGTCTGATTTGGAAATAATTTTTTTGCATATTATGGTAGAAAATAAGTATTTGGTCACCTACAAACAAGCAAGATTTCTGGCTCTCACAGACCTGTATCTTCTTCTTTAAGAGGCTCCTCTGTCCTCCACTCATTACCTGTATTAATGGCACCTGTTTGAACTTGTTATCAGTATAAAAGACCCCTGTCCACAACCTCAAACAGTCACACTCCAAACTCCACTATGGTGAAGACCAAAGAGCTGTCGAAGGACACCAGAAACAAAATTGTAGACCTGCACCAGGCTGGGAAGACTGAATCTGCAATAGGCAAGCAGCTTGGTGTGAAGAAATCAACTGTGGGAGCAATAATTAAAAAATGGAAGACATACAAGACCACTGATAATCTCCCTCGATCTGGGGCTCCACACAAGATCTCACCCTGTGTGGTCAAAATGATCACAAGAACGGTGAGCAAACATCCCAGAACCACAGGGGGACCTAGTGAATGACCTGCAGAGAGCTAGGGCCAACGTAACAAAGGCTACCATCAGTAACACACTACGCCACCAGGGACTCAGATCCTGCAGTGCCAGACGTGTCCCCCTGCTTAAGCCAGTACATGTCCGGGCCCGTCTGAAGTATGTTAGAGAGCATTTGGATGATCCAGAAGCGGATTGGAAGAATGTCATTTGGTCAGATGAAACCAAAGTAGAACTGTTTGGTAGAAACACAACTCGTCGTGTTTGGAGGAGAGAGAATGCTGAGTTACAACCAAAGAACACCATACCTACTGTAAGGCATGGGGGTGGCAACATCATGCTTTGGGGCTGTTTCTCTGCAAAGGGAACAGGGTGACTGATCCATGTACATGAAAGAATGAATGGGGCCATGTATCGTGAGATTTTGAGTGCAAACCTCCTTCCATCAGCAAGGGCATTGAAGATGAAACGTGGCTGGGTCTTTCAGCATGACAATGATCCCAAACACACCGCCCGGGCAATGAAGGAGTGGCTTCGTAAGAAGCATTTCAAGGTCCTGGAGTGGCCTAGCCAGTCTCCAGATCTCAACCCCATAGAAAACCTTTGGAGGGAGTTGAAAGTCCATGATGCCCAGCAACAGCCCCAAAACGTCACTGCTCTAGAGGAGATCTGCATGCAGGAATGGGCCAACATACCAGCAACAGTGTGTGACAACCTTGTGAAGACTTACAGAAAACGTTTGACCTCTGTCATTGGCAACAAAGGATACTTATTTTCCACCATAATATGCAAAAAAATTATTTCCAAATCAGACAATGTGATTGTCTGGATTTGTTTCCACATTTTGTCTCTCATAGTTGAGGTATACCAATGATGAAAATTACAGGCCTCTCTCATCTTCTTAAGTGGGAGAACTTGCACAATTGGTGGCTGACTAAATACTTGTTTGCCCCACTGTGTATATATATATATATATATATATATATATATATATGTTTATTACAAATAAAAAGAACATTTTCTTCTATGTGAAAAACATAGAAATTTAAATTATTTCCAATTCACTTCAGGTTTAGTGCATTTGGTCAAACTTGGTGTCCGGTTAGCATGCAAGGAATAACTGTTAGATTTTTACAGCACGCCCCATAGAAGTCTACAGAGAGAAGTTAGTGTGGTCGCAGTATTCAAAGTCCTGAAGTTAACACACATCGCTTTTTCGCTCACACACTAACAAGTTGTAATACACGCACTAACCTGCCCACGATACATTTTACTTTAAGCGCAGTCTGGGGTCGATTTTCACTAGAAATGCTTGTGCAATGTTAAATGCCGACAGCGTATGCTGTCGGCATTTAGCAATGTCGGGCGGACATGATCCACTAGCTCAGATCATGTCCACCCACATCATGATAAATCAGCCCCTTAGAGTGCAAGCAAAAGATTTGTTGTGCCACTTGTAATCTGGTCCATGGTGTTTGAATCTTGATCCTCTAGTCACATGTAGCATATGTGCATATTCCGTTGAAGCAATAATAGCTTTCACTTCAAGCATTTTTGCTTTTTGCTAATAGCTGATATATACTTCTCAGTTATAACAAATATACAGGTGTATTGGAAAAATGTTTATATTTTATAATGAAACACACCTGACATTTTAGTTTTTACCTTACTAATCCTTTAATCTATACTGTATTTATCGTTGAATAGATATGTTTTGTGATCGCTTGAGTGCAATCGTGATTTATGCTAGAATGATAACCGTAACTTCAGAGCTCTGGTTAATTGTTTCATGAAGCACATCAAAAATAAAGTTACACTCATAATCACACCATCAAATAAAAAATATTCACAAAAAATATTTCACACAAAAGTTAAGGGCTCAAAGATATGAGATCTCAGGCGTTAGGAAAAAAAAGGCAGGCAAAGGGCTTTAATATAGATATACATACATATACTGTATATATATATATATATATATTTTTTTTTTCCCATATATATATATTTTCATATAGCCCAACAGTGTTCAAGACTGAGCGTGTGTAATAGCCTGTAGATAGCTTTCCTAGGCCTAGATTTGGAGTTCGGCGGTAAAAGGGCTGTTAACGCTCCGCGGGCTTTTTTCTGGCCGCACCATAAAATTAACTCTGGTATCGAGAGTTCAAACAAATGCTGCGTTAGGCTCCAAAAAAGGAGCGTAGAGCATTTTTACCGCAAATGCAACTCTCGATACCAGAGTTGCTTACGGACGCGGCCGGCCTCAAAAACGTGCTCGTGCACGATTCTCCCATAGGAAACAATGGGGCTGTTTGAGCTGAAAAAAAACCTAACACCTGCAAAAAAGCAGCGTTCAGCTCCTAACGCAGCCCCATTGTTTCCTATGGGGGAAACACTTCCTACGTCTGCACCTAACACTCTAACATGTACCCCGAGTCTAAACACCCCTAACCTTACACTTATTAACCCCTAATCTGCCGCCCCCCGCTATCGCTGACCCCTGCATATTTTTTTTAACCCCTAATCTGCCGCTCCGTAAACCGCCGCAACCTACGTTCTCCCTATGTACCCCTAATCTGCTGCCCTAACATCGCCGACCCCTATATTATATTTATTAACCCCTAATCTGCCCCCCTCAACGTCGTCGACACCTGCCTACACTTATTAACCCCTAATCTGCCGAGCGGACCTGAGCGCTACTATAATAAAGTTATTAACCCCTAATCCGCCTCACTAACCCTATCATAAATAGTATTAACCCCTAATCTGCCCTCCCTAACATCGCCGACACCTACCTTCAATTATTAACCCCTAATCTTCCGAGCGGAGCTCACCGCTATTCTAATAAATTGATTAACCCCTAAAGCTAAGTCTAACCCTAACACTAACACCCCCCTAACTTAAATATAATTTACATCTAACGAAATAAATTAACTCTTATTAAATAAATTATTCCTATTTAAAGCTAAATACTTACCTGTAAAATAAATCCTAATATAGCTACAATATAAATTATAATTATATTATAGCTATTTTAGGATTAATATTTATTTTACAGGCAACTTTGTAATTATTTTAACCAGGTACAATAACTATTAAATAGTTAAGAACTATTTAATAGTTACCTAGTTAAAATAATAACAAATTTACCTGTAAAATAAATCCTAACCTAAGATATAATTAAACTTAACACTACCCTATCAATAAAATAATTAAATAAACTACCTACAATTACCTACAATTAACCTAACACTACACTATCAATAAATAAATTAAACACAATTGCTACAAATAAATACAATTAAATAAACTATCTAAAGTACAAAAAATAAAAAAGAACTAAGTTACAAAAAATAAAAAAATATTTACAAACATAAGAAAAATATTACAACAATTTTAAACTAATTACACCTACTCTAAGCCCCCTAATAAAATAACAAAGCCCCCCAAAATAAAAAATTCCCTACCCTATTCTAAATTAAAAAAGTTACAAGCTCTTTTACCTTACCAGCCCTGAACAGGGCCCTTTGCGGGGCATGCCCCAAGAATTTCAGCTCTTTTGCCTGTAAAAGAATAAATACAATACCCCCCCCCAACATTACAACCCACCACCCACATACCCCTAATCTAACCCAAACCCCCCTTAAATAAACCTAACACTAAGCCCCTGAAGATCTTCCTACCTTGTCTTCACCATACCAGGTTCACCGATCCGTCCTGAAGAGCTCCTCCGATGTCCTGATCCAAGCCCAAGCGGGGGCTGAAGAGGTCCATGATCCGGTCAAAGTCTTCATCCAAGCGGGGCAGAAGAGGATCTTCCATCCGATTGAAGTCATCATCCAGGCGGCATCTTCTATGGTCTTCCATCCGGAGCGAAGCGGCAGGATCCTGAAGACCTCCAGCGCGGAACATCCATCCGGACCGACGACTGAACAAAGAATGACTGTTCCTTTAAGGGATGTCATCCAAGATGGCGTCCCTCGAATTCCGATTGGCTGATAGGATTCTATCAGCCAATCGGAATTAAGGTAGGAATTTTCTGATTGGCTGATTCCATCAGCCAATCAGAATCTAGTTCAATCCGATTGGCCGATCCAATCAGCCAATCAGATTGAGCTCGCATTCTATTGGCTGATCGGAACAGCCAATAGAATGCGAGCTCAATCTGATTGGCTGATTGGATCAGCCAATCGGATTGAACTTGATTCTGATTGGCTGATTCCATCATCCAATCAGAAAATTCCTACCTTAATTCCGATTGGCTGATAGAATCCTATCAGCCAATTGGAATTCGAGGGACGCCATCTTGGATGACGTCCCTTAAAGGAACAGTCATTCGTCGTTCAGTCGTCGGTCCGGATGGATGTTCCGCGCTGGAGGTCTTCAGGATCCTGCCGCTTCGCTCCGGATGGAAGACCATAGAAGATGCCGCCTGGATGATGACTTCAATCGGATGGAAGATCCTCTTCTGCCCCGCTTGGATGAAGACTTTGACCGGATCATGGACCTCTTCAGCCCCCGCTTGGGCTTGGATCAGGACATCGGAGGAGCTCTTCAGGACTGATCGGTGAACCGGGTATGGTGAAGACAAGGTAGGAAGATCTTCAGGGGCTTAGTGTTAGGTTTATTTAAGGGGGGTTTGGGTTAGATTAGGGGTATGTGGGTGGTGGGTTGTAATGTTGGGGGGGGGGGTATTGTATTTATTCTTTTACAGGCAAAAGAGCTGAAATTCTTGGGGCATGCCCCGCAAAGGGCCCTGTTCAGGGCTGGTAAGGTAAAAGAGCTTGTAACTTTTTTAATTTAGGGGCTTTGTTATTTTATTAGGGGGCTTAGAGTAGGTGTAATTAGTTTAAAATTGTTGTAATATTTTTCTTATGTTTGTAAATATTTTTTTATTTTCTGTAACTTAGTTCTTTTTTATTTTTTGTACTTTAGCTAGTTTATTTAATTGTATTTATTTGTAGGAATTGTGTTTAATTAATTTATTGATAGTGTAGTGTTAGGTTAATTGTAGGTAATTGTAGGTAGTTTAATTATTTTATTGATAGGGTAGTGTTAGGTTTAATTATATCTTAGGTTAGGATTTATTTTACAGGTAAATTTGTTATTATTTTAACTAGGTAACTATTAAATAGTTCTTAACTATTTAATAGCTATTGTACCTGGTTAAAATAATTACAAAGTTGCCTGTAAAATAAATATTAATCCTAAAATAGCTATAATATAATTATAATTTATATTGTAGCTATATTAGGATGTATTTTACAGGTAAGTATTTAGCTTTAAATAGGAATAATTTATTTAATAAGAGTTAATTTATTTTGTTAGATGTAAATTATATTTAAGTTAGGGGGGTGTTAGTGTTAGGGTTAGACTTAGCTTTAGGGGTTAATACATTTATTAGAATAGCGGTGAGCTCCGGTCGGCAGATTAGGGGTTAATAATTGAAGTTAGGTGTCGGCGATGTTAGGGAGGGCAGATTAGGGGTTAATACTATTTATGATAGGGTTAGTGAGGCGGGTTAGGGGTTCATAACTTTATTATAGTAGCGCTCAGGTCCGCTCGGCAGATTAGGGGTTAATAAGTGTAGGCAGGTGTCGGCGACGTTGAGGGGGGCAGATTAGGGGTTAATAAATATAATATAGGGGTCGGCGATGTTAGGGGCAGCAGATTAGGGGTACATAGGGATAACGTAGGTGGCGGCGATTTGCGGTCGGAAGATTAGGGGTTAATTATTTTAAGTAGCTGGCGGCGACGTTGTGGGGGGCAAGTTAGGGGTTAAGAAATATAATATAGGGGTCGGCGGGGTTAGGGGCAGCAGATTAGGGGTACATAGGGATAACGTAGGTGGCGGCGATTTGCGGTCGGAAGATTAGGGGTTAATTATTTTAAGTAGCTGGCGGCGACGTTGTGGGGGGCAAGTTAGGGGTTAAGAAATATAATATAGGGGTCGGCGGGGTTAGGGGCAGCAGATTAGGGGTACATAAGTATAACGTAGGTGGCGGTCGGCAGATTAGGGGGTTAAAAATTTAAATCGAGTGGCGGCGATGTGGGGGGACCTCGGTTTAGGGGTACATAGGTAGTTTATGGGTGTTAGTGTACTTTAGGGTACAGTAGTTAAGAGCTTTATGAACCGGCGTTAGCCAGAAAGCTCTTAACTCCTGCTATTTTCAGGCGGCTGGAATCTTGTCGTTAGAGCTCTAACGCTCACTTCAGAAACGACTCTAAATACCAGCGTTAGAAAGATCCCATTGAAAAGATAGGCTACGCAAATGGCGTAGGGGGATCTGCGGTATGGAAAAGTCGCAGCTGAAAAGTGAGCGTTAGACCCTTTAATCACTGACTCCAAATACCAGCGGGCGGCCAAAACCAGCGTTAGGAGCCTCTAACGCTGGTTTTGACGGCTACCGCCGAACTCCAAATCTAGGCCCTAGTGATTACAACTTAATTTGAGAGTCCCACTAATGCGGTTATCACTGGATTAATGAAATATTAAAAAAAAAATCAAAAATATATAGTAGCTTAAGATGAGAAGCTTACCCCACTGGTCGTGATCTTGGTGGAGTGTAAAGTAAACTAAATGTCCTCCTCCAAACGTAATCCTCGGTTTTTACACAGCGATCGCTCACTCCTGTGTAGCCTCGTTCTGATGTCGGTAAAGTCAAACCACCATTGGTTCTAATACTGAGAACGCTGGGGCTCTCCACGCCCCAAGGATAATAGATACAAGAAACAACAATGTCGTGGTCTCAGTGAAAATAAGCTGGGAGAGATTACTTTATATTAAAAAGTTAAATTTATTGAAGACATCAGTTAAAAACAAAAAAGGCAAAACAGACAGGCACTGCAGCTGACGCGTTTCCTAACTTAGGGGCACTTCATCAGAGCTCATACACAAAATGCTGCACTACTTCCCCACTTTGCTGCGCAAGGTTCTGATGCTGTCTCTGACAGCATTAGAAAGAGGCTCCCATAGAAGCCTATGGAAGAGCGCTCTCGTGAGCGCAATGCTTCCTAGCAATGAACGTGAGCTTGAGTTCGCATTGCGATTTACTTGTAATACCAATATTGTATTGTATATGTGTGTGTGTGTATATGTATATATAAATATATATATATATATATATTTATATATATATATATATATATATATATATATATATATATATATATATATATATATATATATATACTGTATATATAAATAGCATTATGTCTAAAAAAAACAATGTACATACCTTAATTAAAAAATACTTTTTTTGCTAAAAAAATGCTAACCATCATCTGAGCCTTTAGTGAGTCTTTTTGATTGTGGTGTGTATATTTGGGTGTATATATAGGTATGTGTATATGTGTATATATGTTTGAAAAATGGAGAAATAGATGGGCTCGACACAGGGTTGCCATAAACCTTCAAAAAGAGCAATATCTGCAAAGCACAATAAAACAAGGTATGCCTATAAATAGCTGATTAGCTATATATATATTAGAGCTGCAACAACTAATCGTCATAATCGATAATAATTGATTATGAAAATAGTTGTCAACGAATCTCATAATCGATTAGTTGGTTAGCAATTAGTTGGTCTGTGCACAACACCAGCTGCTTCACTCCATTGAACTCCTGCATATGGTATTGTGTTTTATAGTTATGTCCTTAGCCTTAAGGACGTCTACAGACGTTTACTTTTCACTTTTTCAGGACAGTATAAGTTTACAACTACCCCTGGCTTATGTGCAACCCAGATATAATAGGAGTCATCATTTGGGTTGTTTATATTAAATCAGGTGATTTTGGACTATGCTTTTGCATGATATAGTGACACGCTTGTTATTTACACCTAGCCCCTAGATTGATGGGAGTTATTTAAATTGTTGTGTACTATTATCTGTTTACACAATTATTAGTGGATCACTTGCTTTTGCTGATTTATATGTTCTGCTGTATAAATAAATGTGTAAGGCTTTGTTCTGTTATTGATATACAGTCCTTAGCGCTTTTGTTTTTGTTTTTTTACATTTTTAATCAATTGTGATATGTACCAGATTCAACCTTTATAAGTATATATATATATATATATATATATATATATATATATATATATAGATATAGATATTCAAGATGTGTTTTATGTCAGAATGAAGTCAATGGTTACTTTATTTAGAGGCTCCTTGCCAAGGTGGAAGTTCTACCTCTTTTCAAACAGTTCTTGGTTTTGTTTTGCTTATTTATAAAACTGTGCTCTGCTGCTTAAAAATTGGACAAACAGTAGTTTTAATGTAAAGTTTTAGCCTGAAGTTTATATTTGTAACACTCAGTATGTGGATTCTATTTAAAATATAGTAAAACAATTATTGATTCTTTTTTTATCCGATTAGTCGATTAATCGAAAAAATAATCGGCCGATTAATCGATTATGAAAATAATAGTTAGTTGCAGCCAATATATATATATATTATATATATTATGTGTTAATATGTGTAGCTCTGGTTAATTTTCTGAGAGCTAATGGCTTGTAATGGCTGGTTAATTATCATACTCCTGCAAACTGGCAAATTTGCCCTTTTGTGGGAGCACTATAATTTAGCCCTCCACTTGTAATCTAGCCCTTAGTAAGCAATATCTACTATTACAAATCATTTGAGGCATCTCCAGGAAATACGAATTTAAAAAAAACCCAGCAGCTATAGAGGCTAAATGCTATAGAGCAACTTCAAGAGAGACAGAAGAAAGGGTTAGAAAGAAATTCATGCATTGCCGGTCTGGCCTAACTTTCCTCTGTTTGGATAGATAACAGCACCCAGGAAAGCTGTAATAGCTGATATGTGACCTGCACAAGCTGCACAGCTTAGATGGAGCAGTGGCGTGCTGGTTAATGTTTTCACCATAGAAGTTAATGGAGAAGAAAAATAGAAGGAAATAAACACACAAAACCCCAAATATGTTTTGCAAAGCACTTGACGTATTCTCCTCAAAAAATGTACATGAAAATGCGATTATTTCATATTGCGAAAATATCTTTGTAACAGAATATGTTCTATTTGTTTATAAATAAATATTTATCTATATATGTGATGATTTTTGGATGGATATATCTATTTATAGAGAAATATGTATATGAATATATATGTACATTTGTGCTC
This sequence comes from Bombina bombina, assembly GCF_027579735.1. Taxonomy (NCBI): domain Eukaryota; kingdom Metazoa; phylum Chordata; class Amphibia; order Anura; family Bombinatoridae; genus Bombina; species Bombina bombina. The sequence continues at coordinate 68,990,945 of NC_069507.1, forward strand.
ATAAGTTTACATACCCTGGCAGAATTTATGATTTCTTGGCCATTTTTCAGAGAATATGAATGATAACACAAAAACTTTTCTTTCACTCGTAGTTAGTGTTTGGCTGAAGCCATTTATTATCAATCAACTGTGTTTACTCTTTTAAAAACATAATGACAACAGAAACTACCCAAATGACCCTGATCAAAAGTTTACATACCCTGGTGATTTTGGCCTGATAACATGCACACAAGTTGACACAAAGGGGTTTAAATGGCTATTAAAGGTAGCCATCCTCACCTGTGATCTGTTTTCTTGTAATTAGTGTGTGTGTATAAAAGGTCAATGAGTTTCTGGACTTCTGACAGACCCTTGCATCTTTCATCCAGTGCTGCACTGACAACATTTCCTTACACAAGACACAACTAAGATTTGTATGCACTCTCTCATCCTTTCCCGCCTCGACTATTGGCAACTCCGTCCTCTCTGGTCTACCTAGCTGCCGCCTAGCTCCTTTACAATCCAAAATGAATGCCTCTGCCAGGCTCATCTTCCTTAAACGTCGCTCTTTATCTGCTGCACCTCTCTGCCAATCTCTTCACTTGCTTCCTCTTGCCTCCAGGATTAAACACAAAATCCTCACTCTGACATACAAATCCCTCAACTGCACTGCTCCCCCCTACATTTCAGACCTTGGGGCATATTTATCAAGCTCCGTATGGAGCTTGATGCCCCGTGTTTCAGCAGTTATGAAGCAGCGGTCACAAAGACCGCTGCTCCATAACCTGTCCGCCTACTCTGTGCAGGCGGACAGACATCGCCGGAAATCAACCCGATCGAGTACGATCGGGTTGATTGACACCCCCCTGCTGGCGGACCATTGGCCGCGAGTCTGCAGGGGGCGGCGTTGCACCAGCAGCTCTTGTGAGCTGCTGGTGGAATGCTGAATACGGCAAGCGTATTGCTCGCCGTCTTCAGCGAGGTCTGTCAGACCTGATCCACACTGTCGGATCAGGTCCGACAGACCTTGATAAATATGCCCCCTTGTCTCCAGATACTCTCCCTCCCATTCCCTTCCCTTTGCTCATGATCTCCTACTCTCCTCCTCTCTTGTTACTTCCTCACATTCCCATTTACAGGAATTCTCCAGACTGGCTCCCAGTTTGTGCAACTCCCAACCTCGCTCCACAAGACTCTCCCTAGTTTTAACAGCTTCAAGCACTCCCTAAAGACTCTACTATTCAGGGATGCATACTAACCTTTCCTAACTCCATTGATTTCCCCTTGAACCCCTTAGAATGTAAGCCTATAAGCCCAGCTGTTTGTAGGTCACCTTCATAAGAACAGACTACAACAGTACAACTCTCGGCATGGTCCTCTACCCATTTGATCCCTATAAATGTTATCTTGCATACCGCCTATGTTTATTGCACTGCGGAATCTGTTGGTGCTCTTCAAATAATTAATAATAATAATAAAAATAATAATACATATAAATCCACATTTCTCTATGTATGTGTATGTATATTAATGTAAAATCACTGCGTCAGCTTTTTTTCCTAACTCCCGAGATCTCCTATCTTTGAGCCCTTATAACTTTTGTATGCAATATTTTTTTTAAATTATTTCTATTAGACAGTGTTAATATGTGTAACTGTACTTTGTACTGTATTTTGGAAGTATTTTGTGGAACGTTTATGTTGTGCAACACTGTTAATTACAGCTTTTCGAGAGCGGAAAGGATTGTGGCGTAAAAGGTGAATGTGTGCGCACAATCATTGTTTTTCAAAACTTGTTTTAGCTGCACAATGGAAATTGATTGCGAAAATACCGTATCGCACGCAAAAAAGTCATAATGCACTACTTGTAATCTTGCCCTTAGTAGTTGCTAGCACACTGCATCAAGATAGTAATAATTGAGTGCGACAGTTTAGTTTTTTGTGTTTTACTTTGATATCAAGTTCATCAGTTCTGAGATGAATTGCATAACAGGTGGATTTGGAACCAGTTGCAAATAAACGGCTAGATTTAGAGTTTGGCATTAGCCATCAAAACCAGCGTTAGAGGCTCCTAACGCTGGTTTTGGGCTACCGCTGGTATTTAGAGTCAGTCAGGAAAGGGTCTATCGCTCACTTTCCAGCCGCGACTTTTCCATACCGCAGATCCCCCTACGCCATTTGCGTATCCTATCTTTTCAATGGGATCTTTCTAATGCCGGTATTTAGAGTCTTGGCTGAAGTGAGCGTTACAAATCTAACGACAAAACTCCAGCCGCAGAAAAAAGTCAGGAGTTAAGAGCTTTCTGGGCTAACGCCGGTTCATAAAGCTCTTAACTACTGTGCTCTAAAGTACACTAACACCCATAAACTACCTATGTACCCCTAAACCGAGGTCCCCCCACATCGCCGCCACTCTATTAAAATTTTTTAACCCCTAACCTGCCGACCGCACACCGCTGCCACCTACGTTATCCCTTTGTACCCCTAATCTGCTGCCCCTAACACCGCCGACCCCTACATTATATTTATTAACCCCTAATCTGCCGCCCCCAACGTCGCCTCCACCTACCTACAATTATTAACCCCTAATCTGCCGACCGGACCTCACTGCTACTATAATAAAGTTATTAACCCCTAATCCGCCTCACTCCCGCCTCAATAACCCTATAATAAATAGTATTAACCACTAATCTGCCCTCCCTAACATCGCCGACACTTAACTTCAAGTATTAACCCCTAATATGCCGACTGGACCTTGCCGCTACTCTAATAAATGTATTAACCCCTAAAGCTAAGTCTAACCCTAACACTAACACCCCCCTAAATTAAATATAATTTAAATCTAACGAAATAAATGAACTCTTATTAAATAAATTATTCCTATTTAAAGCTAAATACTTACCTGTAAAATAAACCTAATATAGCTGTAATATAAATTATAATTATATTGTAGCTATTTTAGGATTTATATTCATTTTACAGGCAACTTTGTATTTATTTTAACCAGGTACAATAGCTATTAAATAGTTATTAACTATTTAATAGTTACCTAGTTAAAATAATTACAAAATTACCTGTAAAATAAATCCTAACCTAAGTTACAATTAAACCTAACACTACACTATCAATAAATTAATTAAATAAAATACCTACAATTATCTACAATTAAACCTAACACTACACTATCAATAAATTAATTAAATACAATACCTACAAATAAATACAATTAAATAAACTAATTAAAGTACAAAAAATAAAAAAGAACTAAGTTACAAAAAATAAAAAAATATTTACAAACATTAGAAAAATATTACAACAATTTTAAACTAATTACACCTACTCTAAGCCCCCTAATAAAATAATAAAGCCCCCCAAAATAAAAAAAATGACCTACCCTATTCTAAAATTAAAATAGAAAAGCTCTTTTACCTTACCAGCCCTTAAAAGGGCCTTTTGCGGGGCATGCCCCAAAGAATTCAGCTCTTTTGCCTGGAAAAAAAACCATACAATACCCCCCACCAACATTACAACCCACCAACCACATACCCCTAATCTAACCCAAACCCCCCTTAAATAAACCTAACACTAAGCCCCTGAAGATCATCCTACCTTGAGTTGTCTTCAGCCAGCCGACCACCGATGGAATGAAGAGGAGATCCGGAGCGGCAGAAGTGATCCTCCAAGGGGCGCTGAAGAAGTCTTCCATCTGATGAAGTCATCATCCAGGCGGCGCTGAAGAAATCTTCCATCCGGGCGATGTCATCTTCCAAGCGGCGCTGAAGAAGTCTTCCATCCGGGCGATGTCATCTTCCAAGCGGGGTCTTCAATCTTCTTCTTCAGGATCCATCTTCATTCCGCGGACGCGGAACATCCTTCTTCCCCGACGGACCACCCAATGGAATGATCGGAACAGCCAATAGAATGCGAGCTCAATCTGATTGGCTGATTGGATCAGCCAATCGGATTGAACTTGAATCTGATTGGCTGATTCTATCAGCCAATCAGAATTTTCCTACCTTAATTCCGATTGGCTGATAGAATCCTATCAGCCAATCGGAATTCGAGGGACGCCATCTTGGATGACGTCACTTAAAGGAGCCTTCATTCGTCGGTAGTCCGTTGGGGAAGAAGGATTTTCCGCGTCGGCGGAATGAAGATGGATCCTGAAGAAGAAGATTGAAGACCCCGCTTGGAAGATGACATCGCCCGGATGGAAGATTTCTTTAGCGCCGCCTGGATGATGACTTCATCTGATGGAAGACTTCTTCAGCGCCCCTTGGAGGATCACTTCTGCCGCTCCGGATCTCCTCTTCGGTTCCATCGGTGGGTCGGCTGGCTGAAGACGACTCAAGGTAGGATGATCTTCAGGGGGTTAGTGTTAGGTTTTTTTAAGGGGGGTTTGGGTTAGATTAGGGGTATGTGGGTGGTGGGTTTTAATGTTGGGGGGTTGCATTTTTCTTTTACAGGCAAAAGAGCAGTTTTCTTTGGGGCATGCCCCGCAAAAGGCCCTTTTAAGGGCTGGTAAGGTAAAAGAGCTTTGAACTTTTTTAATTTAGAATAGGGTAGGGCATTTTTTTTTATTTTGGGGGGCTTTGTTATTTTATTAGGTGGCTTAGATTAGGTGTAATTAGCTTAAAATTGTAATATTTTTAAAATGTTTGTAACTTATTTTTTTTATTTTTTGTAACTTAGCATTTTTATTTTTTGTACTTTAGTTAGTTTATTGTGTTTAGTTAGTAATTGTATTTAATTGTAGTTATTTGTAGTTAATTTATTTAATTAATTTAATGATAGTGTAGTGTTTAATTGTAGATAATTGTAGGTAGTTTATTTAATTTATTTATTGATAGTGTAGTGTTAGGTTTAATTGTAACTTAGGTTAGTTTTTATTTTACTGGTAAATTTCTCTTTATTTTTGTTAGGTAGCTATTAAATAGTTAATAACTATTTAATAGCTATTGTACCTAGTTAAAATAAATTGAAAGTTGCCTGTAAAATAAAAATAAATCCTAAGATAGCTACAATATAATTATTATTTATATTGTAGCTATATTAGGGTTTATTTTACAGGTAAGTATTTAGCTTTAAATAGGAATAATTTATTTAATAAGAGTTAATTTATTTTGTTAGATTTAAATTATATTTAATTTAGGGGGGTGTTAGTGTTAAGGTTAGACTTAGCTTTAGGGGTTAATAAATTTATTAGAGTAGCGGTGAGGTCCGGTCGGCATATTAGGGGTTAATACTTGAAGTTAGGTGTCGGCGATGTTAGGGAGGGCAGATTAGGGGTTAATACTATTTATTATAGGGTTATTGAGGCGGGAGTGAGGCGGATTAGGGGTTAATAACTTTATTATAGTAGCGGTGAGGTCCGGTCGGCAGATTAGGGGTTAATAAGTGTAGGTAGGTGGAGGCGACGTTGGGGGCGACAGATTAGGGGTTAATAAATATAATATAGGGGTCGGCGGTGTTAGGGGCAGCAGATTAGGGGTTCATAGGGATAGCGCAGGTTGCGGCGGTGTACGGAGCGGCAGATTAGGGGTTAATAGTATAATGCAGGTGTTAGCGATAGCGGGGGCGGCAGATTAGGGGTTAATAAATATAATATAGGGGTCGGCGGTGTTAGGGGCACATAGGTATAATGTAGGTTGCGGCGGTGCATGGAGCGGCAGATTAGGGGTTAATAATAATATGCAGGGGTCAGCGATAGCGGGGGCGGCAGATTAGGGGTTCATAAGTGTAAGGCTAGGGGTGTTTAGACTCGGGGTACATGTTAGGGTGTTAGGTGCAGACTTAGGAAGTGTTTCCCCATAGGAAACAATGGGGCTGCGTTAGGAGCTGAATGCTGCTTTTTTGCAGGTGTTAGGTTTTTTTTCAGCTCAAACTGCCCCATTGTTTTCTATGGGGGAATCGTGCACAAGCACGTTTTTTAAGCTGGCCGCGTCCGTAAGCAGCGCTAGTATTGAGAGTTGCAGTGGCGGTAAATTATGCTATACGCTCCCTTTTTGGAGCCTAACGCAGCCCTTCTGTGAACTCTAAATATCAGCGGTATTTAAAAGGTGCGGGGAAAAAAAAGCCAGCGTTAGATACGCGGGTCGTTACCGACAAAACTCTAAATCTAGCCGAAAGGAAACACATGGGTTTCTCCTTTTTAAATCTCTATCAAATTAAATGGATCCATACATCAGAGGCAAATATTTTTCTTTAGGAATTCTCCTGTGTCAAACACTTTTGTGTTTGGCTATGATCTGTTGAGCAAAATTATTTCTAATTTGCCTAGATTTTTTTGGCACTATTCAGGCATGTCTCATTTGGTAAATTTGCTTAAATTAGAGTGAATTACTTTTCTTTGCTCACTTATAAAAACAATTACCAGATTCTCTCAATTTTTAATTTTGATATGTATTTAGCTTATATACCTTTGTATTTCTAGCAGCAAAATAATGACGCAAGAGTTTGCATATGTTCTTGTCCTTCAGCCTATACTCAGACTCCATATACTTATTTTATAATTAACCATTTAATTGTAGACATTTGGCATTTTTTTCCTCCTATCCCTTCTACTTTCTTTTACAAACACACATATTAGATTTATGATGGTCTAAGGTTTGAGATCAGTAGATAAGAATGTACAACACTGTGTCCTTTCATCCTCAGGCTTGGCCATGTTCCTTGTGGTTTTATTTCTGGTGAGGAGGCTAAGTTTATAGAAACATTGACAGATCAAGAAGTCCTCTCCACAATGACTTCTGTGCTGAGACATTTCACAGGTAACAAAAAGGGATGAATTGTTTGGCATATTTGTGAAAACAATCGGCTAGATTACGAGTTTCGTTTTCAGAATGATTGTCTATAGGTTGTTTGTTACATTAAAGTTGATTAAAAAAAAAAAAGCTTTGAGTGGAGGTCACATGTTTCCTGTCTAGAGTGGAGCTCCAGTCTGCAGCTAGACCCTTCTCTCCTATGGGGAAACAAAAGTTATGTTTACACCTAACACCCTAACATGAACCCCGAGTAAAATACCCCTAATCTTACACTTTTTAACCCCTAATCTGCCACCCCCGACATCGCCGACACCTACATTATAATTATTAACCCCTAATCTGCCGCCCCCAATGTCGCTATCACTATAATAAATTTATTAGCCCCTAAACCTAAGTCTAACCCTAACCCTAACACCCCCTAACTTAAATATAATTTAAATAAATCTAAATAAATATTACTATCATTACCTAAATAATTCCTATTTAAAACTAAATACTTACCTATAAAATAAACCCTAAGCTAGCTATAATATAACTAATAATTACATTGTATCTAGCTTAGGGTTTATTTTTATTTTACAGGCAAGTTTGTATTTATTTTAACTAGGTAGAATAGTTACTAAATAGTTATTAACTATTTAATAACTACCTAGCTAATTAAACCTAACCTGTTCTACACTAACAACTAACCTTACAATACAATTAAATAAATTACCTAAATTAAATACAAATAGCTAAATTACAAAAAAATCAAACACTAAATTACAGAAAATAAAAAACAAATTACAAGATCTTTAAACTAATTACACCTAATCTAATATCCCTATCAAAATTAAAAAAAGCCCCCCCAAAATAAAAAAAAAACCCTAGCCTAAACTAAACTACCAATAGCCCTTAAAAGGGCCTTTTGCGGGGCATTGCCCCAAAGAAATCAGCTCTTTTAACTGTAAAAAAACAATACAAACACCCCCACATGGGATCAGCCAATAGGATTGAGCTTGCATTATATTGGCTGTTCTAATCAGCCAATAGAATGCGAGCTCAATCCTATTGGCTGATCCAATCAGCCAATAGGATTGAAGCTCAATCCTATTGTCTGATTGCAACAGTCAATAGGATTTTTTCAACCTTAATTTCCGATTGGCTGATAGAATTCTATCAGCCAATCGGAATCTAAGGGACGCCATCTTGGATGACATCATTTAAAGGCACCGTCATTCAGTATTTAGTCGTCGGATGAAGAGGATGCTCCGCGTCGGATGTCTTGAAGATGAAGCCGCTCCGCGTCGGATGGATGAAGATAGAAGATGCCGTCTGGATGAAGACTTCTGCTCGTCTGGAGGACCACTTCTCCCGGCTTGGATGAAGACTTCTCCCGGCTTCGTTGCGGACTTCGGCCCAGTTGGATGAAGGCTTCTGCCGCTTCATTGAGAATGGATGTCCGGTCTTCAGAACTGTAAGTCGATCTTTAGGGAATTAGTGTTAGGTTTTTTTAAGGGTGTATTGGGTGGGTTTTATTTTTAGATTAGGGGTTTTGGCTGAAAAAGAGCTGAATGCCCATCCAAATGCCCTTTTCAGGGCAATGGGGAGCTTAGGTTTTTTTAGTTAGTTTTTTTTTGTGGGGGTTTGGTTGTGTGGGTGGTGGGTTTTACTGTTCGGGGGTGTTTGTATTTTTTTTTTTTACAGGTAAAAGAGCTGATTTCTTTGGGGCAATACCCCACAAAATGCACTTTTAAGGGCTATTTGTAGTTTAGTTTAGGCTAGGGTTTTTTTTTTATTTTGGGGCTGCTTTTTTATTTTGATAGGGATATTAGATTAGGTGTAATTAGTTTAAAGATCTTGGCCTAGTTTACTAGTTTTGAGCGTTATGAATTGCAGGAATAACTTGCAAGTTATTGCACCGCAACTTTTTTTTTAACTCCGATATTACAAGCTTGTAATTTACGTACGTTAGCCGAAGAAATGGAACAGTTAAGTTCCATTGTGTAACTTACCGCACTTCAATACCAGCGCTGCTTAAGTCAGCGGTAAGCTGGTTTTGCGTGCTCATGCACGATTTCCCCATAGGAATCAATGGGGAGAGACGGCTGAAAAAAAAAACTAACACCTGCATAAAAGCAGCGTATGGTCAATAACGCAGCCCATTGATTCCTATGGGGAAAAAAAACACCCTAACATGAACCCCGAGTCTAAACACCCTAATATTATACTTATTAACCCCTAATATGCCCTCCCTAACATCACCGACACCTACATTATATTTATTAACCCCTAATCTGCCGGCCCAACGTTACTGCCACTATAATAAATCTATTAACCCCTAAATCTAACCCTAACACCCCCTAACTTAAATATAATATAATTTAAATTATTCTAAATAAATATTACTATTAATAAATAAATAATTCCTATTTAAAACTAAATACTTACCTAAGAAATAACCCTTAACATAGCTAAAATATAAATAATAATTACATTGTAGCTATCTTACGGTTTATTTATTTTTTACTGGCAAGTTTGTATTTATTTTAACTAGGTAGAATAGTTATTAAATAGTTAGTAACCATTTAATAACTACCTAGCTAAAATAAATACAAAGTTACCTGTAATATAAAACCTAACCTGTTCTACACTAACACCTAAAAATATACTACAATTAAATAAATTACCTAAATTAAATACAATTAAATACAATTAAATAAAATTATCTAAATTACAAAAAACAACAAACCCTAAATCACAAAAAATAAAAAACAAATTACAATTTTTTAAAACTAATTACACCTAATCTAATCCCAAAATAAAAAGCTGCCCCAAAATAAAACAAGCCCTACCCTATGCTATATTACAAATAGCCCTTAAAAGGGCCTTTTGCAGGGAATTGCCCCAAAGTAATCAGCTCTTTTACCTGTAAAAAAAATACAACAACCCCCCCAACATTAAAACCCACCACCCACACACCCAAACCTACTCTAAAACCTACCCAATCCCCCCTTAAAAAAACCTAACACTAACCCCCTGAAGATCACCTTACCTGGAGATGTCTTCAATCAAGCCGGTCAAAGTGGTCCTCCAGACAGGCAGAAGTCTTCAATCAAGCCGGGCGAAGTGGTCCTCCAGACGGGCAGAAGTCTTCATCCAGGCGGCATCTTCTATCTTTATCCATCCGACGAGGAGGGGCTCCATCTTCAAGACCTCCGGCGCGGAGCATCCTCTTCTTTCCATGGCGACTGAAGAATGAAGGTTCCTTTAAGTGATGTCATCCAAGATGGCGTCCCTTGAATTCCGATTGGCTGATAGAATCCTATCAGCCAATCGGAATTAAGGCGGGACAAATCCTATTGGCTAATTGAATCAGCCAATAGGATTTAGCTTGCATTCTATTGGCTATTCCAATCAGTCAATAGAATGCGAGCTCAATCCTATTGGCTGATACAATCAGCCAATAGGATTGAAGTTTAATCTTATTGGCTGATCCAATCAGCCAATAGGATTTTTCCCCGCCTTAATTCCGATTGGCTGATAGGATTCTATCAGCCAATCGGAATTCAAGGGACGCCATCTTGGATTACGTCACTTAAAGGAACTTCATTCTTCAGTCGCCGTGGAAAGAAGAGGATGCTACGCGCCGGAGGTCTTGAAGATGGAGCCGCTCCTCGTCGGATGGATGAAGATAGAAGATGCCGCCTGGATGAAGACTTCTGCCCTTCTGGAGGACCACTTCGACCGGCTTGATTGAAGACATCTCCAGGTAAGGTGATCTTCAGGGGGTTAGTGTTATTTTTTTTTAAGGGACGATTGGGTGGGTTTTAGAGTAGGGTTGGGTGTGTGTGTGGTGGGTTTTAATGTTGGGGGGCGGTTGTTGTATTTTTTTTTACAGGTAAAAGAGCTGATTACTTTTGGGCAATGCCCTGCAAAAGGCACTTTTAAGGGCTATTTGTAATTTAGCATAGGATAGGGCTTTTTTTATTTTGGGGGGCTTTTTTATTTTGTTAGGGGGATTAGATTAGGTGTTTTTTATTTTTTTGTAATTTAGTGTTTGTTATTTTTTGTAATTTAGATAATTTTATTTAATTGCATTTAATTGTATTTAATAGTATTTAATTTAGGTAATTCATTTAATTGTAGTATAGTGTTAGGTGTTAGTGTAGAACAGGTTAGTTTTTTTTTTACAGGTAACTTTATATTTATTTTAGCTAGGTAGTTATTAAATGGTAACTAACTATTTAATAACTATTCTACCTAGTTAAAATAAATACAAACTTGCCAGTAAAATATAAATAAACCGTTAAGATAGCTACAGTGTAATTATTAGTTATATTGTAGCTATGTTAAGGTTTATTTTACAGGTAAGTATTTAGTTTTAAATAGAAATTATATCGGTAATAACAGGAATATTTATTTAGCTTTATTTAAATTATATTTAAATTAGGGGGTGTTAGGGTTAGGATTAGACTTAGGTTTAGTTGTTAATACATTTATTCTAGTGGCGTCGTCGTTGGGGTCGGCAGATTAGGGGTTAATAAAGTAGATAGGTGCCGGCGATGTTAGGGACGGCAGATTAGGGGTTAATAATATTTAACTAATGTTTTTGATGCGGGAGTGCGGCGGTTTAGGGGTTAATATGTTTATTCTATTGGCGGCAATGGCCGGATTGGCAGATTAGGGGTTAAAAATTTTAGTTTAGTGTTTTTGATGCGGGAGGGCCTCGGTTTAGGGGTTACTAGGTAGTTTATGGGTGTTAGTGTATTTTTTAAGCCTTTAGTTATGAGTTTTATGTTAGAGCTTTGTAGCGTAAAACTCATAACTACTGCTTTTAGATGGCGTTACGGATCTTGGAGTTAAGGGCTGTAACGCTCATTTTTTGTCCTCCAAAAACCAACTTGTAATACCGGCGTTAGGAAAATCCTATGGATAAGAATGCCTTACGTAAATTGCGTAAGGTGATGTGCGGTATTTTTTTGAAGGAAAAAAAATGAGCGGGACATCCTTTTTTCCAAGGCTCGTAATAGCAGCGGTAGTGAAAAAGCAGCGTTATGACCCATAACACTGCTTTTTCACGCATTATTGAAAACTCGTAATCTAGCCGCTTGTAATTTGTTTTTCATTTTCTGTAATTTAGTGGGGGGGGGGGGGGTTGTTGTAATTTAGCTAATTGTATTTAATTTAGGTAATTTATTTAAGTGTATTGTAAGGTTAGGTGTTGGTGTGGAACAGGTTAGGTTTTATTAGCTAGGTAGTTATTAAATAGTTAATAACTATTAGTAACTATTCTACCTAGTTAAAATAAATACAAACTTGCCTGTAAAATAAAAATAAACCCTAAGATAGCTACAATCTAACTATAAGTTATATTGTAGCTAGCTTAGGGTTTATTTTATAGGTAAGTATTTAGTTTTAAATAGGTTATTTAGGTAATAATTGTAAGGTTTATTTAGATTAATTTTAATTATATTTAAGTTAGGGGGTTTTAGGGTTAGGGCTAGACTTAGGTTTGGGGGTTAATATATTTATTATAGTGGTGGCTACGTTATATATAGGAATATCTATTTATAAATACATAGAACATATTCCCATATGTGAAGAACATTGTGAAATATTTACAGCACATGCATTGTTCAACACTTTATTAAATATCAATATTGCATAAAAATGATTTTAAATGTTGTCATCTATTTAACTGCAAAGGGCTCCAATGCACTTATATGTATGTCTATATATGTATACATATGTATTTATGTGCTTATATGTGTTTTACTGTGTATTTACTGTACATATTAACATTCCAATTTTCTTCACTTACAGGATAATGTATTGTTTATTCTTAAATACATATATATATATATATACATATACACAGTATACCTATAACTGCATATCTATTCATATAAACACATAAATACATCTGTACACACATTTAAAAGTATATGTGTATATACCTGTATATATATTATATATATATATATATATATATATATATATATACTGTATCTCTCTATACATATTTAGACATGTATATGTATGTATCTCTATGTTAAAGCCTTTTTTCTAACACTTGATTGCCCTGTTGCTCATATTATGATATGACACAAAGACCACTGAAATGCTATTGGTTAACTTCTGGATCTTTTATGTCATTCGTTTTCTTTCCAATGGTATTGAGAGTCCAGAAATCCATTTACTTACTAGTATGAATTCAACTCCTTGCCACCAGGTGGAGGCAAAGAACACCCCAGCAAAGCTTCAAGTATCCTGCCACTACCCACAATCCCCAGTCATTCTTTGCCTATGTAACATTGAAGGTGATGTGCGAAGAAGGTGTCTGAAAGAGTTTAGGGACTTTGGACTCAGAAGGAGTCTTCCCTGTTGGCATTCAGCGATGTCTGGCGGACATAATCCACTACAGCGGATCATGTCCGCCAGACTTTGATAAATCGGCCCCTTAGTCTTGTCCAGACAAGGTTTTTCTGTGAAGTTTATTGAGACTATGGGGGATATCTATCAAGCCGTCAACCGCAAATATGCTGGAATTCTGCATCATAATTGTTGCGAGATTGATCCAACCTAGTTATCAAAGCCTACAGACTGGCAAAAGTTGAAATTTGTGATGTAACATACGATCCGCTGGTCTCAATCTGACGCAGATCAATACTTACGTCATTACAGATGTTCCGAATACACATTCGGCTCTATCTGGCACTTATTCCAAGTTATCAAACTTTTAACTTTGAAGACCTGGTTTTCAATCTGCCACCGTGGAGGCCGCGGATACCCTAGAAATCAATGGGAGTCTGAAAGCAGCAAAAACTTTTGTTCAATGCTGCCAGATATCCCATTGATTTCTATGGCTGAAAACAAGTAACGTTTACACCTAACACCCTAAGATAAACCCCAAGTCTAAACACCCCTAATCTGCCGCCCGACATCACGGCAACCTAAATAAAATGTATTAACCCCTATTGCGCTGGTTTTTTTGGGTGGGTTTTATTTTTAGATTAGGGTCTGGGCATGTAAAAGAGCTAAATGCCCTTTTAGGGGCAATGCTCATACAAATGCCATTTTCAGGGCAATGGGGAGCTTAGGTTATTAGGTTTTTATTTGTGGTGTTGGGTGTGTGGGTGGTGGGTTTTACTGTTGGGGGTGTTTGTATTTTTTTTTTACAGGTAAAAGAGCTGATTTCTTTGGGGCAATGCCCCACAAAGGGCCCTTTTAAGGGTCATTGGTAGTTTGTAGGCTAGGGGTTATTTTATTATGGGGGGCTTTTTTATTTTGATAGGGCTACTAGATTAGGTGTAATTCTTTTTTATTTTTGATAATGTGGTTTTTAATTTTTCGTAATTTAGTGTTTGTTTTTTTTGTAACTTAGAGTTTGTTTGTTTTTCTGTAATTTAGTACTTTTAATAATCTTCAATTGTTAATTGTATATTTAATTAATTTGAGTAGGGTTAGTTTTTTTTTTAATATGTCATTTATTTTATTTGATTTGTAGTTTAATTTAATTGTAGGATAATAGTTAGGATAGGTTAATTAATAGTTTAAAATAGTTTATTTTAAATCTATGGGTAAGATTAAATTTATTTGAAGATAGGGATGTTGTAATTTTAATTTAAAGTTAGGGGGTTGTTAGGTTTAGGGGTTAATAGCTTAATTTAGTTTTTGGCGATGTGGGTGGGCTAACGGTTTAGGGGTTAATAGGTTTAGTTAGTGATAGGGATGTGGGAGGCCAGAGGTTTAGGGGTTAATATATTTATTTAGGTTGAGGCGGGGTTGGGGAGTATAAATAAGGAGAGCGTATTGAGATACGCGGCCGCAATGTTAGGTAATGTTTGGCGAGCCGACGAATGCAACAAAGTTGAGGCTTTGATAAATATCCCCCTATGATTTAGGCTCGTAGCCTGTTACTCGCAAGATTTATTATAAGGTATGGCGTAATTGTCTTCATTGGTGCGGCTCTAGGGGTTTTTCTTGGAGTCAGGTGAGAATTCCCTGTATTCTGTCCTTTCTTCAGGAGGGCCTGGAGAAGGGTTTTTTAGTCAGTACCCTAAAGGGTCAGATTTCGGCTCTGTCGATTCTTCTGCAGAAGCGTCTGGAAATTTTGCCAGATGTTCAATCTTTTGTCCAGGCTTTGGTTAGAATCAGGCCTGTGTTTAGGTCAATTGCTCCTCCTTGGAGTCCTAGGGACCGAATTATCAAGCTCCTAATAGAGCTTGATGCCCCTGTTTCGGAGCAAGCCTTCATAACTGGTCTGCTACAATCCGCTAAGATCAGGCTAATTGACACCCCTTGCTATCGGCTGATTGTCCACGAACATGCAGGGGCGGCATTGCACAATTACACCAAAACTGCTTGTGCAATGATAAATGTCAACAACGTATGCTGTCGGAATTCATTGATGTCTGTCAGACATGATCCACTGAGCAGATCATGTCAGACAGACCAATGATAAAACAGCACCCTAGGCTCCTTTTGCACCTATGCATTCTGTTGATATCAAGTTATTGTCCTGGAAGGTTTTGTTTCTGCTGGCAATTTCCTCTGCCCGTAAACTTTAGGAGTGTTTGGCTATACAGTGTGATTCTCTTTATCTTATTCTTCATGCGGATAAGGTAGTTCTCCGTACTAAATTAAGGATTTCTACCTAAGGTGGTTTTGTAAAGTAATATTAACCACAAAATTGTTGTTCCTTCATTTTGTCATAATCCTTCCTCTAAGAAGGAACTGTTATTGGACAATCTGATTGTTGTGCGTGCTTTAAGGTTCTATTTACAGGCTACAAAAGATTTTCATTAATCTTCTGCTCTTTATGTTGTCTTTTCAGTTAAACGGAGGGGTCAGAAGGCCACTTATTCTACTATCTCCTTCTGGTTGAGAAGTTTTATTCGAGTGGCTTATGAGACAGCTGGACAGAAGCCTCCAGAAAAAATTACGGCTTACTCCACTGGGGCTACTTCCTCTTGGGCCTTTAGAAATTATGATTATATGGAACAGATTTGTAAGGCGGCCACTTGGTCATCATTGCATAATTTTTAAAAATTTTCTAAATTTTATGTTTTTGCCTCAGCTGAGGCTTCTTTTGGGAGGAAAGTTCTTCGATCGATGGTGCCTTCTGTTTAGATTCACCTTTCTTGAGTATCCCTCCCTTCCATTCTGTGGACTCTAGCTTTGGTATTGGTTCCCACTAGTAATTTAATGGATTTGTGGACTCTCCATGCTCTTAGGAAAGAAAATATAATTTATACTTACCTGATAAATTATTTTCTTTCCTGGCATGGAGTGTCCACGATCCGCCCTTATTTTTAAGACGGCTTTTTGTCATCTTTCTAAACCTCAGGCACCTCTATACCCTTTGTGTCTTCTCTTTCCACAATTCCTCGGCTGAATGACTGGGGATTGTGGGTAGTGGGAGGATCCTCAAAGCTTTGCTGGGGTGCTCTTTGCCTCCATCTGGTGGTCAGGAGTTGAATTCCACTAGTAATTAAATGGATTCTTAGACTCTCCATGCCAGGAAAAGAAAATAATTTATCAGGTAAGTATAAATTATGTTTTTTTGTTGTTGTTTTTTTTTGTTACCTAGAGCAAACCTTTGTACTTGTCTGCAATATTTGTGGAAATGCCTTTGTCCATTTGGTATTGTAAATTTGCTGTTGAACCTCAATTAAAATATTATTAAAAAAGAAAAAAGAAATTATATTGCAAAGTAATTGACTTTATATACTTAAACATTCTATATTACAATGTAAAAAGGGACCTTTTAATATATAAATAATAAAACAATATGCTGTGGTTTTTGTTACATTTTATTCTTTATTAGGGATATGAACAATGGCATATATGTTTTCATATGCAATTTATTTTATAAAACATGTACAATTAAATGTTATTGAACATATTTACAATTTTCTTGTTTTATCAAAAACAATATACTGTAGCAGTCTCTATTTTAATCAGTAAATAAATTAAATGAGAATGATTAATTATATTTCACTTCTGTAAGTTACTAATATGCAGTTGAAGACAAGTTTAGTCTAATTGCCGTGAAATGAAGCAACATTGTTTTGACTTGAATTTACTGAATTAAATCATTGGTCCTAATGCTAATCCAATATGAAGAAATACTCTAAATAAAAAGTGTTTTAGAAGCTTGGTATAGTTTATAGGTAAATAAATAGATTTAGCATAAAAAGCAGAAACATCTATATTTAGAATGTATATATATATATATATATATATATATATATATATATATATATAAAAAAGATTAACTGGTGTTCCAAATTGTTCTAGTCTTCTGTCATAATCTAGGTATTTCTAACCTACATTCAATTTCAGGTCACAGAGCTCACTCAGATATTCTTCATTATATGGATCAAGCTTTAAGGCTTTCTCATAACATTCAATTGCATCCTTTTTAATTTTATTGAGCTTATAAATGAACCCGAGCAAACTATATCCATAGGCACCCGTAGCATTTCTTTCTACCATTCAGTTTGCTAACCTTTTCAAAGCATTTTCACATTTCTGTTGTGCGAATGTATTTGCTGGTATGTTTAGCGCTTCTTTATAATGTTTTATAGCATCAGCTTCTGATTTTCTGCCATATTCTTGAAACTGCGCATAACTGAAATGGAGTTGCTGCTTTTCTTCTGCTGTAAGATATTTAATGCTGAAAGCTTTTTGGAATGTCTCTTCTGCTTTGTCATATTCCTTTGCTTCTTTATACATATTTGCTAACTCAGTGAATGCAAATACATAAGTTTTTTTATGCTCTAAGGCTATTTCAAAATGAAATATGGCATTTTTTATAAGTCTGTTTATTTCCTCGTCATTGGAAACATCATATTGTCTCCATCCCCTTGCAGTTCTCAATTGGATAATTCTTTGCCTGTAGCACAATCCTATTTGATGATGAATAAATCCAGAATTAGGGATAAAGTTTACAGCTGTCTTCAAAACACGAAGAGCTTCATCAATCATTCCTTCCTTCCTGTAAAATTTAGCAACATAGCGAAGTAAATATGGGAGATGAGGCGTTTGCGCAAGAGCTTCTTCAATGTACTTTTTTGCCTCTCTGTTTTGCTTTAACTCCTGAAGTTTCAAGCCAAGAAGGGCCTTCACCACAGAATCCTTGGGATTTAGTTCTATAGCTCGTTTTAACAATGGTAAAGACTCATGGCTGGTGTTTGGATATAGACTTCTATCAATAACTTCCATACGATACACTGCGATTGCATAGCCTGTGTTCCACTCAGGGTCATCTGGTTCAATCTCAAGAGCCTTCTTAAAGCATTCTTTAGATTTCTCAAAGAACCTTGAAGAAAATTTCAACAGAGACCATCCCTGTTCACCATATAGATCAGATAACTCAATATTATCTTGCAATGAAAATTTATATTCTTTGTAAATACCTTTCACCTTCTCTAAGTAGATGTTAGATTTTTCATACTCGCCCATCATAAAGTAGACCCAAGCATAGTTAGCATAGGTCACAACGTATTTACTGTTTGCTTTATCCGAATATGCCTCACAAATCATCTCTTCAGCTTTTTCTAAATTAGAAATGGCTTCTGGGTAATCACCATTCAGATGTTTTATATAACTTAATAGATTATGAACCATGTATTTATTCTTAGAATTAAAAAAATCCAGCTGATCGTACAGTCTTTCTTCGATCTCATCAATTTCACAGATCTTTTCATTTAACGTCCAAGTAAAATGGCACTTCAGCTGTAAGAGTTGAAGTGTTAAATTATTTTTTGACCATTCACTATAAAAGGAAACAAAATAAAAAGGGATTAGTTATCTGAAACTGTAGTTATTTGTTTTTTTCTATTAAGCTATTTTATGTAATTGAACTTAGTTTTTAAAGAACAAAGATGCAGTTAAACACTTAGGACAAAAAACTTAATTTTTTTTTTATTTTGCACTGCAAGTGTCTCTCTCTCATATCCAAAGCCCTGTATAGCAAGATAAACAGCTCTCAAGCTAAAAATGTACTTCCTAAAATTGCTTGAGGTACATCACAGTACTGACAGGACGTCATAGGTAATCTCACTAAAGCAGGAAACTTTAGATAATGCTCTTGACTCAGTGGGACCAATTTATCAAGGGCCGAATGGCATCTGAGGCTACGGGCATCAATCGGGTTGATTGACAACCCCTGCTAGCGGCTGATTGGCGTGAATCTGCATGGGGCTTCATTGCACAAGCAGTTCAAAAGCAGTTCATTGCTTGTGCAATGTTGAATGCCGACAGTGTATGCTGTCGGTATTCAGCGATGTCTGGGGAACATGATACGCTACAGCGTATCATGTCCGCCAGACTTTGATAAATCGGCCCCGGAGTTTTAACTCCAGCTATCAACGCACACAAATGGACCAGATTTTAATGATATCTGGACTAGAACTCAGGTGAAATAATCAGCTGATGGGTAATATCAGTTTAGTAACCATGGTTACTGATTATTTCCCCTGTGCTTCAGTTAAAGGGACATTATACACTAGAATTGTCTTTGCATACATTTTTTGTAGATGACCCATACAGTTTTTTTTAAGGTTTTTTTTTGTGCTTATTTTTAAATAACATTGTTCTGATTTTCAGATTCCTAACCAACATTTTAGGAGAATACTGATGTATTCCTACTCCAGCTTGCTCCTGTTTGTGTAAAGGGTCTTTTCATATGCAAAGGAAGGGGGGGGGTCTGATATTTCCAGCTTGCAGTGGGTGTTCCAGTAACCTTTTTAACAGAGCTAAAGTTTTTAAACAGTTTTATACTGGATTTTTAGATCAGTATCTGTGTATATTATACTTTATAGTGGTGTCTATTACATGCAGTTATATGAAAATTGGTGTATACTGTCCCTTTAAGATATCATAAAAACCTGACCAATTGGTGTGCATTGAGTATTGGAATTAAAAAACACAGCCTTAGTGTGTAAGTACCATTATATTCAGAAATGAAAAAAGTGACTCCAAAAATTAGTATGTTAGGAACTTTTATATTTATTAGAGGGACATGAAACCCAAATTGTTTTATTTCATAATTCAGATTTGATTTTTTTTTTAAACAAAGTTTTTTTTATTGAAGTTTCAAGAAAAATTAACAAACCCAAAATTAATTTCACCCAAAATGCATAATTAGATCATAGTATGACATACAGTACTGCTACGGGAGGATTATCCCATAAAATTCATCCAAAAATAACAATGTTACTCATCAAGTCTGTATTCTAATGAGGGACACACTAATAAAGTAATTTGAAGAATATTGGAGGGATCTGCCTATAGGTGTAAGAGAACAAGGTGTTAGATTATGATGTTATTATGGAAAAGAGAGTTGAGAACGCCAAAGTATGATGAGTATGGAACAGAGGGATCAGTTTTCCTATCTTGATGTAGCAGATTTAAAGGGTTTGGGTTACAGAGAGTTGAACTTAATTTTATTTTATTTCCAGTGTATGGGTTATAGTGTTTGGGGTAAGAAGGAAAGAACAGCGGGCAGGAGCCGCTCGAGTTAAAGGGGTAGAAAAAAGAGGGGAATGGGGGGGGGGTGGAGAGAGGGAAGATAAAATCTTATGAAATATGCTAGTATAGTAGTTATGGAAACGGGAGGAGCGTGGATAGGATGAGTAACGGAGTGGGTGTTTTCAGTATGCCAAAAGAAATGTACAGATACACATCAAACAATATAAACTTCAGTCTGCATTTAGCTATTATGTGGGTGATCTCCATAATAATAAAAACCTTAAACTGTGGGTAAAAGAAATTTTTGCCTAGGAATATTCCAAACATGAGTGTAGGGACCCCCATGTTTGATACTAGCCCACCCCACCACGGTACTATAGTCTCCACCGCATCATAATAAGAAGTAGGGTCTAAGTAGTAATTTCCACTCTGAAAAGGTAAGGCTCTAGTATCATCATATCAGTGAGTGGTCCTATAGATGCAGGGAGTATTATCAAATTGGATGTCTAAATAACATTTATATATAACAGGTTGCAATAAGAAAAAAAAAAGGAACATTGTAGACCTTGTAAAGGGAAGAAGAATAAATAAAAATAAAATATAATAGTTACAGAGAGTCTGTGTATCTGAACTGCTACCTCTTTCTTCCCTGTTTTACATTTTTTGTCTAAAAAGGTTGCAGTAATAATATGCTTAGGCCTTTTCTTTTAACTTAACAGAGTCATAAATTAGGGTCCAAGGAAAGGAAGGGATGGGCTCGGTATCAGCTTGAGAAGGGGGATATGCGACATCTCAGCCTATTCCAGCTTTCCAGATGGGGGAGAAGACTCTAAATGACCCACTACCACAACAGTCCTCTGCATGGTCGTCCCAGCTTGAGCCCAGTCGGAGGTGAGATGTCCCTAATGACTGGTATGGTGTAGCCAGTGATAAATGCTCCTGTCTTCTTGGGACCGGAATAGATCCTATAAGCTGTGCAACTATCAGGAGGCTTAGAGGGCACTGCAACTGCCCCAAAAGTGACCCGGCTTTGTGTGGTGAAAGGGCTAGAGTAGGCGGGTCAGTGGGTGCTAGGGCTAATAATCTGCGACGGGTTAAGCTCGGTTCCGTATCTGTGAACCTCACACTGTCTCTACTTGCCCAAGGATCAGAGTAGCGGCCAGAAAACACAGGAGCTGTGTCAGGGGGTATGACAGCTGCAGGATGCGGCTTACTATTAGGCTGGATTTGGCATCTCTCAACCGGGGGGTCAGATGACTGTTTCATAGCGTCAGTTGAAATGTCCCCATCAATACTTAACTCAGACTTGAGTTCTGGGTATAACTTCCCCCGGTTTTGCAAAATAGCGCTGCGCTGCTGTTGATCTGTAGGGACAAGTTCCTTCATGTTTCTTGCCAGTAGTTTGTCCCTCAGCAATATATCCTGCAGTCTGTAGGAGGTCTGTGCCAGTAGATACTCTGTGTCTCCTGCTGATATGCCATGCCGGTCATCTTGAAGACTGTGTGAGAGAGACTCAAACTGCCTCTCCATCTTATCAGCCAGGAGTCGGAGCACATCCACCACGGTGGCTGTCATCATGTGGCATGGAAGTGTACCCTGAGTGCTAGTACGATGTTGTATCTCCTCGTATTTCAAGTCTTTGTAATCACCCGGTATGTCTGGGAGCCGGGGAGGAGTACCGTCAGAATGGAATAAAAATGCTGTAGTTTTAATTCTGGAGTCGTCTGGTTAGGGTGTCAAGTTCCGCTCCTCATACAGGCAGTATGCGAATGGCGTGTGGTATGAGAAAGCTCTGTGTGGGCGCTTTAGGTCCTCTCGTCTCCACCAGGTCTCGTAGAATTGGTCTCCATATCACTGAAGATTCATTTTGCAGATTCTTGGGCAGCCCTGAGCGGTCTAGCTAATAGATAATAATAACTTGTGAGCAGAGCTCTCTCAAAGTACGACCGCTCAGGTGCCCGGCTTGCTCCGCCCCCCAGATTTGATTTTAAACATATTTCCAATTTACTCCTATTATCAATTTGCTCAATTCTCTTGGTATCCTTTGTTGAAGAAGCAACTATGCACTACTGGGAGCTAGCTGAACATATTTGGTGAACAAATGAAAAGAGGCGTTTATGTGTAGCTACCAATCAGCAGCTAGCTGCGAGTAGTGCATTGCTGTTCCTGAGTCTACCTAGGTATTCTTTTCAACTAAAGATGCCTAGAGAATAAAACAAATTAGATTATAGAAGTAAATTGGAAAGTGGTTTAAAATGACATGCTGTGTCTCAATCACACAATAAATTTTGGGTTTCATGTCCCTTTAAATAATTTAACAAAGCTCTTAAAAAATAAAATATAAAAAATGATAACACTTGTTATGAATTTTTTTTAAAAAGTTTTAAAGTGAGATTCTAAAGCAAAAATCCAACCCTCTAATTTATTACAGAATATTTTTTTTTTAATGCTGACTATAGATTATTTTGTTTAACCCCTACATTGCAGCTCAGTAGCAGAACATAGATAGTTATTGGGAAGTTGTACGATTGCCGCTACTGATTGACTCATTAACTATGTTCTGCTCAGGAGATACAATGGTTGTGGCTTTTAAGTAGGACTTCCCCTATTCATTGCTGGTATTAACACTGAGCTAAAAGTGATATTGGCCTCTAGTTATCAAGCTCCGTACGTACCTGCCTTCGCCGGCCCCAATCCGCTCGCCTAAGCTCGCCTACCATCGCCGCCGCGGACCTGAATACATTCGCCAAAGTTATCAAAAAAGCTGTCAAAAAGCCGCGCACCAAGTACGGGGCGATGAGCAGCGGACTGTGATAGTTATCACTCATCCGATCTCGCTGCTCTTCGGCTTTTCTACAGCTTTATTGATCAGCTGGCACTAAGCACTCACACTATACTATACTGTTCTACCCCCTATACCGCCGCCCCCGGAGCCCCCCGCAACTAAATAAAGTTATTAACCTCTAAACCACCACTCCTAGACCCCACCGCAACTCTAATAAATGTATTAACCCCTAAACCGCCGCTCACTGACCCCTCCTTCACCTACATAATACCTATTAACCCCTATCCTGCCCCCCCTATAATAAATTTATTAACCCATATCCTGCAGATCCCGTACCCCGCCGCAACGAAATAAATTGTTTAACCCCTAAACCGCCGCTCCCGGACCCCGCCGCCACCTATATTAAACTTATTAACCCCTAATCTGCCCCCCCTACACCGTCGCCACCTATAATAAATTTATTACCCCTATCCTGCCCCCCCTATACCGCCGCCACCTATAATAAATTTATTAACCCCTATCCTGCGGATCCCGTACCCTGCCGCAACTAAATAAATTGTTTAACCCCTAAACCGCCGCTCCCGGACCCCGCCGCCACCTATATTAAACTAATTAACCCCTATCCTGCCCCCCCTATACCGCCGCAACCTATAATAAAATTATTAACCCCTAAACCTAAGTCTAACACTAACCCTAACACCCCCCTAACTTAAATATTAATTAAATAAATCTAAATAATATTACTCTTATTAAATTAATTATTCCTATTTAAAACTAAATACCTATAAAATAAATCCTAATATAGCTACAATGTAATTAATAATTACATTGTAGCTATTTTAGGAGTTATATTTATTTTACAGGTAACTTTGTATTTATTTTAACTAGGTACAATAGTTATTAAATAGTTATTAACGATTTAATAACTACACTATCATTAAATTAATTAAATAAATTAGCTACCAATAGCTACAATTAAATACAGTTAAATAAACTAAACTAAATTACAAAAAAAAAACCCACTAAATTACAGAAAATGAAAATTTTTTACAAGAATGTTAAACTAATTACACCTAATCTAAGCCCCCTAATAAAATAAATAAAAAAAAAAATAATAAAAGTCCCTACCCTATTCTACATTACATAGTAATCAGCTCTTTTACCAGCCCTTAAAAGGGCTTTTTGCGGGGCATTGCCCAAAAGTAATCAGCTCTTTTACCTGTAAAAAAAAATACAACCCCCCCAACATTAAAACCCACATACCCCTACTCTAACCCACCCAAACCCCCCTTAAATAAACCTAACACTACCCCCCTGAAGATCTCCCTACCTTGAGTCGTGTTCACCCAGCCGGGCCGAAGTCATCATCCAAGGGGCGCTGAAGAGGTCTTCCATCCGATAGAAGTCATCATCCAAGGGGCGCTGAAGAGGTCTTCCATCCGATAGAAGTCTTCATCCAGGCGGCGTCTTCAATCTTCATCCATCCGGAGCGGAGCGGAGCCATCTTCTTCCCAGCCGACGCGGATCCATCCTCTTCAACCGACGCCTACTCGCCGAATGAAGGTTACCTTTAAGGGACGTCATCCAAGATGGCGTCCCTCGAATTCCGATTGGCTGATAGGATTCTATCAGCCAATCGCAATTAAGGTAGGAAAAATCTGATTGGCTGATTCAATCAGCCAATCAGATTCAAGTTCAATCGGATTGGCTGATCGCATTCTATTGGCTGTTCCGATCAGCCGCCCCCTGCAGATTTGCGGACACTACTCGCTAGGAGGGGTGTCAATCAACTCAATCGTATTCGATCAGGTTGATTTCTGTCCGCGGCCTCAGAGCAGGTGGACAAGTTTTGGAGCAGCGGTCTTTAGACCGCTGCTTCATAACTTCTATTTCCAGCGAGCCTGAAGGCTTGCACGGAAATCGGCCCCATTGTATATGTGATGGTAGTTTTGAAATAGGACAATGCAAAAAAAAAATTAAAATGCCCCTTTGAAGAAAATGGCGCATTGCACATGCGGTAAACACGGGAAAGCGCAGTATCAATATAGATCCTGTAGTTGAAGCTGGAAATTCACTTTGGGTGATGTCAGGAAAAGGAGGGGTCAGGCGGCCATTTCAAAACGGCCGGAGGTGTACTAGTAAGTGTTTTTACTTTCAAAGTATATTTAAATGAAAATCGGGCTACTGTTGGCTGTAAAAATCGTTATTTACATAATTTAAATAAGTAATAATAATTTTTGGGATAACTTTCCCTTTAACGTTGCCTGAGCTCAATCAATAGTTTTCTAATGTGCGCTCATATTACGAGTCCAAAGCTATTTTTTATTGCTCGAGTGAAAATCTAGGGTGTGCTAATATCAGTACATAATCCCTCACATAATAGACTTCTGGAGGTGCACACTGCACAGTATACAATTCATGTTGGATATCGCATGAGCGCAAAGCCAATGGCTAAACATAAGGAGCTCTAACCCAGTGGTGCACAAATAATGGAGTTCTTTATGTAGTTCTGTGCCATATTAATAAAAATTATTTACTTCAGGTCTTAAAAAGTGCTTAATTTTCAAACGGTATTTTGGATTGTGCTCCAGCTCAACACTTAAAGAGTCAGTAAAGTCAAATTTAAAGTTTCATGATTTAGATAGAGAATACCATTTTCAAATAATATTCCAATTTACTTCCATTAATCAATCTTGGTATCCTCAAAATAATATCTAGGTAGTGAGCACTGCTGAGAGTTAGAAACTAATTGGTGGATGCACACATATGGCTCTTGTCATTGGCTTACCCGGTGTGCTCAGCTTGCTCCCATTAGTACATTGATGCTCTTTTAACAAAGGACATCAAGAGAATAAAACTAATATTAATTTGATAATAGAAAAACATTGGAAAGTTGTTGATAAATGTATGCCCTATTTACATCATGAAAAGAATAATTTGAGGTTTTATGTCTCTTTAACTAACCTCTTGTAATAAAATCTCAATGAGTGGGCTAATAGTGTTTAGAATAGAATGTATCCAGTATCTGTGCATCCAGTGGGTGTCAGCGTCATCCAGGACCTCTTACAAAAGTCCCAAAAGATAATCCAGAAAAGCAAAATAGATGGCAGCACTCCAGTAATTGTAAAAGATGTTCTGTTTATTCACATCAACTCCAAGTAAAACAAAAAAACAGCAACGTTTCATGTGTTACCCCTTAATCATGTTTCATACACCATACAATATCATTGCACCTTAAATACCTTAAGTCCCTCCCATTATGACAATTAACACACCTGTGTCCATCACCTATAAGGTAATTGAAAAACTACATTTATATCCTGCCATCTAGTGGTAAGTAAAAAATATTATCATATATATATATATATATATATATATATATATATATCCCTAGATCTACAATCTAGTGGACAGTGAAGGATATATATTACCATATGTATACATATACATGACTATCAAGGGCCTAATACATACAACTTATACCCATACTTATATTATATCCAAACATTACCATAGTGTATATCAAGAATGCATAAAATAAAATAAACAGAAGAAAAAGGAAAAAATTGTCCAGAGTGGTTACAAAAAAAAAAAAAGATCAAAATCTTTATTCATACCTGGCTGGACCTTTAGCTCCTAATTTATATATCCAATATAGTTCACACTGTTTCAGCATTATTTCTCCATTACCCCCACGTCTAGGTACCTGTATATGGTCAATGATTTGAAACCTAAGTTGGGACACATGATGTCCTGCTTGTAGAAAATGTTCAGCAACTGGGGATTTGATATATTTAGTTCTAATGTTTGATTTGTGTTCGTTCAATCTATCTCTTATCTGGCGAGTAAACTCACCTACCTATATACGGGCACACAGGCACTTAAGTAGGTAAATGGCATAAGTTGTATTGCAAGTATAGTATCCCTTAATGTCAAATTTCTTTCCTGTTTTGGGATGGGAAAATGTAGATCCCTTGATCATATTGTTACAATATGAACAATTTAAACAGGGGAAGAAGCCTGTATTTTTCTTACCAATAAAGGATTGTCTACTCATTTTATTTGATCCCATGTCTGTTTTAATTGGTGTATCCTTTAAATTGCGTGCCCTTCTATAGGCTGGCATCTGGGATTGTTGAAATTCTATGATCTGTGGATTGCAAATTTGTAATACTGGCCAATGTTTGCAAAGAATCGTCTGTATATCCCTGCTTAATACATCATAATCACCAGCGAAAATCATCCTTTTCTGTACAGATTTGTCTTTTTTTTATCTTTCAATAATTCTGCCTGGTGATTCTCATGACCTCAGAGATTTATTTTTTTAAAAATGGGGATCATATCCACTTTTAATAAATGCTTGGCCCATTTCTTGTAGTCTTTTCTTTGCAACATTGTTGTCTGAGACTATACGTCTTACTCGCATTAATTGACTTCTTGGCAAGGACCTTTTTAAATGAGTAGGAAGAGCTCTTTGTCCATGTAACAGACTATTTCTGTCTGTACTTTTTCTAAAAAGGTCAATAACCAACAGTAGTGTCCAGGAAGTCAATATGCTCTTCACTATGTATCAGATTTAAATGAATGTGTCTTGTGGCTGTGTTTAAAGAATTTAAATAAGCACATAGGGACCCAATGTTGCCCAGCCATACCCCAAAGATATTGTCGATATAGCGCCACCAAGTGGCTCCATACCGTAAAAATCATTCATGTTGATTCTCTTCATAAACATTCATAAATATGCTTGCGTATGTAGGGGCAACATTGGATCCCATGGCAGTACCCTGTAATTGTATGTAAAACTGATCTTGAAACAAAAAATAATTACATCTCAAAATAATGTCCAAAAGCTGTAAAATAAAATCAGTTTGTCTGCTATTTTATCTCCCAGATTGTTGCAAGTTCTTTTGCACTGAGCCCAGTCCACTAGAATGGGTAATGGAAGTGTATAAGCTAGAAACATCTAAGCTAAATAATATACTTTTATTGACTGGTACTGTAATGTTTTCTAACTTTCTAAGAAAATCTCCTGTATCTTGAATATATGAAGACGATTCAACAACAAATGTTTTTAATATATGATCTAAATATATAGAAAAATTAGCAAGAATAGAACCAGTGATAGCCACAATTGGGTGTCCAGTGGGTGTATTTAGATTTTTATGAGCTTTTGACAAAGTATACAGGACTGGTGTCTTTGGGTCTTTACAGATTAGAGATTTCTCAGTTTTAACATCAATTATACTGTCCTTAATGGCACTATTAATGCATTTCACAACCTCACTTTCAATATCAAATATTGGATCATAATTTATAGCCTTATATGTAGAACAGTCAGCTAATTGACTCTTAATTTCTCCTATGCAATATTCCCTGTTAAGGACCATAGTGGCACCACCCTTGGCTGCTGATTTCAGCAGAATCTCTTATCTATTTTTAATAGTTTGAACAGCCTCTGCCTCACTCTTAGTGAAATAGATTCATGTTTCCACAGATTATTTTTAGCTGCTTTATTTTTTATATTATTCACATCATGCTGTACTAGGGATATGAATGTCTCCACACTTTTGTCATAGGAAAAAGGGATAAAACTGCTTTTACTTTTTAAACCCAAAGCCTGTATTTTCAACTCTGGCTGTGTGGACACATCTACATTCCCAGTATATGGCACATTTCTTTTAGAAAAAAAGGATTTCAATTTTAGACTTCTAAAGAATTTAAACAGATCGATTTGTAATTGAAAGAAATCACATCTATTGAGAGGACAAAACGATAGTCCCTTCCCTTCCTACATTCAATTCTAAATCTGTTACGTTAGTTTCAGAAATATTAATTACCAGACTATCATCTACTGGAACAGTCTCATCATTGCTGTCCAATAGTTCACCGGTAGCTACTACTGCTTGTTTACCGGTTTCTATTTTGGTGTGGGTTTTAGAATAGGAATATTTTTTATTGTTTTGGATAATTTCGTTTGTTATTTTTTGTAATCCCCAGTTGGTGAACATTTTCTACAAGCTGGACATAATGTGTCCCAACTTAGGTTCCAAATCATTGACCATATACAGGTACCTAGACGTGGGGGTAATAGAGAAAGAATGCGGAAACAGCGTGAACTATATTGGATATATAAATTAGAATCTAAAGGTCCAGCCAGGCATGAATAAAGATTGTGATCTATCTATTTTTTTGTAACAACTCTGGACACATTTTTCCTTTTTCTTCTGTTTATTTTTATTGTATGCATTCTTGATATACACTATGTTAATGTTTGGATATAATATAAGTATGGATATAAGTTGTATGTAACAGGCCCTTGATAGTCATGTATATGAATACATATGGTAATATATATCCTTCACTGTCCACTAGATGGCAGATCTAGGTATATATATATATATGATAATATTTTTTACTGACCACTAGATTGCAGGATATAAATGTGGTTTTCCAATTACCTTATAGCTGATGGACACACATGTGTTAATTGTCATAATGAGAGGGACTTATGGTATTTAAGGTGCAATGGTATTGTATGGTGTATGCAACATAATTAAGGGGTAACACCCTAAACGTTGTTGATCTTTTGTTTTACTTGGAGATGATGTGAATAAACAGAACATCTTTTAAAATGACTGGAGTGCTGCCATCTATTTTGCTTTTCTGGGCTAATAGTGTTGTCTGCATTATACATTAAATGTATAAGGCACGCTAAGAAAGTCTAAAGTGCACTAATATGCTTAGGTAAAAATATTTAACAATACACTTGTAATACCACAATGTGGGTTATTCTTTACGTTGTGTAAAATATAACACACCCTGTGCTATTGATTGCTCTAATCTTGTAATCTAGTTCATTATTATTAGATTAGAATGTCCCTTTACATAAAAAGAGAAGCTAATAAAAGTATAAACATCTTCAAAATCTCTTTGAAGGGTTTATCTCCCCATATGCTCAATAGAGGAAAATGGCAGTGTTCAGCAATATATGATAGATAAGGAAAGTAGTGATTACAGCATTCAGCCAAATTCTATAGTTATCATAAATCCATATTAGAGTCATTGTACAGAATTTTTTTTTATCTATGTTACCATGGAGGAAACAGCAATGACTGGAGATATTACTTTGTATTGTGCTTTAAAGGGTATAATAGAAACTGTTTAAAGTAATGCATTTTGCATCTACAATTGTTGATTGGCTGAAAGGGACAATGTCCAGAATTCCATTCGTGGAAAGGACCCAGCCTCACAAATGATTTAAATCCTTCAGCATTGTTCAATTTACTACAGATTTATGAGGTTCTGTTAGCTGAGGTACGTCTTTAGCTTGGACACTCGTTTAAAAGCACATTAAAAAACTCTTTCTCCTTAAAAATAATAATTATACATAGTGAGAAAAAAAAAACGTTTAATTTATTATTAATTATGTCTTGTTTTCTTGTAATTTAAATCTGAAAATTGTAGTTTTTCAAGCTTCAACAGTAAGGACCCTATTTATGAAAGGTCTTGCGGACCCGATCCGACACTGCAGATCAGGTCCGCAAGACTTTGCTGAATGTGGAGAGCAATACGCTCGCCGTATTCAGCATTGCACCAGCAGCTCACAAGAGCTGCTGGTGCAACGCCGCCCCTTGCAGACTCGCGGCCAATCGGCCGCCAGCAGGGAGGTGTCAATCAACCCGATCATACTCGATCGGGTTGATTTCTGGCGATTCCTGTCTGCCTGCTCAGAGCAGGCGGACAGCGTTATGGAGCAGCGGTCTTTAGACTCGCCAGAAACACGGGCCCACAAATGGGCCCCTAAGGCTGGAGAAGATTCAGCAGTATTCAGGACTCTGTTTCTTCTTTATGCTTCATAAAAATTCTCTGATATGTGCAGAAGCTCACTGATGACAACATAGGATGTAAATATAAACAAGAGACCTTTCAAAGGGTGTGTTCCTGGTCTTTAAAACAATGTTAACAAAATAACAGTTTTAAATTAATTTATTACATTTATTTTATATATAGATTTTCAGCAAAGCTGCAATTTATTTCTGATGCATTTATTAAAATACTTTAATGCCTCTAATATTATTTGCAAAAGCTAGCAATGCATTGAAAAACTATAATCAGTTATAGCATGGCTTGGAATAAGTCACTCATTTTTCTTTTCATTTTCCGTTTAAAGGGACATAAACCACCCAAAATGATTTCATGATTTAGATAGTGCATACAATTTTAAACAACTTTCCAATTGACTTTTATTATCTAGTATGCTTCCTTCTTTTGGTATCCCTTATTGAAAAGGATACATAGCTAGATCCAGGAGCTTGGAGCTAGCTACTGATTGGTGGCTACAAATATATGCCTATTGTCAATGGTTTACAAATGTGTAGTGTTCAGCTAGCTCCCAGTAGTGCATTGTTGCTCTTTCAATAAAGGATAATAGAAGGAAATTATAAAGTTATTTAAAATTGTCTGATCTATCTGAATCATGAAATAACATTTTGGGGTTTTATGTCTCTTTAAGGGTTGCTTGTATTTAGAGAGAAGTTTTTAAATATTGGCATTAATTATGTCATATCTATTTGTATTATATATATATATATATATAAAACACAGAAACCAACTGCACTTTCAGGTGCCGATATATTAAAGTGCGGACAGACATGATACGATGTAGCGTATCATGTCTGCCGCACATCCATAAATGCCGACAGCATACGCTGTCGGCATTTATCAGTGCACAAGCAGTTCACCAGAACTGCTTTTGCAATGCCGCCCCCTGCAGAGGGTGTCAATCAGACCGATCGTATAGGATCAAGCGGATTGAAGACCGCAGCCTCAGAGGCAGCGGACAAGTTATGGATCAGCGGTCTTTAGACCACTGATTCATAACTGCAGTTCCTGGCAAGCCTGAAGGCTCACGCGGAAACAGGAGCATCAAGCTCCATTCGGTGCTTGACAATTCGCCCCCTCAGACTGGACAGGGTACACATCCGAAGTCACTGTGAACCACACAGCCCTGAATACTTACAAGTTTATGTAGACTTTTCACGTATTAATCTATTTGCATTCTTGTGTATATATATATATATATATATATCCTATTATATAAAAGGCCAAGTGTGTTTGTCCGAAGCTGTCATGTGCAGTAGAGACAGCACAAGGACAAACACACCCGGCCTTTGAGTCCTACTCCCTAGCTAATCCATCATCTGCGGCAGAAGTGGGCGTGGCCGGGCGTGAGCGGGGGGCATGGCTGACTTGAAGGGGCGTGGCCAGATATGAATGACTGTGAAAGGGTCGTGGCCGGGCGCGGTCGCGAGATAGAGAGGGGAGAGAGACAGAGAGGAGGGGAGAGAGAGGAGGGGAGAGTTGGAGAGTGAGGAGAGGGGGGGAGAGAGAGAGAGGAGAGGGGGAGAGAGGGGAGGGGAGAGAGAGAGGGGAGAGAGAGGAGAGGGGGAGAGAGCGCAAAAGAAATGGGGGAGAGAGAGCAAAAGAGAGGGGGGGATAGCGCAAAGAGAGGGGGGAGTGAGCGCAAAAGAGATGGGGAGAGAGAGAGCGCAAAAGAGAGGGGGAGGGAGAGAGAGAGCAAAAGAGGGGGGAAAGAGCACAAAAGAGAGGGTGGAGAGAGAGATATCAAAAGAGAGGGGGAGAGAGCACAAAAGAGAGGGGGGAGAGAGCACAAAAGAGAGGGGGAGAGAGAGAGCACAAAAGAGAGGGGGAGGGAGAGAGAGAGCAAAAGAGGGGGAGAGAGAGGGGAGAGAGAGAGGAGGGGAGATAGAGAGGAGGGGAGAGAGAGAGGAGGAGGGGAGAGAGAGAGGAGGGGGAGAGAGAGGAGGGGGAGAGAGAGAGAGAGAGGAGGGGGGGAGAGAGAGAGGAGGGGGAAGAGAGAGAGAGAGAGGAGGGGGGAGAGAGAGAGGGGGGAGAGTGAGGGGGGGAGAGAGAGAGAGAGAGGAGGGGCGAGAGAGAAAGAGGAGGGGGGAAAGAGAGGAGGGGGGAGAGAGAGGAGGGGAGGGAGAGAGAGAGGAGGGGGGGGGGAGAGAGAGGGGGGAGGGAGAGAGAGGGGGGGAGAGAGAGCTCAAAAGAGAGGGAGAGAGTGCAAAAGAGATGGGGGAGAGAGAGAGGAGGGGAGAGAGAGAGCTTAAAAGAGAGGGGGAGAGAGAGCACAAAAGAGATGGGGGAGAGAGAGAGCTCAAAAGAGAGGGGGAGAGAGAGAGCAAAAGAGAGGAGGAGGGAGAGAGCGCAAAAGAGAGGGTGGGAGGGAGAGCGCAATAGAGAGGGGGAGAGAGAGAGCACAAAAGAGAGGGGAAAGAGCACAAAAGAGAAGGGGGAAGAGAGTGCAAAAGAGAGGGGGGAGAGAGAGAGCTCAAAAGAGAGGGGGAGAGAGAGCTCAAAAGAGAGGGGGAGAGAGAGAGCAAAAGAGAGGGGGGAAAGAGAGCAAAAGAGAGGGGGAGGGAGAGAGCGCAAGGGGTGGGACCGCTGTACTGCAAAAAATGGCCTGTGTGAACAGGTTTTAGGACTAGTATATATATAAAACAAAAAGGTTTTTAACTATATCAATCATGACTTCAAATATATATTTGTCTTCACCGTGCTTTTTCTCTGAGGTTATGGGGGGGGGGGGCGCTGTACTGCAAAAAATGGCCCGTGTGAACAAAAGAGATGGGGGAGAGAGAGCGCAAAAGAGATGGGGGAGAGAGAGCGCAAAAGAGAGGGTGGGAGGAAGAGCGCAAAAGAGAGGGGGAGAGAGCACAAAAGAGAAGGGGGGGAGAGAGAGAGTGCAAAAGAGAGGGGGGAGAGAGAGAGCTCAAAAGAGAGGGGGAGAGAGAGAGAGCTCAAAAGAGAGGGGGAGAGAGAGAGCAAAAGAGAGGGGGAGGGAGAGAGCGCAAGGGGTGGGACCGCTGTACTGCAAAAAATGGCCCGTGTGAACAGGCTTTAGGACTAGTATATATATAAAACAAAAAGATTTTTAACTATATCAATCATGACTTCAAAGATATATTTGTCTTCACCGTGTTTTTTTTCTCTGAGGTTATAATTGTATATAATTAATACTTTTAAAACAGTAATAAAATCATTTTATAATATAAAATAATTTTAAATCAAATAATGTCTAACCTTTACAGTCATTAAAATGCAATTATTCTAGGTACAATTAGTAAAATGTTATAGTTACCTCATAGTGACAATGCTGGTTATTCTGTTATGTCTCAGTGTAAAGATGATCGTCTGATTACTGAGGCTGCAGCACAGTATTTATTCTTTGGGAAGCAATAGAACAACCTGCGTTTGTTAGATTAGTGGGAGGGGGAGTAAGGAAATGAAACCTAGAATCTGAAGCCTACAATAAAGTGATGGTAAACTTTCCACCTTGTATAATCAGATTTGGAATGTTAGTTCATTTTAGATGGTGTTTAATTATTGTAATGAAAATAAATTCAAATACCCTACTCTCAAAAAGTAAGTTTTTGTTGTTGTGAGGTAACAGTTTGAACTGTTCTCCAATCAGTGCTCTAGCCATACGATACTCACACAATTTTTTTTAAGCTAGAGTGCCGATTGGAGAAAACTTAAAACTGTTAGATCGCCAAAAAATTACTTTGAAGTGGGTGGCCAGAGTGTGCAGTATTAGAATTCCAGCACTACATTAAAAACATAATTTATGTAAGAACTTACCTGATAAATTCATTTCTTTCATATTAACAAGAGTCCATGAGCTAGTGACGTATGGGATATACATTCCTACCAGGAGGGGCAAAGTTTCCCAAACCTTAAAATGCCTATAAATACACCCCTCACCACACCCACAAATCAGTTTAACGAATAGCCAAGAAGTGGGGTGATAAGAAAAAAGTGCGAAGCATATAAAATAAGGAATTGGAATAATTGTGCTTTATACAAAAAAAAAAAAATCATAACCACCACAAAAAAGGGTGGGCCTCATGGACTCTTGTTAATATGAAAGAAATGAATTTATCAGGTAAGTTCTTACATAAATTATGTTTTCTTTCATGTAATTAACAAGAGTCCATGAGCTAGTGACGTATGGGATAATGAATACCCAAGATGTGGATCTTTCCACACAAGAGTCACTAGAGAGGGAGGGATAAAATAAAGACAGCCAATTCCTGCTGAAAAAAATCCACACCCAAAATAAAGTTTAATGAAAAACATAAGCAGAAGATTCAAACCGAAACCACTGCCTGAAGTACCTTTCTACCAAAAACTGCTTCAGAAGAAGAGAATACATCAAAATGGTAGAATTTAGTAAAAGTATGCAAAGAGGACCAAGTCGCTGCTTTGCAAATCTGATCAACTGAAGCTTCATTCCTAAACGCCCAGGAAGTAGAAACTGACCTAGTAGAATGAGCTGTAATTCTCTGAGGCGGAGTCTTACCCGATTTAACATAGGCAAGATGAATTAAAGATTTCAACCAGGATGCCAAAGAAATGGCAGAAGCTTTCTGGCCTTTTCTAGAACCAAAAAAGATGACAAATAGACTAGAAGTCTTTCGGAAAGATTTAGTAGCTTCAACATAATATTTCAAAGCTCTAACAACATCCAAAGAATGTAACGATTTCTCCTTAGAATTCTTAGGATTAGGACATAATGAAGGAACCACGATTTCTCTACTAATGTTGTTGGAATTCACAACCTTAGGTAAAAATTGAAAAGAAGTTCGCAACACCGCCTTATCCTGATGAAAAATCAGAAAAGGAGACTCACAAGAAAGAGCAGATAATTCAGAAACTCTTCTGGCAGAAGAGATGGCCAAAAGGAACAAAACTTTCCAAGAAAGCAATTTAATGTCCAATGAATGCATAGGTTCAAACGGAGGAGCTTGAAGAGCTCCCAGAACCAAATTCAAACTCCATGGAGGAGAAATTGACTTAATGACAGGTTTTATACGAACCAAAGCTTGTACAAAACAATTAATATCAGGAAGAATAGCAATCTTTCTGTGAAAAAGAACAGAAAGAGCAGAGATTTGTCCTTTCAAGGAACTTGCGGACAAACCCTTATCTAAACCATCCTGAAGAAATTGTAATATTCTCGGAATTCTAAAAGAATACCAAGAAAAATGATGAGTAAGACACCAAGAAATATAAGTCTTCCAGACTCTATAATATATCTCTCTAGATACAGATTTACGAGCCTGTAACATAGTATCAATCACAGAGTCAGAGAAACCTCTTTGACTAAGAATCAAGCGTTCAATCTCCATACCTTTAAATTTAAGGATTTCAGATCCGGATGGAAAAAAGGACCTTGCGACAGAAGGTCTGGTCTTAACGGAAGAGTCCATGGTTGGCAAGATGCCATCCGGACAAGATCCGCATACCAAAACCTGTGAGGCCATGCCGGAGCTATTAGCAGAACAAACGAGCATTCCCTCAGAATCTTGGAGATTACTCTTGGAAGAAGAACTAGAGGCGGAAAGATATAGGCAGGATGATACTTCCAAGGAAGTGATAATGCATCCACTGCCTCCGCCTGAGGATCCCGGGATCTGGACAGATACCTGGGAAGTTTCTTGTTTAGATGAGAGGCCATCAGATCTATCTCTGGAAGCCCCCACATTTGAACAATCTGAAGAAATACCTCTGGGTGAAGAGACCATTCGCCCGGATGCAACGTTTGGTGACTGAGATAATCCGCTTCCCAATTGTCTACACCTGGGATATGAACCGCAGAGATTAGACAGGAGCTGGATTCCGCCCAAACCAAAATTCGAGATACTTCTTTCATAGCCAGAGGACTGTGAGTCCCTCCTTGATGATTGATGTATGCCACAGTTGTGACATTGTCTGTCTGAAAACAAATGAACGATTCTCTCTTCAGAAGAGGCCAAAACTGAAGAGCTCTGAAAATTGCACGGAGTTCCAAAATATTGATCGGTAATCTCACCTCCTGAGATTCCCAAACTCCCTGTGCCGTCAGAGATCCCCACACAGCTCCCCAACCTGTGAGACTTGCATCTGTTGAAATTACAGTCCAGGTCGGAAGAACAAAAGAAGCCCCCTGAATTAAACGATGGTGATCTGTCCACCACGTTAGAGAGTGTCGAACAATCGGTTTTAAAGATATTAATTGAGATATCTTCGTGTAATCCCTGCACCATTGGTTCAGCATACAGAGCTGAAGAGGTCGCATGTGAAAACGAGCAAAGGGGATCGCGTCCGATGCAGCAGTCATAAGACCTAGAATTTTCATGCATAAGGCTACCGAAGGGAATGATTGTGACTGAAGGTTTCGACAAGCTGAAATCAATTTTAGACGTCTCTTGTCTGTTAAAGACAGAGTCATGGACACTGAATCTATCTGGAAACCCAGAAAGGTTACCCTTGTTTGAGGAATCAAAGAACTTTTTGGTAAATTGATCCTCCAACCATGATCTTGAAGAAACAACACAAGTCGATTCGTATGAGACTCTGCTAAATGTAAAGACTGAGCAAGTACCAAGATATCGTCCAAATAAGGAAATACCACAATACCCTGTTCTCTGATTACAGACAGAAGGGCACCGAGAATCTTTGTGAAAATTCTTGGAGCTGTAGCAAGGCCAAACGGTAGAGCCACAAATTGGTAATGCTTGTCTAGAAAAGAGAATCTCAGGAACTGAAAATGATCTGGATGAATCGGAATATGCAGATATGCATCCTGTAAATCTATTGTGGACATATAATTCCCTTGCTGAACAAAAGGCAATATAGTCCTTACAGTTACCATCTTGAACGTTGGTATCCTTACATAACGATTCAATAATTTTAGATCCAGAACTGGTCTGAAGGAATTCTCCTTCTTTGGTACAATGAAGAGATTTGAATAAAACCCCATCCCCTGTTCCGGAACTGGAACTGGCATAATTACTCCAGCCAACTCTAGATCTGAAACACAATTCAGAAATGCTTGAGCTTTCACTGGATTTACTGGGACACGGGAAAGAAAAAATCTCTTTGCAGGAGGTCTCATCTTGAAACCAATTCTGTACCCTTCTGAAACAATGCTCTGAATCCAAAGATTGTGAACAGAATTGATCCAAATTTCTTTGAAAAAACGTAACCTGCCCCCTACCAGCTGAACTGGAATGAGGGCCGTACCTTTATGTGAACTTAGAAGCAGGCTTTGCCTTTCTAGCAGGCTTGGATTTATTCCAGACTGGAGATGGTTTCCAAACTGAAACTGCTCCTGAGGACGAAGGATCAGGCTTTTGTTCTTTGTTGAAACGAAAGGAACGAAAACGATTGTTAGCCCTGTTTTTACCTTTAGATTTTTTATCCTGTGGTAAAAAAGTTCCTTTCCCACCAGTAACAGTTGAAATAATAGAATCCAACTGAGAACCAAATAATTTGTTTCCCTGGAAAGAAATGGAAAGTAGAGTTGATTTAGAAGCCATATCAGCATTCCAAGTTTTAAGCCATAAAGCTCTTCTGGCTAAGATAGCTAGAGACATAAACCTAACATCAACTCTAATAATATCAAAAATGGCATCACAGATAAAATTATTA
Organism: Bombina bombina; assembly: GCF_027579735.1. Taxonomy (NCBI): domain Eukaryota; kingdom Metazoa; phylum Chordata; class Amphibia; order Anura; family Bombinatoridae; genus Bombina; species Bombina bombina. The sequence continues at coordinate 69,029,431 of NC_069507.1, forward strand.
GCATGCTGAAGAAGAATAATAATATCATGAGAATCACGACTTGCTACTTGTTGCGCTAGGGTTTCCAACCAAAAAGTTGAAGCTGCAGCAACATCAGCCAATGATATAGCAGGTCTAAGAAGATTACCTGAACACAGATAAGCTTTTCTTAGAAAGGATTCAATTTTTCTATCTAAAGGATCCTTAAACGAGGTACCATCTGACGTAGGAATGGTAGTACGTTTAGCAAGGGTAGAAATAGCCCCATCAACTTTAGGGATTTTGTCCCAAAATTCTAACCTGTCAGGCGGAACAGGATATAATTGCTTAAAACGTTTAGAAGGAGTAAATGAATTACCCAATTTATCCCATTCTTTGGAAATCACTGCAGAAATAGCATTAGGAACAGGAAAAACTTCTGGAATAACCGCAGGAGCTTTAAAAACCTTATCCAAACGTATAGAATTAGTATCAAGAGGACTAGAATCCTCTATTTCTAAAGCAATTAGTACTTCTTTAAGTAAAGAGCGAATAAATTCCATCTTAAATAAATATGAAGATTTATCAGCATCAATCTCTGAGATAGAATCCTCTGAACCAGAAGAGTCCAAAGAATCAGAATGATGGTGTTCATTTAAAAATTCATCTGTAGAGAGAGAAGATTTAAAAGACATTTTACGTTTACTAGAAGGAGAAATAACAGACAAAGCCTTCTTTATGGATTCAGAAACAAAATCTCTTATGTTATCAGGAACATTCTGCACCTTAGATGTTGAGGGAACTGCAACAGGCAATGGTACATTACTAAAGGAAATATTATCTGCTTTAACAAGTTTGTCATGACAATTATTACAAACAACAGCTGGAGGAATAGCTACCAAAAATTTACAGCAGATACACTTAGCTTTGGTAGATCCAGCAGGCAGTGATTTTCCTGTAGTATCTTCTGGCTCAGATGCAACGTGAGACATCTTGCAATATGTAAGAGAAAAAACAACATATAAAGCAAAATAGATCAAATTCCTTATAAGACAGTTTCAGGAATGGGAAAGAATGCCAAATATCAAGCTTCTAGCAACCAGAAGCAAATGAAAAATGAGACTGAAATAATGTGGAGACAAAAGCGACGCCCATATTTTTTAGCGCCAAATAAGACGCCCACATTATTTGGCGCCTAAATGCTTTTGGCGCCAAAAATGACGCCACATCCGGAACGCCGACATCTTTGGCGCAAAATAACGTCAAAAAATGACGTAACTTCCGGCGACACGTATGACGCCGGAAACGGAAAAGAATTTTTGCGCCAAAAAAGTCTGCGCCAAGAATGACGCAATAAAATGAAGCATTTTCAGCCCCCGCGAGCCTAACAGCCCACAGGGAAAAAAGTCAAATTTTTGAGGTAAGAAAAATATGATTATTCAATGCATAATCCCAAATATGAAACTGACTGTCTGAAAATAAGGAAAGTTGAACATTCTGAGTCAAGGCAAATAAATGTTTGAATACATATATTTAGAACTTTATAAATAAAGTGCCCAACCATAGCTTAGAGTGTCACAGAAAATAAGATTTACTTACCCCAGGACACTCATCTACATGTTTGTAGAAAGCCAAACCAGTACTGAAACGAGAATCAGTAGAGGTAATGGTATATATAAGAGTATATCGTCGATCTGAAAAGGGAGGTAAGAGATGAATCTCTACGACCGATAACAGAGAACCTTATGAAATAGACCCCGTAGAAGGAGATCACTGCATTCAATAGGCAATACTCTCTTCACATCCCTCTGACATTCACTGCACGCTGAGAGGAAAACCGGGCTCCAACTTGCTGCGGAGCGCATATCAACGTAGAATCTAGCACAAACTTACTTCACCACCTCCCTTGGAGGCAAAGTTTGTAAAACTGATTTGTGGGTGTGGTGAGGGGTGTATTTATAGGCATTTTAAGGTTTGGGAAACTTTGCCCCTCCTGGTAGGAATGTATATCCCATACGTCACTAGCTCATGGACTCTTGTTAATTACATGAAAGAAAAGTAAGTTAAAGCACATCTTCATTACAACTAATAAATTAAACTCCATTTAAAATATTGCTAACATTCCAGATCTGTTTATACAAAGGTTTACCATCACTTTTAATAAGAACAGCTATGAATGGCGTTTTATTCTATGGGGCTGAATTATCAATGTCTGTCAGCATTTAGCTTTGCACAAGCATTTCTAGTGAACTGCTTTTCCAATGCTGCCCCTTGCAATTGGCTGCTAGCAGGGAGTGTCAATCAACCCAATCGTATCTGATAGGGTTGATTGCTGTGCACAGCTCAGAGGTGGCGGACCAGTCTTAACTGCTGTTTCTGGCGAGCCTGAAGGCTCTCTCGGACACAGGGGCATCAGGGGACATTTGCCCTTGATAAATCGGCCCCTATCTGTTGTAAACAATAATAATGATCACAGTTTAAGTGTTGGCATATATTATACTTTTGTTAGTATTATTATGAATATTATTACTATTTATCATTATTATTATTTGTCAAGTATTTAAGTATGAAACTGTAACCAGTGCATAATATAATTGTAATGGGTTTATATAGCAAAATGTTTTTAATGTAATTGCTGTTTAAAAAAAATAATGGCTGCATTTGCCTTTTTTAATGCAAATAACACATTTTGCACACACCGGTACTGACCTATAAGCATGTGCAGTGTCAGCATCATTAGGCTTGTGGACAAGGTGACAAAGAAGCATTTAACAAAACAAAAAAATAAAAACACAGTAATTATACGTGACAATAGTTCAACATAATTAACCCTTTCGTGTCAGGGCTAAAGTGTGTCAAAACGTGGTTTAGAAAGGAGCGCCAAATCTTGGCGAGGTCTGGTGTGGTATAGGTGTGAAAATATGGTATTCTGTCTGAGAAATTGTATAGCGCTATAGCTCAGCTACAATTATGGTAGTTGTGCTGTATAGATGTGTAGGTTTTGATATCTAGATATAAGATCTAAGAGTGGCACAGTTGATACATAAAAGCATTTAATACATATTAAACATATAAAACAAGGGTGTCGTTTAAAATATATTTTAACAGAACGGCAAGAAATAATGTGTAAAAACACATAAACACATAAATATCTATAAAAACACGCGTGTTTTGCTTTTTAGCTGTATGTATAATGTCTCATAAAATTCGTCTCATATATAGTGTGTTGGCATAAATCTGAAAATAATAAACAATAAAAAATAATAAAAAACAATGAAAAGTAAATAATGTCCAATAATCCCTTCTCAAAGTTAAGAGATATATAAAAAAAGGTTAAGTAGTGTCCAAAAATCCCTTCTCAAAGTTAAGAGATATAAATAGATTTTCACATGTGTATCCAAAAAATAAACTGTCCAAATTTAAGTGTTGTCCAAAAACGTGGTATAAATGAATAGTGGATACACATGTGAAAATCTATTTATATCTCTTAACTTTGAGAAGGGATTTTTGGACACTACTTAACCTTTTTTTATATATCTCTTAACTTTGAGAAGGGATTATTGGACATTATTTACTTTTCATTGTTTTTTATTATTTTTTATTGTTTATTATTTTCAGATTTATGCCAACACACTATATATGAGACGAATTTTATGAGACATTATACATACAGCTAAAAAGCAAAACACGCGTGTTTTTATAGATATTTATGTGTTTATGTGTTTTTACACATTATTTCTTGCCGTTCTGTTAAAATATATTTTAAACGACACCCTTGTTTTATATGTTTAATATGTATTAAATGCTTTTATGTATCAACTGTGCCACTCTTAGATCTTATATCTAGATATCAAAACCTACACATCTATACAGCACAACTACCATAATTGTAGCTGAGCTATAGCGCTATACAATTTCTCAGACAGAATACCATATTTTCACACCTATACCACACCAGACCTCGCCAAGATTTGGCGCTCCTTTCTAAACCACGTTTTGACACATATTTTCTAAAAGTGGGCACCTGGGGACCCACTATAGACAGGAGCTATAGGTCCACACTTTCAGCGCTGTAAGAAAACATTGAATCTGTCAGGGCTAAAGTGCCTACATCGGAACAACTGTTCCGATGTAGACAAATTGAAACCATGCGATCGTGCACACGATCGCGAGATTTCAATTATTGGATCGCGTCTGGGGGGCGTTCCTACAATCCTAGGAATGCCCCCCAGACCGCGATCAAATCCTGACAGCACAGAAGGCTTCAGGACAGCCGTTAGCTATGACATTCTATTCCGTCATAACGGCTTTAAAGCCCAGTCTAATTATGACGGAATAGAATGGCATAACGGCTTTTAAAGGTTAACACTAAGGGGTAGATTTATGAAGCAGATCCCTGGAAACTTAAGTTAAGAAGCAGCGGTCTTAAGACCGCTGCTCCTTAACTCGTCCACCACCTTTGAGGCTCTAAAGCGGTGGACAGCAATTCAGGTTGATTGACACCCCCTGCTAGTGTCTGATTGGCAGCAAATCTGCAGAGGGTGGCAATGCACAAGCATTTTACGAGAAATTCTTGTGCAATGATAAATGCAGACAGCGTATCATGTCCGCTCACACTATGATAAATCAGCCCCTAGAAGTCATTTACATGAACCAAAAAGGGTAAAAGGCCCCATTAGATGTAAGCCACTTTCACATGAGATGATTGACAAGCCAGATGGACTTGTGAGCTTACATTCTAGAGGAAGTGCACAGGAGAATTTAGGAGGATCAGACACAAGAGAATTGTTTTAAAGGGATAGAAAAGACAAAATTAAAATCTGTGCATGGTGTAATGTTATTAACATGTCATGTGATGTTTTTGTTAATTTGCATACAGAATGTTGATTGGCTGTTGGTAACACGTTCAGTTAGGATAAAAAACATTTAGTGACTAGATGCAGATCTGTGTTCTCTGAGTTATTCCTTGGTAAGATACTAATTTGAGCAGTGGCGTCGCTACAGTGGGGCAAGGGGGGGCAATTGCCCCCCCAGATTCTCCTTTGCCCCCCTGTATGCCCCCTGCCAAGCCACATATGGTTGCAAAATTAATACACAGTGTGAACTTCAACTGATATAAATATCTTTTTTTTAAATGTTTTACTCAGTCTGGTGTTGTGTTTGGACAGGTGGCGTTTTTTATTTTGTCACTGACAGTCACACACTCTTCACTTGAGTTGTTCACAGATGACAGTCAGTCACTTTTTATGACCAACTACCGCCACGCCCACTAGTGAGTAATAATTTGCGGCGCACAGCGCGCCTCAGTTCCCGGGACGTGCTCCTTTGGAGGAACCCCCTCGTGCCTCATGTCGCTTCATGCTTGACAGCTCTACACGCACTTGCGCGCACTCGTAGCACACCAATCCAGCCAGCATGCTATTGCTCCTACATTTCCTTCCAGCTGGGCGGTCATGTTCAAACACAGCACATTGCACAAGGAACATGACCGTGACCGGAGACTGGAGAGGAGGACACCAGCAGGGCAGGCACTGGCAGTCTGTCTGTGTCTGGCACTGACTCTGGGTCTCTGGCAGACGAAGATCTGATGATATAATTCTCTGGCCCGGTAAGTGAAGTCAGTGTCTGACTGTCACAACAACAAAACAGGTTAACCTTACTAAATACTAAGTACTATTAGAAAGTAGTAGTAGATACTAGACAGATACATGGCTCACAGTGACTGACTGTCAGAGAGAGAGAGAAATGAAGAGATCATGAGAAAAACATAACAGAGATCCAGAGGTTACATTTTATTTTTGTAAGAACTGCAAAAGGTAAATTTTGATAGTTGTATAACTATCAAAAATTACCTTTTGCAGTTCTTACAAAAATATAATGTAACCTCTGGATCTCTGTTTTGTTTTTCTCATGATCTCTTCATTTCTCTTCTCTCTCTGACAGTCAGTCACTGTGAGCCATGTATCTGTCTAGTAGTAGCATGCAGTAGTAAATTCAAAAAGGTAAAGTAAAAACACATTAGCTTGGTCTCCTTTGAGAATAGTCTGTAAAATGCTGCTGCAGATATGACTACATTGCACATTTTGACATCTAAGACTAGAAGATGATTAAGTTGAGTGTCACAGTCACTTCTGCTACCAAAACAACTTTTCAATGTACTTCTCTTGACCATTTTACGCCATTGTCTTGTTATTCTTTGTTAAAAAAGGCAGGTAGGTAGGCTGATAAGTGTGCATGTGTCTGGAGCACTATATGGCCACCTGCTTTTCAACAATGGGTACTAATAGAACAAAGTAAATTTTATAACAAAAGTAAATTAAAAAATTATTTCTTTATCTGAATCAGAAAAACATGTGTCTTTACAACTACTACACACATTAATACCCAGTGTGTAACATATTAAAGGAACACCAGACAAAAAAAAATGTTTAAACAACTTTTCAATTTTTTTCAATTATGCAAATGTGAACACCTTCTGAATATACATATATGCATTTTGTGATTGACTTATAGCTGTCACATGATGCAGCGAGAGGGAAATTAGAACCAACTTTAACATTTGTGTTTTTGCATTGGTTTTTTTCTCATACGTTTACTGATTATCAGCTAGATTTGGAGTTTGACAGCCAAGGGGGTGCGTTAGCTACGCGGGCTTTTTTCTGGCCACACCATAAAATTATCTCTGGTATTGAGAGTCCAAAAAAATGCTGCGTTAGGCTCCAAAAAAGGAGCGTAGAGCATTTTTACCGCAAATGCAACTCTCGATACCAGAGTTGCTTACGGACGCGGCCAACCTCAAAAACGTGCTCGTGCACGATTCCCCCATAGGAAACAATGGGGCTGTTTGAGCTGAAAAAAAACCTAACACCTGCAAAAAAGCCGCGTTCAGCTCCTAACGCAGCCCCATTGTTTCCTATGGGGAAACACTTCCTACGTCTGCACCTAACACTCTAACATGTACCCCGAGTCTAAACACCCCTAACCTTACACTTATTAACCCCTAATCTGCCGCCCCCGCTATCGCTGACCCCTGCATATTATTTTTAACCCCTAATCTGCCGCTCCGTAAACCGCCGCTACTTACATTATAGCTATGTACCCCTAATCTGCTGCCCCTAACACCGCCGACTCCTATATTATATTTATTAACCCCTAATCTGCCGCCCACAACGTCGCCGCCATCTACCTACACTTATTAACCCCTAATCTGCCGAGCGGACCTGAGCGCTACTATAATAAAGTTATTAACCCCTAATCCGCCTCACTAACCCTATAATAAATAGTATTAACCCCTAATCTGCCCTCCCTAACATCGCCGACACCTAACTTCAATTATTAACCCCTAATCTGCCGACCGGAGCTCACCGCTACTATAATAAATGGATTAACCCCTAAAGCTAAGTCTAACCCTAACACTACCACCCCCCTAAGTTAAATATAATTTAAATCTAACGAAATTAATTAACTCTTATTAAATACATTATTCCTATTTAAAGCTAAATACTTACCTGTAAAATAAACCCTAATATAGCTACAATATAAATTATAATTACATTGTAGCTATTTTAGGATTAATATTTATTTTACAGGCAACTTTGTAATTATTTTAACCAGGTACAATAGCTATTAAATAGTTAAGAACTATTTAATAGTTACCTAGTTAAAATAAATACAAAATTACCTGTAAAATAAATCCTAACCTAAGTTACAATTAAACCTAACACTACACTATCATTAAATTAATTAAATAAAATACCTACAATTACCTACAATAAAACCTAACACTAAACTATCAATAAATAAATTCAATTCAATTCCTACAAATAACTACAATGAAATAAACTAACTAAAGTACAAAAAATAAAAAAGAACTAAGTTACAAAAAATAAAAAAATATTTACAAACATCAGAAAAATATTACAACAATTTTAAACTAATTACACCTACTCTAAGCCCCCTAATAAAATAACAAAGACCCCCAAAATAAAAAAATGCCCTACCCTATTCTAAATTAATAAAGTTAAAAGCTCTTTTACCTTACCAGCCCTGAACAGGGCCCTCTTGCGGGGCATGCCCCAAGAAATTCAGCTCTTTTGCCTGTAAAAAAAACCATACAATACCCCCCCCCCAACATTACAACCCACCACCCACATACCCCTAATCTAACCCAAACCCCCCTTAATTAAACCTAACACTAAGCCCCTGAAGATCTTCCTACCTTGTCTTCACCTCACCAGGTATCACCGATCCGTCCTGGCTCCAAAATCTTCATCCAACCCAAGCGGGGGTTGGCGATCCATCATCCGGTGCTGAAGAGGTCCAGAAGAGGCTCCAAAGTCTTCCTCCTATCCGGCAAGAAGAGGACATCCGGACCGGCAAACATCTTCATCCAAGCGGCATCTTCTATCTTCTTCCATCCGGTGCGGAGCGGGTTCATCTTGAAGCAGCCGACGCGGATCCATCCTCTTCTTCCGGCGACTCCCGAAGAATGACGGTTCCTTTAAGGGACGTCATCCAAGATGGCGTCCCTCGAATTCCGATTGGCTGATAGGATTCTATCAGCCAATCGGAATTAAGGTAGGAATATTCTGATTGGCTGATGGAATCAGCCAATCAGAATCAAGTTCAATCCGATTGGCTGATCCAATCAGCCAATCAGATTGAGCTCGCATTCTATTGGCTGTTCCGATCAGCCAATAGAATGCGAGCTCAATCTGATTGGCTGATTCCATCAGCCAATCAGAATATTCCTACCTTAATTCCGATTGGCTGAATCCTATCAGCCAATCGGAATTCGAGGGACGCCATCTTGGATGACGTCCCTTAAAGGAACCGTCATTCGTCGGGAGTCGCCGGAAGAAGAGGATGGATCCGTGTCGGCTGCTTCAAGATGGACCCGCTCCGCACCGGATGGAAGAAGATAGAAGATGCCGCTTGGATGAAGATGTTTGCCGGTCCGGATGTCCTCTTCTTGCCGGATAGGAGGAAGACTTTGGAGCCTCTTCTGGACCTCTTCAGCACCGGATGATGGATCGCCAACCCCCGCTTGGGTTGGATGAAGATTTTGGAGCCAGGACGGATCGGTGATACCTGGTGAGGTGAAGACAAGGTAGGAAGATCTTCAGGGGCTTAGTGTTAGGTTTAATTAAGGGGGGTTTGGGTTAGATTAGGGGTATGTGGGTGGTGGGTTGTAATGTTGGGGGGGGGTATTGTATGTTTTTTTTTACAGGCAAAAGAGCTGAATTTCTTGGGGCATGCCCCGCAAAGGGCCCTGTTCAGGGCTGGTAAGGTAAAAGAGCTTTTAACTTTATTAATTTAGAATAGGGTAGGGCATTTTTTTATTTTGGGGGTCTTTGTTATTTTATTAGGGGGCTTAGAGTAGGTGTAATTAGTTTAAAATTGTTGTAATATTTTTCTGATGTTTGTAAATATTTTTTTATTTTTTGTACTTTAGTTAGTTTATTTCATTGTAGTTATTTGTAGGAATTGAATTGAATTTATTTATTGATAGTGTAGTGTTAGGTTTTATTGTAGGTAATTGTAGGTATTTTATTTAATTAATTTAATGATAGTGTAGTGTTAGGTTTAATTGTAACTTAGGTTAGGATTTATTTTACAGGTAATTTTGTATTTATTTTAACTAGGTAACTATTAAATAGTTCATAACTATTTAATAGCTATTGTACCTGGTTAAAATAATTACAAAGTTGCCTGTAAAATAAATATCAATCCTAAAATAGCTACAATGTAATTATAATTTATATTGTAGCTATATTAGGGTTTATTTTACAGGTAAGTATTTAGCTTTAAATAGGAATAATTTATTTAATAAGAGTTAATTAATTTAGTTAGATTTAAATTATATTTAATTTAGGGGGGTGTTAGTGTTAGGGTTAGACTTAGCTTTAGGGGTTAATCCATTTATTAGAATAGCGGTGAGCTCCGGTCGGCAGATTAGGGGTTAATAATTGAAGTTAGGTGTCGGCGATGTTAGGGAGGGCAGATTAGGGGTTAATACTATTTATTATAGGGTTAGTGAGGCGGATTAGGGGATAATACATTTATTATAGTAGCGGTGCGGTCCGCTCGGCAGATTAGGGGTTAATCAGTGTAGGCAGGTGGAGGCGACGTTGAGGGGGGCAGATTAGGGGTTAATAAATATAATATAGGGGTCGGCGGTGTTAGGGGCAGCAGATTAGGGGTACATAGCTATAATGTAGGTGGCGGCGCTTTGCGGTCGGAAGATTAGGGGTTAATTATTGTAAGTACCTGGCGGCGACGTTGTGGGGGGCAGGTTAGGGGTTAATAAATATAATACAGGGGTCGGCGGTGTTAGGGGGAGCAGATTAGGGGTACATAGGGATAACTTAGCTGGCGGCGCTTTGCGGTCGGCAGATTAGGGGTTAAAAAAAAAATTGAGTGGCGGCGATGTGGGGGGACCTCAGTTTAGGGGTACATAGGTAGTTTATGGGTGTTAGTGTACTTTAGGGTACAGTAGTTAAGAGCTTTATGAACCGGCGTTAGCCCAGAAAGCTCTTAACTCCTGCTTTTTTCCTGCAGCTGGAGTTTTGTCATTAGATGTCTAACGCTCACTTCAGAAACGACTCTAAATACCGGCGTTAGAAAGATCCCATTGAAAAGATAGGATACGCAATTGACGTAAGGGGATCTGCGGTATGGAAAAGTCGCGGCTGAAAAGTGAGCGTTAGACCCTATTTTCAGTGACTCAAAATGCCGGCGGTAGCCTAAAACCAGCGTTAGGAGCCTCTAACGCTCGTTTTCACGGCTACCGCCAAACTCTAAATCTAGCTGTATGTTATTCTACTGTGTCATTTAACTAATAGAGAGTATTAGAGAAGGAGCTTTCTTAAAAAAATAAAGGAGCATTAAAGTAATAATTTTCCGTTAAATTAAAGGCACATTCTAGTATAAAGGGAAATTAATTGTACAGTACTTCATTACACAAAAATGTCTACTAAATACATCACTGTTTTAGCAAAAGAGATCACTATTATGCACAAGCCTTGCACAACCATGTCTGTCCACAGTTTATTTTGATTTTTTTTATGTCACTTCTTTTTTTAACTTGTTTATATAGTGGTTTTATTTGCATAATATAAATGTTAGTTAATTAGTCATTGCTAGTTATGAAGTGTTTTTAAGTTTTGACTAGAATATTCATTAAACGATAATGAACCTTTAATATCTAAATCCAACTTCTGTCCCATTAAACGTTTAATATATTGGAGAATATATTGGAAAACTCTCCCTGTATCTTCAGGGTACAATATCTCACCAGCAAAGTCAATTCCCAAAATATATCTTAAAGGGACATTAAACTCAATTTTTTTCTTTCACGATTTACATAAGAGCATGCAATTTTAAACAAAATGTACTTCTATTATCTAATTTCCTTCATTCTCTTGATATCCTTTGCTGAAAATCATATCTAGATTTGTATTTGTATGTATGTTTGTGTGTGTTTATGTATGTGTAATGTGTGTGTAACTGTGTGTACGTGTATGTATTTGTGTGTGTGTATATATATATATATATATATATATATATATATATATATATATATATATATAATGTGTATTTGTGTATGTATTTGTATGTGTTTGTCTGTGTGTATGTATGTGTCGGTGTGTGTGTATATATGTATTTGTGTGTCTGTGTGTATGTTTGTATGTATGTTTATGTGTGTATGTATGTGTCGGTGTCTGTGTGTATATATATGTATTTGTGTGTCTGTGTGTATTTGTATGTATGTTTATGTGTGTATGTATGTATAATGTGTGTATGTATGTTTATGTGTGTATGTATGTATAATGTGTGTATGTATGCATGTGTGTGTATTTTTGTATATATGTATGTGTGTGTGTCTGAAGCAATACCTGAGGAAGAAAGGAAAACTCTTGAAAGCTTGTCTTTTAATTATTAGGTTAGTAAAATAAATAGGTATCATTGCATACCGCATTACTCTGTTAATTTGGTCTCTTATTTATATATATTTAAGTTATTTTCAGTGGTATGATTTAGTGGTGAAAATTATTAGTGCCCCCCCAGTATACTGTGGTATCTTATGTGTAGTGATGTCGCGAACCTAAAATTTGAACTACCGCAAAAGTTTGCGAACCGGCGAACCGGGCGAACCGCCATAGACTTCAATAGGCAGGCGAATTTTAAAACCCACAGGGACTCTTTCTGGCCACAAAAGTGATGGAAAAGTTGTTTCAAGGGTACTAACACCTGGACTGTGGCATGCCGGAGGGGGATCCATGGCAAACTTCCATGGAAAATTACATAGTTGATGCAGAGTTTGGTTTTAATCCATAAAGGGCAAAAATCACCTAACATTCCTAAATTGTTTGGAATAGCGTGCTTTAAAACATCAGGTATGATGTTGTATCGTTCAGGTAGTGTAAGGTTTTTTTTTTTTTTAAATGTACACTACTGTTTTAGCAGATATGACTTGCACTGGTGTGACACTGTGCCCTGGCAGGACCTGGAACGCACACATGTGAGGGAAACTGACTGCTATTTTTTCACAGTAAAAAAAGTTGTTGTTTTTTAAATGTATGTACACTACTGTTTTAGTAGATATGACTTGCACTGGTGTGACACTGTGCCCTGGCAGGACCTGGAGTGCACACGTATGAGGGAAACTGACTGCTATTATTTCACAATAATTTTTTTTTATTTTTTTAAATGTATGTACACTACTGTTTTAGCAGATATGACTTGCACTGGTGTGACACTGTGTCCTGGCAGGACCTGAAGGAAACTGACTGCTATTATTTCACAATAAAAAAAAGTTTTTTGTTTTTTTTAAAGTGTACACTACTGTTTTAGCAGATATGACTTGCACTGGTGTCACATTGTGTCCTGGCAGGACCTGAAACGCACACGTGTGAAGGAAACTGACTGCTATTATTTCAAATTAAAAAAAGTTTTTTTTTTTTTTTTTTAAATGTACACTACTGTTTTAGCAGATATGACTTGCACTGGTGTCACACTGTGCCCTGGCAGGACCTGAAACGCACACGTGTGAAGGAAACTGACTGCTATTATTTCAAATTAAAAAAAGGCTGTTGTTTTTTTTTAAATGTACACTACTGTTTTAGCAGATATGACTTGCACTGGTGTCACACTGTGCCCTGGCAGAACCTCAAACGCACACGTGTGAGGGAAAATGACTGCTATTATTTCAAATTAAAAAAGTTTTTTTGTTTTTTTTTAAATGTACACTACTGATACACCAGATATGAGTGGTGGCACTGGACAAGTGGGCACAGTATACGCTGTGAGCCTGAGCTGGCAGGCAGGCTGCAATTAGATTACACATGGAAAAAAAAAAAGCAGACTAATGTTCTAGCCCTAAAAAGGGCTTTTTGGGGTGCTGTCCTTACAGCAGAGATCAGATGAGTCCTTCAGGACTGTAGTGGACACTGAATACACTAGCCTAGCTATCAATTTCCCTATTAAATCAGCAGCAGCTACACTGTCCCTCCTCTCACTAAGAATGCAGGCTCCGAATGAATCTAAAATGGCTGCTGTCCAGGAGGTGGGAGGGTCTGGGAGGGAGTGTCTGCTGCTGATTGGCTGGAATGTGTCTTGTGACTGTGAGCTACAGGGTCAAAGTTTACTCAATGATGACGAATAGGGGGACGGATCGAACATCGCATATGTTCGCCGTCCGCTGCAAACGCGAACATGCTATGATCGCTGCGAACTATTTGCGGCAGAACTGTTCGCGACATCACTACTTATGTGCCCCCCCTATATATTGTTTCTAGAGTCGCCACTGGTGAGCGGACATATATGCATATGCTCTATGCATTTATAATTGCATTTATCACTGCACCAGCAGTTCTGGTGAACTGCTGCTGCAATGTCGCCCCCTGCAGATTGGCCGCTAGCAGGGGGTGTCAATCAACCCGATCGGATTCGATCGGGTTGCTTTCTGTCTTCCGCCTCAGAGCAGGCAGACAGGTTATGGAGCAGCGGTCTTTAGAAGGCTCGCCGAAAACACGGAGCATCAAGCTTCGTACAGAGCTTGATAAATATGCCCCAGTATATCCAACAAAAGTAACAGCAACACCACAGGATTTTCACCAAAGTAAAGACAAATTGATTGATGTTTCGGGGAATACACAATCCCCTATATTTGATGTTTGGAAAGGCCAAACCTCCAAACTTTTTCAATTGAGAATGTTTGGTAATGGACAAATTACTTTTTGTCTTACCAAAAATAAATGTAACACACAATTTATAAAGCTATCTCAAATCATTATTTTTAATGAAAAAAGGTACATTTTGCATGACATAAAATAATTTAGGGAAAGACAGAAAAGTGTCAGCGCTGCTGATGAGGAAGGGATTGTTTTATATCAATATGTGGAAAACTTTCAAAGTTTCAAAGTTTGATCTGCTCAAAAATGTTATATAAGTGTACTGGTGTTTCATTAGTTCAAATGAAGCAGGTGTACACTAGGGTAAGGTTTAAAGGGACAGTCTATCATAGAACTGTTATTGTTTTAAAAGATAGATATCCCTTTATTACCCATTTCCCAGTTTTGCAAAACCAACACAGTTATATTAATATACTTTTTACCTCTGTGATTACCTTGTATCTAGGAACCTTCTTCCAGCCCCCTGATCACATGACTGTGACTTGTTATTATCTATTGTCTTAAATTTAGCATTGTTTTGTGCTAGATCTTAAATAACCCTCTGTGCTTGAACACAGTGTTATCTATATGGCCCATGTGTACTTTCTGTATCTTTGTGTTGAAAAGAGATTTAAAAAGCTAGTGATAAGAGGCAGCCCTCAAAGGCTTAGAAATTAGCATATGAGCCTACCTATATTTAGTTTAAACTAAGAATACTAAGAGAAAAAAGCAAATTTGATGATAAAAGTAAATTGGAAAGTTGATTAAAATTAAAAGTCCTATCTGAATAATGAAAGTTTAATTTATACTAGACTGTCCCTTTAAATGTAGCTAGTTAATCTAAAAATCACTGTTGGTTACTTAGGCTCATATCAATGTCTAAAAGAAAGAAGCAATTTAGCTACAATACATGTGTTAGATAAATGAACACATAAATGTCTTAATATCTAAACGTAACAAAAACTAAAAGAGCAGATAATAAAATATATCTTATACTAAAAACACAAAGCCATATAGAATATCTGGTAAATACAGGGATATCGTATATAAACTAAGAGTTTGTGAGTTGTCAGTCTTTTAGTGTTCTCACCCCTCTGTTGCTTATAGATGTTATGTACTTGATGAGTTTTTGAGTCCCCACCACAAAAAATGGTGTATGCTGCTTTGTCCGGAAGGGTGTATCATCCAAGGTCCCTTAGTGTTAGAAAAGCGCTGAAAATATAGAAACAACAGAGCGCAACAGGACTCAAGTGAAAAGATTTATTGATCCAACAAAATTTAAAAACATGAGCGTACCAAAAGTTAAAAACAGGAGTGCATATCAGACACGATTGTCTTAAAACTTCAACTAAGTTACCGCTTCCAGCTGATTATGAGTTGCAGGATAGAGTGTGTTGTACCGGCTTCCTTTTTACTTGGTGCTGTGACGCTCCTCAGTGCAATCTTGCAAGCAGCTTTGAGTTCCAGTATGTGAGGGAAGTCTTCAGTTTTAAGACACTCGTGTCTGATATGCACTCCTGTTTTTAACTTTTGGTACGCTCAATACCTTATGTTTTTAAATTTTGTTGGATCAATAAATCTTTTCACTTGAGTCCTGTTGCGCTCTGTTGTTTCTATATTTTTCAATAATTTAGGGAACAAAAAAAACTTTAACAGCATTATCTTAGCTGTTATAGAAATAGGGTGTGCTATCAATCTATTGATTCCGGATTTAAATTTCTGAAAAAAATGTAAATATTTCAAATCATACCATCTATAAGGAGTCCGCACTAAGTTAATCCCCAAATATTAAATATGATCCACAACATGAAATGGATGATCCAAAACACTTTCTTTTGTTTGTATAACCCATAACATCTTGGACTTCTCCTGATTAACTTTGTATCCTGAAAATGAGTTGAATTTACTTACAATATCTAATAGATATTGAATGGTTTTAGTTGTATTTGCAATAAATAGGAACAGTTCTGCAAAAAAAAAAAGATAGCACTATGTTCTTTCCCCCCAATTCAATAGGGTCTATTTATCAAAGCGCCAACTGAAAATACACTGGAATTCCGTGTCGTATTTGTCGTGAGATAGATCCGCCGTAATTATCAAGGTGTCAAGATCGGCAAATGTTGAAATTTGTGATGTAAAATACAATCCCGTGATCTCAATCCGACGCAGATCGATGCGAGTTGAAAACCGCGGAATTCGAGCAGAATCGTGTTCATTCGCCCTCCTAATCAACACTATTTGAAGCTCTCATAAAGTTATCAAAAATTCTACATTTACTCGTCTTTTCCGACTCAGCGTACCTAGTTTTCAATCCGCCACCCTTAAGGTCGCGGATGCCATAGAAGTCAATGGGAGTCTGAAAACACAGAAAGCTTATGTTCGATGCTGAAAGAGAATGAAGCATATCACATAATAAAAGTAAATTAGAAACTTTATTAAATGTGTATACCCTTTCTAAATCAAACAATATTATTGCTCCAAATTTGGTGCACTAGTAGATATAGGGATAAAAATGAAAAATGCATTACTACTGATGGATTATGTTACAACTTTGTCTCTCATTACAAAGCAAGGGGACAATATTATTTCTACAAATTTGGTGCAAAGTTTTGCCCCAAACTTATCGCACTAATAGATAAAGAGATAAAAAGGAAATACACAACATAATATAGCTAACTTTCTTTTTATTTGTTGGAAAAATCTATGTGCACAATGTCTGAGCCATGTAATACAAGTCCCACTCTCCACTTCGCGCCATATTTGACTCAACACTTTTCGCACCAATTATGACGCAAACTCCTAAACAACCCACACACTAGTGAATTTTTCCACTTTTGATTGCAATATGCATAATCACATGATTTATGACATCAGCCAATCTTATTCAAATACACATTATAAACTATCACTAACAAATCAAATTGCTCGATACTTGTTTCATTGATCACTCATCAGAACTTGCAAGTGTCATTTGTTACATAGGGGCCTATTTATCATTAAGCGAGTGGACATGATCTGATATTGCGGATCATGTCGGCTGCACATCGATAAATGCCGACACCATACGCTCTTGGCATTTATCATTGCACCAGTAGTTCTTGTGAACTGCTAGTTCCATGCCGCCCCCTGCAGATTTGCGGCCAATCGGCCGATAGCAGGGGGTGTCAATCAACCCGATCGTATTGGATCGGGTTGATTTTCTATGATGTCTGTCTGCCACCTCAGAGCAGGCAGACAGGTTATGGAGCAACGATCTTTAGACCGCTGCTTCATAACGTGTTTATGGTGAGCATCTGCAGGGGGCGGCATTGCACCAGCAGTTCACAAGAACTGCTGGTGAAATGATAAATGACGACAGTGTATGCTGTCGGCATTTATTGATGTGCAGCAGACATGATCCTCTGTATCGGATCATGTCCGCTCGCACCATAGTAAATAGGCCCCTTAGGCATTTTTTTTTTTTTATAGATAGGGATTTATTGGGCACTCTTAAAAGAGCTGAATGTCCTTTTAAGGGCAATGCCCATACAAATGCCGCTTTAGGGGCAATGGATAGTTTATGATTTTTTAGTGTTAGGTTTTTTTATTTTGGTGGGTGGGGGGTTTACTGTTAGAGGGGGGACTTAGTATTTTTTTAAGGTAAAAGCAGGGGTGTATTAAGGCATAGGCCAACAAGGCCGGTGACTAGGGCAGCAGATTTTTAAGGGGCAGCAGAATTTTGAGTCCCTAGGGCCACTCTACTAAACCCAGGGCCGGGTGGCTAAATCAACCAATTACTAATGACTTAAATGGCTGGCCCGGCTATTGCTATCCTATGGGATTGTATGTGGGTGCGCATGACGTGGTGACAGTGGAGGCGGAGCTCACTTGCGCAGCCTGGCCTGGACTGAGAGGGAATGCGGTATTCTTCCTGGCTCCACTGCGTGATTGAGACTCACACAGACTACACAGTGCAGTGTGCACTACAACGTGACCACTGTGAAACAGCATATGCCTTTCTCCCTTCAATACATCTTCATTAAGCATTAAAATACTTAAACGGATTAGTCACTACATACTTGTACATTTACTGTTTGTCTATCTGTCATACATGCAAAGAATAAGTATTTATTGCTGAATCTATACAACTATGTGACTTAAAACACAACTGAAAATATGTTGTATGCATTTAATACATTCAGAAACAATACAAGTATATACTTTATTATGATTGTATCATGTGACTTTATCCCCTAGGATACAATTCCTAAACCTATCATAACTACTGTTGTATTTTTGAAGTACTTTTAAAGGCCAGTTTGTATATTCATTACATATTTATCCAAGCAGATATTTTGCTTAAATAACTGTCAATCACCAAAGAAGATGTTTAAGGTTAAACAACTACCTACTGACCTATCATACAGTGAAGGATATTTTTTTCTGATATAAACACTTTAATCATCTGACTTGCAAAATAATGTCTTAAAATATATGTATATATATATATATATATATATATATATATGATATATATATATACTGTATATATATATATATATATATATATATATATATATATATATATATATAATACAATACATAGAAACACCCAGCACTCACCAGCTAGCTCACAGCTAAGATAAAATCACAACTGGAAAGGTTAGTCACCGCATCTGGCCAAATGGGAAAGCTCAGGCACCACGTCAAGGTCCTTTCGATTGCCTGAGTCCCTAACACAGCCACACCATCATGCGAGCTCACAAAGCCAAACAGACTGAGAACAAAGAAGGGGTGCACAGGTGGCTGTAATCACCCAGAGAAAATGCAAAACATGGAAGGGAACTGCACTCCAAGACCGGACCATGTACACATCATGTGACTCAGCAATATCCAGCCCTGGGTGCTAAATAGCACTCCAAAAAAACTGTGATGTCACCAGAGCCACAGGCAGTTAACCCCAGGGCTGGATGTTGCTGAGTCACATGATGTGTACCTGGTCCGGTCTTGGAGTGCAGTTCCCTTCCATGTTTTATATATATATATATATATATATATATATATATATATGTATGTATGTATGTATGTGTGTGTGTGTGTGTGTGTGTGTGTGTGTGTGTGTGTGTGTGTGTGTGTGTGTGTGTGTGTGTGTGTGTGACCAGAGTGAATGCAAGCCCTGGTGAACATCTACTTAAAAAGACATTATTTTTTTAATTTTTTACACCCTCCCCCAAAAATATTATGTCTAAAAAATGGCCTTAAACCTGGGGTGGGTGGGTGGGTGGTGGGGGGGGGGACAGCAGAATTTTGAGTGCCTAGGTCAGCACAAAACCTAAATATGCCCCTGGGTAAAAGAGCTGTTTAAGTTAGGGCAATGCCCTACAAAAGGCCCTTTTAAGGGCTATTGATAGTTTAGTATTAGATTAGGGGGTGTTTTTATTTTGGGGGGGCTTTTTATTTTCATAGTGATTAGGTTTAATTTTTTTTATTTTTTATAATTTGGTTTATTATTTTATGTAATGCTAGACTTTTGTAATTTTTTGTAATTTTAGATTAATTTATTTTAATTTAATCTAAGGTACTTAATCCTTTAAGTACTATTAGAATGTTTTTATTTTAATTGTAATTTAGTATTTTATTATTTTATGTAATTTGGGGTTAATTAAGAGGGTGTTAGGTTAAGGGGCTTAGTAATTAAATTAGTTTTTTTGCAATGTGGGTGTTTGGCAGATTAGGGGTTAATAGGTTAATTAGGGTACTTGCATTGTGGGTGTTTGGTGGATTAGGGGTTAATATGTTAATTAGGATATTTGCATTGTGGTAGGTTGGCAGATTAGGGGTTAATAGTGTTGATAGGTAGTTGGCGTTGTGGGTGAATGGCAGATTAGAGGGTTAATAATTTAATTAGGTATATTGCATTGTGGTGGGTTGGTGGATTAGGGGTTAATACATTTATTTAGTTATTGCTGTGGGGGTTGGCGGTTAACAGGGAGATAGATATTGTGCATGCTTTAGGTGTTAGTTACTATTTTGAGTGGGTTACGGTGCTCACATTTTAAACGCAAGTCTTGCTGCGCCCGCCTATGTATGGCGAGGTGAAAATGGAGTAAAATTCCTCCATTTTCCCCGCATAAGTCCTTGCGCTGAATATGTGATACCGATTTGCGACCTGGTTCTATGTTAGCTTATGGGAGTAAAATTTTCAGGCGACAGGTGAAATATATGCACCGCATTTATATGTGGCGCCGTATATGTGATACCAAAACCGTGTAAAAAATATCTTCTTTTCAATAAAGCATTAGAAATACAATTACATTAAATGAATCTTAGAATGTTATACAAATTTGCATTTTCTTGTATAAAACAAAATGTTTTTTTTTAACTATATCAATCATGACTTCAAAAATATATTTGCCTTCACCATGTTTATTATGTGAGCATATAGTTGTTTATCATTAATACTTTTAAAACAGTAATAAAGAATTACTAAAATCATTTTATAATATGACATCATTTTAAATCAAATAATGATCTAACCTTTACAGTCATTAAACAATTGCAAGATACTATTCTATGAAAAAGAAAATAGAGTAAAATGCAATTATTCTAGGTACAATCAGTAAAATGTTATAGTTTCCTCATAGTGACAATGCTGGTTATTCTCTTATGTCTCAGTGTAAAGATGATCATCTGATTACTGAGGCTGCAGCACAATATTTATGCTCTGGGAAGAAATAAAACAGTATGTTAGATTAGTGGGAGGTGAAGAAAAGAAATGAAACTGAAACCTACAATAAATGGTAAACTTTTCCATTTGCATAATCAGATCTGAAATGTTAGTGCTATTTTAGATGGAGTTTTTTTTTTTTTTTTTTTTTTTTTTTTTTTTTTTTTTTTTTTTTAGTTTTTCAATTATCTTTTATTTTTCACTACATTTTAACTCAGACAACATTATTAAGCTGCAAAATTAGGTTTGGTGACATTTTCACTGAGGCATTTTGTCTTCCACAACATTTTCAGATGCCAATAATCTTTTAGAATCAAACAGTATTCTTCTTTACTGTGAAGGGTGGATAGTAGTGTGAGAGGGTTGTGTAAGAAGGAACTTTTGAGTACTGAATAAACATCTTGGTGAAAAGAATTGTATCCCCAAATTAGGCCATAATCCATTATCTTGAATGTGGAGTTTCTACTTTGTTCAAAAAGCAAATATGCTAATCATCATTCAGCTATTTATAAGCATGCACATGCCTGTCAATGGGCTTTTATTCTGGCAAAGCACAGCCCTTTAGATGGAGTTTAATACATTAGTTGTAATTAAAATATGCTTTAACTTAGCTTTGAAATGTAAATACCCTTCTCTCTAGGAACACACTTCAAAAGTTTTTTTTTTTTTTTTTGTGAGCTAATGTTTTAAACCGTTCTGCAATCAGCGCTCTAGCCATACAGCACTCACACAATTTTTATTTTGCTAGAATGCTGATTGAGGAAAACATAAAACCGTTAGTTCACCAAAAAAAAAACATTTGAAGTGGGTGACTGGAGCATTGGATATTAGAATTCCATTACTACGTTAAAAAGTAAGTTAAAGTGCATCTTTATTACAACTAATAAATTAAACTCCATCAAAATATTGCAAACATTCCAGATTTGTTTATGCAAAGGAGAAAGTTTACCATCATTTTAAATACATTTTAAATCTATTTGTTGTAAACAATGATAATGATCACAGTTTAAGTGTTGACATATGTTATATTATTATTATTATGATCATTATTATTGTTGTTATTATTTGTCAAGCATTGAAGTAGGAAACTGTATTTAGTGTAATTAGTGCATAATATAATTGCAATGGGTATATACTGTATAGCTCAATGTTTTTAATGTAATTGCTGTTTAAAAAATTAATGGCTGTATTTGCCATTTTTAATGCAAATAACAACACATTGTGCACACACTGGTACTGACCTATAAGCATGTGCAGTGACATCATCATTAGGTTTGTGGACAAGGTGACAAAGAAGTATTAATATTTTTTTTAGAATGCCTATTAGATGTAAGCCACTTTCCCATGAGATGATTGACAGGACAGGTGGACTTGTGAGCTTGCATTCTAGAGGAAGTGCATTAGAGAATTTAGGGGGTTCAGAGTTCAGACACAAGAGAATTGTATTAAAGGTATGGAAAAGCCTAAATAGAAGCATTTTGCAATATTTTCCATTAGAAAAAAATATTCTTGTAAAGGTTATTTTACTATTTCAGTGTCTTATGCGCAGTGGTGGGATTCAGTCTATGCTCACCAGTTCTAAAGAACCTGTTCATAACATTTCAGAAACCCATCAATGAATACCAAATATGCTGTGAGTAACCTATGCACCAGCCACCTTTTCAGAGAGCCAGCCATGGCTTATATGACACAAATGTAACTGTCACTGATACAATACACACCATCGCCATCTCTCTGAGTAGTCGTGGGGCCAGATTACAAGTGGCACACTAATGATAACACGGGCAGGATAAGCAATATCGCTGAACCGGGCTACCATAGTGCGCAACTTTTATATTACAAGTCCATGGGAAAGTGCATTAAGCAGAGAAGGATTAGCGCAGCAGACTTCGCTCAAGTTCAACCATTATTGTCAATGGATTTCACTAGACTTGTGCGCGGTGAAAAAATCAGTTTTGGTTAGTTTTGGATCGATTTAAATGTTTTCAAATTTCATTTTTGGATCAATTTGAATTCTGATACATTCAAATGCATTTGTTTCGGATTCATTCGGATTAAAATAAATTTGGATGTATTCGTATGTATTCAGTTCGGATTCGATTCGTAAATTCGGAAGTTCGTTATGTGTTAGGTGGGATGTGCTGTGTATTAGACTAGTATTATGTACTGTAATATTAGGTGTAGCCCATAGCAGAGTGATTTAACCTAATATACTGTACAATACTAGTGTAATTGTGAGCCCATGACCATCCAAATGTAGCGAATACATCCAAACTAATTTGGATTTATTTGTTAGTTTCGGTGCTACGGTAATTCGGAAATTCGAATCAATCCGAAGCTATGAATTTGACAAATTTGTCCGATTTTTGATTCGGAAGGAAACAAACGCACATGTCTAGATTTCACAACCAAGCTAATTAGCGCTGGTAATACAAGTTGAAAGTTATAGTTTGAGCTTGAGCAAAAGCTAAAACTGCACTAGAATATTTAGAACTTGAGACCTGGGGGTTGATTTATGAAGCAGTAGATGCTGCTTCCTACCCACTCCGCTTCAGTTCTGCCTGAAGCGGAAGTTAAGAAGCAGCGGTCCTAAGACTGCTGCTCCTTAACTCGTCCTCCACCTCTGAGGTGGCAGACAGCAATCAGCCCGATCGAATATGAGCGGGTTGATTGACACCCCCTGCTAGTGGCCGCAAATCTGCAGGGGGCGGTATTGGACCAGCAGGTCACAAGAACTGCTGGTGCAATGATAAATGCCGACAGCGTATGCTGTCAGCATTTATCAATGTGCAGCGGACATGATACGCTACATCGTATCATCTTCGTCCGCACAATAATAAATTTACCCCTCAAAGTAAAGTGTATGGGTTAAAAAAAACAGTTGCACAAAACACATTAAAATAAAGTATTACATACTTATATACACTTTTTAATAAAAAAAAAAATCATATTAATATTAATAAAATGTTTTTAAAAGGGATATGGTATATGGCAAAGTGCTTAACTAGAAAGGGCTCCAATGTATGTATATATATATAAATATATATATAAATATACAGATAATATATATATATATATATATATATATATATATTTATAAGCGTGACGTTTCGGGGACACACTCCCCTTCCTCAGTCCCTTCTTTGTCTGAGGAAGCGGAGTGTGTCCCCGAAACGTCACGCTTATTAAAAGTTTTCGTTTGAATTAAAGACCAGTGAGTGCCTTCCTTCACCGTGCATATTTAACTGCTGGCACCCTGGCATCAAGATTTGCAAGTGAGAGTGTTCTCTATCTACTTATATATATATATATATATATATATATATATATATATATATATATATATATATATATATATATATATATATATATATATATATTTATGAAACGAAAAGAAAGTGGTGTGACCTGGGCACTGAAAAATCAGTGCTATAGAGCAAAAATATGCTGCCAAAATCCACCTGTTGTGTTATCAGCATCCCCTCAAATCCAGAGACACAATACAGAAAAAAATTATAGAATAAAAGGAAGTTTGTGGATTGACGCAAAATCACCAAGCTGCAAACACACGCAAATCACAATGATTATAGTGTGTCAATAATTAGGCGATGATATATCACAGGTGGTATCAGATAGACCTGAAACAATTACTGTAGGTTCTAAAACTATTAGAACCCTCCAATATTAAGAACAGTGTTAGTCGAAAATTGTGGTAGTCAAATACATGCACATACACACCAGTATTATACAAATAACTTAATAGATAAAATATAAGTTGATAAAATTAGAATGATAAGATTTGTGGGAAATCCCAACAGATATAGGTTAATATAAGTTGGAAACTCCACAGTCAATTCGTAAAGTGAGGAATATAGGAGGCAAGAATCCTGGTCCCTTTCAGGTATCTACTTACACTCTTCTACCTCAATCAATATGAGGTAACTGCTGCACAGTGTAGGAGTAGTCAGCTCTCAGACACCATATGTATCTTGTCTCCTTGCAATCTCATCAAACTTTGTCCAGAGATGTGGTTCCAGTTTACATGAAACACAAAACAGGAGAGAGATAGTGCAACACAGTTTTATTTGTATAAAAACATACAACAAGCACTCACAAATAGTATGCTCACATTTAAAAACCTCAATACATATGAGGTAATTTCAAAGCAATTCCTTAACACAGGCAGAAAATATATCTTTCAAGCTGAATCCCCAACAGGATATAAAAGTTCAAAAGCGTGGTTTTTCAGAAATAATCCTTACGCGTTTCAAAGGTTAGTGCTGTATGCTCCTTCTTCATCAGAGGATACTGGAGAACGCCAAGTAAAACACATTTAAATACCAGGGCTGTGGCACGCCCCTCAAATCTGACAATTTAATTGGTTAAATCTATCCCCACATAACACAAACATCCTAGTGGGTTATAAATATATCAGGTGTATCACAGTTTCATTAATTGAAAGCGGCGACCGTATGAAGAGGACGTTCCAAGCAGGATGGCTTCGGCTTCCAGAATGGCTCCGCTCCGCGCCGCCAGGATGAAGATAGAAGACGCCCCCAGGTTGGATGAAGTCCTCGTCGCCTGGATGGAGAAGGATGTCCGGGCTTCAGAAACCATGAGAAGATCTTCTGGGGTTAGTGTTAGGTATTTTTTTTTATTTTTTGAGGTGGGTATTTTTTTAGATTAGGGCTATGGGCTTTGAAAAAGTGCTAAATGCCCTTTTAAGGGCAATGCAAAAGAGCTAAATACCCTTTTAAGAGCAATGCCTATACAAATGTCCCTTTAGGGGCAATGGGTAGCTTAGGTTTTTTTTAGAGTTAGGCTTATTATTTTGGGGGGTTGGTTGGGTGGTGAGTTTTACTGTTTACTGAGGGGGACATTGTATTTTTTACTGGTAAAAGAGCTGTTTAACTTAGGGCAATGCCATACAAAAGGTACTTTTAAAGGCTATTTGTAGTTTATTGTAGGCTAGGGGGTGTTTTTAATTTGGGGGGCTTTTTATTTTTATAGGGCTATTAGATTAGGTGTAATTGTTTTAATTTTTGATAATTTCATTTATTTTTTGGTAATCTTAGTATTTTTTATTTTTAGTGTTAATTATTTTTGGTAAACTTAGATTTTTTAAATTTTTCGTAGGATTTGGTTTTTTTTAGCTGTAATTTAGATTTTTAAAAATATTTTCTTAGTGTTAGGTTTTTTAAATTTGTAATTTAGATATTTTAATTGAAAATATTTTTTATTTTATTAGATTAGTTATGTTAGGTTAATTTATAGTTTAATGTTAGGTTTATATTTATTGCACAGGTAAGTTTTTATTTACTTAAATAGAGTTATATTGTAATTTTAATTTAAAGTTAGGGGGGTGTTAGGTTTAGGGGTTAATAGTTTAATTTAGTGTTTTGAAATGTGTGGGGCTGGCGGTTTAGGGGTTAATAGGTTTATTCAGTTGCAGAGATGTGGGAGGCCAGAGGTTTAGGGGTTAATAGGTTTATTTAGTTGCTGAGATGTGGGAGGCCGGAGGTTTAGGGGTTAAAAACTTTATTATAGCGGCGGTTATGTCGGGGAGGGGTGGAATAGGGGTTAATAGCTTTATTATAGTGGCGGCGATGTCAGGGAGCGGCGGAATAGGGGTTACTAACTTTTGTATAGTGTCGGGGAGTGGCAGAATAGGGGTTAATAATTTTTATTAGTGTCTGCAATGTCAGGAGAGGCAGATTAGTGGTTAATGCATTTATTTATAGTTGCAATGTGTGTTAAGTTTGAAATAGTGTTTGCGATGCAGGAGGGTGGTGGTTTAGAGGTTAATAGGTAGTTTATGGGTGTTAGTGTACTTTGTAACACTTTAGTTATGTGTTTTGTGAAACATTTTTGTGGCTTAGAACTCATAACTACTGGTCTCAGATGGCAGTATGGTTCTTGTCGGTATAGGCTGTAATGCAAGCTTTTTTGCCGGACCGCACAACCTGTAATACCGGCGCTATGGAAATCCCACGCAAAAACATCATTTTTTTTAGTGCAGGATTGACGTTGCATTACAGCCTAAAATACTTGCGGTACAGCTATACCGACACGATTTGTAATATGCGTTCCTTGCCTTTACGCTGGAATTGCCATTTTTTCAGAGTTAAAAGCCGCAACGCAAAACTCGTAATCTAGGTGAAATATTTTAACTATGTATTTACTGTAAATATGTTAAATGTTCCACACATAGTATTTTTAAATAGATATTCTCATATATATGTCTGTCTCTCTCATATCTCATCTTGGATGTCCTCTTTCTACCTCAAGCTAAATCTCTCCAAAACTGAGCTTCTTATTTTCCCCCCTTCTTCCAAAATCTCCACCCCCCATGTCTCTATAACTGTTGATAACTCCATCATTACCCCAACCTCACATGCCCGATGTCTTGGGGTCACACTGGACTCAGATCTTTCTTTCACTCCTCACATTCAGTCCTTGGCTAAAGCCTGCCGCTTCCACCTTACAAACATTGCTAAAATGAGACATTTCCTTACACAAGACACAACAAAGATTTTAATCCACTGTCTCATCCTTTCCCGCCTCAACTACTGCAACTCTATCCTCTCTGGTCTCCCTAGCTGCCGCCTAGCTCCTTTACAATCCATAATGAATGCCTCTGCCAGGCTCATATTCCTTGCACGTCGCTCTTTGTCTGCCGCACCTCTCTGCCAATCCCTTCACTGGCTTCCTCTTGCCTTCAGGATTAAACACAAAATTCTCACTCTGACACACAAAGCCCTAAGTTGCACTGCTCCCCCCTACATCTCAGACCTTTTCTCCAGATACTTTCCCTCCCATCCCCTTCGCTCTGCTCATGAATCTCCCCTAGTTTTAAATGCTTCAAGTGCCCCCTGAAGACTCTACTATTCAGGGACGCTTACAACCTACACTAACCTTCCTATCTCCACTGCTATCCCCTAAAACCCAATAGCATGTAAGCCTATGAGCCCAGCTGTAGTTCACCTTTATAAGAGCCGACTACAACAGTGTAACTCTCGGCAGGACCCTCTCTCCCCATTTGATCCCTGTAATCGTTTTTATATGCTACCTAAGTTCATAGCTCTGGGGAACCTGTTGGCGCTCTACAAATATCAGATAATAATAATAATATAAATATATATATATATATATATATATATAGGTATAACACACAGAGAAAGCCCAGCACTCAATTGCAAGCTCTTATCTAAGTTTAAAAGCAGCTAAGTGTAAAAGCAAAACTGCAAAAGTTAGTTACCGCATCTGGCCATATGGGACAAGCCCAGGTACCAAGTCAATGTCTCTTCCAAAACCTGGGTCCCTAAAACAGCCAAACAATGCAAGCTCTCAATTAAACAAACTGGGGACATGGTCAAGGGTTCACAGACTTATATAATCACCCTAGACATATACAAAACACAGAAGGGACTGCACTCTCAGACTGGGCTGGGTACACATCCTATGACCCTGTAACATGCTTAGCACTGGGTGCTCAATAGCTCACTCAGGAAGCTATGCTGTCCCCAGAGTCACAGGCAGTTAACCCCAGACAAGTCTGGGTGCAAGGCCCATAGGGAAAATTACAAAATACATTAATACAACACAGAGAAAGCCCAGCACTCACTTGCAAGCTCTCAGCTAAGATTAAAAGCAAAACCAGTTTCGGAGAGAGACATGGTACATGGTCTTGTCCCATTTGGCCAGATGTATGTCACATTTGGCCTGTATGTGAATTAATGGAGCCTTAGGGGCTGTAGTGCATCATGTCCGCTGACATCTAAACCTGAAACTACAGGGGTAGATTGCAGCATCCGCTACATGATAAATCTAACCCCTAGTGTGGTAATCTCTGCATTTGGACTAACAGAAATAAGCAGAATTTTTCATGCTTGGCTTCAGCTGTGCAAACATATGGCTAGATTACGAGTTTTGCGGTAATAGGGGTGCGGTAATAACTTGCAAGTTATTGCACCGCACCTTTTTTTTTTTAATGCCAATATTACAAGTCTGTAATAAGCGTGCGTTAGCTGGAACAATGGAAGCGTTAGCTCCATTGCGTATCTTACCGCACTCCAATACCAGCGCTGCTTAAATCAGCGGTAATCTGGTTTTGCATGCTCATGCACCATTTCCCCATAGGAATCAATGGGGAGAGCCGGCTGAAAAAAAAACTAACACCTGCAAAAAAGCAGCATTAAGGTCCGTAACGCAGCCCCATTGATTCCTATGGGGAAACAAAAGTTATGTTTACACCTAACACCCTAACATGAACCCTGAGTCTAAACACCCCTAATCTTACACTTATTAACCCCTAATCTGCCGTCCCTAACATCGCCGACACCTACCTACATTTATTAACCCCTAATCTGCCGCCCCCAAAGTTGCTGCCACTATAATAAACATATTAACCCCTAAACCTAAGTCTAACCCTAACCCTAACACTCCCTAACTTAAATATCATTTAAATTAATCTAAATAAATATTACTATTATTATATAAATAATTCCTATTTAAAACTAAATACTTACCTATAAAATAAACCCTAAGCTAGATATAATATAACTAATAATTACATTGTATCTATCTTAGGGTTTATTTTTATTCTACAGGCAAGTTTGTATTTATTTTAACTTGGTAGAATAGTTAGTAAATAGTTATTAACTACTTAATAACTACCTAGTTAAAATAAATACAAATTTACCTGTAAAATAAAACCTAACCTGTTCTACACTATAACCTAACCTAACACTACAATTAAATAAATTACCTAAATTAAATACAATAAGCTAATTTACAAAAACAAACAAACACTAAATTACAAAAAATAAAAAACAAATTACAAGTTTTTTTAAACTAATTACACCTAATCTAATCCCCCTATCAAAATAAAAAAGCCCCCCCAAAATTAAAAAAAAAACCCTACCCTACACTAAATTACAAATAGCCCTTAAAAGGGCCTTTTGCGGGGCATTGCCCCAAAGAAATCAGCTCTTTTACCTGTAAAAAAATTTTACAAATCCCCCCCCCAACATTAATAATATTTAACTAGTGTTTTTGATGCGGGAGAGCGGCGGTTTAGGGGTTAATATGTTTATTCTATTTGCGGTTAAAATTTTTATTTTAGTGTTTTCAATACGGGAGGGCCTCGATTTAGGGGGTTAATAGGTAGTTTATGGGTGTTAGTGTAGTTTTTAAGCCTTTAGTTATGAGTTTTATGTTACAGCTTTGTAGCGTAAAACTCTTAACTACTGCTCTATGAATGCGTTATGAAACTTGGCGTTAAGGCCTGTAACGCTCATTTTTTTGGCCTCCCAAAACCAACTTGTAATACCGGCATTAGGGAAATCCCTAATGTGCGGTATTTTCAGGTATGGCCAAAAAAGTGAGCGGTGCAGCCTTTTTTCCAAGACTCCTTATACCAGCGGTAGGGAAAAAGCAGCGTTATGACTTTTTAACGCTACTTTTTCCATTACCGCAAAACTCGTAATCTAGCCCATAGAATTTGATGATAGGTAAGATCTAAAAAGGCCCATCAAGTCTACCCATATTACATGGTATCTTTTTTTCTTAGCTTAGCCTTATGCATGTCCCAGGCATCTTTTAATTATTTTACATTCCTTTTGTTTACCATCTCTATTTTAAGTTTAATCCATGAATCCTTATGGAACACGTAAGGATCAAAGTATGAACTGAAACATTTGGATTCAAACCTCCAACCCAAAGACTACCATGTGCAGCAGGCACTGTAGCAAGACGATTAACCAGTTTCACCACTATATCCACACGCACCATTGTATCAACACAAACGCATCCATAACTGAAATGCTCACTCCTTGGAAGGGGCTGTTAAGGGAATTAAAAATCTAAAGTTTTGTCCACTCCTTGCAACCTCAGCAGTTGAATTGGTGATACACTGGAAGGAGGGGTTGTGGAGGGAATCAAAACTTTGAGGTTTTGCCCTTATGTTTGCTACGTCCTAACCACTGTACTACATGGGTAACCCAAATGCTCATAATATTGTTATTTCAATGTGGACATCATGCATTTTACATAATTTATCAGACTTTCTACACTTTGAAAGAGGAAAGAAGAACGTTAAAATAAAATAGCAAAACAGTAGGTGTTATAGCTCTTGTTCTCGGTCATTTAAAATCAGCAAGTAAATGGTATATGTAAATATTTAAATTTTTAAAAACAGTTTTTGGTTTACTCTATATTTTTTTTTTTAAATATTTCTTACAGGACACACATTTACAAGTACATTAGGTGCATGGTAAGAAAATGTTAATAGAGAATCCAGTTGCAATATGATATATTATACATAAATATAAATGTCAGCTTACTATCAGATCCTATTAAACACATTGTCATTGAACAAAGTTTATAGTATATGTTGTGAGTGTGCGTTCGTATCAGGTGAAGTAATGAGGCAACAGACCAGGTATTCAGCAAACAAAGCCTAACCCCAGGAGGGGTGATCTTTATTTCACAGTTGCAACAGTGACCCAACACAAACACAGCTACGCAGAACTAAGACATTTTCATATACATGCATTTTTATACCCTTAGAGTTCCTTACAAAGCAGGGAGCTAATTGGCTGATAATAATAGGCTAATAAATCTCACGTGATTAGTGGTGCTAAAAAAAACCTAGGTTTTCTATGTAAAAACTAGAGAGTTATGCTTTCTTGGAATATGGCCAGAGGCTATTTGGCTAATTGGATTGAGAAGTTAGTACTGAGCAGAGAAGCCTTGGGTTTTTACCTTGAGTTTCATATATTTAGAAAATAATGTATGTGAGAAGCCAAAACTTAAGATGTACGGATACATAGTTATTAGGCTAGAAGTAAGTTGTTACAGATACATGACTTATTAGATCAGGAGGGAATAGGAAAAATACAGATGTGAAGGAGAATAATGCACCTGCAGTATCAGAAGAAGAATTCAGTAAGGTTACAATGTAAAGGGAAAATATGCTTTGGGTAAATAAGGAAACAGATAAAGATTTAGAAGGAAAAGTATAAAAGCAAAATAGCAGCTCATTACATATACATTCATATACAGATATTACCAGGATATTATTTTAAATACCTTGTGCCTTCTCAATCATTTTTGTATTTTCTCGGGGGAGAATATTACACATCTGTATTCTGAATTTAAATGATGCTATCCATCTATTATTATTATTATTTTTGTTATTATCATCAGTTATTTGTAGAGCCTTAACAGATTCTGCAGCGCTATAAACATAGGTATGGTAGACAAGGTAACATTTATAGGGTTCAAGTGGGTAGAGGGCCCTGCCAAGAGTTGTACTGTTGTGAATCAGCTCTCATGAAGATGATCTACTAACAGCTGGGCTTAAAGTCTTACATGCTAATGGATTTAAGGGGATAACAAAAAGAGGAGAGGGACTGAGGTAAGACAAGTGTAGTGTATATTGTATGCATCCCTTAACAGTAGAGTCTTTAAGGAGTGCTTGAACCTTTCAAAACTAGGAGACAGCCTTGTGAAGCGAGGCAGAGACAGTGGCGGATCCAGGGGGGGGGCAACGGGGCAATTGCCCCCCAAAAAATATATACTGAGAGAGGGCTTCCCTACAGTGGCGTCGCAGCTAGCAATTTCTAGTAAGTCAACGTGAAATAAAGACCTGGGCTATGCGTGCTTTTCACGAAGTGCTAAGACCATTTTTCTGCACTGCAAAACAACGTTAACAAAAACGGAACCGGGACAAATAATACGATTGTATGAGTTGTGTTATGTTATCCTCAATCTAAATATTAAATCAGATTTGTACATTAGAGTTTAAATTGAGGAATAGCATGTTCCTTTAATTGTACTTGTGTTTTCTCCCAACTACTTTATAGAGGCCTTGCAACTCAAAAAGCAACTTTTGGGGCTGTTACCATGGCAAACTTCAGCCTCTGTCGTTATAGAGACGCACTTAGGCCTTTTTTTCCCCATACAGGCGGTTTTTGAAGACAGCCTTTTGTAAGGACCCCGAGAAGCAGCTCCCCCAAACCTGCCCCCTATGTCTTCACTTACAGTATGGCGGTGGTTCGGTTGTCCCGGTGACCGTATTCTGGGGAGGATAGGATGCTGAAGAGCACGGGTTACTTCCGGAGTATTGAGTGCCCATTTGGGGATCGTTGTCGGCGGCCTCATTGTCATTTTAAGCACAGGGGGAGGCCAAGCGGAAGCGAGAGTAGTGGAGGGGTCCGAATTGGAGCTGGTGAGCTGCTTTGTTTTGTTTGAGGACTGTCGCATTAACTCATTGAGTGCCAAACAATGATTTTTTTTTGCCAACCATTAGTTAACTATAACAGTGCTAATTAATAATAGCAAATGTAACTTGCGTGTATGTCCAGCAGTACTATAGGTGTCATAAAATAACTTCATTGTGGTAGTTGTGTTGTCCTTAGATAAAGGACTATAAGGAGCCCTAAGTCCATATGGTGGTCGCCTATTTTATTGTATAAGAATTTATATTAATTGCAGCCACTTATTATTTTTACCCATGGGGTTATTAGATCTAGAAGATGCTGCAGTCATCTGTGGCAGTCAAGGGTTAATACATCTAGAAAAAGCTGCAGCGGTATGTGACAGCTAGGGAAGTTTTATGAAGCACAATATTATGATAATATAATTAACAGTGTGATTCATTCAGCTATTGTGTAGGTCATTGTATTCTAGTAAAATAATAATAGGTGCTTGTATGCACCTTTGACAGGTGTGTGTATAAAATGTACAAGTCCCAAAATCTGGAATTCCAGAATCCAAACATTTTTATTTATTTTTTTAAATACAAAATTACTATA
This sequence comes from Bombina bombina, assembly GCF_027579735.1. NCBI lineage: Eukaryota > Metazoa > Chordata > Amphibia > Anura > Bombinatoridae > Bombina > Bombina bombina. The sequence goes on from NC_069507.1 coordinate 69,063,087, forward strand.
ACCCCCTCTAAATCACAATTTTCTCTGCCTGAGTTTTTTAATCTTTTTTTTAATTTATGTTCTAAAATGCAAATAATAGTTTATATTTATTTAAAACATCAACTATCATCTTTCTGATTACAGTACTGTAATATATTTTTGATGGTAGTATGTGTATTAAAATAAAATAGTCTGTTCTATAAGCATTCATTATTTTCTGTCTGCCGCCACAAAAAATCTGGAAGTGCCCCTCCTGAGACCAGGCTCTGGATCCGCCACTGGGCAGAGAGTTCCACAAAATAGGGGCTAGTCTGGAGAAGTCTTGTTGACATAAATGTGAAGATATAACAAGAGACTAGGAGAGCATCTATCTATCTATCTATCTATCTATCTATCTATCTATCTATCTATCTATCTATGACATCCCTTCAGAAATCTAAGAATATGTGCCTTCAGCAAAAGAAATGAAAGGGACAGTCAACAACAGAATTTTTGCTGTTTAAAAAGATAATCCCTTTATTACCCATTCCCCAGTTTTGCATAACCAACACAGTTATAATAATACACTTTTTACCTATGTGATTACCTTATATATAAGTCTCTGCAAACTGCCCCCTTATTTCAGTTCTGTTGACAGACTTGCATTTTATCCAATCAGGGCTCACCCCTAGGTAACTTCACGTGCATGAGCACAATGTTATCTACATGACAAAATTGAACTAATGCCCTCTAGTGGTCAAAAACTGTCAAAATGCTTTCAGATTAGAGGCGGCCTTCAAGGTCTAAGAAATTTGCATATGAACCTCCTAGGTTTAGCTTTCAACTAAAAATACCAAAAAAACAAAGAAAAATTGGTGATAAAAGTAAATTGGAAAGTTGTTTAAAATGACATGCCCTATTTGAATCATTTTTTTTTTTTTACTTGACTGTCGCTTAAAGAGTAGCTGGCAAAGGACTGATATAATTTATAGCTTATGATATGTAAACAGTGGCAAAAATGTTTCATTAGTTTGCTTATTAGTTAATTTAGTTTCTCCATTTAATAGATAAGGGAAACCTCATTTATTAGTTTGTTTAGTTAATGAATGAATTGCGGACAAAAATAATTCCAATTCATCATTCGTCTTGCACGTCTAGTAAGCAGATAGGTATGTCTGGTTTATGCCAGTAGTAAAGTGGTGCTAAGGATATTCACATCATAATAGACATCTCTACGGCATGTAACTTGTCAAAAACATAAATAAATAATGGTACATACACAATAAATCCATCAGCAGATTAAGAAATTACCTTGTTTTGTTTTTTTGCAATAGAGTAATATTAAAGAGACGTGAAATCCAATTTTTTTTTCCATTGTATGTATGTATTGGGTACTTGTAAAGCACAGCAAATCACCTGTAAGGGTCTCAAGGCCCTGCTCATTTTATCAACCTCAGAAGGATGAAAGGCTGAGTGTACCTCGCCAGGGATTAAACATACAACCCTTGGGATGCCACAGAGCTCAACCACAGTGCCTTAGCATGCTGAGCTATTATTCAGATAGAGAATGCTCTCTTGGTATCTAACATTGAAAAAACAGGGATGTAAGCGCAGATGCATGCATATGCCTGGAGCACTATATAGCAGCAGTTTTACAATAATGTTATTCATTTGCAAGAGCACTAAATGGAAGATTTCCTGCTATGTAGCACTCCAGATATTTACCTAGGTATCTCTTCAACAAAGAATATCATGGGAATGATGCAAATTTAACAATAGAAGTAAATTTGATTTTTTTTTAAAAGAAATGGTATGCTCTATCTTAATCACACAATCTTTTTTTTTTTTAGAAATACATATTTAATTATTTGTTTTATTTGCCCAATAAGATCCATCTTACACCCAAATTTCAGGACTCTTTGGCTGTAGTCTTCTCTAAATATCAACAAAAGTGAAATTAAATAACAATATAAAAACAGACAAACCTGAACATGTGTATTCAGTAAATCAGTACATCAATTTAGCAATTATTGACATATAACCAAGTGGTAAAATAGATGATCAAAATTGCAAAATAAACATAATTATAACGAATGCCTAAATAGCAAAGCAGAGACAAGAAAAAATAAGAACAGTTCCTTCCCAATTGAGATGACCATGAGATAAATAAAGTAATATGACAGTTATGAGACATGTTAGGCATCTGTGTGGCCGCCTGAAGTTAAAGTTTGAGACAACTGATTCCAATAAAATTTCAAGTCATAGAAGAAGTTGAGTTGTTGTCGCCTAAAATAGCAGAATTATTCTAAGGAGAGTAACTCTGCTGTTTTATTAATCCTCAATTGTAGGGTTGGTGTGTTTGAGGATTTACAAAATACACAGAACAAAGCACAACTCCTATTAACCCCTTAATGACAACTGACGTACCAGGTACGTCCTGCAAAAACTAGCAGTTAGTGACAATGGACGTACCTGGTACGTCAGTTGTCTAAGAGAGTGCTGGAAGCGATCGCAATCGCTTCCAGCAGCTCTCAGGGTATTGCAGTGATGCCTCGATATTGAGGCATCCTGCAATACCCTTTAAAAAGCATCCGATGCAGAGAGAGCCACTCTGTGGCCCTCTCTGCACCGGTAGCGATGGGGCCGTTCGTTGGTGGGTGGGAGCTTACAAGGGAGGAGGGTGGGCGGCCCATCGCTACCCGGCATCCGGTTCCTACAAGTGCATTGTGCACGCCGGATGCCGGGAGCGCGTGGAGGGGGGGCCTGCGTGCGCGCGCGCATGCGCGTGTGTGTGCGCGCGCACGCGCGCAGCAAACACTGCCACCAATGAATTTTGTTAAGAGGGAGGGGGGGCAGCAAACTGTAAAAAAAAAATAATAATAATAGGATCTGGTAGGGTTAGAGGGGTGGGGGTACTGGGGGGGGCAGCTACACTACAGAAAAAATGAAAAAAACATTTAAAAATAAAAAAAAAACACACTTTATTTTTTGGGGAAAACTGGGTACTGGCAGACAGCTGCCAGTACCCAAGATGGTGGCAAATAGGTAGGTGGGGAGGGTTAGAGAGGTGTTTGGGGGGGATCAGGGAGGTTGGGGGTTAAGGCAGGGGTCCATCACAGCTGAATAATTAAAAAACAAAAAAACAAAAAAAAAAACACCTTTTATTTTAGTACTGGCAGACTTTCTGCCAGTACTTAAGATGGCGGGGACAATTGTGGGGTGGGGGAGGGAAGAGAGCTGTCTGGGAGGGATCAGGGGGTGGGATGTGTCAGGTGGGAGGCTAATCTCTACACTAAAGCTAAAATTAACCCTGCAAGCTCTCTACAAGCTACCTAATTAACCCCTTCACTGCTGGGCTTAATACAAGTGTGGTGCGCAGCAGCATTTAGCGGCCTCCTAATTGCCAAAAAGCAACGCCAAAGCCATATATGTCTGCTATTTCTGAACAAAGGAGATCCCAGAGAAGCATTTACAACCATTTGTGCCATAATTGCACAAGCTGTTTGTAAATAATTTAAGTGAGAAACCTAAAATTGTGAAAAATGTCACTTTTTTTTTTATTTGCTCGCATTTGGCGGTGAAATGGTGGCATGAAATATACCAAAATGGGCCTAGATCAATACTTTGGGTTGTCTACTACACTACACTAAAGCTAAAATTAACCCTTCAAGGTCCCTACAAGATCCCTAATTAACCCCTTCACTGCTGGGCATAATACATGTGTGGTGCGCAGCTGCATTTAGCGGCCTTCTAATTACCAAAAAGCAACGCCAAAGCCATATATGTCTGCTATTTCTGAACAAAGGGGATCCCAGAGAAGCATTTACAACCATTTGTGCCATAATTGCACAAACTGTTTGTAAATAATTTCAGTGAGAAACCTAAAGTTTGTGACAAAATTTGTGAAAAAGTGAACAATTTTTTTTATTTGCTCGCATTTGGCAGTGAAATGGTGGCATGAAATATACCAAAATGGGCATAAATCAATACTTTGGGTTGTCTTCTAAAAAAAAATATATACATGTCAAGGGATATTCAGGGATTCCAGACAGATATCAGTGTTCCAATGTAACTAGCGCTAATTTTGAAAAAAAGTGGTTTGGAAATAGCAAAGTTCTACTTGTACTTATTGCCCTATAACTTGCAAAAAAAGCAAACAACATGTAACCATTGGGTATTTCTAAACTCAGGACAAAATTTAGAAACTATTTAGCATGGGTGTTTTTTGGTGGTTGTAGATGTGTAACAGATTTTGGAGGTCAAAGTTAGAAAAAGTGTGTTTTTTTCAATTTTATCCTCATATTTTATATATTTTTTATATTAAATTATAAGATATGATGACAAAAATTGTATCTTTAGAAAGTCCATTTAATGGCGAGAAAAACGGTATATAATATGTGTGGGTACAGTAAATGAGTAAGAGGAAAATTACAGCTAAACACAAACACTGCAGAAATTTAAAAATAGCCATTGTCATTAAGGGTAAGAAAACTGAAAAATGGTCCGGTCATTAAGGGGTTAAATACACCCAGCAAGCGCTATACAACTTGCACTTAGTATAAGCGATAAAACTGCACATCTAATGCCCACAAGTCATTAAATCACCAACTGCTCCAGATGGGCGTTCAGGCTTCTACACACCTCAGTGGTTCTGGGGTAGCCAATCCAACCATCTCCCTGCTGTAAGGTGAGAATCTCCTGATAACATGAACCACTCCTTAAAGAAACTTTAGTGGTACACGTTGCATCTACGCATTTCGTCCACTGATCAAAAGGAAAGGCAGATAGCTAACACACACACCAGTTTATTTCTGCTATTGTATTTGTTCTTTTCTCTTGATATCATGTGTTAAAAAGGATGTATGGGTAGCCTCAGGAATTGTTGATTGGTGGCTGCACATATATCCCTCATGGTATTTGTTTACCTGATGTGTTCAGCTAGCTCCAAGTTGTGCATTGTTACTTCATCAACAAAGGATACCAAGAGAATGTAGCAAATTAGACAATAGAAGTAAATTGGAAAGTTGTTTAAAATGGTATTATCTATCTGAATCATGAAAGTAAAAAAATTGGGTATGATGTCCTTTTAAGTGATTGTTTTTTGCGCTCGTCAGGTTGCAGTCATATTATGACTTGAAATGGTTTTAATTTGAGTGCTAACCCAACGAGCGCAAAAAACTGAAGTTAGAATATTGCGAGCGCTTTCACGTATTCCCCCACAGATGTCAAAGGAGAAAAAAAGTGGAAAAAACCTAACATCTCACTCTTGCGCAAATCCAATTGAATATTCTGACATGAAAATATTAATATTTCAAATTCCAATGTTCTTCACATATCAGAATATCTTCTATTTATCCCTAAATATATATATATATATATATATATATATATATATATGTTCTGCATAATTTTGGAAATGGCAATTTGAACAAGCCAAACAAACAAACAAGATTGTCTTGAAAAAGGCTCATGTGTGGAGACCGAAACGTTGACTTATGTGATTGTTGCATGAATAAAATCATAATAATTGTCAACACCTGTGAGTGCCCTCTATATCGTATGGATGTATATATATATATATATCCATCTTAAGACATGTATATGTATCTCAGTGTTAAAGCCTAGATGGGCATTCAGGCTTCTACACCCCTCAGTGGTTCTGGGGTAGCCGATTCAACCATCTCCCTGCTGTAAGGTGAGAATCTCCTGATAACATGAACCACTCCTTAAAGAAACTTTAGTGGTACACGTTGCATCTGTGCATTTCGTCCATTGATCAAAAGGAAAGGCAGATAGCTAACACACACAACAGTTTATTTCTGCTATCATATTTGTTCTTTTCTCTTGATATCATGTGTTGAAAAGGATGTATGGGTAGCCTCAGGAATTGTTGATTGGTGGCTGCACATATATCCCTCATGGTATTCGTTTACCTGATGTGTTCAGCTAGCTCCAAGTTGTGCATTGTTACTTCATCAACAAAGGATACCAAGAGGATGTAGCAAATTAGACAATAGAAGTAAATTGGAAAGTTGTTTAAAATGGTATTATCTATCTGAATCATGAAAGTAAAAAATTTGGTTATGATGTCCTTTTAAGTGATTGTTTTTTGCGCTCGTCAGGTTGCAGTCATATTATGACTTGAAATGGTTTTAATTTGAGTGCTAACCCAACGAGCGCAAAAAACTGAAGTTAGAATATTGCGAGCGCTTTCACGTATTCCCCCACAGATGTCAAAGGAGAAAAAAAGTGGAAAAAACCTAACATCTCACTCTTGCGCAAATCCAATTGAATATTCTGACATGAAAATATTAATATTTCAAATTCCAATGTTCTTCACATATCAGAATATCTTCTATTTATTCCTAAATATATATATATATATATATATGTTCTGCATAATTTTGGAAATGGCAATTTGAACACGCCAAACAAACAAACAAACAAGATTGTCTTGAAAAAGGCTCATGTGTGGAGACCGAAACGTTGACTTATGTGATTGTTGCATGAATAAAATCATAAAAATTGTCAACACCTGTGAGTGCCCTCTATATCGTATGGATGTATATATATATATATATCCATCTTAAGACATGTATATGTATCTCAGTGTTAAAGCCCAGATGGGCATTCAGGCTTCTACACCCCTCAGTGGTTCTGGGGTAGCCGATTCAACCATCTCCCTGCTGTAAGGTGAGAATCTCCTGATAACATGAACCACTCCTTAAAGAAACTTTAGTGGTACACGTTGCATCTGTGCATTTCGTCCACTGATCAAAAGGAAAGGCAGATAGCTAACACACACAACAGTTTATTTCTGCTATCATATTTGTTCTTTTCTCTTGATATCATGTGTTGAAAAGGATGTATGGGTAGCCTCAGGAATTGTTGATTGGTGGCTCCACATATATCCCTCATGGTATTCGTTTACCTGATGTGTTCAGCTAGCTCCAAGTTGTGCATTGTTACTTCATCAACAAAGGATACCAAGAGGATGTAGCAAATTAGACAATAGAAGTAAATTGGAAAGTTGTTTAAAATGGTATTATCTATCTGAATCATGAAAGTAAAAAATTCGGGCATGATGTCCTTTTAAGTGATTGTTTTTTGCACTCGTCAGGTTGCAGTCATATTATGACTTGAAATGGTTTTAATTTGAGTGCTAACCCAACGAGCGCAAAAAACTGAAGTTAGAATATTGCGAGCGCTTTCACGTATTCCCCCACAGATGTCAAAGGAGAAAAAAAGTGGAAAAAACCTAACATCTCACTCTTGCGCAAATCCAATTGAATATTCTGACATGAAAATATTAATATTTCACATTCCAATGTTCTTCACATATCAGAATATCTTCTATTTATTCCTAAATATATATATATATATATGTTCTGCATAATTTTTGAAATGGCAATTTGAACATGCCAAACAAACAAACAAGATTGTCTTGAAAAAGGCTCATGTGTGGAGACCGAAACGTTGACTTATGTGATTGTTGCATGAATAAAATCATAAAAATTGTCAACACCTGTGAGTGCCCTCTATATCGTATGGATGTATATATATATATATATATCCATCTTAAGACATGTATATGTATCTCAGTGTTAAAGCCCATCTTTTTTTTTCTAACACTGGAGATCTCATATCTTTGAGCCCTTATAACTTTTGTATGTGTGCAATATTATTTTTTAAAATAATTTTATTACATAATGTTATGATAAGTGTAACTATACTTTGTCATGTATTTGTTTTGTACAACTTTTTAGTTTTGTAAAACAGTTAACCAGAGCTCTGAAGTCGCGGTAATCATTCTATCGTAAACTGTGAATGTGCTCAAGAGATTGCGTTTACTTTCAATTTGTATTACAAATGGTAAGCCCGACGAGCGCAAACCCCTGCAATAAACCAATTATCACTTTTGCACAAATGTTTGTGCTCCATTTATAATCTAACCCTTTGTATACTCCATTTATTAAATTGTGTGCATGATTAATACATTAGATATGCTATACAAATCCAAAAGAAAAACTTAGCTGTTTTGTGTATTTTTGAATGTGCAAAACATACCGTCTTGGAAAAAGGGCACATTTTATTGATTTTTTTTTTAACAGTAATTACATTTAAAAGTTTATTATCACGCTATATATACCCAGTATAAGTAAAACCCTTTACAGCATTTGCATCATCCACTCTTTACAGTTTCCTGCTTTAAAGGGATAGTATAGTCAAAATTAAACTTTTATGATTCAGATAGAGGATGCAATTTTAAGCAATTTTCTAATTTACTCCTATTATCAATTTTTCTTCGTTCTCTTGATATCTTTATTTTAGAAAGCTGGAATGTAAGCTTAGAAACCAGCTCATTTTTGGTTCAGCATCTGGATAGCACTTGCTGATTAGTGTCTAAATGTAGCCATCCAATCAGCAAGCGCTATCCAGGTGCTGAACCAAAAATGGGCTGGCTCCTAGACTTACTTTCCAGCTTTTTTAAATAAAGATACCCAAGAGAACAAAGAAAAATTGATAATAGGAGTAAATTAGAAAGTTGCTTAAAATTGCATGCTCTGTCTGAATCATAGACATTTATTTTGACTAGACTATCCCTTTAAGACAAATTCCAGGAATCATGGCTACTAAAATTTGGCTTACTGAAATATAAATTAATTGTATGAGTCATATAAATGTGAGCCTGTCTACTCAACACTCTTGTTCCCTTCTAATGTTTGTTTATATTATTGCTGTCCTACCAAAAAATCTGAACAATATTCTGCTTACAATATTGCTGTGAAAAAATAGCATTAAAATTGTCTTATTATATCATAAATTGTACGTAATTGATAGAAAGTCCATTCGCAGACTGAGATTATCTTTCTCTCTTTCATATGAAACCTTGAACACCCAACCCTATATAACAAATATCACAGGTTTTGCTGTGATGTCAGTAGAGAGATTACAAATAACTCAGAGTTATATCACGCTAGAAAAACAAAGGCGGTGCCTATGTATACAAAAACAGACCTACATCATACATGTGCAATAGTTGTTTTGACCAGCAGTACACTGTATATAAGTTTCTAAACCCAATGGACTCCATGGCCTCTATTTATCAAGGTCTGTCGGACCTGATCCGACAGTGCGGATCAGGTCCGACAGACCTTGCTGAATACGGCGAGCAATACGCTCGCCGTATTCAGCATTGCCCAAGCAGCTCACAAGAGCTGCTGGTGCAACGCCGCCCCCTGCAGACTCGCAGCCAATAGGCCGCCAACAGGGGGGTGTCAATCAACCCGATCGTACTCGATCGGGTTGATTTCCGGCGATGTCTGTCCGCCTGCTCAGAGCAGGCGGACAGGTTATGGAGCAGCGGTCTTTGTGACCGCTGCTTCATAACTGCTGTTTCTGGTGAGCCTGATTGACACCTCCCTGCTGGCGGCCGATTGGCCGTGAGTCTGCAGGGGGCGGTGTTGCACCAGCAGCTCTTGTGAGCTGCTGGTGCAATGCTGAATACGGAGAGCGTATTGCTCTCCGCATTCAGCGTGGTCTTGCGGACCTGATCCGCACTGTCGGATCAGGTCCACAAGACCTTTGATAAATAGGCCTCATTGTCTTGATAAACTTCTGAGTGAGGTGACCTAAGATAAGATCAGTCTGAAGGAGAAGGAAGAAGAAGCAGATTTTGTTTGTATTGTTAGGGTTAAAGGGCCAAAACAGTTTAAATATAACGTGCTCTAATAGATCATGTAATTTTAAGACTCTGGACCCTGCACTACAGTGTGCTTAACCACTCAAAACACACAGTAAAAGTACCGCTCAGGACTCCCAGAGCACTGCTGGTCCTCAGTGAAAACCCCCAGTGATCCAATCAGCGCCACTAATTCCACATCTGAGTCATGCGACTAGCGCTGCTGATTTGAGTGCAGGATTGATAACGAATTAGAGCATGTAATTATTTTTATTACTATGGCCTTTTAAACAGCAATAGAGATACACAGAGCATTTTTGTCTTATCAAGTGTATTGTAAAACTTTCAGAGATACATTTTCTATAGTGCTTTTCAATGCGCCCACATTATACTGTGCTGCAATATGCAAGTCATCATCTTATTGTCTTGCTTATCCTACACCTCAGTATTTTAACTATTTTGATGTAGTTTGTTATATTTATATTTATATTTTTAAAATCTGGCTGTTAGAATATTTTGAACAATATGGGGCTGATTTATCATGTGTCTGGCGGACAATAAATGCCGACAGCATAATCTGTCAGCATTTATTATTGCACAAGCATTCCTTACGAAATGCTTGTGCAATGCCGCCCCCTGCAGATTCACGACCAATCGGCCACTATCAGGGGGGTGTCAATCAACCCGATCATATGCGATCAGGCGGATTGATGTCCGTCGCCTCAGAGGTGGCAGACGAGTTAAGGAGCAGTGGTCTTAAGACCGCTGCTTCTTAATTTATGTTTCCAGCGAGCCTAAAGGCTTGTGCGGAAACAGCTGCATATAGCAGCATTCGGGCCGTGATAAATCAGCCCCTAATAATGAACTGAACAATAAGTGAGGATTTATCATCAGGGCTTGGCTTTGCTGAGTGAAGGTTCCAGCCCAGGATACTGCCCAATCAGACGATCAGCTTCTCTCCAGCCAGATGACAAAGCACCATGAGTTGTAGAATAGAAGGTTCTGTGTGTTGCTTCTCCAGCAAAGAGAACCTGCAGGGGCTGAGACAGGAAAAGAAGATGAAAAAGAGTCTAAATAAAACAATACGCAAACTTTATCATGATTGCAAGTTGACAGGATTTATAGTAGAGAACCTGTCTCCCTGTAATCGCCACTGGCGAAGCTGCATGTCAATCATCCTGATACATAAATGTATGGCTGCAGGCTTTCCCATGCAAATGCCGCTTAAAGAGATATGAAACCCTAAAATGTTATTTGGTGATTCAGACAGAGCACACAATTTTATAAAAAAGTTTCCAATTTACTTCTTTCAAATTTACTTTGTTCCTATGATATTCTTTGTTGAAGAGATACCTAGGTAGACATCTGGAGCACTACATGGCAGGAAATAGTGCTGCCATCTAGTGTTCTTGCAAATGGATAACATTCTTGCAAAACTGCTGCCATTTACTGCTCCATACACGTACACATTCCTGAGCAGATTTTTTTCAATAAAAGATGCCAAGGGAACGAAGAAAATGTGATAATAGAAGTAATTTACAAAGTTGTATAAAATGGCTCTATCTGAATCATGAAAGAAAAATCTACAATTTTGATATTTGGATTACAGGAAAATTAGGCAGTAATTAATTATGAAATGGCCAGTTAGGAACAAATATATCTAACTTCATACACTGATCAAGCAATCACTGTGCATAATGTTGTAAAGTAAGAGTTCTAGATTCTGCAAGATGTCCTCCAGCCTATTTGTGGCAATGAAAAAATACACAATTTTCAGAGCTAAATTTAAGGAAAAGTGGGTAAAAAAAAAGAATGAAAATACATTAAAATGATTTTGTCCTTTGTGCAATTATATATTTAGGGCAAGATTTCGAGTGGAGCGTGTAAATATTCATATTTTCATGTCGAGTGGCAAATGAGAATATGCAATCGGGTTTGCGGGAGAGTTAGGTGTAAAATTTCTCCCATGTTTTTTCTCCATTTTTTGGGCTGGCTTTTTGGGCTAGTCAGAATAACGCAAGAGTTTACTTTCCACTCGTAATACGAGCACAACCTGACGAGCACAAAAAGCTTACTTCTAGCGCAATTAATTTTACTTGCAGAATGGACAGTTGTCAAATCCAGTATTTTAGTTTAATGTTATTTATTAAAATACTCAAACAAATTACTGATGTTTGAATTTATCAGTTTTTAGTTCATTCCTCTTGACAAAACATTATGGACTAGATTACAAGTGGCATGCTAACAGTTGCGCGTGAGTGAAAAGGGGTTTATCGAAGATGTTTATGCACGTCGGAATTAGAACTCATATTACAAGTTAACTGTTTACAAAACAAAAAAGTTTCACAAAATACATTAAAGGTACAGTCTACAGGAGAATTTTTATTGTTTAAAAAGATAGATAATCCCTTTATTATTACCCATTCCCTAGTTTTGCATAACCAACGCTGTTATTTTAATATACTTTTTACCTCTGTAATTATCTTGTATCTAAGCCTCTGCAAACTGCCCCCTTATTTAACTTCTTTTTACAGACATCCATTTTAGCCAATCAGAGCTGGCTCCCTGGAACTCCAAGTGCGTAAGCACAGTGTTATCTATATGACACACATGAACTAACGCTCTCTAGTGGTGAAAAACCGTCAAAATGCCCTGAGAGAAGAGGCAGCCTTCAAGCATATGAACCTCCTAGGTTTAGCTTCCAACTAAGAATACCAAGAGAACAAAGCAAAATTGGTGATAAAAGTAAATTTGAAAATTGTTTACAATTACATTCTCTATCTGAATCATAAAAGTTTATTTTGGAATAGACTGTCCCTTTAAAAATACATTACAAAGTACAGTTACACTTAAAATAACATCATGTAATAAACATTATAAAAAAAAAATATTGCTCATAAAAGTTATAAGGGCTCAAAGATATGAGGTCTCAGGGGTTAGAAAAAAAAAGGCTGCAAAGGACTTTAACATGGAGATACATAGATATGTCTGTCCCGGGACAGCTGAAGGAGTGAGCTTACGTGCACACTCATATTATTTCCCTATTCAGTTTAAGGAAGTTTACTATAAAATCTCATAAGAGTTAAGTGAAATCACATGAGATCACAGTAAAAGAGTTCATGACCTCAGAACTGATGATGCTGATTGGCTACTGTTCATTTCTTTTTTTCTTTCTTTTACACAGAACTTACTCTGCTGAGCTGAGGAAATTGTGAGGTAAAATATCTTCTTTTTTTACTTTGAGATGTTCAGGTTATATTTTTCTGTCAGCTTTTTACAGTTATACTGCATCAGTTTCAAGTGATTTAGCATATGAGTATTATGTCCCTTTAATGTCTAAACTGTTGGCAACAAAGTGAGTACACCCCTAAGTGGAAATGTCCAAATCCAAATTGGGCCCAAAGTGTCAATATTTTGTGTGGCCAGCATTATTTTCCTGCCTTAACCCTCTTGGATATGGAGTTCACCAGAGCTTCACATATTGCCACTGGAGTCCTCTTCCACTCTTCCATGACAACATCACGGAGCTGGTGGATGATAGAGACTTTGCACTCCCCCACATTTTATTTGAGGATGCCCCACAGATGCTCAATAGGGTTTAGGTCTGGAAACATGCTTGGCCAGTTCATCACCTTTAGCCTCAGCTTCTTTAGCAAGGCAGTGGTTATCTTGGAGGTGTGTTTGGGGTCGTTATCATGTTGGAATACTGCCCTGCGGCCCAGTCTCTGAAGGGAAGGGATCATGCTCTCCTTCAGTATGTCACAGTACATGCTGGTATTCATGGTTTTGTCAATGAACTGTAGCTCCCCAGTGCCAGCAGCACTCGTGGAGGCCCAGACCATGACACTCCCACCACCATGCTTGACTGTAGGCAAGACACACTTGTCTTTGTACTCCTCACCTGGTTGCTGCCACACATGCTTGACACCATCTGAACCAAATAAGTTTATCTTGGTCTCATCAGACCACAGTACATGGTTCCAGTAATCCATGTCCTTAGTCTGCATGTCTTCAGCAAACAGTTTGCAGGCTTCTTGTGCATCATCTTTAGAAGAGGCTTCCTTCTGGGACAACAGCCATGCAGACCATTTTAAAGCAATGTGCGGTGTATGGTCTGAGCACTGACAGGCTGACCCCCCACCCCTTCAACCTCTGCAGCAAAGCTGGCAGCACTCATACATCTATTTCCCAAAGACAACCTCTGGATATGACTCTGAGCATGTGAACTCAACTTCTTTAGTCGACCATGGCAAGGCCTGTTCTGAGTGGAACCTGTCCTGTGAAACCACTGTATGGTCTTGCCCACTGTGCTGAAGCTCAGTTTCAGGGTCTTGGCAATCTTCTTATAGCCTAGGCTATCTTTATGTAGAGCAACAATTCTTTTTTTCAGATCCTCAGAGAGTTCTTTGCCATTAGGTGCCATGTTGAACTTCCATTGACCAGTATGAGAGAGTGTGAGAGCAATAACACCAAATTTAACACACCTGCTCCCCATTCACACTTGAGACCTTGTAACAATAACGAGTCACATGACACCGGGGAGGGAAAATGGCTAATTGGGCCCAATTTGGACATTTCCACTTAGGGGTGTACTTACTTTTGTTGCCAACGGTTTAGACATTAATGGCTGTATGTTGAGTTATTTTGAGGGGACAGCAAATTTATACTGTTATACAGGCTGTACACTCACTACTTTACATTGTAGCAAAGTGTCATTTCTTCAGTGTTGTCACATGAAAAGATATAATAAAATATTTACAAAAATGTGAGGGGTGTACTCACTTTTGTGAGATACTGTATGTATGTATTTATGTACATATATATATATATATATATATATATATATATATATATATATATATATTTATATATATATTTATATGCGTGGACAGATGTATATATGTGTTTTACTGTATATTTACTGTACATATTTGCAATTAAAAAATTATTAAACATACTGTAAAATATTCTAAATAATTGATAGACTATATCAAATAATTTTACAGTATGTTTGATAATTTTGAATAATTTATATTAATTTTTCAAATATTTTATAAGTAATATTTTAATAACGCACTTTAAACCCGACCGTGCTAAGATCTCAATTAAGAAATGCAATGTGCAAAACGCATATTTTACATTACTGTGCTCCTCACAAAGAAAAGAAGTACTTTTTATTATTAAATATATATATATTCTATATATATTTGAGATTGTTCATGTAAAATACATAGTTATACCTAAATGTAGCCACTAATCTGCAAGTGTTACCCAGGGGTGCTGAAACACAAAATGGGCCAATACCAAGAAAACAACAATAAATTGATAAAAGGGGGCCCATTTATCAAGCTCCGTAAGGAGCTTGTGGTCCCGTGTTTCTGGCGAGTCTTCAGACTCACCAGAAGCAGCAGTTATGAAGCAGCGGTCACAAAGACGATCGGGTTGATTGAGGAGTACGATCGGGTTGATTGACACCCCCTGGCCGCGAGTCTGCAGGGGGCGGCATTGCACCAGCAGCTCTTGTGAGCTGCTGGTGCAATGCTGAATACGGAGAGCGTATTGCTCTCCGCATTCAGCGAGTTCTTGCGGACCTGATCCGCACTGTCGGATCAGGTCCGCAAGACCTTTAATAAATAGGCCTCTAGGAGTAAATTAGAAAATTGCTTAAAATTGCATGCTTGGTTTAGCGTCCCTTTAAGATACGATCTATGCAACATCCAGCAGATAAAAAGTTGTATACATTTCTGTGGGCAGCCTCTGATGAAGTGGGTAGATGCCCATGATATGTGTTAGGCCATGCCCTTTGAGTCACAGTGTAACTTTGTCTTTCACGTCAACGGCATTTCCAATACCGGTTATAGGAGGACACCAGTCTACGTGTTAAACCATCTACTAATTACCGAAATCCGGGACTTTGGAGAGTTGAAATCATGAATGATCACAAACCACGGGGAAAACAAGTGGCTATCTATAGGATAGGACTCCTACTCGAAACTGATGGTATACTGTATCTGTTTAAAACACTGTGGAAATCCAGGTCTTTCATTGTTACTATTTTTAAGCGAGATTTATACCTCATGAATTTTTTATGAGGTTAAATAGTTTGACTGTGCAATTTTAAAGCTATTTTATGAAAGATTCTACATGTTTATACTGCACTTAGATATACCTTATGCTCCCCTTTTTCTTTCTTGTATACTTTTCAGCATTCTCTGCTTACCAGTAATTGCAGTGTTGTGGAAAACAACTGTGGGGAATATGTTTCTTTCACACAAAGAATATTTTGTTAATTTTGGAGAGAGACATTGAAAGAATCGTCTGTCTACTTGCAATATCCTTTTATAATAGATATAAGTAGCGGTTATTCTCACTGATGTACACTTAGGGGCCGATTTATGATGGCCCGAATGGGGCCAAATCTCCTTGTTTCCGTACGAGCCTTCAGGCCACTGCTCCTGAACTCATATGCTGCCTCTGAGGTGGCGAACAGCAATCCGCAATCCGTATACGATTGGGCTGATTGACACCCCCTGCTTGTGCAATGCTGAATGCAGACAGTGTATCATGTCTGCCAGGCATTGTTAAATCTGTCCCAAGAAGTCAATGTAAAATTGATATATCCTCCTGATAATTGTTAATCATAAAAAAATATATTGTGGGACACGTAAGTAATATTAAAGTGACTAAAATAGATGCATAGATTCTAAAACTGTGATAGTTATCTTTGTATGGTGTGAGTGCTCAAAAATATTTAGAAACTGAAATCCAATGTACAGATTTTCTCTTTCTATATTGATATACATTAGTCTCTTGCTTGAGTTGTTTGTACCGAAAACTACGTAAAGATGTTTTAACACCTTGGCTGCCAGAGAGGGCTGCAAAACATGCCATGTATGGCAGCCATTAGGTTAAGCCATTGGTTTTAAATCTGTTCTCAGGCCTCCCTAACAGGCCACATTTTGTGGATATCAGGACTACAGCACAGGAAATCTGGTTATTTCACCTGCTCTCATCCAAGGTAATCCTGAGAACCTGGCCTGTTGGGGAGGCCTAAGGACATGTTTGAAACCAGTGGTAAGCTGTGTGCTGTTGCTGTTGCCATGGATTGTATAAACATCAGTCTGCAGATAAACACAGGAAGTAGCCATTGATCTGATCGTTTGTTCTGTATGTAGAGCAATTGTTTTAATACACATATTTACTGATGTAGTAATATTTATTAGTCATTAAAGGACCAGTACATACAGCAGATTTGTGTATTCAGCACATACATGATAAAAGATAATGCTCTAGCACTTAGGGGTAGATTTATCATATCCCGGGCGGACATGATTCACTATAGCGAATCATGTCCGCCCTGCATACGCTGTTGGCATCTAACATTGCACAAGCATTTCTGGTGAAATGCTTGTGCAATGCCACCCCCTGCACACTCACCGCCAATATGCGGCTAGCAGGGGGTTCAATCATTCAGATCGTATCTAATCGGGATGATTGCAGTCCGCCACATCAGAGGTGGTGGACGAGTTAAGGGGCAGCAGTCTTAAGACTGCGGCTTCTTATATCCTGTTTCCGGCGAGCTGGAAGACTCGCGCAGAATAAGCAGCATCCGCTGCTTGATAAATGTACCCCTTAGTCTGAACTGCAAATAAATAATAGATTTTATTCTGACAAATTTAAAAGTTATGTCTATTTCCACTACCCCTGAACCATGTGACAGCCATCAGCCAATCACAAATGCATATTTGTATGTTCTGTGAATTCCTGCACTTGCTCAGTAGGAGCTGATGACTCAAAGTGTAAATATAAACAGACAGTGCACATTTAGTTTATTGGAAACTTGTTAAAAATTGCATGTTCTATCTGAATCATGAAAGTTTAATTTTGACTTAAGTGTCCCTTTAAGCATTATTGTGTTGATTAATCCCTAAAGTGGTACAAGTATCAAATATTTAAAGAGACATTAAACCTGCTTTTTTTTTTTGTTAAAAAACAAAAAAAGTCTAATCAAGTACAGACTTGATTACAATAATGTAATTCTTTTTTTCAGTATAGATACTGGACAATTCCCCTTTAAGCACTCATTGGCCCCTATTTAAGAAAGTCTGGCGAACCTGATCCAGTGCCAGACCTCGCTGAATACGGCGAGCAATACGCTCGCCGTATTCAGCATTGCACCAGCAGCTCACAAGAGCTGCTGGTGCAACGCCGCCCCCTGCAGACTCACAGCCAATGGGCCACCAGCAGGGGGGTGTCAGTCAACCCAATCAAACATGAATACTTTAAAATACAAAACTTTATTATTATTTGTGATTAAATGGGTAAAACAAAATTAAAATCTAATGCCGAGGATAAGAGAACATAATAATATTTATCTCTTGCCAGATTCTGCATTTTATAAATGTCCAGAATGATTATATTTCAGATGTCTGTGTGGGTTTATAACAAACAAACTCTGCTTGTTGAATACCTAGGCATTATTATGTCTTTGTATTATTATATGCCTCATAAATATCATCTTTCAATGTTCTGCATTTTATAAATGTGTAGATATATTCAATTTGTCTGGTATTGAGACAAACCTGTCACTTTAAATCTTTTGTAGCTTCTCCTATTTGTTTTTTACAAGACCTAGTCAATGTACTGCAACCTATTTCCTATATTATATAAATTGATAAGAAACCTAAAAAAAACATTGTGACTCAGACAGAGCATACAATTTTAAAAAAAGTTTCCAATTTATATCTATTATCAAATTTGCTTCATTCCCATGATATTCTTTGTTGAAGAGATACCTAGGTATGCGTCTGGAACACTAAATGGCAGAAAATAGCGCTGCCATTTAGTGCTTTTGCAAATGGATAACATTCTTGCAAAACTGCTGCCACAAAGTGCTCCAAGCACGTGCACGCTTCTGAGGTGGTGTCTCTACTTTTCAACAAAAGATATCAATAGAACAAAGACATGTTGATAATAGAAGTAAATAAGAAAGTTGTTAAAATTGCATGCTCTATCTGAATAATGAAAGACAAATTTTGGCTTTCATGTCCCTTTAAATGACTTTTAATACTGAAATGTAACTTTCTGACTAATAGGTCAATTATGCAGATATCTTTAGCCTGTCTGATACTTTAACAGTATCAATTTGCCAAGAAGTTACTGAAATGATTAATACTAATCAATAAAAACTGTATCACAAAGTAGTCTGTTTATCTGTGTTTGTGAGCATTCATTATTGCTGAAATGCTACTGTGTAATTATATAGATTTCCAAACAATCCTCCTGATAAGATTAAAGGGACACTGAACCCAATTATTTTTCTTTCATGATTCAGATAGAGCATGAAATTTTAAGCAACTTTCTATTTTACTCCTATTATCAAATTTTCTTCGTTCTCTTGCTTTCTTTATTTGAAAAAGAAGGTATCTAAGCTATTTTTTTGGTTCAGAACCATGGAAAGCACTTGTTTATTGGTGGGTGAATGTATCCACCAATCAGCAAGAACAACCCAGCATCAGACATTCTTGCATTTCAAATAAAGATACCAAGAGAATGAAGACAATTTTATAATAGAAATAAATTAGAAAGTTGCTTAAAATTGCATGCTGTATCTGAATCACAAAAGAAAAAGTTTGGGTTCAGTGTCCCTTTAAACACTCATACATACACAGTGTCCTCCACAGAAACTTTTGCTAGCCGGGTGGTATTATGAAGTAGTCATGTGGGGGCAATGTAATATTTTGCAATATTATAACTTTTTCTATTTTTTTATGAAATATTATATTGATATATATATATGACTGTGTGTCTGTATGCATGAGTGTATATATATATATATATATATATATGTGTGTATGTGCGTGTGTGTGTGTATGTGTGTTTGGGTGCACACCCTAATGTGATAGGCTGTGCATGACTATGTTTAATCAGCTGATGGCTTGAACAACCAACCCTACCGTATATGACTAATATCACAGGCTTTGCTGTAATGTCAGTAGAGTATAAATAACTCAGTTATATCACTCTAGAAATTGTAAAAACAAAGTTTGTGCCTATGTATTGACATAAATAGATTTATGTATTTATTTTCTTCAGTACATATACGTTTCTAAACTTATGTTATGCAAAATGGAGAGCTACACACATCTCCAAAGAAATATTTTTACTAATGAATAACTTATTTTTATAATACATTGTATTATTTATCAAGTGAAATAGTGGTACACGTGTTATTAGTTAAGCAGAACACAATGTTCTCTCTAACATTGGATTTTCTACAGTAATGTCTCTGAGAATAGAATTTTGCAATCACATCATGTATTTCAAATGTTGCTCAGTTAGGCATAGTTTGAAAATGTTGCGGGGCATAAAGGTACAGTAAGAATAAGGCATGATTGTCACGGTTAGCCATAATGGGGGCAGGTTTAAGCTTCTCATCACTATTAGGGTTATTAATCAGCAGGTTGTTTGCAGACACGACCAGTAGATTTAGGTCAAAGTTGAAAATGAAGAATAAATAAAGAAATAAAGATGATTTCACGTGGAAAGTGAAAAATAATCTAATTGTAAACAAATCATTACTTAAAGGGACAGTACACTGTACATTGTTTTTATATTAATGTATTTTCTATGATTTGTTATACCAGCTGCAGAGTATAAAATTTATGAGAAATTGCATTTTCAGGTTTATTTGTGTATATGAAGTAGCTGGTTTTGTGCTTTTAAACCACAGCCTATTACAATGGATTCAGCTTCAGGTGATATCATATCTCATTATGTTATCACTGTGTGTATACACACTTGCTTCCTTATCTAATATTTGTCTGGAAAACTAAAGCTCTATACATAGGGTCCGAATTATCATTGTCTGGCGGACATGATCCGCTGTAGCATATCATGTCCGCCAGACATCGCTGAATGCCAACAGCATGCGCTGTCGGCATTTAACATTGCACAATCAGTTCTAGTGAACTGCTTGTGCAATGCCGCCCCCTTTAGATTTGCGCCCCCTTTAGATTTAATATAGCGATAGAACCCCTAGCTATCTTGTTGTGAGAAGAATTGCAAGGTATTAATAT
The DNA here is from genome assembly GCF_027579735.1 of Bombina bombina. Lineage (NCBI taxonomy): Eukaryota > Metazoa > Chordata > Amphibia > Anura > Bombinatoridae > Bombina > Bombina bombina. The sequence continues at coordinate 69,083,805 of NC_069507.1, forward strand.
AGGCCAGCAAAAAATTGTTCTATCATTATATGCGGATGATCTTCTATTGTTTATTAAAAATACCAAAAAGAATATACCTAAGACTGTGGATATTATAAATACATTTAGCTCTTTCTGAGGCTATAAAATCAATACTAGTAAATCGGAAATATTATGGATTCTCAAAAACTCAAGTAGTAGTAGAAAACATATATTTAAAGAGACATTAAGTTTTAAGTATCTGGGAATATATCTGCACGCAGACCCAAAACAATGGTATAGGTTGAATTATACGCCTTTTTTAGAAAAAGCAATTATGAAACTAGATCTATGGAAATCTTTCCCTATTTCTCTGTCAGCCAAGATCATGATTATTAAAACCATTCTAATTCCCCAACTAATTTATATAATGCAAAACATTCCCTGTATAATACATAATAAAGATATTAAACAATTGAATAAAAGCTGTGCTGCATTCTTATGGGGTAAATCAAGACATATGTTATCATTAGCAAAGTTATCACTTAATTTGGAGGATGGGGGTCTGGCTTTACCAGATATTAAAAAATATAATTTAGCAATTCTGGGGCGCTTTGCGGTTGATTAGATAACTGAATCTAATTATCTCACATCTTTAGTACTAGAGGAGGGTGTCATCTCTCCCTTTTTGCTGAAAGCAATATTGCATTGTCCAGCCTCACAACTACTTAAGTATATAAAACATATTAGTACAATACGTTATGTCATGGAGGCTTGGCAAAAACTTATTCTAACATTAAACATGTATTTTGAACTATCCCCATTTCTCCCTATCATAGGTGATCCTAAATTTGTACCTGGCTACTTGTCTGAAGTTTTCAAATCTTGGGCTCAGAAAGGTTTATCAAGGATATTTCAGCTATATGATTCTGTAAACTACCTGCGTTCCTTCGAAAGCATATCATGAGAATTTAACTTATCAAACAAAGATTGTTATGCCTATCTACAGGTTAGACATTATCTACAGATTAGACATTATCTACAAGGGTTTAAGATCCCTAGGGTAGAGCCAAGGGCCTGGGAAAAAGTCAGGATATATATGACCATATATAGGGCAGGGAATCATAATATAGCTTTACTATACAAAATCATGCTGGCCAAACAGGGCTAATTAGCCTTAGATAGATTAGTTGAAATATGGAGAATGTGCTTTAGTGATATTTTCACTGATATAATAAAAAAAGCATTAAATGGACTCATGGGGCCCCTATACCGACAGCCTGGAGAGAGAGTCACTTAAAGTTACTTAATAAAGTTTACATTACACCTATGAAAATGGTGAAATGGAAGTTAAACACATCAAGTAAATGTACTAAATGTAACAGTTCGGCTGCCGATTTAATACATTGTTTCTGGTCCTGTACAAAAATTCGACAGTTTTGGAAAAAAGTAGAATATTGGTTGAATAAAAAATTAGAGATGAGCTTAAATTTTAAAGCTAGAGATATTTTCTTTCTCCTAACAATAAATGCTACCGAAGGAAATATCAGTACAGTAAACACTGCAATCCTAGTAGGTCGCAGCTTGATATTAAAGCACTGGAAAAATCAGGCTGCACCTTCAATAGCGAGTTTTTCACACTCTATGCACCATCAAATAATTTTCAAGCAATTTAATATCATACCTACACAAAATGAAGAGGTCAAAAAAAAATTTGTAAAGTGGTTAAGTATTATTTTGTCCCTTCTAATATCGATACAATTCTTGCTAACGTCCCAAACTCTCAATATCACAAGACAGAATCTTATGAAAAATTAATTCTTCAAAATATTTTTCCAATCGAATGGTATTAAGAGTCTGGAATATTTAGTGCGAGATGATAGTTGGAGGTAGGGGGAGATTAGGGAGAAGGAGAGGTTCTGGAGCATTTTTCCCCTTTTTTTTGTTTTTTGTTTTTTTTGTTTTTTGTTGTTGTTTTTTTGTTTTGTTTTGTTTGTTTCATTTGTTTTGTTTTATTTTTGTTGTTTTTGTTTATGTCTTTCTCATCTTAGGTTAATTGTTGAAAGAGGTAACAGAGGAAGTTCAAAATGTTAAGGATTGAACAATGTACGGCCATATGGCTAGTTGCATTTCAATTTAATTACTGTTCCTGCTGATCTGTATGTCTACTATATAGTTATTTTCTTCTTGGTATGTACAACAAGAATATTGTTTTTTTTTTTTTTATATATGAATGTAGACAGATCTTTTGTTCCTCTGTTCCTTTTGAAAATAAAGTATAAAAAAAAAAAAAAAAAAAAGATTTGCGGTCAATCGGCCGCTAGCAGGGGGTGTCAACAATCAGCCCGATTGTATAGGATCTGGCGGATTGATGTCGGCAGCCTCAGAGGCAGTGGACCAGTTAAGGAGCAGCGGTCTTAAGACGGTAAGACCACTGCTTCATAACTGCTGTTTCCGGTGAGCCTGAAACAGGGCATCAGGGGCCGTTCAGCCTTTGATACATCGGCCCCATAGAGAGTGTCATGAGATGCAGGACATATGCAGGACACAGCAATGATGGTACAACTCTATTTTATTACAGAGCATAGCAATACACATCCAGACAGGTTGATTGTACTAAACTAACTGCGACACAGACACCGGACCTAAGCCCCGCCCACATGCTAGTGACATCACATCCTGCTATCATCACATCTTCCCCTTTTTCAAAGACAAAGCATACATTCGCATATATTAAATTACAAGGTACACCAACAGGGTATACAACAACATCTTGTTTTAGAACATTATAAAAACAGATAGATTAGAAAACATGAACAAATAAATTACATCCTGACTTGGACATCGGGGTAGACTACCCTAGTCCACAGTGACCATGGGATTATTCTGCCCATACTTCCGGTCACTGTTCTAGCTAAAGTCAGTCCCTGTATCGGGCCGGAAGCCTCACCACTCTTCCGCTTGATGTAACTTTGCATGAACTGTCCTCTGATACAGAAGATGGTGAACAAGAGTCTGTTGTAGGCAAAGATATATCCCCGCTATGATCTTGCTGAGGGGAAGGCACCTCTCTTAGAACAGGGGATCCCACCGGCGGTGGTACTGAGGTATCCGGTTCCAGACTCTCAGGTACAGGCTGAAGATGTCTTCGGTTACGGCGTGTAACCGTCCCTCCCTCTGTAAGGACTGTATAAGACCTTGGTTCTGGAGAGCGGCCCACTACCGTAGCAGGCGTCTTCCATTTCTTCTCATCATCCAGTTTAATTCTGACACTTTGGCCCGCTTTCAGTTCCTGTAAAGGCCTGACAGAATGTCTCCTGTCGTAGAAGAAACGATAACCCTTTTTGGCCTCTTCATCCCTCCTAAGGACTTCGTCCCGAGGAACAGGGCCAGGCGGCTTGAAGACACCCACTGAGGGTAAAGTGGTGCGAATCTGGCGTCCTAGCATCAGCTGTGCCGGGCTAAACCCGGTGGCTTGAATGGGCGTCGCCCTGTATGACAAGAGGGCTAGGTACGGTTCAGATTGCTTTAGAATGAATTTTGTTGTTTGAACTGCCCTTTCAGCCATTCCGTTGGCCTGCGGATAATGTGGACTTGACGTGGAATGTACAAAATCATATTCCCTGCTGAAAGCACTGAACTCTGTAAAAGCGAACTGCATGCCATTATCACTCACCAGCTCCATTGGAATGCCCCAGCGGGCAAACAAGCTCTTCAGGCGAATGATAACGGCCTGACTTGTGATATCATTCAGGGGTGCTATTTCCAAATACCTGGAATAGTAGTCGATAACAACAAGAAACTTTTTCCCGTGCAGTTCGCACAAATCAGCAGCTATTTTCTGCCACGGCCCCGCAGGCAGCGGAGTAGACATTAAGGGCTCCCTTCTCTGAGTAGGCCGGCGTTCCCGGCAAAAGGCACATTTAGACACGTGATTTGCAATGTCGGAGCTGATCCCAGGCCACCACACAGCTGTAGCTGCTCTTTCTCTGCACTTTGTAATGCCTAAGTGGCCATCGTGAATCCTGTTTAACATCTCCTTCCTCATGCTGACAGGAATTACAATACGGTCTTGGAACAGCACCAACCCCTCCAGCTCCGTGAGCTGCGACCTCTCTGGCTGGTAAGCATTTAAAGACATCCAGGCTGCCCGGCTCTCGGGCCAGCCATCTCTTATGTACCTTATAACTTCTTGCAGATCTGTGTCCAAATATGTCTCTTTCTTTATCTCTTCCAGTTTCCTTGAAGAAATGGACTTAGAGGCCAGAACTGAATCAACATACACTTTTACATCCGACTCTGTGGAGGATTCTTCAGCAGCAGCCAGCGGGAGCCTGGACAGTGTATCTGCCACAACCAGCTGCTTCCCCGGCACATGCACTGCCTGAACATTGAACCTGAGTAGTCTCATTAAAAGTCTCTGGCATCTCAAGGGTGTTTTGTCGATGTCATAAGAATTGATAAGAGGGACTAGCGGTTTGTGGTCAGTTTCCAGACTAAATTTCTCCAAACCCACTAGATAACGCTGAAAGCGCTCACAGGCCCAAACTGCAGCCAGGCACTCTTTCTCAATTTGAGCGTATTTCGACTCCGCAGCCGTCAGTGTGCGGGAACAGTAGGCGATGGGCTGTAGTTTGTTGTCATTCAGCTGCAGGAGTGCAGCCCCCAACCCATAACTGCTTGCATCAGCACTAACCACAGTCTTTTTTGAAGGGTCGTAGAACCCCAGCACTGGGGCAGACCCCAGCAGGGACTTAGCATGCAGGAACGCTTTTTTCTTGTGAGGGTCCCCAGACCCAGGCAACATCTTTCTTAAGCAACTCTGTGATAGGGTGCAAAACTGTAGATAAATCTGGAAGAAACTTGCCCACGTAATTTACAAGGCCCAATATCTGTCTCAGCTCATGTACATCAGAAGGGCTTTTCATCTGTTCGATAGCCCGAATTTTCTCGGGGTCCGGCTTGATGCCATCCCCGTTGATGATATGCCCAAAGTAGCATAATTCAGTTTTCCTAAAATGACATTTTTCTTTATTCAGCTTCAGCCCAGACTCTTTGATAGCCTGCAGCACACAACTCAAACGCTGATCATGCTCCTCCACTGTAGACCCATACACTAGAATGTCGTCCATGACGACTGCTGTGCCCACGTGGCCACTCAGGAGAGAACTCATTTCCCTCTGAAAGATCTCAGGAGCGGAGGATATCCCAAAGGGAAGTCTGCAGAAACAGAACCGACCTACCGGAGTGATAAAGGTAGTCAGTTTGCGGCACTTTGGATCCAGGGGGATCTGCCAAAAGCCGCTAGAAGCGTCTAATGTGGAAAAGAACTTCGCCCCAGCCAACTTCGGGGCTATATCTTCCAGTGTCGGCAGCACAAATCTCTCCCTCTTCACTGCCTCATTCAACCTTTTCAGGTCCACACAGATGCGCACCTTTCCGTTTTTCTTTGCAACTGGAACAATGGGGGCACACCAATCAGTTGCTTCAACAACCTCTTCAATAACCCCCATAGACTTCATGCGCATGAGCTCTTTCTCCACTTGAGGCATGAGCGGGAACGGAATTCTACGAGGAGTAGAAATACTGTACGGGACTGCGTCACTTTTAAGTGCTATACGGACAGGTTTGCAGCTCAGTAGGCCCAACTCGCCAAACATATCTTCAGAGATCTCATTCACTCTGGCCACGAGGCCCAAGTCACAGGCTGCTTTTCTGCTCAATAAACTGTTAACACACTGACCTCGGATCACATGCACCCACATGGTGAACTTCCTTTGTTTGTACTCACAGCTGGCAAGAAATTTCCCCACACAATCAATGCGGCCACCAGGACTATGAACATTTGTAGTAACCTTCGCCAGCTGGGGCTGTCGAGGCAGTTTCATAAATTCAGCAAAAGACATTACAGTGATATCAGCTCCTGTGTCAATCTTAAAATCAACATTGGCTCCCATTACAGTAAAGGTAACTTTCCAATCTTCCTCTGAGCTTGTCCGTTCCACAACAGACCCCACAAAAGACACTTCCTGACCCTCCTGGTCACTGTCCACCTGCATCTCCTTAATGTATTCAGTTTTACACACCACTTCAAAATGGCCTATTCTGTTACATTTTCTGCATCTTTTATCTCTGGCCGGGCATATAGCACTCTGATCATGAGCCCGGTAGCACCGTGTGCATCGGCCATGTTGCGCCCATCCACTTCTAGGCCTTTCCAGTACTTTAGATCTACCGCTCACACTGTGCCTTTCACTAGTAATTTTCCTAGACTGTTGCACTTCATCCACAATACTCTCAGACCTCAGATCAGCACTTTGCTTTTTCACCAGTTCACTCTGGCGGGCCATCCTAATAGCCCCGTCTAACGTTAAATCAGGCTCTAACTGCAGCTTCAGGGAGACTTCAGCATCTGCAATTCCAATAACTATTCTGTCTCTGATTTGCTCTTCTTTAGCAACACCAAACTCACAGAATTCAGCTAATTCATACAGGCTGCGCACAAATGACTCCACAGATTCTCCCACACGCTGATTACGTTTGTGAAAACAAGCTCTCTCATGAATCACATTTCTCTTGGGCACAAAGTGGGCACTGAGTTTATCCATAACTATATCAAAGTTAACTTCGTCCCCTTCTTGGAAAGTAAAAGCATTGAACACTGGCTCTACATCTTTCCCCATAGAATATAAAAGAGAATTAACTTGTACTTCACCACTCTCCTTGTTCAGTTTGGATGCAATCCTGAAGCGCTGAAACCGCTGACGCCATGTGGGCCAAGCTGCAGGCTGAGAAAAGTCAAAAGGCTCAGGTGGGGTAAACTTTGACATCGTCATCATCAGAAACAGAAGCGTAGTCCAGAACTTCTGACACCATGTCATGAGATGCAGGACATATGCAGGACACAGCAATGATGGTACAACTCTATTTTATTACAGAGCATAGCAATACACATCCAGACAGGTTGATTGTACTAAACTAACTGCGACACAGACACCGGACCTAAGCCCCGCCCACATGCTAGTGACATCACATCCTGCTATCATCACAGAGAGAACACTGGAAAATGATAATTTTATTACTTAAAGGGACAGTCTACTCCAGAATTAGTATTGTTTAAAAAGATAGATTATCTCGTTATTACCCATTCCCCAGTTTTGCATAACCAACACTGTTATATTAATACAAATATTAACTCTGTGATTACCTTGTATCTAAGCCTCAGCAGACTGCCCCCTTACCTCAGTGCTTTTGACAGACATGCAGTTTAGCTAATCAATGCAGACTCCTAAATAACTCCATGGGAGTGAGCACAATGTTATCTATATGACACACATGAACTAGTACTGTCTAACTGTGAAAAACTTTCAAAATGCTCTGAGCTAAGAGGCGGTTTTCAACGGTTTTAGAAATCAGTTTGAACCTACCTAGGTTTAGCTTTCCAAAAATACCTCCAATTGAACAAAGCAAATGCTCTGAGCTAAGAGGCGGTTTTCAACGGTTTTAGAAATCAGTTTGAGCCTACCTAGGTTTAGCTTTCCAAAAATACCTCCAATTGAACAAAGTAAATGCTCTGAGCTTAGAGGCGGTTTTCAACGGTTTTAGAAATCAGTTTGAGCTTACCTAGGTTTAGCTTTCCAAAAATACCTCCAATTGAACAAAGCAAATTTGATGATAAAAGTAAATTGGAAAGTTGTTTAAAATTGCATGCCATATCTGAATATTGAAACTTTAATTTTGACTAGACTGTCCCTTTAACTATTCTGCACCCCATTGTGAGTGTAATTTCTTCTGCTGGCTGTGTTTACTTAGGCTATTCAATAGCTGAGACTCCAGTATCAAAACTTTCAGTATAGGTTGGGAAACCACAAGCTAAATCAGCTATTTCAAAGGCCAAAATAGGGGTAAAGGAGCTACTTGTAAACAATTTAATACACTCCAGCAGGTAAAATGGATCATTGGGAACAATTTAAATGGGAGAATGTTTTTGGGTGAACTGTCCCTTTAATATAATTCCAATCAGCTTTAGTTCCTATGTTATGCTGTATAATTATTTATGCAAATAATGAGCATGTCCGTATTTGTTTTTTCTTCAGAAACGGTGCCAACCATAATCTTTATTGAAAGGTAACTAGTGATATGAGCACAGCTCAATCATTAACTCTTTGTTTTTGTCATGGCCCTTCACAAATGCAGCCAATCACAAAAGTGTTTTCACTAGTACATGTGTTGTGATTGGGCGCACTTGTGTGCTGAGTGACATTGCCTTGAAAAGCTTCTGAGTGAGGTGACCTAAACAAAGTTCAGTCTTAAGGAGAAGGCTGAAGAAGCAGATTTTGTTTGTGTTGTTAGGTTAAAGGGCCAAAACAGTGTAAATATAATATGCTCTAATCTGTTAGAGCAAGTCATTTTAAGAGTATGGACCCTGCATTACTATGTGTTTAACCCCGGCAAAGGGGTTAAACACACAAACACACAATAGAAGTACCACTCAGGACTCCTAGAGCACTGGGGGTCCTGAGTGGAAGCCGCCACTGATCCAATCAGTAGCACTAGTTCCACATCTGAGTCATGTGACTAGCGCTGCTGATTGTAATGCAGGGTTGATAATGAATTAATGTAGTTATTTTTATTATTATAATGGCCCTTTAAACAGCATTATTATGGCCCTTTAAATAGCATTTTGGTTTTACCAAATGTATTGTAAAACTTTCAGATACATTTTCTATAGTGCTTTTCAATGCGCCCACATTATACTGTGCTGCAATATGCAAGTCATCATCTTATTGTCTTGCTTATCCTGCACCTCGGTATTTTAACTATTTTGATGTAGTTTACTACATTTATATTTTTTTTAATCTGGCTGTTAGAATACTTTAAACAATAAGAATGGACTGAACAATAAGTGAGGATTTATCATCAGGGCTTGGCTTTGCTGAGTGAAGGTTCCAGCCCAGGATACTGCCCAATCAGACGATCAGCTTCTCTCCAGCCAGATGACAAAGCACCATGAGTGGTAGAATAGAAGGTTCTGTGTGTTACTTCTCCAGCAAATAGGGACTGAGACAGGGAAAGAAGGTAAAAAAAGAGACTAAATAAAACAATACTTAGTGCAATTTTTTCATTATTGCATACAGAACGGTTAGAAGTAGAGAACTCTTCCTGCAATCGCCACTTGCAATGCTTTATGTCAATCACCCCAAATGAGCGAGTGCCGAGGTGAGAGAGAGGCAAAAGAAGCTGTTTCTGCTTCTTAAATTTGTACTTGAGGGATCTCTCTGGGAATGCAGCTTAATAAATTTACCCCTAAAAGTTGAAAGCAAAGTGAAAAATATAAGGTCTCACAAAATATGTCAAGTAGAAGTGACCATATATTTTAATACATAGCTGGAGACATGGCTGTCTGGTTTGTACTATAGTATCCTGCTTATACACATGGGGGCCTATTTATTATTGTGCGAGCGGACATGATCCGATATTGCGTATCATGTCCGGTGCACATCGATAAATGCTGACAGCATACGCTCTTGGCATTTATCATTACACCAGCAGTTCTTGTGAACTGCTGGGGCAATGTCGCCCCCTGCAGATTCATGGCCAATCGGCCGCTAGCAGGGGGTGTCAATCAACGCAATTGTATTCATTCTGGTTGATTTCTGTCCGCCGCCTCAGAGCAGGCAGACAGGTTATGGAGCAGCGGTCTTTAAACCGCTGCTTCATAACCTCTGTTTCCAGCGAGCCTGCAGGAGCTTGATAAATATGCCCCATGAACTTGTTCTTTCAAAGGAAAATAATAAAAGCTCTACATACAAAATAAATATGTACAGTTTTTAAATGAAATGCCTCTTCAGTATTTTTGTCTTATCTCCTTTGCTGTGGCCAATTAGGGACACATATTAATATGTGTCTGCACATATTAGGCAAGCACTGTACACCAAGTAAGCCTAAGGTACCGATTTATGAAAGTGCGGACAAACATGATCCACTGTAGAAATCATGTCCGCCGCACATCGATAAATGTTAGTTTATTCACCAACTATACTAAATGTTCCTTAAAGAGCCATGATACCCAAATGTTGAAACACTTGAAAGTGATGCAGCAAAGCTGTAAAAAGCTGATTAGAAAATATCACCTGAACATCTCTATGTAAAAAAGTAAGATATTTTACGTCAAAATGTCCTAAGTATTAACACCCCATTGCAATGGACTTTAAGCAGCAAATCAGTATGTCTGTCCCGGGACAGGCAAGGGAGTGAGCTTTGTGCACACTCATGTTATTTCCCTATTAAGTTTAAGGAAGTTTACTATGAAATCTCATTAGAGTTAATTGAAATCTCATGAGATTACAGTGAAAGAGTTCATGACCTCAGCACTGTTGATGCTGATTGGCTTCAATTCATTTCTTTATTATTATTTTTTTACCTGCAGCTAGACAGCAGCTGAAGTATAACTTTTTACACATATCTTCCTTTTTTACATAGAGATGCTCAGGTGATTTTACAGTATACTGCATCAGTTTCAAGTAATTTAGCATATGAGTATTATGTCCCTTTAATCCAGGAGAACTCAAACTTTACCTCAATCAATATTTTTTTGGTATGGACTGGAAATTATAATGGCATTACTTCAAACTTGTCTACATTAAAGGGGCAGTATAGTCCAAAATAAACTTTCATGATTCGGATAGGACGTGTTATTTTAAACAACATTCCAATTTACTTTTATCACCAATTTTGCTTTGTTCTCTTGGTATTCTTATCTGAAAGTTAAACCTAGGAGGTTCATATGCTAATTTCTTAAACCTTATTTGTGTATATGAAGTAGTTGGTTCTGTGCTTTTAAACCACAGCCTATTACAATGGGTTGAACTTCAGGTAATATCAGATCTAATTATGTTATCACTTTGTGTACACAGACTTGCTTCCTTATCTTATATTTGTCTAAAAAACCAAAGCTCAATACATAGAGAGAACAATGGAAAATTATCATTTTATTACTTAACTATCCTGCACCCCACTGAGAGTGTAATCTCTTCTGCTGGCTGTGTTTACTTAGGCTATTCAATAGAATATACTCCAGTATAGAAACTTTCAGTATAGGTTGGGATACCAAAGGCTAAATCAGCTATTTCAAATACCAAAATAGGGGTAAAGGAGCTACTTATAAACCATTTGAAACACTCCAGCAGGTAAAATGAATCATTGGGAACAATTTAAAGGGGGAAACAATTTTTAGGTGAACTGTCCCTTTAAGACAAATATGACATCTTCTATTTTTTAATTTTTCAAGTTTGTCCATCATGTCTGAAATGGTTTGTTGTTGCTGGTAAATTTATCGTGTCACCATCTCAACAACCTTCACCAAGTTATCTCTGTTTTCCCCAGGCTGTTAGTTAAAGACTTCTGTATGTTATCTATTTTGTCCCATAGCTTATTACAATTGGCAGCAACATATTGCTTAGAATCTTATGATTTAAGGTCAGCTCTTGTAAGCGGAGTAGTGTCCTTCATTGAGCCTGTGGAGCAAGTGTCGGTTTATCTACTATTGTCATTTTCCAGATTTGAAGGGATATCAAACCCATAAATGTCCTTGTGTTATTCAGACATGGGGGCCAATTTACTAAAGTGCGGACGGACATGATACAATGTAGCGTATCATTTCCGCCGCACATCGATAAATGCTGACAGCATACACTGTCAGCATTTATCATTGCACCAGCAGTTCTTGTGAACTTCTGGTGCAATGCCGCCCCCTGAAAATTCACGCTAATAGAGGGTGTCAATCAACCCGATCATATTTGACCGGGTTGATTTCTGTCCGCTGCCTCAGAACAGGCGGACAGGTTATGGAGCAGCTTGATAAATTGACCCCAAAGCATGCAATTCTTAAAAAGTTTCCAATTTACAGGTGGCCCTCGTTTTACAACGGTTCAATTTACACTGTTTCAGAATAACAACCTTTTTTTCCAGTCATGTGACTGCTATTGAAAAGCATTGAGAAGCAGTGCATTTATTAAAATAGCCAGTAGGCGGAGCTGTCCGCTTGTGTTGCAGCAAAGCCAAGCAAGCTGAAATTAATCAGTTTAACCAGACCTGAGCTATCGAGCAGATTTCAAAGGAACAAGATCTTCCTGTCTATAAATCAGTCCAGATTGGAATGCATAGAAAGAACTGTTTGCAGAAAAATGCAAGTGAAGTCTGTGTTGTGTGATTATTTTATTAGGTTTATAATGCTGTTTAGCAAATGTTTTTGTTCATTTAACTTAGTTTAATTATTTATTCTTTGTTGTGTGATTATTTTATTAGGTTTATAATGCTGTTTAGCATTTAAAGTCTTCATTTCAAAGCTTTAAAAATAATGTATTAGGTGTTACTTATGACAATTTTGAGAGGGGCCTGGAACCTATCTCCCTCACTTCCCATTGACTTACATTATAAACTGGGTTTCAATTTACAACGGTTTCGATTTACAACCATTCCTTCTGGAACCTAACCCCGGCGTAAACTGAGGGCTACTTGTACTTCTGTTATCAAAATTGCTTTGTTCCCATGATATTCTGTGTTGAAGAGATACTTAGGTAGGCATCTGGAGCACTATATGGCAGGAAATAGTGCTGTCATCTCGTGCTCTTGCAAGTGGATAACATTCTTACAAAACTGCTGCTATATAGTGCTCCAGAAAGGGGCCGGCTCCTAAGCACATGTCCCTGCTTTTAAAAAAAAGATACAAAGTGAACAAAGAAAAGTTAATATTAGAAGTAAATTAGAAAATTGCACTCGCTATCTGAATCATGAAAGAAAAAAATTGTGCTTCATATCCCTTTAAATTTTGTGGATGCTTATCTAATTTAGTGGATTTAAAAACATATTCACAGATGAGGACCTCCCTATTTTCTTTTTAGTAAGCTTCTTTTTTTTTTTATAATACATTTTTATTGAAAATAACTAAGCAATTTTCCATATATTTCTGGTAAAGATAGAGCATACAGGTTAACAATCAAGTAGCAAAACATTTGGCGTATTACAATTGCCATATTATGGGGGTCATGTATTGCATACATTTTCTATCTAATGGATCTAAAGAGGGTTATATTGCAGCAAGTCAGCACTCTTAAGAAAATAAATTTATTATATAAGGGTATATGGCGAGTGATGCCATACTTAGATACACATGCAGTTCCAAGAGCACACCTCCCCACAATCTCTCCAGCACATAGGCGAATGTCCCGGATATAGGGCTTGTAATTTAGTCGGTACAAGATGCCACCTAGTGATGATTTTGAAGTAGAGTTCGTACATGGTAACACAGTGTAAAGCAGATTTAGTCATCACAATGGCCTTAGTCTATTCATGGGCAGTGTGGATCTGTCGCAATTCAATCTCCGAGGAGGTCATGTGTCTTGTCTTTACGAGAGTGGGGGCTCCCAGCAAGCATCTATAATGAGTGGTGAGGGGCTTTTATAGCTGGAGACCCACTTTCCATCTAGTCTCCCAGATAGTGGGACTCCTGATCTTATCGGTTAGGAATCCCCACACTTTCATGAGGGACTGCAATCTCACAGTCGAACTCTAAATTACGGGGGAGATCAAATCTCGCAATCATGTCTTTGGGCGAAAGGAGGTTACCATCAAGGTAGAAGTCACCTAGAGAGGTGACTTCCAACTGTCTCCAGTTACTGAGCCTCATATTAGAGAGTCCCTGGAGGAGAGCAATGATGGGATGGATCGGTGAAGGATGTGGGGCAATCAGGAGATTGTGTCGTAGTTTAAACCATGTCAATTGACATCCCTTGACTAAGTGATTGGAAATAGTGATTCTTGAAGCTAAGTGTGGGGGGAACCATAGTAAATCTGAGAGATCTATATATGCCGGCAAAGATGCTTGTTCCAATTCTCTCCACCTCGTAGGCGGGAGGTATCATCCCCAAGCTGAGGCGTGGGAGATCATCTCTGCCTGGTGATACAATTGGACACTTAGTAGGCCTAAACCTCCCCGTTTAATTGGAGCCCGAAGGGTGGTCGCCGCCACCCTAGGCTTCTTGTTGTCCCAGACATATGAATTAAATAGGGCTTGGAAATTTCTCAACGTCTTCGCCGGGACTGGAATAGGGATGCATCTCATGATATATGTCAGTTTGGGGAGGATCATCATTTTTAAGGCTGCAATCCTGCCCATCCATGATATCTCATCATACTTTTTTGACTTCAGCCGGGTATCAATCACTTTTAACCCCTTAACGACCGAGGACATGCAGGGTACGTCCTCTAAAGGATGTCAGTTAACGACCAAGGACGTACCCTGCACGTCCTCTGTGTGGAAAGCAGCTGGAAGCGATCCTGCTCGCTTCCAGCTGCTTTCCGGTTATTGCAGCGATGCCTCGATATCGAGGCATCCTGCAATAACACTGTCTGGCCATCCGATGCAGAGAGAGCCACTCTGTGGCCCTCTCTGCACCGGACATCGATGGCCGGTATCGCTGGTGGGTGGGAGCCGACTTGGGAGGCGGGTGGGCGGCCATCGATGAGATGTGTAAGGTGGAGGGGGGCGGGATCGGAAGCGGAGGCCGACTGGGGCGCGCACGGGCGCGTGCGCGTGCACGGGGGTGGCGGGCGGGCGCGTGCACGGGGCGGGAGCGGGTGGGAACCGCTACACTACAGAAAAAAAGTTAAAAGAAAAGTTAAAAAAAATGAAATAAACTTTTTTTTTTTTAAGCATCTAAGGGATCTGGAAGGGGTGGGGGGTTGGTCTTGGGGGGGGGGGGGGAAAGCTACACTACAGAAAAGGGACATTTTTTTTTTAAAAAAAAGCATTTTTTTCACTAAACTGGGTACTGGCAGACAGCTGCCAGTACCCAAGATGGCGCACATTAAGTCAGAGGGGGAGGGTTAGAGAGCTGTTTGGTGGGGGATCAGTGAGGTTGGGGGCTAAGGGGGATCCCTACACAGAAGCATATGTAAATATGCTAACAAAAAATGCACAAAAAAGCCCAAATATACCTTTTATTTTAGTACTGGCAGAGTTTCTGCCAGTACTTAAGATGGCGGGGACATTTGTGGGGTAGGGGAGGGAAGAGAGATGTTTGGGAGGGATCAGGGGGTCTGATGTTTCAGGTGGGAGGCTGATCTTTACACTAAAGCTAAAATTAACCCTGCAAGCTCCCTACAAGCTACCTAATTAACCCCTTCACTGCTAGCTATAATACACGTGTGATGCGCAGCGCCATTTAGCAGCATTCTAATTACCAAAAAGCAACGCCAAAGTCATATATGTCTGCTATTTCTGAACAAAGGGGATCCCAGAGAAGCATTTACAACCATTTGTGCCATAATTGCACAAGCTGTTTGTACATTATTTCAGTGAGAAACCTAAAATTGTGAAAAATTTTACGTTTTTTTTAATTTGATCGCATTTGGCGGTGAAATGGTGGCATGAAATATACCAAAATGGGCCTAGATCAATACTTGGGGTTGTCTACTACACTACACTAAAGCTAAAATTACCCCAAAAAGCTCCTTACATGCTCCCTAATTAACCCCTTCACTGCTGGGCATAATACACGTGTGGTGCGCAGTGGCATTTAGCGGCCTTCTAATTACCAAAAAGCAATGCCAAAGCCATATATGTCTGCTATTTCTGAACAAAGGGGATCCCAGAGAAGAATTTACAACCATTTATGCCATCATTGCACAAGCAGTGTGTAAATAATTTCAATGAGAAACTGAAAGTTTGTGAAAAAATTTGTGAAAAAGTGAACACTTTTTTGTATTTGATCGCATTTGGCGGTGAAATGGTGGCATGAAATATACCAAAATGGGCCTAGATCAATAATTTGGGATGTCTTCTAAAAAAATATATATACATGTCAATGGATATTCAGGGATTCCTGAAAGATATTAGTGTTCTAATGTAACTAGCGTTAATTTTGAAAAAAAATGGTTTGAAAATAGCAAAGTGCTACTTGTATTTATGGCCCTATAAGTTACAAAAAAAGCAAAGAAGATGTAAACATTGGGTATTTCTAAACTCAGGACAAAATTTAGAAACAATTTAGCATGGGTGTTTTTTGGTGGTTATAGATATGTAACAGATTTTGGGGTTCAAAGTTAGAAAAAGTGTGTTTTTTTCCATTTTTCCTCATATTTTATAATTTTTTTTATAGTAAATGATAAGATATGATGAAAATAATGGTATTTTTAGAAAGTTCATTTAATGGCGAGAAAAACGGTATATAATATGTGTGGGTACAGTAAATGAGTAAGAGTAAAATTTCAGCTAAACACAAACACCGCAGAAATGTAAAAATAGCCTTGGTCCCAAACGGACAGAAAATGGAAAAGTGCTCTGGTCACTAAGGGGTTAAAAGGGTAGCATAATTGTCTTAGAGAACTATATCTCGATCGTGAGAAAGAAATACACCCAGATGCCGTATCCCTCTCAATGACTACTTAAAGTGTAATGCCTCCTGGGGGTGTTCTGTTCAGTCTGGTCTAGTTGTAGCATATAGGCCTCTGTCTTAGTCACATACGGCTAGATTTAAAGTTTGGCGTTAGCCGTCAAAAGCAGCGTTAAGGGGTCCTAACGCTGCTTTTTACCGCTCACTGGTATTTAGAGTCAGCCAGGAAAGGGTCTACCGCTCACTTTCTTACCGCGACTCCAGGCTACCGCAGATCCCCTTAAGTCAATTGCGTATCCTATCTTTTCAATGGGATTTGCCTAACGCTGGTATTTGGAGTCTTGGAAGAACTGAGCAGTAGACCCTCTACCGACAAGACTCCGACCGACAAAAAAAAGTCAGTAGTTAAGAGCTTTATGGGCTAACGCGGGAATATAAAGCTCTTAACTACTGTGCTGCAAAGTACACTAACACCCATAAACTACCTATGTACCCCTAAACCGAGGCCCCCCCACATCACAAACACTATAATAAAAATTTTTAACCCCTAATCTTCCGACCGGACACCGCCGCCGCCTATATTATAGCTATAAACCCCTAATCTGCTGCCCCTAAAATCGCTGACTTCTATATTATATTTATTAACCCCTAATCTGCCCCCCCCAACATCGCCGCCACCTAACTACACTTCTATTGGCTGATTGGAACAGCCAATAGAATGCAAGCTCAATCCGATTGGCTGATTGCATCAGCCAATCGGATTGAACTTCAATCTGATTGGCTGATTGAATCAGCCAATCAGATTTTTCCTATCTTAATTCCGATTGGCTGATAGAATCCTATCAGCCAATCGGAATTGAAGGGACGCCATCTTGGATGACGTCACTTAAAGGTACCGTCATTGTGTAAGAAGACTCCGGATGAAGAGGATGACTCAGTGTCGGCTCCTTGGAAGATGGCTCCGCTCCGGATGGATGAAGATTGAAGACGCCGCCTGGATGAAGACTTCTACCGGATGGAGGACCTCTTCTGCGCACCTTGGATGAAGATTTCGGCCTGGTTGGGTGAAGACGACTCAAGGTAGGGAGATCTTCAGGGGGTTAGTGTTAGGTTTTTTTAAGGGGGGTTTGGGTGGGTTAGAGTAGGGGTATGTGGGTAGTGGGTTTTAATGTTGGGGGGGTTGTATTTTTTTACAGGTAAAAGAGCTGATTACTTTGGGGCAATGCCCCGCAAAAAGCCCTTTTAAGGGCTGGTAAAAGAGCTGATTACTTTGTAATTTAGAATAGGGTAGGGCATTTTTTTGTTTTGGGGGGCTTTATTATTTTATTAGGGGGCTTAGATTAGGTGTAATTAGTTTAAACTTCTTGTAATTATTTTTTTATTTTCTGTAATTTAGTGTTTGTTTTTTTGTACTATAGTTTAGTTTATTTAATTAAATTTAATTGTAGGTAATTGTAGTTAATTTATTTAATTAATTTAATGATAGTGTAGTGTTAGGTTTAATTGTAACTTAGGTTATGATTAATTTCACAGGTAATTTTGTACTTATTTTAACTAGGTAGCTATTAAATTTATTTTACAGGCAATACAAAGTTGCCTGTAAAATAAATATAAATCGTAAAATAGCTACAATGTAATTATTAGTTATATTGTAGCTATCTTATGGTTTATTTTCTAGGTAAGTATTTAGTTTTAAATAGGATTAATTTATTTAATTATAGGAATATTATTTTGTTTAATTTAAATTATATTTATGTTAGGGGGGTGTTAGGGTTAGACTTAGGTTTAGGGGTTAATAACTTTATTATAGTAGCAGCGACGTTGGGGGCAGCAGATTAGGGGTTAATAATTGTAGTAAGGTGGCGGCGATGTTAGGGAGGGCAGATTAGGGGTTAATAAAATTTATTATAGTGTTTGCGAGGCGGGAGTACGGCGGTTTAGGGGTTAATACATTTATTATAGTGGCGGCGATGTCCGGTCGGCAGATTAGGGGTAATTTATTGTAGTTAGGTAGCGGCAACATTGGGGGGGGCAGATTAGGGGTTAATAAATATAATGTAGGTGTCGGCGATGTTAGGGGCAGCAGATTAGGGGTTCATAGCTATAATGTAGGTGGCGGCGGTGTCCAGTTGGCAGATTAGGGGTTAAAAAATTTTATTATAGGGTTTGCAATGTGTGGGGGCCTCAGTTTAGGGGTTCATAGGTAGTTTATGGGTGTTAGTGTACTTTATAGCACAGTAGTTAAGAGCTTTATGTTCCGGCGTTAGCCCATAAAACTCTTAACTACTGACTTTTTTGGGCGGTAGGAGTCTTGTCGGCAGAGGGTCTACCGCTCACTTCTTCCAAGACTCATAATACCAGCGTTAGGCAAATCCCATTGAAAAGATAGGATACGCAATTGACGTAAGGGGATCTGCGGTAGCCTCGAGTCGCGGAATGAAAGTGAGCGGTAGACCCTTTCCTGGCTTATTCTAAATACCAGCGGGCAGTAAAAAGCAGCGTTAGGACCCCTTAATACTGCTTTTGACGGCTAACGCCAAACTCTAAATCTACCCGTTAGTGTTTTTTATTTTTCGTAATTTAGTGTTTATTATTTTTTGTAATTTTAGATTTACTATTTTTTTTCGTAGTGTAGTTTTTTAAATTTGTAATTTAGATTTTTTAATTGGTAGTATTTTGTTTTATTAGAATAGTTAGGTTAGGTTAATTTATAGTTTAATGTTAGGTTTATTTTTATTTCACAGGTAAGTTTTTATTTATTTTAAGATAGTTAAATTTTAATTTTAATTTAAAGTTAGGGGAGTGTTAGGTTTAGGGGTTAATAGTTTAATTTAGTGTTTTGCGATGTGGGGGGTCGGTGGTTTAGGGGTTAAAAGGTTTATTTAGTTGCGGAGATGTTGAGGCCGGAGGTTTAGGGGTTAATAGGTTTATTTAGTGGCGGAGATGTCTGGGGCAGGTGGTTTAGGGGTTAATAGGTTTATTTTGTTACGGAGATGTGGGAGGATGGAGGTTTAGGGGTTAATAAATTTATTATAGTGTCGGCGATGTCGGGGAGCGGCGGATTAGGGGTTAATAACTTTATTATAGTGGTGGTGATGTCGGGGAGCGGTGAATAGGGGTTAATAACTTTATTATAGTGTCTGCGATGTCGGGAGCGTCGGACTAGGGGTTAATAACTTAATTTAGGTGTTGGCGATGTTGGGCGCGGCAATTTAAGGGTGTTTAGACCCGGGGTTTATGTTAGGGTGTTAGGTTTAAACGTAACTTTTTTTTCCTATAGACATCAATGGGGTTGCGTTATAGCGATCGCCATTCCGCACTTCAGGTGTTAGTCTTTTTTCTAACACTCTCTCCCCATTGATGTGTACAGGGGAAAGCGTGCATGAGCACGTAAACTCAGCCGTCAGCTTTTGTGCGGTATGGAGCTTAACACCACCATATCGCACGCACAAGGAGGTTTTTCATTAACTCGTAATGGCAGTGCTATGGAGAGTAAAATAACGCAACTTTTTTGGCATTCGTTTCGCACCCTGTTTAGCGCAAAACTCGTAATATAGGTGATTGTGCTTACTCATTTGGATTTATTTATGAGTCAGAACTGATTGGCTAAAATGTAAGTTCTCCAAAAGAACTGAAATAAGGGAGCAGTCTTCAGAGGCTTAGATAAAAAGTAATCACGGAGGTAAAAAGTATATTAATTGAACCATGATGGCTATGCAAAACTGGGAAATGAGTAACAAAGGGATTATCCATGTTTTTAAACAATAACAATTCTGGAATAGACTGTCACAGTAAGTAAAACACTGTTATTTTTGGTCCTCTAAATTGTTAGTTAAATTAATCTGACAGACCTGTAACTACCAGAGTCTTCCCTATAGCTCTTTGTATGGAGAGGTATTACATTAGCTATTCTCCAACAATCCAAACATTTTTCAATATTGACTGATTAAATACATCAGCAAATGGGGCAGCTAGCACAAATGAAATGATCTTTAAAACTAATGAATGAATGACTCTTATCTGTACCCATTGACTTTTTTACTTATTTTTGACAATGCAAATAAAACATCATCGCTTACTGTAGCTGTTCTATTGTCACAATCTTTTGCAAAGACTTAACAGAAGTAATTATTGAGACGTTCCGCAATTTGCTATCTCCTTCCTGGAGATTTGACTGGTGACGGTCAACATCAGAATCTCTCTGGTCAATTATAACACCTGTCAAAGAGACTGTATTACTAACACATTTTTTAACTTATTGTGGGCCAGATTAAAACTGGAGTAAGTTTTTGCTTGTGTTAGGTAGCACTTTTATTACAAGTTGAAAGTAAAAAGATTTTGCTTGCATGCTAACCTGATGCGTGCCTAAAGAAAAACTTTGAATATTGCAATCTCATTAACGTATTCCCCCATAGAAGTTAATGAGCAAAAAAAGTGGAAAAAACCCTTCTCACGCGCAAACTCAAAACGCATATTCTCAAGTGGGCTAACCCGACAATAAAATATGAACATATAAAAGAAAATGATAATTAGAATTTTAATTTAAAAAAGTAATTTCTATTGGCTAATTCAAATCAGCCAATAGGGATTGACTGATTTGAAATCAGACAATTGCAAGTAAGTGGTACCCCTATATACTGGGGTTCTGATTTTCAATCCGTAGAGAGCCTAAGAAAAGAAGATGTGGAACGGAAGCAGCAGAAAAAGCCGATGAAGTCCGCCTCCGTGAAGATGGGCCCCGGCACCTGTATGGGGGTTGATTATGTGATTATTGATAGTTAGTATTTATAGACTTTTTACTTTTTTGTTTAAATTAGTTTTTATTACAGGATGTTGAAAGTTTAGATAAATGGTGTATGCTATAACAAAAAACACTAGGGGGTGCTCTATAGATATAAACAAAGCAAAACAATGGGAAATACAATATAACAAAAAACATAAAGTCCACTTACTGCTCCAAAAATAAAAAATATAGGTAAAACGTGACTGCTCTCTGTCAAAGGATGGTCTGGATCCTGACGGTGTAGATAATCTGTGAAAAAGAGAAAAACACAGAGGCACCACAATGGCCTAGTACAGTCTGGTAAAAAGAAATATAAATAGTAAATAGCTACTCTAATACAAAAATGGGGCAAGAAAAAACGTGTATGAGAAAGAGTGAAAACCCTTCCTTCAAAACACAAAACTGCGCTCTAAAATAAACCTCTTAAAGGATTACTTTCTGTTATAATTTTTAAGCTAAACAACTAACATATTAAAGTTAATAAACATTAATTAAAACCTACTGACCTATATTTTCTCCAAAACGAAGTTTCATAACGTTCTAAAAGTTATATCTTTTATTCGCTGATGATGTCACGCTATCCTGCCCACTATTTTCAGCACTGCATGTTCAAAATACTTAAACCAATAACTTTGTGTTTAAAGCACCATTTTGAAACCTAGGTATTGTAAACGGATTGGTACAGAGCAAAGGATACCCACAGAGTGGGTTTGGAAAACAATTACATTTGCAGACAAGATTTCTGATATACGGTAGAGATATGTTAATGAAATGCTATTGATAAAAAGCGTATTTGGGGTAGTTAGTTAGTAACAGGCATAGAAAATATTTACTTACAGTGGCCCTTTAATAACAAAGTTCTTAAAATAGAATGCCACAACTGTGTATGCAAAATGTGTTTACAATATTTGGATGGCACCAAAATATAAAAATTCAAAATTTCATAAAAGCGTACAATGAAATATCACAGTTTCATAAAAGCAAGCAACAAAATGTCAAAATGTATCTGGCAAGGTTAAATATTTGAATGAAATATCACAGTTTCATAAAAGCAAGCAACAAAAATGTCAAAATGTATCTGGCAAGGTTAAATATTTGTATAGAAAAGGATAAATTAATTTGATCCCACGTAGTAGTGCAGATCAATTGTAGGTGTCGGCTGCTATATCTTAATAATCCTCCGGAATATCACGGAGTAAGGTAGAAATTTGAAAGCAAAAAAGAGAAAAGAAAGCGCACAAAGGCACCTACATAGTGCAAATCAATTTAATCAAACAATGAAACAATTATATATTAAAACAGTTCCCCCGTAGGGTGTCTAATCACAAGAGTCAACCTCAAACTTGTGAGGTATGTATAGACATGTAGATTGAAGTATTACTCAGGACCGCTTGCTCTATGTGCTTAGTCCAAGGAGTAAGGACAGTGAATCTCAATGCCGGGTATCACTGTTGTTCAAAAAAAAATTCTTGACAGTTATTTCCCCGGTTTCTTTAAGTTACTCACGTCCACTCCGGCAAAAGTTTTTCTCTTTGCTTAGTGCAATTTTCGCAAACAAATTGTCCGTAGAGATAACCAACAGCTGATCATTGTTTGATTAAATTGATTTGCACTATGTAGGTGCCTTTGTGCACTTTCTTTTCTCTTTTTTGCTTTCAGATTTCTAATACAAAAATGTTGAAAGTTTACAGCGTATCTATAGTTACAAGGTGTACATCATCAGTATACATCTGTCATTATGAGTTCTTTACTACCACATCGCCAGTCAAATGGCCGAGTAGGTAGTCCAATTCCAGTAATGCAAAAAGGTATAGAATATTTGCGCTAGTAGGAGACAAAAACAAACTTCTGAAATACAGTGCCTCCCTCAGCAGGGCACTCAAGACAACACTTAACAAATAGGGGGGCAGAGGATGCGCCAAAACTAGGCTATATCTCACTAAATCTGAAATACAAGTGAATATATCACAAACTTTTGTTAAAATAAACCCATAGATAAAGCCAGGGATGACTAAGTAAGATGATAAAAATAATATAATTTAATGAATAAAGTAATATATATAATATAGCATATATGCGATACCAAGCTATGTCTCACAGTACATGAAGTTATAAAAACATAAATAAAAAAGATCACTATATAATCAAACAGCACTCTATGATTAAATATACAGC
This sequence comes from Bombina bombina, assembly GCF_027579735.1. Classification (NCBI taxonomy): domain Eukaryota; kingdom Metazoa; phylum Chordata; class Amphibia; order Anura; family Bombinatoridae; genus Bombina; species Bombina bombina. The sequence continues at coordinate 69,107,115 of NC_069507.1, forward strand.
AAACGGTTGGCCAACCTTAGAGTTCAGATCTAAAAATCAGATCCTATAAAAATCTGAATATAGAATAACATAAAATGAAGGTCTGTAGAAAAACAGACAGCGGGAACTGACGAAAGTGTGTAAATTGCACTTTGTTCAACCTGTGCGGTTTAAGGGGTTAAATTTATTATAGTGCGAGCGGACATGATACGATGTAGCGTATCATGTCTGCTGCACAGCAATAAGCTCCAAGGGGCATCAAGCTTCATGCGGAGCTTGATAAATCGGCCCCTAAGCCTCAATTAATTATTTGTTAGAATGCAGTGTCGTGTGTGAATATTCACCTTTGTGTATACACAATAACTTTGGTTTTTTCAGAGTATTTGCATACTCCTTTCGCTTATCCTAGGCAAAAACCACAAGCCGGTTCTGGAGTCTCTATGACACTGCTTCATCGCAGCTGGAGTGTTTGATCCGTCGCGGGCTTCCTAGTGTCATGTGATCGGCTCTACGGGTATCTGTGTGGCCCAAATTGGGAATCAGTACTTTCTGCAATGCGTTTCGGCTGTACCAGGCAGCGTTTTTCAAGCAGTGATAAGGTTTTATTGCTTGTATCCTACCTCACCAAAAGATATGTTTTTCTTTCCATTTTTGGAAGTCTGATAATAATTTATTTACTAAAGAATTGTAATTGCCCTTGAAGAGGATGTTTTGTTTAGTTGAGAGGTAGATCCCTAGGTATTTGGTGCTTTAAGGGGCATATCGTTTTTAACATATGCAGATCATTTGGAGGGAGATTAATATTAAGATATCTGATTTAATGTAGTTTATAAGGAAATTGGAAAACTGTCAGAAAGTGTTCTTTAAGAACTTCAGGGATTGACTAAAATGGGGAAGAAAGGGTTAGTAAGACGTTGTCTGCATACATCGCTACTTTAAACTCTTGTGAACCAAGGGGTATGCCTTTAATATTACAGTTTTGTCTAATATGTGCTGCGAGTACTTCCATTGTTAGTATGAAGTGGTTAGGGGAGAGTGGACAGCCTTGATGGGTTCCGTTGCTAATGTTAAATAGTTAGGAGAGGGTGCCATTGGTTTTGATTATTGCTGTTGGAAAAGAGTACAGACTAAATACTCTATGAATCATTTTGGGTCCAAACCCGAAAAACCTCCAGAGTGTAGAGGAAGAAGGACCAACTTGTACGGTCAAACGCTTTTTTATAGTCTGTTGCTATTAAGACTGATTTAATGCCTTTCTGGTTAGCATATGATATTAAGGTATGTGCTCTAATGGTGTTATCACAAGCCTTGCGGTGTAGTATGAAGCTCACCTGGTCCACATAGATTAGGTTGTTGGGTACAGAATTAATACTATTTGCCAGCAGTTTTTCAAAGATCTTTATGTCAGTATGAGTATTTAGTATGGAAAAAGGTCTGTAACTACCTTGCTCATCTAGGGGCTTGTCGTGCTTGGGAAGTAAGGTTATGCTTCTAAGAGTGTTGGGGTTGCTTTGAAAGGCAGTTAAGAAATGTGGGGTTAAAATATTTTTGAAGGTTTTGTAATATAGGTTGGTTAAGCCATCGGGACCTTCCCTAAAGGGAAAGTGACTGATGACTTTGGCGATTTCCTGAGCTGTGAAGGGTTCCTCTATTTTTTTGTTTAGATTTAGGGGTATCGTAGGTAGGTTTTCTGTCTCAATATAGGTTTTAGTGAGATCATCTCTATTTTGCAGTTGGGTTGTTAGTAAATTATATAATTGCCTATAAAAGTGTCTGAATACTTCCGCTATTTCAGCACTATTCTGAGTATAGCATGTATCGTGCTTCTTCATGTTGTAGATGTGGGCTTGGAGTGTTCTTTTTTAAGGGCTCTGGCTAATAGAGCGCCTGTCCTATTTCCTTCGTAGAAGTATAACTTCTTAAGGTATATGGCTTTTTTTATGTGCTTCTTTGGATAATAGGGTTTGGAGATCTACTCTGGCTTTCTGAAGTTGTATGAATAACTGGGTATTTTGAGGGTGGTGTTTATGTGCTATTTCTAATGACCTTATGGAGGTTATCAGAGAATTTAACTGTTTCTGATACTGTTTTTTTAAAATAGATTTTTGTTTGAAGCATTCTCCCCTAAAAACTGCTTTTTGGGTTTCCCAATTGAGTATTTTGTAGGCTTTAATCTCCTAACCCCCCCCCCCCCCCAATAACTGTATGAGGTTTGATAAGGTGATTATTGATGGTTACCATTTATTAGGCCTTAATCAACTAACCACCCCACACCTGTATGAGGGTTGATTGGGTGATTAGGGCATCTTAGGGGTTAATAGTTCATTTATCTACAATTTTTGTTAAATTATGCATTCTTATGCACTGTTGTATATAAATTATACTGTATTTTTCTTGTGTTTTTTATTTTAAATATAAATATATATATATATATATATATATATATATATAAAGTATATAAAGTATATTCATGTTAAAAAAGGCAAAAGTATTACAATTGTTTTATTGCACAACAGGCATGCAGTTATGTGATACTATAATTATAATACAACTGTCTTTTATAACATAAATATCTATTTTAAATATATATATATATATATATATATATATATATATATATATATATATATATACAATATTAAATGCATCAAGCAGGAATATCTACATTTTAATTTATATATCTAATACTAAACCCAAATTATTTATTTAATGATTCAGGTAGAGCATGCAGTTTTAGGCGCCTTTCTAATTTACTCCTACTATCATTTTTCTTCATTCTCTTGCTATAATTATTTAAAATGCAGGAATTTAAAGCTTAGAAGTCTGCCTATTTTAGGTTCAGCTATGAAAAACTTTAACGGAACTTGATCTTGTCTTTAGCACTAATCAGTGCGAATTTTGCAAACGTATTTACAGGCTTTAGATATGTTGTACCTGATTTTAACAGTATTCAAACCTGGATAAAAGTCTTGGATAAAGTCCCAATAAGGCCTCTGTTCTTGACAGAGAGTACTTTAGTAAAAAGTACAAATAGTAGAAATTATTCTGGCTGCATATGGTCAGACATCATGTTATGTGCTAAATCCTTTTAGTTTCTCTTTTTCTTTTACAGACAGTCTGCAGTCTTTCTATAATCTATCTATCTAATCTATCTAATCCATCCATCTATCTATCTATCTATCTATCTATCTAATCTGTGTGTGTTTATGTCTATATATCTATCTAATCTACCTATCTATCTATCTGTCTATCATCTATCTATCTATCTAATCTGTGTGTGTGTATGTCTATATATCTATCTAATCTACCTATCTATCTATCTATCTATCTATCTAATCTGTATGTGTTTATGTCTATATATCTATCTAATCTACCTATCTATCTATCTATCTATCTAATCTGTATGTGTTTATGTCTATATATCTATCTAATCTACCTATCTATCTATCTATCTATCTATCTATCTATCTATCTATCTATCATCTATCTATCTATCTATCTATCTATCATCTATCTATCTATCTATCTATCTATCTATCTATCTATCTATCTATCTAATCTGTGTGTGTGTATGTCTATATATCAATCTAATCCATCTATCTATCTATCTATCTATCTATCTATCTATCTATCTATCTAATCTTCTGTATGTGTGTCTGTCTATCTATCTATCTATCTATCTATCTATCAATTGATCTATCTAGATCTATCTGTCTGTCTCTTTAAGGAAATATACAAATAAATCTTGTGAGATAATGTTGAAATCTTACAATATTATAGTGAAATCCCACAAGGTCACAGTAAAGCACCTCCATGCTGAAACCATTGTTTTCTTCTCTGCTGAGGCCAAGGAGGGATAGTTATCAATAGGTCACTAGAATGTGCAACCAATCACTGTATATAATATAGCTGTGTTAAAGGGATAGAAAAGTAAACATTGAAATGTGCATTAGCACCCTCAGAGCATATGTGCGTATGCCACTGAAAAACAATAATAGCATATGCTAGAAGCATTTTTCCAATTGAAGTATATTGCACAAATGCTTCTATTTAAACTTGAAATGTGCTCGTGCACATATCAATTTTGACCTGTTTATCTCTTTGAAGGGACATGAAACCCAACATTTTTCTTTCATGATTCAGATAGAGAATACAATTTTAAACAACTTTCCAATTTACTTCTATCATTTAATTTGCTTCCTGCTCTTCTTATCCTTTGCTAAAAGCTTTATCTAGGAAACCTCAGGGGCAGCAGAGAACCTAGGTTCTAGCTGTTGATTGGTAGCTGCATATATATATATATTGATTGTGATTGGCTCACCCATAAGTTCAGTTAGAACCCATTAGTGCATTGCTGCTACTTCAACAAATGATACCAAGTGAATGAAACAAATTAGAAAATAGAAGTAAATTAGAAAGTTGTTTAAAATTGTATTCTCTATCTGAATCATGAAAGAAAAAAATTGGGTTTCATGTCCCTTTAAGTTTGGAGTCTGCACTTCCAGTTTTACCAGGAATTGGAAATCCCACAATGTTTAGAAATGAAAGAAAAAGGAGACAAATTAAAAAATTACATTATTTTGCAAAGTAACTTACTATATATACTTTAACATTTTATATTACAATCTAAAAATGTACCTTTTAATAAAGAAATAAAAAAACAATACGCTGATTTTATTTTATTCTTTATTAGCGATATAAGCAATACCATATATGATTCTATTTGCAATTTATTTTATTAAACAAGTAAAATGACAAGTTATTGAACATATTTAATATAACACATTTTTTTTTTGTCAAAAACAATATACGTTATCAGTCTCTATATAGTAAAAAAAAAATCCATGCAGTAGAATTGCATAAGTAACAATAAAAAGACAATGATTTAACACCTACTCTGAATTTCACATATTTTTTTATCTCATTTTCCGCCCCCCTGTACCATGTGACAGACATCAACCAATCACAGACTAGAATACGCATACCCTGTGAGCTTGTGCACATGCTCAGCAGAATCTTGTTTTCCAGAAAGTGTGTATATAAAAAGTGTACAAAATGTGATAATCGAAATAAATTGGAAAGTGTCTTAAAACTGCTGTTCTATCTGAATCCTAAAAGATAATTTTGACTTGAGTGTCCCTTTAATAACTAAACAAATGAAATGAAAAAGATTAACTAAATTGCAGTTCTGTAAGTTACTTATATGCATTGCAGATGTTTAGCCAGGTTTAGTCTAATGTAAAACAAAAACGTTCTCTTATAACAAATATTGCATTGCAGTGAAATAAAGAAACATGTTGTGCAAAGGGTTAAATTATAGCAAAACGAGTTTACTTCCGTATTCTATGAAACGATTGAACCTATAATCACTAACATGAGAGCTTATTCTCTAGCAAGATAATCTTTTACTAACCCTTTTTCCGGAATCTGACTTATTAATTATAGCAGAGATAAATTATGCCCACATTCATAAAATAGGCTCTTCAAGCAAACAGTTCGGGATTGGATAGATTATTCTTTTTTTTTTCTTTTTAATAAAACTTGCTGACTAGTATACAAAAGCTCCAATGCCCATTAATGGAACACTAAACCCAACATTTTTCGTTTATGAATCAGATAGAGCATACGATTTGAATCAACTTTCTAATTTACGATCTATCTATCTATCTATCTATCTATCTATCTATCTATCTATCTATCTATCTATCTATCTATATATCTATCTGTCTGTCTGTCTGTCTGTATGTCTGTCTAATCTATCTATCTATCTATCATCTATCATCTATCTATCTATCTATCTATCTATCTATCTGTCTGTCTGTCTGTCTGTCCTATCTATCTATCTGTCTGTCTGTCTCTCTGTCTGTCTGTATGTATGTCTAATCTATCTATCTATCTATCATCTATCTATCATCTATCTATCTATCTATCTATCTATCTATCTATCTGTCTGTCTGTCTGTCTGTCTGTCTGTCTGTCTGTCTGTCCTATCTATCTATCTATCTATCTGTCTGTCTGTCTAACCTTTTTGAGTTAAGAATAGAAAATGTTTGCTTTTCAAACACAATAAATTTCATTTAAAACACAAATGCATCTGACAACTAATACATACATTAAATATATAAATATATATATATATATATATATATATATATATATATATATATAGACTATACTGCTTGTGTTTATCAAATAGCATTTACCTGTAATGTACTTTTGTTAGTGATTAATACATAATACAACACTTAATTGTGTACCAATAACTTGATACACACTATATTGAGGCATGTATAGATATTTTTAAGTGGGCAGAAACGGTTTCCTTACGCCTAAATTTAAAGTGTGATTTTTAAGAACGCTTTTAATAACTGAATAGAAAAAAAAAACAGCAAAAAAGATTGTTTTGTCTCAAATGTACAATTTTAAATTATTGGCCCTAATGCTAATCCAATATGAAAAAAATATTCTAAATAAAAAGTGTTTTAGAAGCCTGGTATAGTTTATAGGCAAATAAATAGTTTTAGCATAATTAGGAGAAACATCTATATTTAAAAGTGTATAAAAAAAGATTTACTGATTTTCCAGTTCTTGTCTTCTGTCATAATTAAGGTATTTCTAACCTACATTCAATTTCAGGTCACAGAGCTCACTCAGATATTCTTCATTATATGGATCAAGCTTTAAGGCTTTCTCATAACATTCAATTGCATCCATTTTTTTCTGATTGACCTTATAAATGAACCCGAGCAAACTAAATCCATAGGCACCCGTAGCATTTCTTTCCACCATTTTATTTGCTAACTTTTTCAAAGCATTTTCACATTTCTGTTTTAAAAATGTATTTTCTGGTATGTTTAGCCCTTCTTTATAATGTTTTATAGCATCAGCTTCTGACCTTCTGCCATATTCTTGAAACTGCGCATAACTGAAATGGAGTTGCTGCTTTTCTTCTGCTGTAAGATATTTAATGCTGAAAGCTTTTTGGAATGTTTCTTCTGCTTTGTCATATTCCTTTGCTTCTTTATACATATTTGCTAAATCATTGAATGCAAATACAAAAGTTTTTTTATGCTCTAAGGCTATTTCAAAATGAAATATGGCATTTTTTATAAGTCTGTTTATTTCCTCGTTATTGGAAACGTCATAATGTCTCCGTCCCTTTGCAGTTTTCAATTGGATCATTTTTTGCCTGTAGCACAATCCTATTTGATGATGAAGAAATCCAGAATTAGGTAATAAGTTTACAGCTGTCTTTAAAACACGAAGAGCTTCATCAATCATTCCTTCCTTCCTGTAAAATTTAGCAGCATAGCGAAGTAAATATGGGAGATTTGGCGTTTGCTCAAGAGCTTCTTCAATGCATTTTCGTGCCTCTTTATTTTGCTTTAACTCCTGAAGTTTCAAGCCAAGAAGTGCCTTCACCACAGAATTCTTGGGATTTAGTTCTATAGCTCGTTTCAACAATGGTAAAGACTCCTCGCTGGTGTTTGGATATAGACTTCTATCAATAACTTCCATACGATACACTACGGTTGCATAGCCTGTGTTCCACTCAGGATCATCTGGTTCAGTCTCAAGAGCCTTCTTAAAGCACTCTTTAGATTCTTCATAGGCTTTTGCAGAAAATTTCAGCAGAGACCATCCCTGTTCACCATATAGATCAGATAACTCAATATTATCTTGGAATGAAAATTTATATTCTTTGTAAATACTTTTTACCTTCTCTAAGTAGATTTTAGATTTTTCATCCTCCCCCATCATAAAGTAGACCCAAGCATAGTTAGCATAGGTCACAAGGTATTTACTGTTTGTTTTATCCAAATATGCCTCACAAATCATCTCTTCAGCTTTTTCTAAATGAGAAATGGCTTCTGGGTAATCACCATTCAGATGTTTTATATAACCTAATAAATTGTGAACCATGTGTTTATTCTTAGAATAGGACAATTCCAGCTGATCATATAATCTTTCTTCTATCTCATCAATTTCACAGTTCTTTTCCTTTAATGCCCAAGTAAAATGGCACTTCAGCTGTAAGAGTTGAAGCTTTAAAGTATTTTTTGACATTTCACTATAAAAGGAAAAAAAAAAGGAATTAGTTATCTGAAACTCCAGTTAAACTCCAGTTAAACTCCAGTTAAAATGATGCTATCAAACACTTAAGGCATGATGAACAAATTATTTATTTTGCGATGCAGGTGTCTCTCTTTCACATCCAGAACTCTGCATAGCAAGATTAACATCTCTCAAGCTAAAATTTTCCTTTCTAAATTTGTTTGAGGAATCTAACAGTACTAACAAGACATCTTAGATAATCTAGGCAGAGAAATATACTTTATATCAGGTCCTTAGCACAGTGTTTGTCAACTCCATCCCTAAAGGCACATTAGGGGGTCTGATTTTGATATCTGAACTAGGCCTCGATCACATACTTTGCGACGTGTGCAAAAAATAGCGTTGCCAAATTTTTGTCTAATTGAGCGATCACAAACCCGTTGCAGCAGACAAGTTATGCGCATATATATTTCAAACACGTTGTGCGCATTTTTTACTCCCATAAACTAACATAAAACATTGCCAGTCGGTATCACAAATGCAGCGCAAGGACTTACGTGTGCAGAATGGAGATATTTTATTCCACTTTCAGCTCGCCACACATAGGAAGGCGCAGCAGCCCTTGCACACAGTATAAAAGAATTGTAACTCCCTGGAAGCTTTAACAAACACCTAACACATGCACAATATCAACCCCTAAACCACCTTCCCCCTAACATCTCAATCACTAATAAAAGTTATTAACCCCTAAACTGCCATCCCCTCACATTGCAAGTTTTAAATAAACATGTAAACCCCTAATTCACCATCCCCAAACATTGCTAACACCTAAACTATTAACCCCTGATATGGCCTTCCCCCACATCGCTTAAACCTAATTTAACTATTAACCTCTAATCCACTATAAACAAAAAGGCAGCACTCCAGAGTATTGCAAATAAAAAGGATATTTAATCCAGAGTCCATACAAATACAAACACACACACAGAGGTAGGAGGTAAGAGGGGGGCGTGTCCTTACGCGTTTCGTGCCTCCAGGCACTTAGTCATAGGATATTAGCCTGTTGTGCACGACCTGACTATATTCCAACCTGAACCAATCACATCTGTGAATCAGGTCTGGAAATAATCAGGTAAGTGCAAAAGAGGCCAAGGCAATTTAAAAAAAAAGGTAGTATCCAAGGTCTAAACAAATCCCTAGCATTCTCTCTAATTAGAAAAGAAATAACTAGGAATTTATAGTGTAACAATCAGCATTTTAAATCTTACAGATCTATTAAGTGTCATTTAAATATTTACCAGTATTCAGTTGAAACATATAAAAAATTATATACAAAAGACATGATAAAATATGATGAATATGTAAGCATTCTAGGTTGGGATAAGCAAAGACACATGATAAAGAAGTATTTTTTGTGTTACAGCTTAGTTCAATCTGTAAATAAACTAATGTCCCATTCCTTGTTTAAGCCCTGTGGTTCCCTAGTGCACAATGTAAAAATCCAAAACAATTCTTTCTTTGTCAGAATATTGAATTTATTGCCACCCCTGGGTGGCAGGAACACTTTATCAATGGCTTTTACATTAATATTGGGAACATTAGTAAAGTGGTACCAATTAAAGTGGTTTGCAACACTGGATGTCTTTACATAATTTTTAATATCTCTTTTATGTTCCCCCACTCGTTTTCTCAGGGTACGTGAGGTCTGACCCACATATTGAACCCCACAAAAGTTGCACTGCAACAGATAAATGACAAAGGTTGAGAAGCAATTGATATGGTAATTGATTCTATAACTCAAACCAGTTACAAAACTACTAAAGCTGTCACCACCAGAGACAACTTCACATGTGCCACAATTTGGTGACAAACAGCAGAAGGTACCCTTGCGGTCCAACCAATTCTTCTTCTTCCTGTCAGAGTGAGTAGACACCATACTTGGCGCCAGCATATTTCCCTATGTGGGCGCTTTCTTAGAAACAAATTTTATACAGCTCAGATATGGTTTTAATATCTCATCACCCTCCAGGAGAGTAAGGTTCCTCTTTAGGATTTTACAGATTTCATGAAATTGTGAGGAATACTGTGTTGAAAAAACTATTGAATCTGAGAAACCATCTTTCTTTGTATTTATATTTCTCTTGTTTCTTCGTACACAGTCCTCCTCTCTTATCTCTGAAAGACTTTTTTCTAAAGATTTCAAATTATAGCCTCTTGCCTGAAGTCTGTATTTAAGCTCAACAGCCTGTTTCTCAAATGATACATCCCTTGTTGCATTCCTTCGTAGACAAAGAAACTGACTTCTGGGTAAAGACTTAATCAAGTGTCTGGGGTGACACGAGGTGGCATGCAAGATTGTGTTCCCCGCTGTCGGCTTCCTATATGTGTCAGTAAATATACTGGCATTTTGTACACAACCGACCAGATTTAAATCTAAATATTGGGCTTCACTCAAATGCATGCCACCCGTGAACCCCAGACTGAGTTCATTATTATTGATGTACTTCAGAAAATCCTCAAAAACAAAATCCCCCTTGACAACAAAGATCAAATAATCTATATAACGCATATATAGATGAATATTGTCCCTGAAGGGGTTGTTCACATTGTAGATTGCGTCGAGCTCCCACCACCCCATAAACAAATTAGCAAATGGCCCCCATCGCTGTTCCACACGTTTGCAAAAAATATTCGTTGTCAAACATAAAAAAATTATGGGATAGCAGGAACCCGACACAATCACAAATAAAAGCACAAAAGACATCAGAATAGTCAGTCCTGGTTCTGAGAAAAAACTCAATTGCCTTTATTCCTAAAGCATGGGGGATGTTGGAATACAATGATACCACATCTATCACCACCCACCCATACCCTTCACACCACTCAACACTCTCAAGGAGTGTAATCAAATGACCAGAATCCCTGAGAAAGCTGCTCAAGCCTTGTACCAAGGGCTGTAAAACAGAGTCCACCCATTGGGACAATGGTTCGAATAACGAACCAATGCCCGATATAATTGGGCATCCAGGAGGATTGACTAAATCCTTGTGGGTCTTGGGTAGGTGGTGAAAGATGGGCATCACAGGGAATGCTGGAATTAATGACATCCTATCCCTATCTCTAAAAATACCAATAGATATTCCCTCATCCACCAGCTTCTCCAATTTCTTCTTAAAGGCTCCTGTTGGATTTGAGCTCAAGGCTCTATAGGTTACTCCATCTGTCAATTGCCTTTTTGCCTCTCTCACATAATCTATCTTATTCATAACCACGACATTGCCACCCTTATCAGAAGAGCGGATGACAATGTCATGGTTATCACGCAATTGTTTTATTGCCAGAGTTTCCTTGTAATTGAGATTACCATGTACTCGCCTGGTATTTTGAGAATTTAAATTCTGACTGAATTCAATAATTTCTTGTTCAACTTTCTTTTGAAATGAGTTTAAATACATTACCCTGGATTGTGCAGGATAAAAATCCTTTGTAACCTTCTTTGGTTTGGTGATTCTCTGATCTCTGAGATCCATATCACCAGGATCCAAATCTCTCAATGTTTCTAGGACCACTCTGTCACCAAAATCAAAACCTATATCTGTAAGACCAGGAGTTTGTATATGACAAAACTCATCTCTATCACTAGACTCTTTACTGTCATCTACGTGTGTAGATACATCTACATATGAGGTATCCTCTATACCATCCTGTGCATGAAAAAATCTCTTCAATGCCAGTTTGCGTACAAATCTGTTTATGTCAATAAGAGTGGGAAAAACAGTAAATTCATGTGTCGGTGCAAACCCCAAACCTTTTGATAATACACTGATATGTTCATTACTGAGGTCAAAATTAGACAAATTTAATACAGTCAGTTTTGAGCTTCTCCTTTCTTCTCCTATGACCTGCTCTTCTCGTCTTTTTCCCTTCTTGCCTAAAGGGACCCCTGTGTTTTTAACTTTAGGGCGCACTATTGCTTCTTCTTCAGTTCCTCTGCTTCCGGATACCTGCAAAGACAAAGAGGGTTGGGGAGAGAGGGAAGAAGAGGAGGAAGAAGAAGAGTTCACATCACTGCTGTCTGTATTAACAGAATTTGGCTCTGATGTTTCGGCCTCTGTTGAAGAAAAATTGACTTTACGGCTACTTTGACTTTTTTTCAAGATAGACTTTGGTTCTGGAATTGGAGTGGAGGTCTTCATCCAGTGTCCCTTCTTTTTGTCTTTTTCCTTTTTAGAAGAGTGGGCCACGAAATCTTCATTCTTATTAACTTGTTCTGCTCCCTTAGATGATGTTTCATCCATAGATTTTTTGCTGTTGTTTAACTTTTTATTATTAGCACCTCCTGTGAAACGTCTCCTCCTACTCACAAATCTTGACCAATCGTATACCTTGTTATTCATGTAATCCTCCAGGTCACGATTATATTTGCGACCCTTTACTGTAGCCAATTCATCATCAGATTTTTTTACTCTCGTTTTCATCTGTGTCTTTAAATCTCTATATTTTTCATCAGTCTTGTGTGACTTTAATTCACATCTCAAACTTTGTATGCGTTCCTTTAGTGAAGTTCTTTTCATATTTTTGCTTTTTACCAGGATATTTAACAGTGTAATTGAGCACAGAGTCAATGCATCTTTCCATTCTTTTATTAAGGATTCATCCTCTAGATCATATGAGGGAAACTTCTTTATTCTCAATCCCCTTGGGATCCTGTTAGCATTGATGTAATGCTCAAAAGCCACTGTATCCCACATCAGGCGCAAATCTGTTATTAAGAGTCTTTCTAACTGTTTAAATAAACTGGTAAGATCTTTGCTGACTGTGTCACTGTTAGTTGAAAAGATCTTTTCAAAAAAGTCCTTGCGATTCTCCAAATTAAAAATCGTTTTATTCAAACTAATAGCCCCCTCCTCCATATTACTGTGTGTGTGTATAGGCAATACAAAAACTTTCACGTGAACTCCTTCACCAAACTAGCTCAAAATATTCACTTGCAATGAAAAAATAGCCGTGATTATGATACAGCTTTCTGTTATATAATGTTTGCAATCAAGAATCAAGGTAATATTCTCACTGAATATTCATGTGATTTTATTATTACTGTTATTTTTTGTTAATGCTATTGTTTTTAGGAATACTCGTCTTGAACCTCCTAAAATTGCATTTAACAGTAAAGGTTATGCTGTATTAAATTTGTCTAATTTTGACCTCAGTAATGAACATATCAGTGTATTATCAAAAGGTTTGGGGTTTGCACCGACACATGAATTTACTGTTTTTCCCACTTTTATTGACATAAACAGATTTGTACGCAAACTGGCATTGAAGAGATTTTTTCATGCACAGGATGGTATAGAGGATACCTCATATGTAGATGTATCTACACACGTAGATGACAGTAAAGAGTCTAGTGATAGAGATGAGTTTTGTCATATACAAACTCCTGGTCTTACAGATATAGGTTTTGATTTTGGTGACAGAGTGGTCCTAGAAACATTGAGAGATTTGGATCCTGGTGATATGGATCTCAGAGATCAGAGAATCACCAAACCAAAGAAGGTTACAAAGGATTTTTATCCTGCACAATCCAGGGGAATGTATTTAAACTCATTTCAAAAGAAAGTTGAACAAGAAATTATTGAATTCAGTCAGAATTTAAATTCTCAAAATACCAGGCGAGTACATGGTAATCTCAATTACAAGGAAACTCTGGCAATAAAACAATTGCGTGATAACCATGACATTGTCATCCGCTCTTCTGATAAGGGTGGCAATGTCGTGGTTATGAATAAGATAGATTATGTGAGAGAGGCAAAAAGGCAATTGACAGATGGAGTAACCTATAGAGCCTTGAGCTCAAATCCAACAGGAGCCTTTAAGAAGAAATTGGAGAAGCTGGTGGATGAGGGAATATCTATTGGTATTTTTAGAGATAGGGATAGGATGTCATTAATTCCAGCATTCCCTGTGATGCCCATCTTTCACCACCTACCCAAGACCCACAAGGATTTAGTCAATCCTCCTGGACGCCCAATTATATCGGGCATTGGTTCATTATTCGAACCATTGTCCCAATGGGTGGACTCTGTTTCACAGCCCTTGGTACAAGGCTTGAGCAGCTTTCTCAGGGATTCTGGTCATTTGATTACACTCCTTGAGAGTGTTGAGTGGTGTGAAGGGTATGGGTGGGTGGTGATAGATGTGGTATCATTGTATTCCAACATCCCCCATGCTTTAGGAATAAAGGCAATTTAGTTTTTTCTCAGAACCAGGACTGACTATTCTGATGTCTTTTGTGCTTTTATTTGTGATTGTGTCGGGTTCCTGCTATCCCATAATTTTTTTATGTTTGACAACGAATATTTTTTGCAAACGTGTGGAACAGCGATGGGGGCCATTTGCTAATTTGTTTATGGGGTGGTGGGAGCTCGACGCAATCTACAATGTGAACAACCCCTTCAGGGACAATATTCATCTATATATGCGTTATATAGATGATTTGATCTTTGTTGTCAAGGGGGATTTTGTTTTTGAGGATTTTCTGAAGTACATCAATAATAATGAACTCAGTCTGGGGTTCACGGGTGGCATGCATTTGAGTGAAGCCCAATATTTAGATTTAAATCTGGTCGGTTGTGTACAAAGTGCCAGTATATTTACTGACACATATAGGAAGCCGACAGCGGGGAACACAATCTTGCATGCCACCTCGTGTCACCCCAGACACTTGATTAAGTCTATACCCAGAAGTCAGTTTCTTCGTCTACGAAGGAATGCGACAAGGGATGTATCATTTGAGAAACAGGCTGTTGAGCTTAAATACAGACTTCAGGCAAGAGGCTATAATTTGAAATCTTTAGAAAAAAGTCTTTCAGAGATAAGAGAGGAGGACTGTGTACGAAGAAACAAGAGAAATATAAATACAAAGAAAGATGGTTTCTCAGATTCAATAGTTTTTTCAACACAGTATTCCTCACAAGTTCATGAAATCTGTAAAATCTGTAAAATCCTAAAGAGGAACCTTACTCTCCTGGAGGGTGATGAGATATTAAAACCATATCTGAGCTGTATAAAATTTGTTTCTAAGAAAGCGCCCACATTGGGAAATATGCTGGCGCCAAGTATGGTGTCTACTCACTCTGACAGGAAGAAGAAGAATTGGTTGGACCGCAAGGGTACCTTCTGCTGTTTGTCACCAAATTGTGGCACATGTGAAGTTGTCTCTGGTGGTGACAGCTTTAGTAGTTTTGTAACTGGTTTGAGTTATAGAATCAATTACCATATCAATTGCTTCTCAACCTTTGTCATTTATCTGTTGCAGTGCAACTTTTGTGGGGTTCAATATGTGGGTCAGACCTCACGTACCCTGAGAAAACGAGTGGGGGAACATAAAAGAGATATTAAAAATTATGTAAAGACATCCAGTGTTGCAAACCACTTTAATTGGTACCACTTTACTAATGTTCCCAATATTAATGTAAAAGCCATTGATAAAGTGTTCCTGCCACCCAGGGGTGGCAATAAATTCAATATTCTGACAAAGAAAGAATTGTTTTTACATTGTGCACTAGGGAACCACAGGGCTTAAACAAGGAATGGGACATTAGTTTATTTACAGATTGAACTAAGCTGTAACACAAAAAATACTTCTTTATCATGTGTCTTTGTTTATCCCAACCTAGAATGCTTACATATTCATCATATTTTATCATGTCTTTTGTATATAATTTTTTATATGTTTCAACTGAATACTGGTAAATATTTAAATGACACTTAATAGATCTGTAAGATTTAAAATGCTGATTGTTACACTATAAATTCCTAGTTATTTCTTTTCTAATTAGAGAGAATGCTAGGGATTTGTTTAGACCTTGGATACTACCTTTTTTTTTTTTAAATTGCCTTGGCCTCTTTTGCACTTACCTGATTATTTCCAGACCTGATTCACAGATGTGATTGGTTCAGGTTGGAATATAGTCAGGTCGTGCACAACAGGCTAATATCCTATGACTAAGTGCCTGGAGGCACGAAACGCGTAAGGACACGCCCCCCTCTTACCTCCTACCTCTGTGTGTGTGTTTGTATTTGTATGGACTCTGGATTAAATATCCTTTTTATTTGCAATACTCTGGAGTGCTGCCTTTTTGTTTATATTGGTTATCCCGGGGAGGCTTGGTCCCCATTTGTGCCTGCACCCTTCAGTGACTCCAAAAGCTCTGTGTCACAACTTTGACCTCATATGCGTGTGCATCTCACAGCACCGGAAGTCTGAACCCGGCGTCTGTATAACTCACCCGGCAGGTCCGCCTGAAGCTACGCCGCCACCCTCACAAGCTCTAATCCACTATCCCTCCACAACTCAAAGTATTAAAGTAATAACTAAGCCCCCTAACCTGACACCCCACAATTAAAATACACTTAAATAAAATGAATACACTTAAATAAAATTAAAATGATACTAACTACCTTAAAAATAAAAAAAATACCAAAAATAAAAAAACTAAATTACAAACAAAAAACTAACATTACAGAAAATAAAAACCTAACATTACTAAAAATAATAAATCCTAACATAACCAAAAAAATATAAAAAAACTGCCATTACAAAAAAACACTAAAATTACACAAAATAAAAAAGCTAACATAACAAAAAATAACTAACAAAATTATCCAAAAAAAAGTTATTCCTATTCTAATACCCCGTTTTGAAAAAAAAAACACTGCAAAATAAATCTAGAAATAAACTACCAATAGCCCTTAAAATGGCCTTTTGTAGGGCATTGCACTAAAAATAACAGCTCTTTTGCAAAAAAAGAAAATACATTACCCCCTAACATTACAACCCTCAACCCCAAAAAATAAAAAAAATAAAGTAATTAAAAAAAACCCCAATGTAACTATTGCCCCGAAAAGGGCATAAAGGGCATTTGAATTGGGCATTGCCCTTAAAAAGGCATTCAGCTCTTTTTCTGCCCATTAAAAAAAAGCCCTAAACTAAACCCCCCCCCAAAAAAAACAAGAAACCTAACACTAACCCCAAACTTGGTACTCACTATTGATGAAGGGCGGCGATCCATCTTCATCCCAGCTGCGAAAGATCTTCATCACAGCGGCGAAACATCTTCATTCATCACGGGACCATCTTCTATCTTCATCCCGGTGACGGAGGCTGCGGCTGCAAGGTCATCTGCAACGTCAGTCCTCATCTTTATCCAGGCAACATCGAGGTCCTCTTCATGTGATCCCCAGCCACACACTGAAGATTGAATGCAAGGTACCCCTTTTATATAGGGGTACCCTTGCATTTCTATTGGCTGACTTGATTCTTCAAATTCAAATTGAATTAAATAGGACTGTATTGGTACATTGGGTTGGTGTTGCCTGGATGAAGATGAGGACCGACGTTGCAGATTACCTTGCCACAGCAGCCTCTGCTACTGGAATGAAGATAGAAGATGGTCCAGCGGTGGATAAATATGTTTTGCCACCGTGATGATGATGGGTTGCCGCCCTTCATCAATAGTGAGTACCAGTTTTGGGGTTAGTGTTAGGGTTTTTTAGGTGTTTTTTTTTTTTTAAGATTAGGGCTTTTTTATTTTTAATGGGCAGAAAAATAACTGAATACCCTTTAAAGGGCAAGGCCCATCCAAATGCCCTTTTTGGGGAAAAGGGTAGATTAGGGTTTTTTAGTTAGGTTTTTTTATTTTAAGGGCTATTGGTAGTTTATTTCTAGATAGTGTTTTGTTTATTTTAGGGTGAGTTTTTTTTTAAACGGGGTATTAGAATAGGAATAACGTTTTTTATTTTGGATAATTTAGTTTGTTATTTTTTGTAAGGGTAGATTTTTTTTATTTTCTGTACTGTTAGGGTTTATTATTATTTGTAAGGGTAGGTTTTATTTATTTTCTGTACTGTTAGTGTTTTCTGGTAATGTAGATATTTTTATTTTGTGTATTTATTTTTTTAGGTAGTTAGTATATTTTTTATTTAATTTAAGTGTATTTTAATTGGGGTTAAGTTAGGTTTGGGAGCTTAGTTATTAATTTAATACTTTGCGTTGTGGGGTGGTGGTGGTTTTTCTGTGTTAATAGTTTAATTAGGTACTTTGTGTTGTGCGGGGATGGCGGTTTAGGGTTAATAGTTTAATTAGGTCAATTGCATAGTGGGGGATGGCGTTTTAGGGGTTAATACATTTTCTAAGTGATTGTGAAGTGGGGGGCGGCGGTTTAGGGGTTAATATGTTTATTAAGTAGTTGCGATGTGGGCGGATGGCGGTTTATGGGTTAATAGTTATTTTATATTATATTTATATTTAGCAACTTTTAAATAACATATTAACCCATAATCCACCATCCCCCCACATCGCTAACACCTAATTAAACTATTAACTTCTAATCTGCAATCCCCCCACATCACTAACACCTAATTAAACTATTAACCTCTAATCCGCCTTCCCCCCACATCGCTAACACCTAATTAAACTATTAACCCCTAATCCGCAATCCCCCCACAACGCAAAGTATTAAACTAATAACTAAGCCCCCTACCCTAACACCCCCTAGCTTAACCCCAATTAAAATACACTTAAATAAAATTAAAAATATACTAACTACCTTAAAAATATTTTTTTTACCAAAAAATAAAAAAAATTACAAAAAAAACATAACATTACAGAAAATAAAAAAACTAACATAACTAGAAATAAGAAATCCTAACATTACCAAAAAAATTAAAAAAAACTACCATTACAATAAAACACTAAAATTACAAAAAATAAAAAAGCTAACATTACAAAAAATAACTAACAAAACTATCCAAAATAAAAAAGTTATTCCTATTTTAATAACCCTAATTAAAAAAAAAAACACCCCAAAATAAAAAAAACTGTAATCTAGAAATGAACTACTAATAGTACTTTAAATGGCCTTTTGTAGGGCATTGCCCTAAAGTTAACAGCTCTTTTGCAAACAAAATAAAGACATTACCACCTAACTTTATAACCCCCCACCCCCCCCAACCCCCAAAAAATAAAAAATAAAATAACTAAAAAAAACTAAGCTACCTATTCCCCTGAAAAGGTCATTTGGATGGGAATTGCCCTTAAAAGGACATTCAGATATTTTTCTGCCCATTAAAAAGAAAAAAAGCCCTAATCTCAAAAAAATAAACACTCCAAAAAACCCCCCAAAAATGTAACACTATCCCCAAAATTGGTACTCATCATTGATGAAGGGTGGCGATCCATCTTCATACTGGCGGCGAAACATCTTCATCCATTGCGGGACCATCTTCTATCTTCATCCCAGTGGCGGAGGCTGCAGCGGCGAGGTCATCTGTGACA
Source organism: Bombina bombina (assembly GCF_027579735.1). NCBI lineage: Eukaryota > Metazoa > Chordata > Amphibia > Anura > Bombinatoridae > Bombina > Bombina bombina. The sequence goes on from NC_069507.1 coordinate 69,126,487, forward strand.
TCAGTCCATTGCTGAAGAGCTGGTGACCCATCTTTATCACAAAACATCTTCATCCACTGCGGGACCATCTTCTATCTTCATCCCGGTGGTAAAGGCTGCGGTGGTGCATTCATCTGCGATGTCGGTCCTCTTCTTTATCCAGGTGACACAGAGGTCCTCTTCATGTGATCCCCAGCCACACAATGAAGATTGAATGCAAGGTACCCCTTTTATACAGGGGTACCCTTGCATTTCTATTGGCTGACTTGATTCTTCAAATTCAAATCAGCCAATAGGACCGTATTGGTGTATTGGGTTAGTGTCGACTGGATGAAGATGAGGACCGACATTGCAGATTACCTCGCCGCCATAGCCTCTGCCACTGGGATGAAGATAAAGATGGTCCCATGGTAGATGAAGATGTTTGCCACTATAATGAAGATGGGTCACCGCTCTTCATCAATTAGTGTTTTTTGGGGGTGTTTTCTCTTCTTTTTTTTTAGATTAGGGCTTTTTTTATTTTTAATGGGCAGAAAAAGAGTTGAATGCCCTTTAAAGGGCAATGCCCATCCAAATACCCTATTTGGAGAAATGGGTAGATTAGGTTTTTTTTACTAAAGTTTTTTTTTATTTTAAGGGCTATTGTTTTTTTAATTTTTGGGTGAGTTTTTTTTTTTTTTAAGTGGGGTATTAGAATAGGAATAACTTTTTTTATTTTGGATAATTTTGTTTGTTATTTTTTTCTAAGGGTAGATTTTTTTTAATTTTCTGTACTGTTAAGGTTTGCTATTTTTTGTAAGGGCAGATTTTTTGTACTATTTTATTTTTTTGTACTATTAGGGTTTGTTATTTTTGTAAGGGTGGCTTTTTTTATTTTCTGTTCTGTTAGGGTTTGTTATTTTTTGTAAGGGTAGTTTTTATTTTCTGTACTGTTAGGGTTTGTTATTATTTGTAAGGGTAGTTTTTATTTTCTGTACTGTTAGGGTTTGTTATTTTTTGTAAGGGTAGTTTTTATTTTCTGTACTGTTAGGGTTTGTTATTATTTGTAAGGGTAGTTTTTATTTTCTGTACTGTTAGGGTTTGTTATTTTTTGTAAGGGTAGTTTTTATTTTCTGTACTGTTAGGGTTTGTTATTATTTGTAAGGGCAGGTTTTTTTATTTTCTGTAATGTTTGGGTTTTTTGGTAATTTTTATTTTGTGTATTTTTTTAAGGTAGTTAGTATATTTTTAATTTTATTTAAGTGTATTTTAATTGAGGTTATGTTAGGGGGCGTTAGGTTAGGGGGCTTAGTTATAAATGTAATACTTTGCATTTTGTGGGGGTGGAGGTTTAGGTGTTAATAGTTTAACTACTTTGCATTGTGAGGGGATGGCGGTTTAGGGGTTAATAGTTTAATTAGGTAATTTGCATTTTTGGGGGATGGCATTTTAGGGGTTAATGCATTTTCTAAGTGATTGCAATGTGGGGGGATAGCGGTTTAGGGGTTAATATGTATATTTAGAAGTTGCGATGTGGGCAGATGGCGGTTTAGGGGTTAATAGTTCAATTAGGTAATTTGTGTTGTGGGGAATGTTGTTTTAGTGGTTAATATGTTTATTTAGTAGTTGCGATGTGGGGGGATGGCAGTTTAGGGGTTAATACATTTTATTAGTGATTGCGATGTGGGGGGGGTGGCAGTTTAGGGTTTTGAATGGCGTTTTGACGTGTCGGTTTATTTATTTTTTTCGGTTTCGATTTTTATGTGTGAATTCAATATTTACATAAACTACTCCTTATTTTTTAGTTATGCATGCAATATACTGGTGTAAGTAACACCAGAAATGTGTAGTTGTGCACATTTATGAACCTCGCTAGTTTTTTCAACTTACCTCAGTCTATCATATTGCGGCGTATGTTATGTGATTCAACCGATGTGCAAGGTGAACTTACGGTCAACGTGGGTTTCAGCAGTTGCGCTGAAGAATATGCAACATATGTAATCTCGCCCCTAGAGCGCAGGTGAAATAATCAGCTAATGATTGAGAGCAGGTTAGTAACCATTGTTACTGATCAGCTGATTATTTCACCTGTGATTCAGTTCAGATATCATGAAAACCTGACCCATTGGTGTGTTAGTCCCAGAAATTGGAAGGATATGTCTCAAAATATGTTAGGAACTTTCATTTTTATTTAAGTGCTTCATGATTCAGACAGAGCATGTGGTTTTAAAAAATCTTTCCAATTTTTTTTTTTTTTTTTGAAAGAGCAGCTTGCACTATTGATAGCTAGCAGAACACATCCGGTGAACCAATGAAAAGAGGCAGTTATGTGCAGCCACCAATCAGCAGCTAGCTCTTATTAATGCATTGCTGCTCCTGAGCCTACCTGCTGTTCAACTAAGGATACCAGGAGAAATAAACAAATTAGATACTAAGGTAAACAGGAAAGCTGTTTAAGATCACATTCTCTGTCTGAATCATGAAAGAAGAATTTGGGGTTTCATGTACCTTTAAATAATTTAACACAGGTTTTTAAAAAATAAAATAAAAAAAATACACAATTTTTTGTTTAACTAAATAAAAAAAGTTTTAAATGGATTTCCTAAAGCCAAAATACAATTTTCTAATTTCTTACTATATATTTTCTTATTGCCGACAATAGATACGGTTTTGTAACCCCTACATTGCAGCTCTGTAGCAGAACACAGAGAGTTTTTGGCAAGTTGTACAACTGCCGCTTCTGATTGACTCATTGGGCCAATTTATTAATGTCTTGCGGACATGATCCGCTGTAGTGTATCATGTCCGCCAGACATCGCTGAATGCCAACAGCATATGCTGTCGGCATTTAACATTGCACAAGCAGTTCTGGTGAACTGCTTGTGCAATGTCCCCCGTGCAGATTTGCGGACAATTGGCCGCTAGCAGGGGGTGTCAATCAACCCGATCGTACAAGATCAGACGGATTGCTGTCCACAGCCTCAGAAGAGGCGTATGAGTTAAGGAGCAGCGGTCTTAAGACACTCCTGTGTCCGGCAAGTCTAAAGTCTCGCGCAGAAACAGGGGTATTTGGCCCCATTCGGGCCATATTTAATCAGACCAATTAACTGTTTTCTGCTCAGGAGGTACAATGGTTGTGGCTTTAAAGCTTCCCCTATGTGTTTAACCCCTCCCCCAAAGTTCACATTGGTGGTGTTACTGCTTAGGACATAGTGATATGGGGCCAAATTATCAAGCTCCGAATGGAGCTTGATGCCCCTGTTTCCGTGCGAGCCTTCAGGCTCGGCGGAAAACAGTAGTTATGAAGCAGTGGTCTAAAGACCGCTGCTCCATAACTTGTCCGCCTGCTCTGAGGCCGCGGACATCATTCCACCTGATCCTATACGATTGGGCTGATTGACATCCCCTGCTAGCGGCCGTTTGTCCGCGAATCTGTAGGGGACGGCATTGCACAACCAGTTCACCACAACTGCTGTCTGCATTTTTCGATGTGCAGTGGACCTGATATGCTACATCGTATCATATACACTCGCAGTTTGGTAAATTGGCCCCATAGGCTTCTGTTCTGCCCCCCCAGTTCACATCCTTTTCCAGTATATAACTGCTCAAAAATAAAATCATTATATGGTAAGCATTATTTTACCACCATTTTAGTGAGCATCCAGGAACTTAGTTATTTTTAGAGGAAAATAAGCATTTCAGGGTATGGTGCTTAGTAGATATGTGCGATTGTGCACATAGTTCCTGAACAAATTAGAAGGTAGGCGACGGCGTGCCACATTCTACTCTATTCTGAGCTGCATAAATTCTTGATAAATTGCAACACACAGAAATCTGTATATATATTAAAATATGTATTAAACTAATTAATTTACATCTGTTCCAAATGGTAATGTTTAGGCAATATATGTCCTTTATTGTTTTAAATTATACATTTACAGGCATTCCAACCTGCAAAAACTAATTTCAGGGAGGTGGTTTCACCCGCTACTGCGCCGCCACCCCCCTTCCCTCCCAGTTATATATTGGACACTTTGAAACCCTAAATAAGATAGAGACTTATCATTAAAGTAGCTTTCCACTAAAGACACATTAAAAAAGTAGCCTTATGGGGGGCGGAGCCGGCTCGGGAAAGAGATGGCCGCACTTTAGGTGAGCTCCGGTGCACCAGTCTGACAAGTACACCCAGAGCCACCTATGACCACACATATAGCCCTGGTTTAACAGTTATAATGTCCCGGACATTACCACATACCTATAAAGTGAAGATCGCATGAGGAACTAGCTGGAGCTGGGTCTCATCTAACACCACAGCTCATGAAGCGCAAGCAGCAGCCGGTGTCTGACAGGGGATTGCAATGAAAACCTGGGTGCACTAATCTCGATGCCGATCTGAGACTTTGGCGAAATCAGGGTAAGGAGGTCAGCGGCATATTAACACACAAGCCCCGATACTCACAAGAGAACTTTCTAACAGTAAGACTGCATCCGCCATCTTGGTGCGACACACGCACTTTTAATTTAGCCCCGGCACATTACAGCAAATCATATAAAGAGCAGTAGCGGTCAGTCACAAATCTGCTTAGGTTTGCAGTGAATTTTGTCCACAGGGCTTAATGGAATAAAACCTACGTATTAGAGTAAAATATAAATATAGAGTTGGAACCGGACTTTACTTTAAACATGTGAACGGAACATGCTTTTCATGCTTGACGGGCTCTGAAGACTCAAGCTGTTTCTTTTCTCCTTCACTTACCCATCACTGTTAAAAATGAAGTGTTATATAACATATTAAGATCTCTTGACCGGTCAAACTGTACTAACATAACAATAGCACACCACTCCTCCGGGGCCATGATTGGAAAGATCAGTTTAATGTCACATCCACTAATGTGAGAAAAGGGAGGAAAAAGGAGACTGCCCCATAAGGCTATCACTGTAAGATCAGGGACTTTACTCTAAATCAATGATCCAATAAGCTTCAAAGCAGGCAAGTCACTGAGGCCTACTCTTTATTACCAGGCAAGGAGGGTGTCAATAATAAGCATACTTATATGCATTTTGTCTATCTGAAGTACAAATCTAAGCTGCCTGGTGATAACATACTGCAGAGACCTTTTTTTTTTTTTTTTTTTTTTAACATCAAAGACAGTTTTCTTTAGATTTTTAATCACTCCCCACGATACAATATATCATAGAAAGACTATATTTCAATATTTCTGAGAGTCTTGATTGCACGGCAGAATACAACAAAAGAGGTCTCAGAGTTAAGTGTAAGCAAGATGTCGCCCAAGAAAAACCCGCAAAAAAGCAGACAAAATAAAAATGGAGGTAAAGAAACTCCGTCAATGGATAAGTATTTTAAAGCAGCCACTCTACTACCACCAAGGGAGAACCCCACAAGCCTGCAGGGATCACAGCATTCAGCATGTTCCTCAGAATCTGGCTCAGATGGAGAAGATAACATGGTATCTATACCACAGTCAGTTTTATCATCTATCCCTTCAAAGCAAGATTTTTCTTCACTCATTACACAAGTAAAGCAGTGCATCAAGGACGAGATTTCTGAGTTAAAGAAAGAGATCACAGACATCGGCAACAGGGTAAATACCCTGGAGGAATCCAGTCAAGAACATGATACGTGCTTAATGAAAGTTAGTGAACAGATGGACCATCAAGATCAGACAATACGCCAGTTGGAGGATAAATTAGAGGACTTAGAGAATAGGTCCAGAAGACATAACATTCGGATAAGGGGTATCCCAGAATCAGTTGACGCCTCAACTCTGCAGGAATACCTACAATCTCTATTTTCACAGTTAAAAGACCCAACAGATGACACTGCAGTAGGAATAGACAGGGCACATCGAGCCCTAAGACCAAAACCTCCCGACATGGCACCACCCAGAGATGTGATAGTAAAAATTACCAATTACCAGATGAAAGAGCAACTTATGACAGCGGCAAGAGAAAAACGCCCTATACAAAAAGATGGTGTTAACCTACAATTCTTCGCTGATCTATCGGCTAGGACATTAGCCAGGAGAAAAGAACTGGCACCACTCACAAAACCTCTACAAGCCAGAAATATAAATTATAGATGGGGCCATCCATTTCAATTGATAGTTGTCTGGAAGAACAGGAGAGCGATTTGTTCCTCGACTATGGAAATGGAGGACTGTTGCAGGAAGCTGGAAATCCCCTTGCCACCAAGGGACATATAGAAAGGCCAAGAATCTACCAACACTGCGAACTCACACATTCCCCCTTTGCCGCAACGTAAAGAATGGCAGATGGTCAGCAGTAAAAGATCAAAGAACCCCTCAACTATGGACTCTAAAGGTCTCGTAACCTGAAAGTACCCATCATACGATAAGTCAGGTATCTTTTCAAGGATAGGGTAACAAGAAAGAATAAGATTTTTAGACAGTTTTGATAAGAAAGAAAATGTTTGACAGACAGGTCAAGAAATGTGATTAAATATTTTACAGAATAGTAATGTTGAATTAAGAACAGGTCATAGAGAATGTTTTTAACTATGCTGGTACTTAGAGGGCTGAATGATTTCCAATAGGGATTTTTTAGCCATTTCCCTCTACGGTTTGTATGAAGAAAAAGTTTTTTATGTTGTTGTTGTTTATAATGTAAAAATATGTTTAGGAAATGTACTGCGGAGTTATAGCAATATGTTTAAAATCATTAAGGTCCATAAGAGTGGGGCGGGAGTAGAAGAGGTGAAATGATGGGTGACACATGTATTCATATAGTATCACAAAACGTGAAAGGCTTTAATGTTCCAAATAAGAGGTCACTAGCATTTAGAGATTTGATACAAAAAGGGGGGGAAATTATTGGGCTACAGGAAACACACTTTAAAAGAGGCTCCATACCCAAATACTTACATAATAGCTTCTCTCAACACTTCCATAGTTCCCATAAAAAAAATAAGGTTAATGGAGTGAGTATCCTCATCCGCAACTCTATTCCCTTTAAACTAATAGAACAAAAAAAAGATGAGGATGGTAGATTTTTAGCAGTATGTGGGGTTCTCTATAACAAAGTAATAACGCTGGTGAATATATACGCTCCCAACCAAAAGCAAGCAGCCTTTTATAAGTCTATTCTACCACTTATACAAGATGTACAAAAAGGCCAATTGATAGTCTTAGGGGACTTTAACTTGCCCATAAATCCTAACCTAGACAGCTCAAACCCAAACATTCACGTTGCAAACTCTACACTCAAATCTATGTGGAATCTGGTAAAAACACTAAGCTTACATGACCCGTGGAGGGTTTCCAACCCTGAGAGGAGAGACTACACCTTCTTCTCAAATCCGAATAAATCATACTCGAGGATTGATTACATATTAGTAGACCATCTAACTTTATCTCACACAGCGGCCTCGAACATTACACATACTACGTGGTCAGATCACTCCATGGTTAGATGCTCAATAAATTGGCCTTCAGCCCCGGTTAGGGAGTTTAATTGGAGACTTGATGAATCCCTACTATTAGATCCAGTGGTGTACAAAACCTTGGAGTCTGAAATACAGGAATTTTTTCATAGAAACGTACAAGAGGACATGTTACCATCAGTGGTTTGGGAGGCTCACAAGAGTTATGTAAGGGGCATTTTAATCAAAGTTAGAGCCAACAAAATCAAACATCAAAGAGAGGAATACCAACACATATCCAGGGAAATTACATATCTAGACCATCTACATAAGCTTCACCCACAAGATGAAAATATTCTTCAGCAACTGACATTTTATAGAACCAAATTAACGTCCCACCTACACATAAAAGCTCAATCAATGGCCCTCAAACTGAAGCAAAAATTTTACTGTGAGGCAGATAAACCAGGGCGGCGATTAGCCAGATCACTTAAAAATAAACAAACAAAATCATACATACACTCCATAAATAACTCCAGAGGTGAGAAAGTAGAAGATACAAAGCAAATAGCAGATGCTTTTAAAAAGTATTATCACGCATTGTACAATCTTTACCCCAACAGATCCTCAATAGATCATAAAAATAAATGCATGAGTTACTTAGAGAATGTACAGGTCCCGACAATTTCTAAGAAGGATAGTGAGATGCTACAAGCCCCGATAGGGTATACAGAAATTAGCGAAGCAATTAAGTCATTGAGACCCGAAAAGGCCCCGGGCCCAGATGGTTTTTCTGGGTCCTATTATAAATTGTATTCTCAGCTATTAATACCACACTTATTAAACACCTTCCAACATATTGATAATGGGGGTATACTACCGGAATCCATGCTACAGGCGGTGATAACAGTTTTGCCTAAGCCGGGCAGGAAACCTAATTCACCAGCAAATTTCAGACCAATTTCTTTATTAAATTTGGACTTAAAAATTTTTGCCAAGGTCTTGGCTTCTAGACTTAACAGTCTCCTACCATCATTGATTTCTCCTGACCAGGTGGGTTTTGTGCCGCGGAGAGAGGCAAGGGATAACACCGTGAAACTTCTAAACATATTGGAGTATATTAATAAGACTAAAGTACCCTCTGTGTTATTGTCTACGGATGCTGAGAAAGCATTCGATAGACTAGATTGGACCTTTCTAGAAAGTACACTTATCAAATTTAGTATTCCAACCTCATTTATAAATAAAAGTATGGCCTTATACTCCTTCCCCACAGCCCAAATTAGAATAAATGGTACACTCTCAGAACAATTTGAAATACGTAACGGTACACATCAGGGTTGTCCTTTGTCCCCACTCTTGTTTATCCTGTCATTAGAAATACTAGCGTGTAGAGTGAGATTGAATGATGACATAGAGGGTATCAATATTAACCACAGGGAATATAAATTATCAATGTTCGCGGACGATGTTTTGTTGTCCCTGTCTAGCCCCCTGGGGTCTCTCTCCGCGGTGCAAAAAGAACTAAAATACTACGGTGCAGTGTCAAATTTCCTAGTTAACACCAGCAAATCGGAACTCCTACCATTACATTTACACCCTACTGATCTCACACTCTTAAAAAACAACTGCTCTTTTGCAATCCAACAAAAATACATTAAATACTTAGGTGTATACCTGTCCAATAACTTAGACTCAATCCGCACAATCAATTACTCCAGGCTACTGAAAGGCATTTCCAACCAGGCCTCATCCTGGTTGTCAAAAAATGTATCCTGGATAGGGAGAGTGAACACTGTCAAGATGATGCTGCTGCCAAAAGTCCTGTACATATTACAAACATTACCATTACCAAACACCAATACGTACATACAAAAACTACAGAAAGTATTTCATCACTTCATTTGGAAGAAAAAACCCCCCCGGGTTAATAAAATGACTACGTATGCCCACAAAGACATGGGAGGGTTAGGTGTTCCCAATCTATTGTTGTACAGAAGGGCCATCTCCCTACAAAGAATCATAGAGTGGAGTAGACATAACAAAAATGATCCAAAACACTGGATACAGCTAGAACACGACATTTCAGGCATACCACAGTTAGGAGGAATGTGCTGGACACCTAAAACTCTATCAAAATCTCAGGTTGGTTTCACTTCCACAGTAGTGTCCACTATCTCGGACTGGAAGTTTATTCAAAATAAGTATAAGGGTATCTCCAGTGCCTACTCTCCACTGACCCCAATTCTAGCCAATCCGGAATTTAGAGAAGGACAAAGGTACGACGTAGGTGGAGACAATGACTTACGGGGATTTGTGCCTGTAGCATTAATAACCAGATTGGGGAAGATATTACCTAGTACGGAATTGGAAGGAGTGGGTAGCGGGTTTTTTAACCAGTGGTTAAAGTATCATCAAGCCAATCACTACATCATGACACACAGAAACAGGACGAGCCTTTTGAGACCCATGACACCTTTTGAACAAATGTGTCTATCTAGTTTGCCACAAAAAGGGATCATATCCATCGTTTATACACTATTACTCAAGGCTACAGTGCCTTCACCACATAATTTTGAGAAAAGTTGGGAGAGAGAATTGATGGGGAAGCAAGATTCACTCATGTGGAAAGCTATTTTCAGTAACTTAGCCAAATCAGCACATACAACTGCTGCCTTAGAAACCAATTACAAAATACTGTTTCGATGGTACCTAACCCCGAACAGAATGAAATATTTATTCCCTTCGGCTAATGAAAAATGTTGGAGATGCAAGAGAGAAGTAGGTAGTATGGGTCATATGTGGTGGTCCTGTACAAGAATAAATGCATACTGGAGGGAGATACTGGAGGAGGTTAAGATAGCCTTATCATGTAACATAACGCTCTCCCCACAAGTCTGCTTATTTAACATGCTAAATGAAATTAAATGCACTATAAGACGGAATATTGGGCATATTATGCTCAATTCCGCGAAACAACTTATAGCATCAGCCTGGAGAGCTGATAGGGTCCCCACAATAGTTGAGTGGAAAGAGAAGGTGAATAGAGCTCTGATAATGGAGAGGTATTATTATTTCAAAACTAATAAGATGACAATGTATAATGATATGCTGTTTTACTGGGAATCTTACAATGGTGCAGGTAAATATTGATTTAATAATATGAAACACAAGCATCACATTAACCAAGATGTTATACGCAAATGAACCACTCCTTTATCTAATTATTACATTGAGAATGGACATTAGTAACTATATTCCGCAGTAAGTAGTAAGTTGTAGTTGTTTTAATAAAGTTAATTTGTTTTAGATTTTCTGGCTATTCCTGTTGGGTAGCAAGCTTAAACCATTTGTGTACATTGAAGTATTAGCTGGATTGTTTTGTCTGGAAAAATCAGAAACTTTAACAAATAACAAAGTCCAGGACTCCAGAATGAAGTTATACGAAATAGTCATGATGTCGACATTGAGTTTGACATATCATGTGGATTTAGCTTTCACTTTCCAGACATTATGTAAGCACTTGGTTTTTGTATTGTATTATAATTTGTACTGTATGGAAAATTCAATAAAGAAATAATAAATAAAAAAATAAAAAAGTAGCCTTATTGCACAACCCCATACAACAAACCTATTTTCCAGTGATTGTACGCTTGTTGAATGCCTAAATATTTTAGAATACGAAATGTAATTACGTCCAGTAAATAAGGTAGTATTTGTGTTTTTATTTTATTAGAATCAGTGGGGGCTTTTTGGTTACTGATGCATGCTTTAAGGGTTCTATAACGTCCCAGCAACTAAAGGCATTCCTTAAAGAAACACTTTTCCGGAGTTGGGCCACATTGGATCATGGTACTCGGAGTTTCAGGAAAATTGCATTCCATTTACTGGCATCAGGGAGCCGCTATTACAATCAGGGAGACTCCCTGAACTTCATGGAGAGTTGGGATGTCTGCATTTATATGATTATGAATTATTACTTTAAAGGGACACTGTAGTTAATATTTGAAAAAAGAATGATTTAAATAGTATTTTTGTAATATATATATATATATATATATATATATATATATATATGTATTCATTTTTTTGCAGTTAAAGTTGTTAAAATTGAGAGTGAACTTGCCTACGTTGTCATTTACTGATATGAACTGTATGATACTATAGTATAATTTCTTCTCAATACAGCTCACTATTTTCCTACACTCCCTAAGCAGCTGTAGTACATTCAGACATCCCAACTCTCCCTGAAGTTCAGGGAGTCTCCCTGATTGTAATAGTGACTCCCTGATGCCAGCAAATGGAATGCAATTTTCCTGAAACTCCAAGTACCATGATCCAATGTGGCCCAAATCCGGAAAAGTGCTTCTTTAAGGAATGCCTTTAGTTGCTGGGACGTTATAGAACCCTGAAAGCATGCATCAGTAACCAAAAAGCCTCCACTGATTTTAATAAAATAAAACACAAATACTACTTTATTTACTGCACGTAATTAAACTTCGTATTCTAAAATATTTAAGCATTCAACAAGCGTACGATCACTGGAAAATAGGTTTGTTGTATGTGGTTGTGCAATAAAGCTACTTTTTTAATGTGACTTTAGTGGAAAGCTACTTTAATGATAAGTCTCTATCTTATTTAGGGTTCCAAGGTGTCCAATATATAACTGGGAGGGAAGGGGGGGTGGCGGCGCAGTAGCGGGTGAAGCCACCTCCCTGAAATAAGTTTTTGCAGGTTGGGATGTCTGTACATGTAAGGAGCCAACTACTCAGCTACCGGGCACCACTAGCTGTGGCAGTATTAGCTGTGCTCAGTAAATTGTGTGCACCATAGAGAGCAGCAGTTTTCTGACTTTCTTTTCAGCTGCCCTCTTTGCACAGATTAGTTTGTTGCCAAGGTAACCCTGTCAGTGCAGGAATTGTAATCAACTTCAGAGCACATCTCTCATGGCAGAGAGGCAGCTTTATGTATTTATGTATGCTTATGTACCCCAATTACATAAAATAAAAAAGACTACCTTACTAATAAATTAATTAAAAAGTACCACAATAAAAAAAATCCTAACTTAAAATAAATAAACCTATTACATAAAAAAACCCTAAGATTAAATTAAAATTAAAAAAAATCTAATATTATAAAAAATAAAAAAATCTATAGTTAGAGAAAAAATTTTAATTATCCATAATAATTTTTTTTAAACCTAATCTAATACCCTTATAAAAATAAAAAGCCATCCAAAAATAAAAACACCCCCAATCTAAGAATAAACTACCAATAGCCCTTAAAAAGGCCTTTTGTAGGGCATTACCCTAAAGTGATCAGCTCTTTTACTGTTAAAAATGACAAATTACACCCTAAAAGTACACACCCAACCCCCCAAAATAAAATAAACCTAAATCTAAAAAAACCTAAGCTACCTATTGCCCCTAAAGGGTCATTTGTATGGGCATTGCCCTTAATAGGGCAATCATCTCTTTTGCTGCCCATTAAAATAAAAAAGCCCTAATCTAAAAAAAAAACCACCCAAAAAGAAAACAAAAACCTAACTCTAACCCTGAAATAGGTACTCACTATTCCTGGCGGCTCCATCTTCATCCAGCGTGGAGACATCTTTTTTCTTCATTCAGAGCGAAGGCGGCGCAGAGAATTAATGGTGGCCACAGAGCAGGACCAGCGGCCATGAAGACATCCAGCGTGGAGGATCCTCTTCAGTGTAAGGCGATGATAGCATGAAGTGGATCCTCCACTCTGATTGTCTCTGCGGCCGCTGGTCCTTCTACGTGGCCGCCGGTCCTGCTCTGTGCCGCCTTTGCTCCGTGCCGCCTTTGCTCCGGATGAAGAAAGAAGATGTCCCCGCGCTGGATTAAGATGGAGCCGTCTGGAAGAAGACCTTTACCGCTGGACTTCAGGAATGGTGAGTACCTATTTCGGGGTTAGAATTAGGTTTTTTTAAATTAGGGCTTTTTTTAATGGGCAGCAAAAGAGCTGTTTGCCCTTTTAAAGGCAATGCCCATACAAATGCCCCTTTTGGGGCAATGGGTAATTTAGTTTTTTTAGAGTTAGATTTTTTATTTTGGGGGGTTGGGTGGGTAGTTTGGTTTTACTTTTAGGGGGTTAACAGCAAAAGAGCTGATCACTTTAGGGCAATGCCCTACAAAAGGCCATTTTATGGGCTATTGGTAGTTTATTCTTAGATTAGGGGGGAGTTTATTTTGGGGGTGTCTTTTTTATATTATAGGGGTATTAGATTAGGTTTAAAAAAATTATTTTTGATAATTTCGTTTATTTTATTTTTTTGTAAAATTAGATTTTTTCATTTTAATTTAATCTTAGGTTGTTTTTTTATGTAATGTTATGTTTTTTTATTTTAATTTTAAGTTTTTATTTTGGTACCTTTTAATTAATTTATTAGTAAGGTAGTCTTTTTTTATTTTATGTAATTGGGGTTAATTTAGGGGGTGTTAGGTTTGGGGGTTTAGTAATTAGATAAATTATTTGCATTTTGGGGGATGGTGGTTAAGGGATTAATTAGATAGATTGCGTTGTGACTTCAATAGCGCCGGTATTACGAGTCTGTCCTGGGAGGCCAAAAAGTGAGCGGTACACCATCTCCTGTCAAGAGTCCTACCGCATTTAAAAGTCAGTAGTTAAGAGTTTTATGGTACAACGCCGTAACATAAAACTCATAACTAAAGTGCTAAAAAGTACACTAAAACCCATAAACTACCTATTAACCTCTAAACCAAGGCCCTCCCGCATCACAAACACTAAAGTTAAATTATTAACCCCTAATCTGTCGCTCCGGACACCGCCACAACCTACATTATACTTATGAACCCCTAATCTGCTGCCCCCAACATCGCCGACACCTACATTATTTTTTATTTACCCCTAATCTGCCGTCCCCAATGTCGCCGCCACCGACCTACACTTATTAACCCCTAATCTGCCACCCCCAACTTCGCCACCACTATAATAAACATATTAACCCCTAAACCGCCGCACTCCCGCATCGCAAACACTAGTTAAATATTATTAACCCCTAATCTGCCTCCCTAACATCGCCGCCACCTACCTACATTTATTTACCCCTAATCTGCCGCCCCCAATGTCGCCGCCACTATATTAAAGTTATTAACCCCTAAATCTAAGTCTAACCCTAACACCCCCTAACTTAAATATAATTAAAATAAATCTAACTAAAAATTTCTATCATTACCTAAATAAGTCCTATTTAAAACTAAATACTTACCTGTAAAATAAACCCTAAGATAGCTACAATGTAACTAATAGTTACATTGTAGCTATCTTAGGCCTAGATTTAGAGTTGGGCGGTAGCCGTGAAAACCAGCGTTAGAGGCTCCTAACGCTGGTTTTTACCGCCCTCAGGTATTTGGAGTCAGTCAGGAAAGGGTCTAACGCTCACTTTTCAGCCGCGACTTTTCCATACCGCAGATCCCCCTACGCCATTTGCGTATCCTATCTTTTCAATGGGATCTTTCTAACACCGGTATTTAGAGTCGTGGCTGAAGTGAGCGTTAGAAATCTAACGACAAGACTCCAGCCGCAAAAAAAAGTCAGTAGATAAGAGCTTTCTGGGCTAACGCCGGTGTATAAAGCTCTTAACTACTGTGCTCTAAAGTACACTAACACCCATAAACTACCTATGTACCCCTAAACCGAGGCCCCCCCACATCGCCGCCACTCGATTAAATTTTTTAACCCCTAATCTGCCGCTCTGTATACCGCCGCCATCTACGTTATCCCTATGAACCCCTAATCTGCTGCCCCTAACACCGCCGACCCCTATATTATATTTATTAACCCCTAATCTGCCGCCCCCGCTATCGCTGACCCCTGCATATTATTATTAACCCCTAATCTGCCGACCGCACATCGCCGCCAGCTACGTTATCCCTATGTACCCCTAATCTGCTGCCCCTAACACCGCCGACCCCTATATTATATTTATTAACCCCTAATCTGCCCCCCACAACGTCACCTCCACCTACCTACAATAATTAACCCCTAATCTGCCGACCGCATCTCACCGCTACTATAATAAAGTTATTATCCCCTAATCCGCCTCACTCCCGCCTCACTAACCCTATAAGAAATAGTATTAACCCATAATCTGCCCTCCCTAACATCGCTGACACCTAACTTCAATTATTAACCCCTAATCTGCTGACCGGAGCTCGCCGCTACTATAATAAATGTATTAACCCCTAAAGCTAAGTCTAACCCTAACACTAACACCCTCCTAACTTAAATATAATTTAAATCTAACGAAATAAATTAACTCTTATTAAATAAATTAATCCTATTTAAATCTAAATACTTACCTGTAAAATAAACCCTAATATAGCTACAATATAAATTATAATTATATTGTAGCTATTTTAGGATTAATATTTATTTTACAGGCAACTTTGTATTTATTTTAACCAGGTACAATAGATATTAAATAGTTAAGAACTATTTAATAGTTACCTAGTTAAAATAATTACAAATTACCTGTAAAATAAATCCTAACCTAAGTTACAATGAAACCTAACACTACACTATCAATAAATAAATTAAATAAACTACCTACAATTATCTACAATTAAACCTAACACTACACTATCAATAAATAAATTAAATACAATACCTACAAATAACTACAATTAAATAAACTAACTAAAGTACAAAAAATAAAAAAGAACTAAGTTACAAAAAATAAAAAAATATTTACAAACATTAGAAAAATATTACAACCATTTTAAACTAATTACACCTACTCTAAGCCCCCTAATAAAATAACAAAGACCCCCAAAATAAAAAAATGCCCTACCCTATTCTAAATTAAAAAAATTCAAAGCTCTTTTACCTTACCAGCCCTGAAAAGGGCCATTTGCGGGGCATGCCCCAAATAATTCAGCTCTTTTGCCTGTAAAAAAAACATACAATACCCCCCCCCCAACATTACAACCCACCACCCACATACCCCTAATCTAACCCAAACCCCCCTTAAATAAACCTAACACTAAGCCCCTGAAGATCTTCCTACCTTATCTTCACCATACCAGGTTCACCGATCCGTCCTCTGAAGTCTTCATCCAAGCCCAAGAGGGGGCTGGCGATCCATAATCAGGATGAAGTCTTCTATCAAGCGGCGGCTGAAGAGGTCCAGAAGAGGCTCCAAAGTCTTCATCCTATCCGGGAAGAAGAGTAGATCCGGACCGGCAACCATCTTGATCCAAGCGGGCAGAAGAGGACATCCGGACCGGCAAACATCTTCATCCAAGCCGCATCTTCTATGTTCTTCAATCCGATGACGACCGGCTTATCTTCAAGACCTCCAGCGCGGATCCATCCATCTTCACCGACGACTTCCCGACGAATGACGGTTCCTTTAAGGGATGTCATCCAAGATGGCGTCCCTAGAATTCCGATTGGCTGATAGGATTCTATCAGCCAATCGGAATTAAGGTAGGAAAATTCTGATTGGCTGATGGAATCAGCCAATCAGAATCAAGTTCAATCCGATTGGCTGATCCGATCAGCCAATCAGATTGAGCTCGCATTCTATTGGCTGTTCCGATCAGCCAATAGAATGCGAGCTCAATCTGATTGGCTGATCGGATCAGCCAATCGGATTGAACTTGATTCTGATTGGCTGATTCCATCAGCCAATCAGAATTTTCCTACCTTAATTCCGATTGGCTGATAGAATCCTATCAGCCAATCGGAATTCGAGGGACGCCATCTTGGATGATGTCCCTTAAAGGAACCGTCATTCGTCGGGAAGTCGTCGGTGAAGATGGATGTTCCGCGTCGGCGGGATGAACATGGATCCGGAAGAAAGAAGATTGAAGATGCCGCTTGATAGAAGACTTCAGCCGGATCATGGACCTCTTCAGCTCCCGCTTGAATGAAGACTTCAGCCGGATCATGGACCTCTTCAGCTCCCGCTTGGATGAAGACTTCAGTCGGATCATGGACATCTTCAGCCCCCCGCTTGGGCTTGGATCAAGACATCGGAGGAGCTCTTCTGGATCGATCGGTGAACCCAGCGTGGTGAAGATAAGGTAGGAAGATCTTCAGGGGCTTAGTGTTAGGTTTATTTAAGGGGGGTTTGGGTTAGATTAGGGGTATGTGGGTGGTGGGTTGTAATGTTGGGGGGGGGTATTGTATGGTTTTTTTTACAGGCAAAAGAGCTGAATTCTTTGGGGCACGCCCCGCAAAGGGCCCTTTTCAGGGCTGGTAAGGTAAAAGAGCTTTGAACTTTTTTAATTTTAGAATAGGGTAGGGCATTTTTTTATTTTGGGGGTCTTTGTTATTTTATTAGGGGGCTTAGAGTAGGTGTAATTAGTTTAAAATTGTTGTAATATTTTTCTAATGTTTGTAAATATTTTTTTATTTTTTGTACTTTAGTTAGTTTATTTCATTGTAGTTATTTGTAGGTATTGTATTTAATTAATTTATTGATAGTGTAGTGTTAGGTTTAATTTTAGGTATTTTATTTAATTAATTTATTGATAGTGTAGTGTTAGGTTTAATTGTAGATAATTGTAGTTATTGTATTTAATTTATTTAAAGATAGTGTAGTGTTAGGTTTAATTGTAACTTAGGTTAGGATTTATTTTAAAGGTCATTTTGTTATTATTTTAACTATTTTAGCTATTAAATAGTTATGAACTATTTAATAGCTATTGTACCTGGTTAAAATAAATACAAAGTTGCCTGTAAAATAAATATAAATCCTAAAATAGCTATAATATAATTATAATTTATATTGTAGCTATATTAGGGTTTATTTTACAGGTAAGTATTTAGCTTTAAATAGGAATAATTTATTTAATAAGAGTTAATTTATTTCGTTAGATTTAAATTATATTTAACTTAGGGGGGTGTTAGTGTTAGGGTTAGACTTAGCTTTAGGGGTTAATCCATTTATTATAGTAGCGGCGAGCTCCGGTCGGCAGATTAGGAGTTAATAATTGAAGTTAGGTGTCAGCGATGTTAGGGAGGGCAGATTAGGGGTTAATACAATTTATTATAGGGTTAGTGAGGCGGGAGTGAGGCGGATTAGGGGTTAATAACTTTATTATAGTAGCGGTGAGAGAACACTACACTATCAATAAATTAATTAAACACAATTGCTACAAATAAATACAATTAAATAAACTATCTAAAGTACAAAAAATAAAAAAGAACTAAGTTACAAAAAATAAAAAAATATTTACAAACATAAGAAAAATATTACAACAATTTTAAACTAATTACACCTACTCTAAGCCCCCTAATAAAAAAACAAAGCCCCCCAAAATAAAAAATTCCCTACCCTATTCTAAATTAAAAAAGTTACAAGCTCTTTTACCTTACCAGCCCTGAACAGGGCCCTTTGCGGGGCATGCCCCAAGAAGTTCAGCTCTTTTGCCTGTAAAAAAAACATACAATACCCAAGCCCCCCAACATTACAACCCACCACCCACATACCCCTAATCTAACCCAAACCCCCCTTAAATAAACCTAACACTAAGCCCCTGAAGATCATCCTACCTTGTCTTCACCATACCAGGTTCACCGATCGGTCCAGAAGAGCTCCTCCGATGTCCTGATCCAAGCCCAAGCGGGGGGCTGAAGAGGTCCATGATCCGGCTGAAGTCTTCATCCAAGCGGGGCAGAAGAGGTCTTCCATCCGATTGAAGTCTTCATCCAAGCGGCATCCATCCGGAGCGAAGCGGCAGCATCCTGAAGACCTCCAGCGCGGAACATCCATCCGGCCCGACGACTGAACGACGAATGACTGTTCCTTTAAGGGACGTCATCCAAGATGGCGTCCCTCGAATTCCGATTGGCTGATAGGATTCTATCAGCCAATCGGAATTAAGGTAGGAATTTTCTGATTGGCTGATGGAATCAGCCAATCAGAATCTAGTTCAATCCGATTGGCTGATCCAATCAGCCAATCAGATTGAGCTCGCATTCTATTGGCTGATCGGAACAGCCAATAGAATGCGAGCTTAATCTGATTGGCTGATTGGATCAGCCAATCGGATTGAACTTGATTCTGATTGGCTGATTCCATCAGCCAATCAGAAAATTCCTACCTTAATTCCGATTGGCTGATAGAATCCTATCAGCCAATCGGAATTCGAGGGACGCCATCTTGGATGACGTCCCTTAAAGGAACAGTCATTCATCGTTCAGTCGTCGGTCCGGATGGATGTTCCGCGCTGGAGGTCTTCAGGATCCTGCCGCTTCGCTCCGGATGGAAGACCATAGAAGATGCCGCCTGGATGATGACTTCAATCGGATGGAAGATCCTCTTCTGCCCCGCTTGGATGAAGACTTTGACCGGATCATGGACCTCTTCAGCCCCCCGCTTGGGCTTGGATCAGGACATCGGAGGAGCTCTTCAGGACGGATCGGTGAACCTGGATGGTGAAGACAAGGTAGGAAGATCTTCAGGGGCTTAGTGTTAGGTTTATTTAAGGGGGGTTTGGGTTAGATTAGGGGTATGTGGGTGGTGGGTTGTAATGTTGGGGGGGGGGTATTGTATGTTTTTTTTTACAGGCAAAAGAGCTGAACTTCTTGGGGCATGCCCCGCAAAGGGCCCTGTTCAGGGCTGGTAAGGTAAAAGAGCTTGTAACTTTTTTAATTTAGAATAGGGTAGGGAATTTTTTATTTTGGGGGGCTTTGTTATTTTATTAGGGGGCTTAGAGTAGGTGTAATTAGTTTAAAATTGTTGTAATATTTTTCTTATGTTTGTAAATATTTTTTTATTTTCTGTAACTTAGTTCTTTTTTATTTTTTGTACTTTAGCTAGTTTATTTAATTGTATTTATTTGTAGCAATTGTGTTTAATTAATTTTTTGATAGTGTAGTGTTAGGTTAATTGTAGGTAATTGTAGGTAGTTTAGTTAATTTTTTTATTGATAGGGTAGTGTTAGGTTTAATTATATCTTAGGTTAGGATTTATTTTACAGGTAAATTTGTTATTATTTTAACTAGGTAACTATTAAATAGTTCTTAACTATTTAATAGCTATTGTACCTGGTTAAAATAAATACAAAGTTGCCTGTAAAATAAATATTAATCCTAAAATAGCTATAATATAATTATAATTTATATTGTAGCTATATTAGGGTTTATTTTACAGGTAAGTATTTAGCTTTAAATAGGAATAATTTATTTAATAAGAGTTAATTTATTTCGTTAGATGTAAATTATATTTAAGTTAGGGGGGTGTTAGTGTTAGGGTTAGACTTAGCTTTAGGGGTTAATACATTTATTAGAATAGCGGTGAGCTCCGATCGGAAGTTTAGGGGTTAATAATTGAAGGTAGGTGTCGGCGATGTTAGGGAGGGCAGATTAGGGGTTAATACTATTTATGATAGGGTTAGTGAGGCGGATTAGGGGTTAATAACTTTATTATAGTAGCGCTCAGGTCCGCTCGGCAGATTAGGGGTTAATAAGTGTAGGTAGGTGTCGGCGACGTTGTGGGGGGCAGATTAGGGGTTAATAAATATAATATAGGGGTCGGCGATGTTAGGGCAGCAGATTAGGGGTACATAGGGATAATGTAAGTAGCGGCGGTTTACGGAGCGGAAGATTAGGGGTTAATAATAATATGCAGGGGTCAGCGATAGCGGGGGCGGCAGAATAGGGGTTAATAAGTGTAAGGATAGGGGTGTTTAGACTTGGGGTACATGTTAGGGTGTTAGGTGCAGACGTAGGAAGTGTTTCCCCATAGGAAACAATGGGGCTGCGTTAGGAGCTGAACGCTGCTTTTTTGCAGGTGTTAGGTTTTTTTTCAGCTCAAACAGTCCCATTGTTTCCTATGGGGGAATCGTGCACGAGCACGTTTTTGAGGCCGGCCGCGTCCGTAAGCAACTCTGGTATCGAGAGTTGCATTTGCGGTAAAAATGCTCTACGCTCCTTTTTTGGAGCCTAACGCAGCATTTGTTTGAACTCTCGATACCAGAGTTAATTTTATGGTGCGGCCAGAAAAAAGCCCGCGGAGCGTTAACAGCCCTTTTACCGCCGAACTCCAAATCTAGGCCTATGTGTGGTGAGTTGAAAATAGAGTAAAATGTCTCCATTTTCGCTGCGTAAGTTCTTGCGCTGAATATGTGATATCTATTTGCGACGCCCGGTTCTATGTTAGTTTATGGAAGTAAAATTTCAGAAATATACATGCCACATTTATATGCGGCGCTGTATATGTAATAGCAATATCCGACTAAAAACAGCCGACACTGGCTTTTGTGGGCGACACCGCATATGTAATCTTACCCTGTAGTTGCAAAATGTTCACATTGCAAAAATGCTGTTGATCCCATCATGTGTATTTTTTACATATGAGAAGTAATTTTACCCCACGTTTGCCAGTAACATACAATTAAATCATTTTACTTCTTTGGCTAACAGTAACACATGTAAATGGAAGTAATTTGACCCACTTGACTGGCCCTCACTTTCTGCTCCATATTTGTGATGATCTGAGGCATAGGAAGTCTTACATTTAGCTAACACTCAGGGACTTGGAATAAAACAAAAATGGACATTTAAGTGGCCACTATTTTTGTAAAGATTTTACATGTAAAATACTGGACTCTCTGGTTTAATACTGGACACCTGGTAACCCTAGATATGGACAACTTTCAGAACTCCATTGATGGAGAGGAGCAAGCCTAACAAATCCTTTTTACTTATTCTGCATAGCTCTGCCTACTTCCATTCACTACAGGTTTATGATGCTCTGTTAGCTGACGTACGTCTTTAGCTTAGACAATCATTTAAAGGGACATTAAAAAACACAAAAATTCTATCTATAAGAAAATGGACTCAGGTGTGACAGTTTGCCTAATAGTTATTCTTATTGATAACCTTGTATATTGATTTGACTAATGACAATTCCTGAAGTTCTAATTGTACATTCTTGCTTGCTAGGTACCTTTTGTAGAATAGCCTGTCTCGTTATCTGTTTGGCTTGTTCTGATGTTGGAGTTTTGCCTTCCAGACATCTGTGTTTGTACTGGCAAATCTTTTATAATATATATATACAGTATTTATACAGTATATATATATATATATATATATATATATATATATATATATATATATATATATATATATCTACACACACATATATACTTTGTTTCACATAATGTATTTGCATGTGTATGTATCACAAAAAGTTTTTAACTGTATCAACCATGTCTTCAAAAATATATTTGTCTTCACTATGTTTATTTATTTTCTCTGTGCATATAATTTTATATCTTTTATACTTATTAAACTGTAATTAAGAATTAAAATAATTTTATAATACAAAAATCATTTTAAATAAAATAATATCTAACCTTTACAGTTATTGAAATAACAATTGCAAGATACTATTCTATGAAAAAAACATATTAAATTATTGTAGGTACAATCAGTAAAATCTTATAGTTACCTCATGATGACAATGCTGTTTATTCTATGTCTCAGTGTAAAGATGATCGTCTGATTACTGAGGCTGCAGCACAGTTTTTATTGGAAGCAATAGAACAAGCTACTGATTTACGTCAGATTAGTGGGAGGGGAAAGTAAAGAAATGAAACTTAGAAACTGAAACCTACAATGAAACTGGATATAGAATCAAAGAACAGTTTTATCTATTGTAAACACTAATAATAATCACAGTTTTAGTATTGAAGTAGGAAACTGTAATTAGTGCATAATATCACTGTACTGGGTATATATAGCTCAATGTTTTCATGTAACTGCTGATTAACAAATATTGTTAGTATTTTCTTTTTTTAATTCCCTATACCACTGGTACTGACCTCTAAGCTTGCTCAGCAGCTGTGTATTCTTAGGCTACCTGTGCACTGACATCAGCACTAGAAGTGTGGGCAAGATGATAAAGAAGCAAAGTCTTAAAAACAAACAAAAAACAGCAGTCTAGAATGTCACCTTAATCTTTTAATTTCCAGCATCTTTCTAATTATTATTATAATTTTATTTATTAAAGTGATGGTAAACTCTCCCCTTTATAAAAAACACTTGTTGCCCGTTAGTTCACCTCACACTGCATGTGAAAGTCCCTTACTCTTAATGGTTTCCTCTACCTTTTATGGGTTACTAGTCCTAAAGCGCGTTCACACGGGCCTTTTTTTGCAGTACAGCGGCCCACCCCTTGCGCTCTCTCCCTCCCCCTTTTTGTTCTCTCTCTCCCCCCTCTATTTTGCTCTCTCTCCCCCCTCTTTTGTGCGCTCTCCCCCTCTTGTTTGCGCTCTCTCTTGCTCCACCTCTCTTTTCCTCTCTCTCCCCTCTCTTTTGCTTTTTCCCCTCTCTTTTTGCTCCCTCTCTCCCCCCTCTCTTTTGCTTTCTCCCCCCCCCCCTCTTTTGCTCTCTCCCCCCTCTCTTTTGAACTGTCTCTCCCACACTCTTTTGCTCTCTCTTCCCCCTCTCTTTTGTGCTCTCTCCCCCCTCTCTTTTGCGCTCTCTCTCCCCCTCTCTTTTGCGCTCTCTCCCCCTCTCTTTTGCGCGCTCTCTCTCTCCCCCCTTCTCTTTTGCGCTCTCTCTCCCCCTCTTTTTTGTGCTCTCTCTCTCCCCCCTCTCTTTTGCTCTCTCTCTCTCCCCCCTCTCTTTTGCTCTGTCTCTCTCCCCATCCCTCTCTTTTGCTCTTTCTCCCCCTCTCTTTTGCGCTCTCTCTCTCCCACCTCTCTTTTGTGCTCTCTCTCTCCCCCCCGCTCTTTTGCGCTCTCTCTCTCCCCCTGTCTTTAGCTCTCTTTCTCTCCCCCCCTCTCATGCCCGGCCACGCCCACATTCGCGTGCGCCGGCTTTTCAGGTAGGGACTCTAAGGCCAGGTGTGTTTGTCCTCGCGCGCAGTCTCTACTGTGCATGGCAGCTTCGGACAAACACACTTGGCCTTTTATTATATAGGATGTAAATGTCTTTTGATTATTGTACTTTGCAACTGTATAAGTAATTTACTGTGTAATATGTTGGAGATTTATTAAAGTGATGTTAAACTCTCCCCTTTTTAAAATCAGATCCAGCTTGTTAGTAATATTTTAGATGAAGTTTAATTCAAACCGTTCAGTCACAGAAAAACTGGCTTTGGAGCGCTTGGTATTTGAATTTCATATCTATATTAAAAAGTAAATTAAAGCGCTTCTTCATTACAACTGATTAATTAAACTCCATCTAAAATATTACTTTCATTCCAGGGGCGAGATTACATATGCGGCATAGGTTAGCGCTGCAGAATCTGTTGGGGCTCTACAAAAAAACGATAATAATAATAATAGGTTTCAGCGCAACTTCTGAAACCCTCATCGCCTGTAAGTTCAACTCGCATATCGGGTGAATCACATAAACCGAGCCGGTGTTCTATCAGATTCTGCTCCTTCGTCAGAATCTGCTCCCTCTGACTGCGCATGCTCTGTATGACGTAATCGCACTCCACATATGTTAAATAGGAATGTGTGGAATGCGATTATGTCAATCAGCAACATGCGCAGTCAGAGGGAGCAGATTCTGACTTGGAAGCTGTAGTGTTGGATTTTACTGCCCAAACAAATGCGTGCATGCGCTGTTAGATCGCTTGTCATGGTGAGGAGGATAAATGCTACAATTAAGGCTGTGACACATTGCAAGAGATGCAGCGCGAAGCGAAGCAGTTGCTTCGCTCCACGTCGCATTGCTTCTGAAGATCAAATATTAAATCTCTGAGCGCTCAGCTACGCGACCTGACACAGCAAAGTGCTCAGAGATGAAAAGGCAGGACACACTGAGCGCGCACAGCCGCATCTACAGGCGGCACGCCGCTCCGCTTGCAGTGTGTCACAGCCTTCACTCTCTCTTCCTTTTCCCTCATCCCAGTCTTCATCCACACATCACTTCTATTTAACCCCATGCAGTGCCACAACACAGCAGGTGCAGTACATCTCAAAGTAGCTAGTTTAATAAAGGCTGTACAGTTATGAAAGAGATGTACTGCACCTGCTGTGTTGTGGCACTGCATGGGGTTAAATAGAAGCAATGTGTGGGTGAAGCCTGGGATGAGGGAACGGGAGAGAGAGTAATTGTAGCCTTTATCCTCCTCACAGTGACAAGCGATCTAACGGCGCATGCACACATTTGTTTGGGCAGCAAAAGCCGACACTACAGCTTCCAAGTCAGAATCTGCTCCCTCTGACTGCGCATGTTGCTGATTGACATAATCGCATTCCACACATTCCTATTTAACATATGTGGAGTGCGATTACGTCATACAGAGCATGCGCAGTCAGAGGGAGCAGATTCTGACAAAGTAGCAGAATCTGATAGAACACCAGTGTTCTATCTTATTTTCATACCCGTTCTATCTGATTTTCATACCCATCCGATTTTGCTTCCCTCTAACTGAGCATGCTCAGTATGAAGTAATTGCAATTCCACAGCTGACTGAAATGAATGTGAGGAATGCAATTAGGCACGCACAGAGTTAGTGAAAGCAAAATCTGAAGAGACATTTACCTCTTAAAGAGGCAACTCACCCCCACGCGCATGCTCAGTAGAAGCAGAGGGGATTTTGTCCGATATTCATACCCCTCAAACTGCCCATGCGTGACAGCCATAGGTATCATAGCCATTAAACAAGTTCTTTATTCTTAAAGGTGCAGGTGTGTGGGGGGGGGATTTTATTACATATTCATACTATATATACATTGTGGTGCCCTCAACTGCGTGTCTTAAAGGGGTAGCTGTTTTTTTATGATATCCCTGTGTCTTAAAGGGGCAGTTGGGGGAATTTAACTGAATCCCCTGTGTCTTAAAGGGGCAGTTGGGTTAATTTTTAATGACTATCCTTTGTCTTAAAGGGGTATTTGAGGTGATTTTACTTATTGCTCTGTGTCTTAAAGGGGCAGTTGGGTTAATTTTTAATTCACACAGAGAGTGGAGGTGATAAAGTCACTTCCACGAAAGAATGCGGTTCTAGCACTCACTGTCTTAACCTCTTATGCGGCGTTAACTTCCAGAGTGTAAAACTTAACTTTTATTTATTTAACTAAAATAATTGGAGAAGGGGGGAAGACAGGGGGGAAAAAAACATAAACAGTTAAAAACCTAGGATAGAGTAGTCCTGTATAGATTTTGTTATATGTAATAATGTGTCTGAATAGGCCTTTGGGGTATGATAGCCCAGATAATAATATTACAGTATAATCTATACAGAAATCAATGTGGCACACCGGCTCAATTAAATAAAGCTGTGTTGATGTAGTGTAGATTGTTATAACGATACCCAGTGTGGGATTATTTCAGATCAACTGGCCGGGTTAATTTTTAATGATTACCCTGTGTCTAAAAGCGGTATTTGAGGTGATTTTAACTTATTACTCTGTGTCTTAAAGGGACAGTTGGGAGAATTTAACTAATTACCCTGTGTCTTAAAGGGACAGTTGGGTGGATTTAACTGATTACCCGTGTCTTAAAGGGACAGTTGGGGAATTGTAACTGATTACCCAGTGTCTTAAAGGGGCAATTGTGTTAATTTCTAATGATTATCCTGTGTCTTAAAGGGGTATTTGAGGTGATTTTACTTATTGCCCTGTGTCTTAAAGGGACAGTTGTGGGTGATTTTGCTTATTACCCTGTGTCTTAAAGAGACAGTTGGGGGAATTTAACTGATTACCCTGTGTCTTAAAGGGACAGTTGGGTGGATTTAACTGATTACCCTGTGTCATAAAGGGGCAGTTGGGTTAATGTTTAATGATTATCCTGTGTCTTAAAGGGGTATTTGAGGTGATTTTTCTTATTGCTGTGTGTCTTAAAGGGGCAGTTGTGTGTGATTTTGAAGAGTACCATGTGTCTTAAAGGGACAGTTGGGGGAATTTAACTGATTACCCTGTGTCTTAAAGGGACAGTTGGGGTGGATGTAACCTATTCCCCTGGCCCTTAAAGGGAAAGTTGGGAGAATTTAACTGATTACCCTCTGTTTTAAAGGGACAGTTGGGTGAATTTTTATTGATTACCCTGTGTCTTAAAGGGGCAGTTGTGGGTAATTTTGCTGATTACCCTGCGTCTTAAAGGGGCAGGTAGGAGAATTTTAATGATTACTCTGTGTCTTAAAGGGGCAGATGGGAGGATTCTACTGATTGCCATGTGTCTTAAAGGGAAAGTTGGGGGGATTTAACTGATTACCCTGTGTCTTAAAGGGTCAGTTAGGGGGAATTTAACTGATTAACCTGTGTCTTAAAGAGACAGTTGGGATGGATTTAACTGATTACCCTGTGTCTTAAAGGGGCAGTTGGGTTAATTTTAAATGATTATCCTATTTCTTAAAGGGGTATTTGAGGTGATTTTACTTATTGCCCTGTGTCTTAAAGGGGCAGTTATGGGTGATTTTGCTGAGTACCCTGCATCTTAAATGGGCAGTTGTGTCTTAAAGGGACAGTTGGGTGAATTTTTATGATTACCCTGTGTCTTAAAGGGGTATTTCTGGTGATTTAATGTATTACCCTGTGTCTTAAAGGGGCAGTTGTGGGTGATTTTGCTGATTACTCTGCGTCTTAAAGGGGCAGGTAGGGAGATTTGAATGATTACCCTGTGTCTTAAAGTGGCAGATGGGAGGATTCTACTGATTACCATGTGTCTTAAAGGGACAGTTGGGGGAATTTAACTGATTACCCTGTGTCTTAAAGGGTCAGTTGGGGGAATTTAACTGATTACCCTGTGTCTTCAAGGGGCAGTTGGGTTAAATTTTACTGATTATCCTGTGTCTTAAAGGGGTATTTGATGTGATTTTACTTATTGCCCTGTGTCTTAAAGGGGCAGTTATAGGTGATTTTGCTGAGTACCCTGTGTCTGTCTTAAATGGACAGTTGTGAAAATTTAACTGATTAGTCTGTGTCTTAAAGGGTTATTTCAGGTGAATTAACGTATTACCCTGTGTCTTAAAGGGGCAGTTGTGGGTGATTTTGCTGGTTACCAAGCATTTTAAAGGAGCAGGTGGGAGGATTTTAACTATTACCCTGTGTCTAAAAGGGACAGTTGGGGGAATGTAACTGATTACCTTGTGTCTTAAAGGTACAGTTGGGGCAATTTAACTGATTACCCTGTGTCTTAAAGGGGCAGTTGTGGGTGAGTTTACTGATTACCCTGTGTCTTAAAGGGACAGTTGTGGGTGCGCTTACTGATTACTCTGTATCTTATAGGGACAGTTGGGGGAATTTAACTGATTACCCTGTGTCTTAAAGGGGCAGTTGGGGTTTATTTTACTGATTACCATATGTTTTAAATGGGCAGGTGGGGGATTTTAATTATTACCCTGTGTCTTAAAGGGGCAGATTAATTGTAGATATCACTGACAATTGTTTTATACTGCTATTAATTATTATTATTTATAATTACAAAGATATACAACATGTATTGGTTGGCAAATGCTGAGATAAGTACACCAGCATTTTACTGGAGGTTACTGCTGAGATAATAATAAATTATATTGTAACCCTAGTATATACAACATTCCAGAGGCCGGTTACCTGAGCTGTGCCTTAGCCGCTCAAACCACGGCACTGCCCCAGACACTCTCAGTAGGGAAAGGTACCCCTGCAGTCCTCAGTCTGTCACATCTATACATATATATATATATATATATATATATATATATATCACTACTGTTTAATTTATTATGCAGATCCACCGCTGATTTGCTATGTTATGCAGAGCCACCACTTTGGTGCATTATGTCATACAGAAATAAACCATTATAGCTATTATAGTTATAATAAATCAGATTAACAGTAAAACATTTGATGTGATAATGCAAATCTAGTTTTTCCATCATTATAAATAAAAAAGTTATCTGTAGCTGCTTAACAACTCACTAGAATATTTTGTTAAGAAACCGTAATGACAGGGTATATCATTTTATGGGGGGTGGGATGGCAAAATGTATCTTCATCTGTGTAGCCAAAAGTCCAAGCACCGTCCCTGGGGGAAAAAGTCTTTTGTCTGCTTTTAGTGATGGCAGTGGGATGCGACAAAACAGTAGAATGAGACAAGTAGATTGCTAGTTGCGGGGGGCAAATTTTAGGTGGCTCACTGCTAGATCCCTCCTGGTAGCCCCTCAGGCTGCAAGAATGGGTGTGCCCCTATTCTTATAAAGAGGTTGCTCCCCTTACTTTTGGGTTGTGAGACAGAGGAAATTTTGCTGGCCATAGTTATTATTAAGTAATAGTTGAATAAATAATTTTATTGTTGGTTAATAAATGTGACCCCTAAGAGCACCCCACTCCCACTTGGGGACCTTTGTTATACAAAAATTGTGTCTGTGACTTTATTGGGGAGGGTTGTATGTTTTGGGGTTCCCTCAGGGTTGGCACCTAGCTGGGAAGGAATAGAAAGTTTAAAATAAGGAAAGTGAAGGGCTGAATAAGCCCATAGCAATTTAAGGGTTAGCTTTTTTTGAAGTAGCAAGGTGTAGTGTGTAGTGTAGTTGCTTATGTTACTGAGGAGGGTGGAAAAGCAGAGGCTACATTAGTGATTTCCATCCCAACCCACCCTTGAGTAATTTAGTTTTTACAGGTTTTCCAGAAGGATCTGGAGAACTGGCCATGTGGTTTATGTTGATTATGCCGTCAATAGTTTCATGCTGGCTGGGGGCTGAATAATGCCTTAATGGTTCTTATATGGGCCTCGCTTTGAAAAACTAACAGACTATTGATGTACTGGCTTTGAAGGCCCCTCAACCCTTTCTGTTGGTGGACACATGGCGCCATGCATTTTCTGAGTGGCAATAGTGGTTGCAACAAAACAGGCTTTAGCCTAGAGGTGAAATGGGAGGGGTGCAAGTAAAGCAATAGGACTCTAGTTACTGGGGGCTAGCTTTAGGAGGCTCACTGCTATATCGCTCCGGGTAGCCCATCAATTCTTTGTCATTTAGATTTATGAATTCAGAGCTAATTTCTAGTACTTATTTATTTTTTGATTTATAAGTGCTGATTAAAGTATTAGAGAGAGTTCAGCTACTAAGTTTAGTCTTATTGCTCTCATACCCCCAGCTCCTGCTTGGTTACTGTGTTTAACTTGCAGTGTCCTAGTAAGGGTTTCTGGTGAGTTGGGCCTCTCAGCCATTGATTCCAGCTTCTTTAATTTACTGGGACAACAGTACTCCACCTGACTCTTCTGAAGGTGCGGGTTACACTTTTAAATGAGAGGTCACACCCTATTTTCTAAATGTTAGGTGATCACTACAGTAATCGTTCTAAAGCACAAACTTGGGCAGTGTTTTGCAAGAGGGAAGGATACTTTAAGAGATCATATTCCCCCTTAAAACACAAAGAGGCATGAGACACCATTTTGGAAAAAGGGGATCTCCCTTTTCTGTGTGGGATGTCATAACCTTGTCATTAGTAGGTGATTGGTATAAAAAATTGCAATCACCTATGTATTTATTGTATGGGGGCAGTGGCATTTTAAAATAAATGGTGGCATGCCCCTTTAGACAGCAGGTCATTGCCATATAAATCACAATCACATGTATACTAGGCACCTTTTACAGTGCTCTCGCCTATAAAAAGAGACCCTAAAACCCAAAATGAAGCACTTCAAAGGTGCAAATGACCGCACTGTTGAAAACAGAGAGGTCAGAGGACATATTCTTGCAGGAATCTGCTTTAAGGGCATAGGGGACTGGTCTGATAGGCAATAAACTAATGCACAATGATATAGTTTTCACCTGTTCTTTTCCTGGGGCTGTGGACTACAGCAGCACATGACTTACCTATCAGTAAACATTACAAGAATGTGAGACAGGATGATTATGGTCTAGAAATAGCATTGCTACAAAGTGCAGTTATGAATTGTCCATAAGGTGCGATACCCTAAATGCCCTACCTAAAAGCACATGACGTTTATTTTTTGTCATATTATTTCTGTGTTATGATAATTTATAATTTCTCTGTTAGGAAGTCTGACAATTATCTGCCATGTTATGACAGTGACATATCTTGAGATTTCCCATAAACAGTCTAAGAAAAGACATTTATAGATAAAAAGTAAGAATCAGGGTAAAACAAAAACAAGTAATATATTAACCCCTTAAGGACCAAGGCCATTTTTCAATTTCTTTCCCTTAAGGACCAGGGCTATTTTTACATTTCTGCGGTGTTTGTGTTTAGCTGTAATTTTCTTCTTACTCATTTATTGTACCCACACATATTATATACCGTTTTTCTCGCCATTAAATGGACTTTCTAAAGATACCATTATTTTCATCATATCTTATAATTTACTATAAAAAAATTATAAAATATGAGGAAAAAATGGAAAAAAACACACTTTTTCTAACTTTGACCCCCAAAATCTGTTACACATCTACAACCACCAAAAAACACCCATGCTAAATAGTTTCTAAATTTTGTCCTGAGTTTAGAAATACCCAATGTTTACATGATCTTTGCTTTTTTTGCAAGTTATAGGGCAATAAGTACAAGTAGCACTTGGCTATTTAAAAACCACTTTTTTTCAAAATGAGCGCTAGTTATATTGGAACACTGATATCTTTCAGTAATTCTTGAATATCCCTTGACGTGTATATATTTTTTTTAGAAGACATCCCAAAGTATTGATCTATATTTCAAGCCACCATTTCACCACCAAATGCGATCAAATAAAAAAAAATGTTCACTTTTTCACAAATTTTTTCACAAACTTTAGGTTTGTCACTGAAATTATTTACAAACAACTTGTGCAATTATGGCATATATGGTTGTAAATGCTTCTCTGGGATCCCCTTTGTTAAGAAATATCAGACATATATGGCTTTGGCGTTGCTTTTTGGTAATTAGAAGGCCGCTAAATACCACTGCGCACCACACGTGTATTATGCGCAGCAGTGAAGGGGTTAATTAGGGAGCATGTAGGGAACTTCTAGGGTTAATTTTAGCTTTAGTGTAGTGTAGTAGACAACCTCAAGTATTGATCAAGGCCCATCTTGGTATATTTCATGCCACCATTTCACCGCCAAATGCCATCAAATTAAAAAAATCGTAACATTTTTCACAATTTTAGGTTTCTCACTGAAATTATTTACAAACAGCTTGTGCAATTATGGCACACATGGTTGTAAATGCGTCTCTGGGATCCCCTTTGTTCAGAAATAGCAGACATATATGGCTTTGGAGTTTCTTTTTGGTAATTACAAGGCGGCAAAATGCCGCTGCGCATCACACGTGTATTATGTCTAGCAGTGAAGGGGTTAATTAGGTAGCTTGTAGGGAGCTTGCAGGGTTAATTTTAGCTTTAGTGTAGAGATCAGCCTCCCACCTGACACATCCCACCCCCTGATCCCTCCCAAACAGTTCTCTTCCCTCCCTCACCCCACAATTGTCCCCCCCATCTTAAGTATTGGCAGAAAGTCTGCCAGTACTAAAATAAAAGCTCTCTTTTAATTTTTTTAATTTTTTTCCCCCCAGCATATTTACATATGCTGCTGTGTAGGAGCCCCCCATAGCACCCAACCTCCTTGAGCCCCCCACAGCTCTCTAATCTCCCCCCTCTCACTATTTGGTGCCATTTTGGGTACTGGCAGCTGTCTGCCAGTACCCACTTTTCAAACTTTAGTGCATTTTTTTAAAATATTTTTTTTTTCTGTAGTGTAGCTGGCCCCCCCTCAATACCCCCCTCTCCCAGATCCCTTTTATAAATAAAAATTGAACCCCCATCACCCGCTCCCACCACAGATCACCTCCCGCTCCCACCACAACCGGACCGTTTATGCTAAGATTGCGTGCGCGCGCGCACACACACATGCGCGTGCACGCAGCCCCGCCCCCGTGCGCGCTCCCGCACGCACCGGGGACTAATCCGGAAGAAGATTCTCAGCGATGGGCCACCCACCCTCCTCCCTGTAGCTGCTCCCACCCACCAACGATCGGCACCATCGCTGGCCGAGGCAGAGAGGGCCACAGAGTGGCCCTCTCTGCATCGGTGTGCCAGAAAAGGTATTGCCATGATGCCTCAATATCGAGGCATCACGGCAATACCTTGAAAGCGGCTGGAAGCGATCAGGATCGCTTCCAGCCGCTTTAAACACCTAGGTCATACAGGGTACGTCGCTGGTCTTTAAAGACCAGTTTGTGTAAGACGTACCCTGTACGACCCTTGACGTTAAGGGGTTAAAGGGAATTTAAACCCACAATTTTTCTTTTATGATTCTGATCATACAATTTTAAACAACTTTACCATTAACTTCTGTTATCAAATATACTTTGTTATGTCAGTAATCTTTGTTGTAGGAGCAACAATGCACCACTAGGAGCTAGCTGAACACTTTTAGTGAGCCAATGACAAGAGACATATATGGGCAGCCACCAATCAGCAGCTAGCTGCCAGTAGGACATTGCTGCTCCTGAGCCAACCTAGGTATGTGTTTCAACAAAGGATACAAAGTAAATTAGATAGCAGAAGTAAATTGTAAAGTTGTTTAAAACCGCATCCTCTATCTGAATCATTAAAGTTTCATTTTAGCTTTACTGTCCCTTTAACAATGTCTAACTATTAAGACATGAATTATACTAATTGTGCGTCAATTATTAACAATAAGACTTTCAGTTTTAATAGAGAAATGAAAAAACGATCATCTGGGACATTGCTTTTATTACATTTTATTCTTCATTAGGGATATGAGCAACAACATGAATCTAAATAAACTGAGACATTGAACATAATTAATATAACAACATTTTCTTGATTTATCAAAAACAATATCATTTCGTGATCTCTGTGTTTATAGTTAAAGGGACATGAAACACAATTTTTTCCTTTCATGATTCAGATAGTGTGTGCAATTTTAAATAACTTTCTAATTTATTTCTATTATCTAATTTGTTTTGTTACTGGGGCTAGCTTTAAAAGGCTCACTGCTTTGTATGTTTTGTTGTAAAGTATACGTAGGTATGCTCAGAAGCTGCTGATTGGTGACTGCATATACCCAGTAGTGCATTACTGCTCATTCAACAAAGGATACAAGAGAATGAAGCAAATTAGACAATAGTAGTAAATTGGAAAGTTAAAATCACATGCTCTTTCTGAATCATGAAAATGGTTTAGTATCATGTCCCTTTAATCAATAAACAAATGAAATGAGACAGATGAATTAAATTAAATAGTATTCAGCTCTGTATATTACTAATGTATTTTTTATTAGGAGGTGAAATTACTTTTTACAAATAAAATATAACAATTATAGCAGTTAGTGAAGTTGAACTTATGAAAAACAAACATTTGCTCTTATAGAAAATGACATGAAGGATCAATATCAATATCAATCAATAATTTGACATTGGGAAAAAAATCAATACAATTTCTCAGCTTTTTTGTTAATTTTAATAAAAGATTTGCTGTTAGAGATCCCCATCCTCAATAATAATAATATATGAATTATAAGATGTCAAA
Source organism: Bombina bombina (assembly GCF_027579735.1). Taxonomy (NCBI): domain Eukaryota; kingdom Metazoa; phylum Chordata; class Amphibia; order Anura; family Bombinatoridae; genus Bombina; species Bombina bombina. The sequence goes on from NC_069507.1 coordinate 69,161,273, forward strand.
TTATACAGATAGGCTTAGGAAACTGTGTGCAAAATAACAGTGGGAGAGAGTTTTATAATGCAATTGCTCGTGTTAAATATAGCGTAATTAAATGTGTATATACCATCACATGCAGCATTTGTTAATGCTCTGTGCATGTAATAATGAAATGTGTTTTCAACTGAAAGGAACCATAGTGTTTTTTAAACATATATCAAAAATTAAATAGATATGCTTAGTGATTTTTTCTTAAAATCAGATTGGGTCAATTCTGAAGTACACACAGGCCATTGGCAATTTTAGCCATGGTTCTGCTATCTCAGAGCACTCCAGGGATAAACTCCTTAAAAGTTTTAAAGTTAAAACTCTGCTAGAAGAGAGAGTTTTCCAATTCCAATAATTTGGATGAGAACACTTTAGATAACCACAAATACTTAGCACGTGAATATTCCGCATGTCTTGTGCTTCAGACATGTTGCCAGTGGCCGGATACAAAATAACCCTAATCTCTATGGTTACACCCCCCATTGTATTGAGAACATTTTGCCTCTCTGCTGCTGGCTGTTTTTGCTTAGCCCTGCTCTATGACCTGTTAGTTCCTTTTGAACCTTTTGGTAAAGTAATGTGCAAGACACGCAGATATACAAGAAAAATAAGATATCTTTTTGTGTCACAAGATGAGTTTATGTATTAAAAAATATATAGCCTTGTTGAAGTGAACAAAAGCTGTTCTCTGTTTTATAACTCTGACTTTAAAGTGTATTTTTTAAGTTAATTAAAGGGAAAGTAAAGTCAACATTAAACTTAAAGGGACAGTCTACTCCAGATTTTTTTTTTTGTTTCAAAAAATAGTTTATTCCTTTATTACCCATTCCCCAGTTTTGCATAACCAAAAAGGTTATATTAATATATGTTTTACCTCTGTGATTACTATGTATCTAAGCCTCTACAGCAGACATCCTCTGATATGCTGGCTGAGCATCATGGGAAATGTAGTTCCAAAACCTCTAGATGTCTGCTCTACAGACTTCCCCCTTATCTTAGTTCTTTTGAAAGACTTGCATTTTAGCCAATCAGTACTAACTTCTAGGTAAATCCACAGGGGGAGAATAATGTTATCTAGGCACACATGAACTAGGGCTGTCTAGCTGTGAAAAACTGTCCAAAATGAGATAAAAGGCGGCCTCCAAGTGCTTAGAAATTAGCATATGAGCCTACCTAAGTTTAGCTTTCAACAAAGAATACCAAGAGGACAAAGGAAATTTGATGATAAAATAATTGCATGCCCTATCTGAATCATGAAAGTTTAATTTTGACTAGACTGTCTCTTTAAATGGATCAGATAGAGAATGACATTTTAAACAACTTTCCAATTCACTTTTGTTATCAATGTTGCTTAGTTCTCTTGGTGTCCTTAGTTAAACAGGAGCGTGCACGTTTCTTTAGCCACCTGGCAGCCCTTTTCGCAGCAATGTTTATTTATACAGTAGCAAACACTACTGCCATTGACTGCTAAAGTGATGTGCACACTCCTAAGCTCCTATCAGCCCACCTAGGTTTACTCTTTATAAAAAGGATGAAAAGAGAATAAAACTAATTTGATAATATAAGTAAGTTAGAGAAAATAAAGAAAGGGTCCTATCTTAATTACTTAAGGTTTGTTTCACCTTCTGGATGACCTTGTTATAAATATTAGTATCAGGGGTAAGCATCCAGAAGAGTGCTGCAGCATTAAATGTACTTAAATACACATTACATTACCGATGTAGGAAAGGTCAATTTAAGAATGTTTGTAAGCACAAAAAGAAAAGATTATTTATGTAAATAAAGCTTAAAGAAACAGAAAACCCAAAATGTATGTCATTTTAAACAACTTTTTAATTTACTTTAATTATAATTTTTCTTCATTCTCTTTGTATCTTTTGTTGAAAAGCAGCGACATATGCTTAGGAGCAGGCCCATTTCTATAGCACTATATGGCAGCAGTTTTGCAAGAATGTTATCCATTTACAAGAGCACTAGATGGCAGCACTATTTCCTGCCACTTAGTGTTCCAGATGCTACCTAGGTATCTCTTCAACACTGAATATAATGGGAACTAAGCACATTTGATAATAGAAGTAAAATGCAACTTTTTTAAAATGTTATGTTCTGTCTGAATCACAAAAGACAATTGTTAGGTTTCATATCCCTTTAATGTTTAAAGGGACACTGTACCCAAAATTTTTCTTTCATGATTCAGATTGAGCATGAAATTTTAAGCAACTTTCTAATTTACTCCTATTATCAAATTTTCTTCATTCTCTTGGTATCTTTATTTGAAATGCAAGAATGTAAGTTTAGATGCCGGCCCATTTTTGGTGAACAACCTTGGTTGTCCTTGCTGATTGGTGGATAAATTCATCCACCAATAAAAAAGTGCTGTCCAGAGTACTGAAACAAAAAAAAGCTTAGATGCCTTCTTTTTCAAATAATGATAGCAAGAGAACGAAGAAAATTTGATAATAGGAGTAAATTAGAAAGTTGCTTAAAATTGCATGCTCTATCTGAATTACAAAAGAATAAATTTGGGTTCAGTGTCCCTTTAATAACATTAACAAAAATAATAACGATAATCTGCTGCTCCACAGTATTTAAAAACACAACTCTGCCTGAAATGAATGAATACTGTGCAGTAGTGAATACATAAGCACTTGATATACCGTATATTAGTCGCGACCTCAGTAAGAGGGAATATAGAAACAATTTATATCCACAATAATCCTCACTCCCATCCTTCCCTTTTAAAAAAACTTTACTTTCCATTTAGCTATGTGTTTAACCCCTTGTCATCTAGTGAAAATATTACATGTTAATGTCATTGAATAGAAAAAAAAACACAAATAATAATGTGTTTATTAAAATGTACTGACCCAATGTAAATAAATACTATAAACATACTGTTTGAGAAGCTGCTAGTTTCTAGGTAAATGTGACAGAATAATAAGCAGGAAGAGGCATATTTAGAAGTGTATAACAATGGTGGACTTGATGTTTTGTATTGTTCTTGTCTTCTGTTATAATCTAGGTATTTCTAACCTACATTAAGTTTCAGGTCACAGAGCTCACTCAGATATTCTTCGTTATTTGGGTCAAACTTCAATGCTTTCTCATAACATTCAATTGCATCCAACTTATTTTGATTGAGCTTATAAATGAACCCGAGCAAACTAAATCCATAGGCATCACTGGCGTCTGTTTTTACCATTCGGTTCGCTAACGTTTTCAAAGCATTTTCACACTGTCGTCGCTCTCTTGTATTTTCTGGTATTTTTAGCCCTTCTTTATAATGTTTTATAGCATCAGCTTCTGATTTTCTGCAATTTTCTTGAAACTGTCCATACATGAAATGGAGTTGCTGCTTTTCTTCAGCTATTAGATTTTTAATGTTTAAAGCTTTTTCGAATGTCTCTTCTGCTTTGTCATATTCCTTTGCTTTTTTATACATATTTACTAAATCAATGTGTGCAAACACAAAAGATTTTTTATTTTCTAAGACCATTTCAAAATGAAATATGGCATTTTGTATAAGTCTGTTTATTTCCTCGTCATTGGAAACGAGTTTTCGTGACCCTTTCAGTCGGGTCATTTTTTGACTGTAGCACAATCCTATTTGATGGTGAAGAAATCCAGAATTAGGGATAAAGTTTACAGCTCTCTTTAAAAGGCAAAGAGCTTCATCAATCATTCCTGCCCTTCTGTAAAATTTAGCAGCATAGCGAAGTAAATATGGGAGATTTGGCGTTTGCTCAAGAGCTTCTTCAATCCACTTTCGTGCCTCTTTATTTTGCTTTAACTCCTGAAGTTTCAAGCCAAGAAGTGCCTTCACCACAGAATCCTTGGGATTTAGTTCTACAGCTCGTTTCAACAATGGTAAAGATTCATTTCTTTTACTTGAATATTTATTTCTATCAATAACTTCCTTACGATACACTACGGTTGCATAGCCTGTGTTCCACTCAGGGTCATCTGGTTCGGTCTCAAGAGCCTTCTTAAAGCACTCTTTAGATTTCTCATAATTCTTTGCAGAAATTTTCAGCAGAAACCATCCCTGTTCACCATATACCTCAGAGAACTCAATATTATTGTGCAATGAAAGTTGATGTTCTTTATAAATACTTTTCACCTTCTCTAAGTAGATGTTAGATTTTTCATAGTCTTCCATCATATAGTAGACCCAAGCATAGTTAGCATAGGTCACAAGGTATTTACTGTTTGTTTTATCCGTATATGATTCAGAAATCATCTCTTCAGCTTTTTCTAAATGAGAAATGGCTTCTGGGTAATCACCATTCAGATGTTTTATATAACTTAATATATTGTGAACCATATATTTATTTTTTGTAGTCAAAAATTCCAGCTGATCGTACAGTCTTTCTTCTAGCTCATCAAGTTCACTGCCTTTTTCAGTCGATGTCCAAGTAAAATGGCAGTTCAGCTGTAACAGTTGAAGTTTTAAAGTCGTTTTTGACAATTCACTGTGAAAGGAAACAAAATAAGAGGAATTTGTTATTTAAAATTCCACTTAAAAATGTTTTCTATTTTTATTTTATTTTTTTGATTGGTTGAGCTGATTTATTAAAGGTTGTGTGAGCATCTTAGTGTATCAGTCCCAGTTGATTCATAAATTAGGATTGGTTTCAATAAGTAAATATGGAACTTATAAATGTATTAGTTAATTCAATACATATATTTCAAACAATAAAATGTGAACAAATTATTATGCTTTTTTTAAATTAAATGATGAAAGATTTAAAATGACTTTGATGAAGTCTATTTTACTAAAATACATTGGTTTTTAAAACCCCTGCATGCTTTCTTATCTGTTATCTACAATGCAGCCTGAAGTGCAAAATCTCACACCTCACTCTGGCCTGAATCCTATAGAGCAGGGCAATGTAACCAGCCCCCACTGCTAACATTCCTACAAATACTAGAAGCTATTTTAACCCCTTCACTGCAGATGGAATGACCACCTATACGCCCTCACATCTGCACTCCTTAAGACCCCAAAAAGCGGTTGCAGCACTCAGTCCCTCATTAGTGGCTACCCTAAAATCACTCAGCATTTTCAAAGGGACTGACAGGGGCTGTCATGGAGGAAAATCAAAATTTAAAGTTCTATATCCTGACACTATCACAGCTGCCTCACCACCCTGTCCACCCACAAGCCCAATTGAAGTGATCCAACCTAAAAGCCACAAAAAACGCACTATCAAATCAAGAAAATCTCTTTGTGTGATCCCTATTAGAAGACACACTGTCTCCAAAGTACAGAGAAAAAACTCAGAATCCCAAGACTGTCCTATCAGAGCAATCCTATGCAATGCCAGATCAATAAAGAACAAAACAGCTATTATTTCCGACCTTATTGAAACATGCGAATTAGCATGCATCACAGAATCCTGGTTAGATGAAAATGCAGGGCCTATTCTAGAGGCAGCTATTCCAGACAATTACACAGTGTTCCACCGCCCGAGACAAGATCGCAAGGGAGGCAGAGTTATGATCTGTGCAAAATCATCCTTAAATCCCAGACCAATATCAGTCCACAAAACCTAATCTTTTGAATGTGTAGCTGCCAGCCTCTCAATAGAGAGAGGATTCCGAATACTGCTAATATACAGACCCCCAGGAGATGGGAAGAGATTTCTTCAGGAACTCCCAGACCTTTTCGCTGGCTTAATCCTTGAACACCCCAGATGGCTTATATTAGGAGACTTCAACACTTGGATCGACAACACCCTATCCCTGCTTGGGCAGGATCTCCTCAGCTTGATGAGTACACTCTGCTTTACACAAATCGTCACCACTCCCACCCACAGAAAAGGTCATACACTTGATCTAGTGTTTCAGTCTGGACTAGAAGTGTCACCAGTAACTGTAAACCCAGTTACCTGGTCAGACCACCACTCCATCCACTTCTCCATTGTATCACAATCAACCAGACAGCAGCCTCAGAACCTGGTCAAACACTGCTCATTAAAAGGGTTGACACTATTGGATGTAGAATCACATATGGATATAAGTGAACTAATGGGCACCTGCGAAGACCCCAGCTCCTTAGTCCGACTCTACAACAAAACCATGAGAGACACCCTAGAAAGCATTGCACCATCTCGCATACGCACTGTCCAAACCCACAACAATGCACCGTGGTTTGATAGCTCCATCAGAGAAATGAAAAGAACAGGACGTAAGCTCGAGAGAAAGTGGCGCAGAACACATGATCTAGAGGATAAAGCCGCTCTTACCAAACATCTAAATAAATATCAATCCAAGATAACTCAGAAAAAATCTTCATTTTTATCACGTGAAATTGCACTCTCCCACAATAGACCCAGGCAACTGTTTCGCACAGTAGAAAGGCTCTGCAAACCAGCATGCATGCTTAGCCCTACCAACTTTTCTCAGGATAAATGTGAAGCATTTGCGAACTTCTTCAGAGACAAGATTTCCTCAATCCGAACCGCTATCACAGCAGGCCAAACAGTTACACACCAGAACCACTACAAAGGAATGCCAGATTGCCCCAGTTTATGGGCCACTTTTACAAATGTGGATATAAAAGGAGTTAAAAACACCATACAAAAGTTGCACCCTACTACGTGTGACTTAGACCCTGCTCCAACTCAGCTCATATCTGGATGCATTGAAACACTCGCCCCAGTCCTCACAAAAATAGTGCAGTGTTCACTAAAAACAGGAGACTTCCCAGATCCTCTAAAAGAAGCTGTGGTAAAACCACTCCTAAAGAAACCTTTATTAGACCCAGACTGCATGACTAATTACAGACCAGTATCCAACCTCCCATTTCTGGGGAAAGTAATTGAAAAAGTAGTGGCAACTCAACTGGAAACCCATCTATCATGCATAAACATATTCAATCCTTTCCAGTCAGGCTTCAGATGCCGCCACAGCACTGAAACAGCGCTAGTCCGAGTGCTAAATGATCTCCTCATGGCAAGAGACAAAGGTGATTACTCCATTCTAATCCTCCTGGATCTCTCAGCTGCATTTGACACCATTGACCATAGGATTCTAATAGAGCACTTGCAGTACATCTGTGGTCTAGGAGGCACAGACCTTAACTGGTTTAAATCTTTCCTCGCTGGTAGATCACAGAGAGTAATATCAGGATCAAGCTCATCAACACCAACAGAACTGGCCTGTGGAGTTCCACAAGGATCTATCCTGTCTGCCATGCTATTTGCAATGTACTTACTACCGCTGAGGGACATCATTAACCGACATGGCCTAAGGTATCATTGTTACGCTGATGACACACAACTCTACTTCTCCTTTGCTCCAGATACTACAGACCCAGCATGCCGCATAAACAATTGCTTAACAGACCTCATAGAATGGATGAATGCTAGCTGTCTCAAAGTGAACCCGGACAAAACAGAGTTACTCTTGGTGAGGGGACCCCGGTTATCAAAAATATCCCACGATCACCCAACTGGCCTGGAGCTTGGAGGCTCTAAACTCGTTAGTTCAGCAAAAGTACGAAACCTCAGAGTGCTGATTGACGCTGGACTATCTTTTAAACAGCAGATTTCCTCCATAATAAAATCTGCCTACTTTCATCTGAAAAACATAGCCAGGATACAACACTTAATTCCACCGGATGATATGCCAACATTAATCCATGCATATGTATCCTCTAGGCTAGATTACTGCAATGCACTTTACTTGGGCCTCCCAAAAAAAGAACTCCATCGCCTTCAGACAGTACAAAATGCAGCAGCCAGACTAATGACCAATCAAACTCGCTCCTGTCATATAACACCTGTTCTCCACTCCCTGCATTGGCTTCCAATTAAATGGCGAACATATTTTAAAATTGGCCTGCTGACCTTCAAAGCCTTAAACAACCAAGGCCCACATTACCTGAAAGAGCTCCTGACACCCTACATCCCATCCCGTTCACTTAGGTCAGCCAAAACATCCCTCCTCTCAGTGCCAAGAATAAGGACAAACTCAGGCTCCAGAGCATTCGGCCACGCTGCCCCTACTTTCTGGAACTCTTTACAGTGCGCAATCAGAGAGGCACCGTCCTTACAGACTTTTAAAAAAAAGCTAAAGACCCACCTCTTCCATCAGGCATTCAGTCCACTTATCTGACATTCATAACTTTTATATCTTATGTTGGTATATTTGTAAAGTGCTTTGAGTCTCACAGGGAGAAAAGCGCTATATAAATCGCAAATTATTATTATTATAATTATTATTCCAATGTAAATATTTGATGTCCTAATTCGTTAGAGCATACATATTTTTTGCATTACTTACCCTAGATAACTAAGGAGTCAATTCTAATCATTTAGAAAAAAAATGTATCTACTAATTTTCTATGAAAAATCAGCATTCGTTTCTATGGAGATTTTTGTAATTAAATCAGTAAGTTTTTATAAAGGATTGGAATTGACTCCTATATCCTTAAACACCATTAAATACAGTAGGATTGCATTATTAACAAATGCCTAATAAATACAATGCAATAACGCTCCAGATTTAAAATAAGCATTCATTTTTTTTCTAACAAATTTATTTTTTCCCATTTACTGGTCCTCTGTATCATGTGACAGCCATAAGCCAATCATAGACTAGAATACATATGCACTGTGAACTTATACACATTCTTAATAGAAGCTGGCGCGTTAAAGAGTGTGCATATAAAAATTACATAATGGAAGTTAATCTCTTAAAATGGCAGAATCTTTCTGAATGATGAAAGTTTAATTCTAACTTTAGTGTCCCTTTAACGTCTGCAGTGCTTAATCTGAGCAAAACGCAGCTGTGATTAAATGTCCAACAACTATTTTAGAGGAAAATTAGCATATCAGAGTATGTTGTTTAGCAACTCTGACATGAAGGTGTAGAAGACTGACTCCACTCGCATATTTATTTTTAAATATTTACTAAACTAATCAGTTGATTTCTATGTCAGACTACTTTGTTTATTAAATGTATTTTCTCTTGTTAAGTGTATCCAGTCCACGGATCATCCATTACTTATGGAATATATTCTCCTTCCCAACAGGAAGCTGCAAGAGTCCACCCACAGCAAAGCTGCTATATAGCTCCTCCCCTAACTGCCATATTCAGTCATTCTCTTGCAAGCCTCAACATAGATAGGAGGTTGTGAGAGTCTGTGGTGCTTTCTACTTAGTTTATTCTACAATCAAAAGTTTGTTATTTTTAAATGGCACCGGAGTGTGCTGTTTATCTCAGGCAGTATTTGGAAGAAGAATCTGCCTGTGTTTTTCTATGATCTTAGCAGACGTAACTAAGATCCATTTGCTGTTCTCACACATTCTGAGGAGTGAGGTACTTCAGAGGGGGAATGGCGTGCAGGTTTTCCTGCAGATAAGGTATGTGCAGTAAAATATTTTTCTAGGAATGGAATTGACTAAGAAAATACTGCTGATACCGAAGTAATGTAAGTAAAGCCTTAAATGCAGCGATAGCGACTGGTATCAGGCTTATTAATAGAGATACATACTCTTGTAAAAATGTGTTTTAAAACGTTTGCTGGCATGTTTAATCGTTTTTTAACATATGTTTGGTGATAAAACTTATTGGGGCCTAAGTTTTTTCCACATGGCTGGCTTAAATTTTGCATAGAAACAATTTCCACTGTTATAGTATAAAAGTTACAGTTGGTGCAGTTAAAATTACAAACAGTGACATTCAGCTTCCCTCAGCAGTCCCCTGCATGCTATAGGACATCTCTGAAGGGCTCAAAAGGGCTTCAAAAGTAGGAGCTGTTATGACTGTTTAAAACATATTTTTCGTTTTGTTAATCTGTTTTTTGTATTAAGGGGTTAATCATCCATTTGCAAGTGGGTGCAATGCTCTGCTAACTTGTTACATACACTGTAAAAATTTTGTTAGTTTAACTGCCTTTTTTTCACTGTTATTTCAAATTTTGGCAAAATTTGTGCTGCGATTGAGGGACAACCAAGAACTGAGGACTGGGATGCCCAGCCTGCTTTTTATTTAGGTTACATGCACACAGGGCACTCCCAGGGGGGGAAGCATAAAATCCCCCATCACACATTTAGACAAAGCCCTTGGACAGGCCACCGCAGATAACAAGTACACACAAGAAAACAATTGAGTCCTTCTTATCACCTAGCAGTGAATGCTTATCACAAACTTAATTACAGTACACAATATGCTAGGAAACCTGCCTCAGAAAATAGTTTTCTCAAAACTGAACAGAGTTAACCCTTTATGAAATGATACTTGTTACAGTTTTCTTGGAGCCCTTCTTAGGCGCTGGCTTGGCTGGTTCAGGCATTGCTGCTGGGAAATAAGTTTCTTCACCACAAAATAACTAATGCTTCTGTAACAGTGCTCCCTTTCTGTGGAACACTCTGGCAGACACGGTCTGACCCCTTTTCGGGGCAGACTAAGGCTGTCCAGACCGCTGGTTATGCGGGGCTGAGGTCGGTTTGTCTGGACAACCCGTCGGCGTTGCCATTCTGTTTCCCAGGTCTGTAAGTAATGGTGAAATTGAAGGGTTGCAACGATAAACTCCAACGTAATAGCCTGCCATTATCTCCAGAGACCCGGTTCAGCCACACCAACGGGTTATGGTCGGTGACCAGAGTGAACTCCTGCCCATATAAATAGGGAGTCAATTTCTTTAATGCCCACACCAAAGCCAAACACTCCTTTTCGACCGCTGCATAGCTGACTTCGCGGGGCAGGAGCTTCCGGCTGATGTAGGCAACTGGATGCTCCCCTCCATCTTCGCCTACTTGGCTGAGGACGGCTCCCAGCCCGAACATGGAAGCATCTGTATGGACGATAAAACGTTTGTTAAGGGCTGGAGCCGCCAAGACAGGAGCGTTAATTAGAGCATTTTTGAGAGCCTGGAAAGCCGTTTCACAGTGGGGAGACCACAGGACCTGTCGAGGTAAGTTCTTCTTGGTCAAGTCAGTCAGGGGTTTGGCAAGTGTGCTGTAGTCTGGTACGAACCGTCTATAGTACCCTGCCGTGCCCAGGAAGGCTAGGACCTGAGTCTTAGTGATGGGGGTGGGCCAATTGGCGACAGCTTCTATCTTGGCCGGCTCTGGTCGCTGCTTTCCACACCCCACCCGGTGACCCAGGTACTGTACCTCGGCCATCCCAAAGTGGCATTTTTCTGGCTTCAGAGTCAGGCCAGCAGCCCGGATCTGATCCAGAACCATTCCTATGTGAGCTAAGTGGTCCTCCCATGACTCACTGTGGATCGCTATGTCGTCCAGGTAGGCGCAAGCAAAACTCTGGAAGCCATCCAGGAGCCTATCCACCAAGCGCTGGAATGTAGCTGGGGCATTCTTCATCCCAAACGGCATTACCCTAAACTGATATAAGCCGAATGGGGTGACGAATGCCGACTTGGGGATAGCCTCCGGGGCCAGGGGAATCTGCCAGTAACCTTTGCAGAGGTCAATAGTGGTCAGGTAATTTCCCCTGGCTATACGATCGAGTAGCTCGTCTACCCTGGGCATAGGGTAAGCGTCCGTCACGGTCTTTTCATTGAGCCTCCGATAGTCTACGCAGAACCGGGTGGTCCCATCTTTCTTGGGCACCAAGACAACTGGGGAGGCCCAGGGACTATCGGAGGGCTCAATTACCCTGAGTTGGAGCATCTCATCGATCTCCTTCTTCATTCCTATCCTAACTGCTTCGGGGATTCGGTACGGAGCCTGGCGCAAGGGAGCTTGTCCCGGAGTATCTACCTGGTGGGTGGTTAAAGTAGTGTACCCTGGCTTCGGGGAGAAGGTGAGGTGTTTGGACTGTAGGAGTTGGTTGAGCTGCTCCCTTTCAGTGGGGCTAAGTCGGTCTCCTATCTGAACCTGAGCCACTATACCTGTGGGGAGACTCTTTTCTAATAGGTCTGGAATGGGTAGACTGTCGGGGCCTTCCTGAGGGGAACAACATACGGCCGTCACGTTCTCTGGTCGCTCAAAATATTCCTTGAGCATGTTTACATGGAATGTCTTTCTAAGATTGTTGTCGTGGCAGCTAGCTATCACATAAGTGGTGTCTCCCCTTTTCTCTACGATCTGGTAGGGGCCCTGCCAGGACGCCTGCAATTTGTCTGTCTTCACCGGCTTAAGTACTAACACCTTTTGTCCTATGGTGAAGATTCTCTTTCGGGCCCCCCGATCGTACCATACTTTCTGTCTTCTCTGGGCCGACTGGAGATTAGCCCGCACGGATTTGGCTAATTGCTCCATTCGGTCCCTGAGTTCCAGCACGTATGGCACAATGGGGACACCGTCAGTCTCCATCTCTCCCTCCCAGTGCTCCCGGATCAGGTTTAGGGGTCCCCGTACCTTTCTTCCGTAGAGCAACTCGAAGGGGGAGAACCCTGTCGTTTCCTGGGGCACCTCCCGATAAGCAAAAAGGAGGTGCGGCAGGAAGCGTTCCCAGTCTCGGTATTCCTGAGTGAACGTCTTGAGCATTTGCTTGAGGGTCCCATTGAACCTCTCACACAGCCCGTTCGTCTGGGGGTGGTATGGGGAGCTCAGGAGGGACTTAATTTTGCAAACCTGCCAGAGTTGTTGGGTCAATTCAGCCGTAAATTGGGTGCCTCGGTCGGATAGGATTTCTTTTGGAAATCCTACCCGGGAGAACACCTGTACTAGTGCATTTGCTACCGTATCCGCTTGTATGTTGGATAGGGCGACAGCCTCTGGGTACCTGGTAGCGTAGTCCACTACGGTAAGAATGTAGCGCTTACCGGAGGGACTAGGGGTAGCCAGTGGTCCCACTAGGTCAATAGCAACCCGGCTGAAGGGTTCCTCTACAATGGGCATATTTACTAGATGGGCTTTAGGGTGATCGCCTCGCCTTCCTACTCGTTGACACACATCGCAGGTGTTACAGTAAGTTCTAACGTCAGCGTGTACCCCTGGCCAAAAGAACGTGGGAGTAATGCGGTGTAGGGTACGGGTTACAGCTAGGTGGCCTGCTAAGGGGATGTCGTGGCCTATCTTGAGGATTTCTTGACGGTATTTGTGGGGCACTACCAGCTGTCGCCTACGCTGTCCCCTTTTCTCTGTCCAGCGGTATAGTTTCCCTTTTTCCCATAAGAATGTTTCATTATCTGCCCCGCCCCCTCCGGTCTCTGCTCGTTCCCGGTACTTTTGTAAGGTCGGGTCAGTCTTAGACTCTGTCTCGAAAGCATCTGGGGTGTCCCAGGGTATGGGGCCTAACATGTCAGGCAAGGTCGGGGTAGGTCTTACCTGTGTCTCCCGCACTGGTGAGAGCTCTCGCTCCGTCCGGGCTTGGGCCCGTGTAGTCACTGGGTCCGCCTCGTTGTTGCATACTGGAGCATAGGCAGAAGTCATGGGGCCCAAATCATTGCCCAGTAGTACTTCGGCAGGTAAATTATCCATTATGCCCACGTTCACAGCCCCCTTTCCCGCTCCCCAATCAAGATGCACTTTAGCTGTTGGAATTTTGTACACATCCCCCCCCGCCACTCTAACGGCCACAGTCTGTCCAGATCGCTTGTGCTCCGGCCCCAAATGACTCTGTACCAGCGTGATAGTAGCCCCTGTGTCTCTCAATCCCTCGGTAGATCGCCCCTCGAGCCATACCTTCTGCCGATGGTGCTGGCGGTTATCTGAGGCAGCATATACAGGGTCCGCCTCGTGAAGCGGCCCCAAATATTCCTCCATAGGGGCCTCTTGGTTAACACAGAGGGTCCGGGCCGGACGATATGCCCCAGAGGGGTAATTGTAATTCCTGGGTGTCTGGTGCGTATTAAGGGGGCAGCTAGCCATGAAATGCCCTGGTTGCTTGCATCGGTGGCAAGTCGGTCTGGGACGCTCAGAGCTGTTATTGGGTGGTCCTGAGTGTCGGGCGGGCCCTGCGGGCACCGGGGCTCGGAATTCAGCACAAGGGGGTGCACGGTAAACCTCTCTGGGTTCGTGAAGACGAGAGTCATAATGTTCATCGGCCAATTTGGCTGCTTCTTCTAAGGTAGAAGGTCGCCTGTCTCGCAGCCATTCCTTCCCTTGCTGTTCCATGCCATTATAAAAATGTTCTAAGAGAAACAATTGTAAAATTTCCTCACCAGTCACCGCTTTACTTCCGCTCATCCAGTGATTTGCCGCTCTCCGCATTCGGTGCGCCCATTCCATATGGGTATCGTTAGGCTTCTTTTTCGTGCCCCGAAACTGTCGGCGATACGCGTCCGGAGTTACTGCGTACCGTCGCAACAGTGTCTCCTTAACTAGCTCATACTGTGTCACTTCCTCAGCACCCAGAGTACGAAAGGCTTCCAGGGCTCGCCCGGATAGTTTCCCAGACAATATCGTGGGCCACTCCCTGTTGGGAATCTGGTGCAGGGCACATTGCCTTTCGAAGTCCGCCAAATATTCATCAATCCCTGTCTCGCTCTCTAGGAAGGGTCGAAATGCCGCATAGGGTATCTTGGGCCTCCCAGCATTTTCGACAGGGATGATTACCTGCGGGGCTTCAGCATTGCGGTGTGCGTTCGCTAGGTTGAGTTTGTGGGCTCGAGTCTCTCGTATATCCTTGTCCGCTTCCGCCATCAACTGCTGTACCAATTCCATGGAGGGGTTCGGCCCGTACAGTGAGAGCCTCTCCCGAACAATCCTGGTTTTTTCGTCACTAATCGTGGTCGGTGTTTCCGCCATTGTGAAGCTCTGATCCAGTTCGGTCAATTCTGCGATCAGCTCTCTCCTCGGCCGGTTGCTGGCGTACCCCCCTCTGCTTTCAAGTAAATCCTTTAGGGTTGTACGCTTCAATTTTTCGTAAGCGCTCTCCATCCGTTCTGTACCTCTCCTAGGAAATCCAGGAAATATCCCACCGCTGCCGCCAAATGTTACGGTTACCCTTAGTCTCGCTGAGAGATGGACCGCTTAGTAGCCTGGATTCCTATTGCTGAAGAGGGGAGAAACTGCTTTCCATAGTATTCTATATGAGTCTCGCAAATGTAGAATAATCCCCCTTAGCTGTAGTACAGCTAGGATACCCTTCTGCCCACAAAAACGAGTCAACGCTGCGATTGAGGGACAACCAAGAACTGAGGACTGGGATGCCCAGCCTGCTTTTTATTTAGGTTACATGCACACAGGGCACTCCCAGGGGGGGAAGCATAAAATCCCCCATCACACATTTAGACAAAGCCCTTGGACAGGCCACCGCAGATAACAAGTACACACAAGAAAACAATTGAGTCCTTCTTATCACCTAGCAGTGAATGCTTATCACAAACTTAATTACAGTACACAATATGCTAGGAAACCTGCCTCAGAAAATAGTTTTCTCAAAACTGAACAGAGTTAACCCTTTATGAAATGATACTTGTTACAGTTTTCTTGGAGCCCTTCTTAGGCGCTGGCTTGGCTGGTTCAGGCATTGCTGCTGGGAAATAAGTTTCTTCACCACAAAATAACTAATGCTTCTGTAACAATTTGTTTCTCTTAAAGGCACAGTAACGTTTTATATATTTGCTTGTTAACTTGATTTAAAGTGTTTTCCAAGCTTACTAGTCTCATTATTAGTCTGTTCTAACATGTCTGACATAGAGGAAGCTCTGTGTTCATTATGTTTTAAAGCCATGGTGGAACCCCATCTTAGAATGTGTACCAGATGTACTGATTTCATGTTAAACAATAAAGATCATTTTTTGTCTTTAAAAACATTATCACCAGAGGATTCTGTCGTGGGGGTAGTTATGCCGACTAACTCTCCCCACGTGTCAGACCTTTTGACTCCCGCTTTAGGGACTCACGCTCAAATGGCGCCAAGTACATCAAGGGCACCCATAGCGTTTCTTTACCAGGGGATTCTGTCGAGGGGAAAGTTATGCCGACAAACTCTCCCCACGTGTCAGACCCTTCGACTCCCGCTTCAGGGACTCACGCTCAAATGGCGCCAAGTACATCAAGGGCGCCCATAGCGTTTATTTTACAAGACATGGCAAAGGTGGTGAATAATATTCTGGCAGCAGTATTAGTCAGACTACCTGAAATTAAAGGAAAGCAGTTAGCTCTGGGGGTAGATACAGAGCATACAGATGCTTTAAGAACCATGTATGATACTACCTCACAATATGCTTAGTCTGTGGGTGATTTTTTTTTTTTTGACTCAGGGAAGATGATTTAACCTGATTCTAATATTTCTACATTTAAAATTTATGCTTGAGAACCTCCACTTGTTGCTCAGGGAGGCTTTGGCTGCTCTGAATGAATGTGTACAATCGCAGGGCCAGAGAAATTGTGTAGACTGGATAAATAATATGCAGTGCCGGTGTGTACTGATGTTTTTCCAATACCTAAAGAGGTTTACTAAAAATTTTTTTTAATAAGGAATGGGATAGACCAGGTGTGCCGTTCTCTTCCCCTCCTATTTTTTAGAAGAATGTTTTCTAATAGTTACCACCACACGGGACTTCTGGCAGACAGTTCCTAAGGTGGAGAGAAGAGTTTCTACTCTAGCTAAGCGTACCACTACCTCTGACGAGGACAGTTGTGCTTTTTAGATCCAATGGATAAAAAATGTTTATTCAACAGGGTTTTATCCTGCAGCCCCTTGCATACATTGCTTCTGTCACTGCTGCTGCGGCGTTCTGGGTTGAGTCTCTTGATGAGGCTTTACAGTTAAGCGACTCCATTGGATGAATATATTTGACAAGCTTATGCTAGCCAATTCCTTTGTTTTCTGATGCCTTGTTCATTTGACTAGACTAACGGCTAAGAATTCTGTTTTTTACTATACTGGCGCGCAGAGCGCTATGGCTTATATCATGGTCAGCTGTCGTGACTTTAATAAATAAGCTACTTAACTTCCCTTCAAGGGGCAGACCCTATTCGGGCCTGGTTTGAAGGAGATTATTGCTTATATCACTGGAGGAAAAGGTCATGCCCTTCCTCAGGATAGGTCTAAATCAAGGGCAAAAAAAAAAAAAAAAGTCTAATTTTCGTACCTTTTAAAAACTTCAGGGCAGGTGTGGCATCCTCTTCCTCTAAGGCAAAACAAGAGGGAATTTTTGCTCAGTCCAAGGCGGTCTGGAGACAATCGGACCTGGAACAAAGATAAGCAGGCCAAGGAGCCTGCTGCTGCCTCTAAGGCAGCATGAAGGAACGGACACCTATCCGGTAACGGATCCTATAGGGGGCAGACTTTCATTCTTTGCCCAGGCGTGGGCAAGAGATGCCCAGGATCCCTAGGCATTGGAATTTATATCCCAGAGATATCTTCTGGATTTCAAAGATTCCCCCCCAAAAAAAGGGGAGATTTCGCCTTTCACAATTATCTGCAAACCAGATAAAGAAGGAGGCATTCTTACATTGTGTACGAGATCCATCCAGTTCCAAGAGAGGAACAGGGACAGAGTTTTTACTCAAATCTGTTTGTGGTTCCCAAGGAGAGGGAACCTTCAGACCTATTTTGGATCTAAAGATCTTAAACAAATTCCTCAGAATTCCGTCATTTAAGATGGAAACTATTCGTACCATCTTAACTATGATCCAGGAGAGTCAATAGAGGACTACAATGGATTTGAAGGATGCTTATCCTCACATTGTGATGCATAAAGATCACCATCGTTTTTCAGGTTTGCCTTTCTAGACAGGCATTACCAGTTTGTAGCTCTTTCCTTTGGGATATCTACAGCCCCAAGAATCTTTATGGAGGTTCTGGGGTCGCTTTGGCGGTCCTTAGACCGCGGGGCATAGAAGTGGCCCCTTATTTAGACGACATCCTGATACAGGCGTCAAACATCCAAATTGCCCAGTCTCATACTGACGTAGTACTGGCATTTCTGAGATCACATGGGTGGAAAGTGAACAAGGAAAGAGTTCTCTATCCCCAATCTCAAGGGTTTCCCTCCTAGGGACTCTGATAGATTCTGTAGAAATGAAAATTTACCTGACGGAGTCCAGGTTGTCAAAGTTTCTAAATTTCTGCCGTGTTTTTTTCATCCCATCCGCGCCCTTCGGTGGCTCAGTACATGAATGAAATCGGCTTAATGGTAGCGGCAAGGGACATAGTACCGTTTGCACGTCTACATTTCAGACCGCTGCAACTATGCATGCTCAGTCAGAGGAACGGGGATTACACAGATTTGTCCCCCTGTTAAACCTGGACCAAGAGACCAGAGATTCTCTTCTCTGGTGACTATGTCGGGTCCATCTGTCCAAGGGTATGACCTTCCGCAGGTCAGATGGGACAATTGTTACAATAGATGCCAGCCTTTTAGGTTGGGATGCAGTCTGGAACTCCCTGAAGGCTCAGGGATAGTGGACTTAGGAGGAGACCCTCCTTCTAATAAATATTCTGGAACTGGGAGTGATATTCCATGCTCTTCAGACTTGGCCTCAGTTAGCAACTCTGAGGTACATCATACTCAGTCGGACAATATACACGACTGTGGCTTACATCAGCCATCAAGGGGGAACAGAAGTTCCCTAGCGATGTTAGAAGTCTTACAATAATTTACTGGACAGAGACTCACTCTTGTCTATCAGCTATCCATAACCCAAGTGTTGAGAACTGGGAGGTGGATTTTCTAAGTCGTCAGACTTTTCTTCCGGGGGAGTGGGATTTCCTCCGGAGGTCAAGACCAAGCAGGAGAGGGCTTTGGTGTTTTTCACAGCGCCTGCGTAGCCACGCAGGACCTGGTATGCAGATCTGGTGGACATGTCATCCTTTCCATCACGGTCTCTGCTTCAGAGACAGGTCCCTCTACCTCAGGGTCCTTTCAACCATCTAAATAGAATCAATCTGAGATGGACTGCCTGGAGACTGAACGCTTGATGTTATCAAAGCATGGCTTCTCCGAGTCAGTCATTGATACCTTAATACAGACATGAAAGCCTGTCTCTAGGGAAATTGAACATAGATATGGTGTAAATATCTGATTGTTATGAATCCAAGGGTTACTCATGGAGTAAAGTCTGGATTCCCAGGATATTATCTTTTCTCCAAGATGTTTTTGAGAAAAGGGTTGTCAGCTAATTCCTTAAAAGGGGACAGATTTTTACTCTGTCTATTTTTTTGCACAAGCGTCTGGCAGGTATTCTAGACGTTCAGGCATTTGGTCAGGCTTTGGTTAGATCCAAGCCTGTGTTTAAAACTGTTGCTCCGCCATGGAGCTTAAACCTGATTCTTAAGGTTCTTCAAGAAGTTCCGTTTGAACCTTTTTTGTTCCATAGATATCAATCTTTATCTTGGAAAGTTCCTTTTGGGTAGCTAATTCCTCGACTCGTAGAGTCTCCAAGTTATCTGTGTTACAATGTGATTCTCCTTATCTGGTCCTTCGTACGGATAAGGTAGTCCTGCGTACCAACCTGGTTTTTTTTCCTAAGGTGGTATCTAACAAGTACATCACTCAAGAGATAGTTGTTCCATGCTTGTATCCTAATCCTTCCTCAAAGAAGGAACGTCTATTACACAATATTGGACGTGGTTTGTGCTTTAAAGTTTTACTTACAAGCTACTACAGTTTTCATCAAACGTTCACCTTGTTTGTTGTCTATTCTGGACAGAGGAGAGGTCAAAAGACTTCAGCAGCCTCTCTGTCTTTTTGGTTAAAAAGCATAATTCATTTAGCTTATGAGACTGCTGGACAGCAGCCTCCTGATGGGATTACAGCTCATTCTACTAGAGCTGTGGTTTTCACTTGGGCCTTTTTAAATGTGGCTTCTGTTGAACAGATTTACAAGACGGAGTCTTGGTCTGCGCTTCATACTTTTCAAATTTAACAAATTTGATACCTTGCTTCTTCGGAGGCTATTTTTGGGAGAAAGGGTTTTTTACAGGCAGTGGTAACTTCCGTTTAAGTACCTGCCTTGTCCCTCCCATCATCCGTGTACTTTAGCTTTGGTATTGGTATTCCATAAGTAATGGATGATCCGTGGACTGGATACACTTAACAAGAGAAAACATAATTTATGCTTACCTGATAAATGTATTTCTCTTGTAGTGTATCCAGTCCACGGCCCGCCCTGTCACTTTAAGGCAGGTAATTTTTTCATTTGAACTACAGTCACCACTGCACCCTATGGTTTTTCCTTTCTCTGCATGTTTTCGGTCGAATGACTGAATATGGCAGTTAGGGGAGGAGCTATATAGCAGCTTTGCTGTGGGTGGACTCTTGCAGCTTCCTGTTGGGAAGCAGAATATATTCCATAAGTAATGGATGATCCGTGGACTGGATACACTACAAGAGAAATAAATTTATCAGGTAAGCATAAATTATGTTTTTGTTCATAGTGTTAAACAATACCTTTATATAATTATGAATTATTAAATTAACATGTAACATTTCAGTATTTAACATTTTAAATATTCATATTTATAGTTATCTTTTCTATGTAAAATATATTAGTCAACATTATTGTCAACTATTCACATGACTTTATATTCAATATATGTATATTTTATTTTTCTGTGTCTGCTGTATTTTGAGCCTTTATGCCTAGGAGAGGCTGCTGTATTTTGACCTTTATGCCTTGGAGAGGCTGCTGTATTTTGAGCCTTTATGCCTAGGAGAGGCTGCTGTATTTTGACCCTTTATGCCTAGGAGAGGCTGCTGTATTTTGACCCTTTATGCCTAGGAGAGGCTGCTGTATTTTGACCCTTTATGCCTAGGAGAGGCTGCTGTATTTTGAGCCTTTATGCCTAGGAGAGGCTGCTGTATTTTGAGCCTTTATGCCTAGGAGAGGCTGCTGTATTTTGAGCCATTTAACAGCTGCATATAACACGCTGAATGTAAACTGCAAATTACCTTTTTTTGTCTTACATAAACTTGAATGGGAGCTGAGAACAAACTTCCACAGACATAGTTTGGTGAGTGCAAAATGCATTGTAAATTGACAAAATTGTGTTATCTTTTTGATAGCCAAGTTAACTATTTTTGACCAGTTGAAAAAAAAAAATACTGCAAAAAATACTACTTCAATAATGTGAACTCAGCTATAGTTAATTATTCCTTATTGCAAAGATGATATGATTAAATGATTTAGAACATGTAATTATTTTGCATTATAATTTACATTTAAAGGGACACTGAACACAATTTTTTTCTTTCGTGATTCAGATAGAGCATGACATTTTAAGCAACTTTCTAATATTCTCCTATTATCAATTTTTCTTCATTCTCTTGGTATCTTTAGTTGAAATGCAAGAAAAAATGCCAGGCAATTTTTGATGAACAACCTGGGTTGTTCTTGCTGATTGGTGGATAAATTCATCCACCAATAAAAAAATGCTTTCCAGAGGTCTGAACCAAAAAAAAAGAAAAAAGAAAAATTAATTATAGGAGTAAATTAGAAAGTAGCTTAAAATTGCATGCTCTATCTGAATCACAAACGAAAAAAAAATCGGGTTCAGTGTCCCTTTAAGTCAAATGTATGTGAGAATAACTTTATTGAAAACTAGTGGGAAAGCCTGCCCTGGTGGACTCCGAAAATGGCAGGGTGGCGAAAGCACCTGGATGCAGCTTACGCTTTTTCACTTTTGCTCTCTCCCCCCCTCTCATTTGCTCTCTCTCCCTCTCTCTTTTCCTGTCTTCCCCCCTCTCTTTTGCTCTCTCTCCTCCTCTCTTTTGCTCTCTCACCCCCCTTTCTTTTGCTCTCTCCACCCTCTTGTTTGCTCTCTCTCTCCCCCTCTCTTTTGCTCTCTCTCTCCCCTTCTCTTTTGTGCTCTCTGTCTCCCCCTCTCTATTGCTCTCTCCCTCCTCTCTATTGCTCTCTCCCCCCTCTCATTTGCTCTCTCTTTCCCCTCTCATTTGCTCTCTCTCCCACCTCTCTTTTGCTCTCTCTCCCCCCTCTCTTTTGCTCTCTCCCCCTTCTCTTTTGCTCTCTCTCCCCCTCTCTTTTCCTCTCTCTCCCCCCTCTCTTTTGCTTTCTCTCCCCCCTCTATTTTGCTCTCTCTCCCCTCTCTTTTTCTCTCTCCCACCCCTCTCTTTTGCTCTCTCTCCCCCTCTCTTTTGATCTCTCTCCCACCTCTCTTTTGCTCTCTCTCCCCTTCTCTTTTTCTCTATCTCTCCCCTCTCTTTTGCTCTCTCCCCCTCTCTTTTACTCTCTCCCCCCTCTCTTTTACTCTCTCCCCTCTCTTTTGCTCTCTCGCTCCCCTTTTATGCTCTCTCTCCCCCTCTCTTTTGCTCTCTCTCCCCCTCTCTTTTCCTCTCTCTCTCCACCTCTCTTTTGCTCTCTATCTCCCCTCTCTTTTGCTATCTCTCCCCCTCTCTTTTGCTCTCTTTCCAGCTCACTTTGATCTCTCTCCCCCCTCTCTTTTGCTCTCTCTCCCCCCTCTTGTTTGCTCTCTCTCTCCACCTCTCTTTCTCTCTCTCTCTCTCTCTCTCTCTCTCTCTCTCTCCCCCTCTCTTTTGCACTCTCTCTCCTTCTCTTTTCTCTCTCTCCCCTCTCTTTTGCTCTCTATCCCCTCTCTTTTGCTCTCTCTCCCCTCTCTTTTGCTATCTCTCCCCCCTCTCTTTTACTCTCTCCCTCCCTCTCTTTTGCTCTCTCTCCCCCTCTTGTTTGCTATCTCACCCCCTCTCTTTTGCTCTCTCTCTCCCCCTCTCTTTTGCGCTCTCTCTCCTCTTTTGCTCTCTCTTTCCCCCTCTCTTTTGCTCTCTCTCTCACCTCTCTTTTGCTCTACCCCCCTCTATTTTGCTGTCTCTCCCCCTCTCTTTTGCTCCTTCTCCCTCTCTCTTTTGCTCTCTCTCCCCTCTCTTTTGCTCCCTCTCTCTCTCCTCTCTTTTGCTCTATCTCCCACCTCTCTTTTGCTCTCTCTCCAACCTCTCTTTTGCTCTCTCTCCCTCTCTCTTTTGCTCTCTCTCTCCCCTCTCTTTTGCACTCTCTCTCCTTCTCTCTTTTCTCTCTCTCCCCCTCTATTTTGCTCTCCCTCTTCCCTCTCTTTTGCTCTCCCTCTCCCCCCTCTATTTTGCTCAACCTCTCCACTTCTCTTTTGCTCTCCCTCTCCCCCCTCTATTTTGCTCTCTCTCCCCCCTCTTATTTGCTATCTTCCCCCCTCTCTTTTGCTCTCTCTCTCTCCCCCATCTCTTTTGCTCTCTCTCCCCCCTCTCTTTTGCTCTCTCTATCTCCCCTCTCTTTTGCTCTCTCTCTCCCCTCTCTTTTGCCCTCCCCCTCACCTCTCTTTAGCACTCTCTCTCCCTCTCTCTTTTGCTCTCTCTCTCCCCTCTCTTTTGCTCTCTGCACTCCCCTCTTTTGCTTTCTCTCTACCCTCTCTTTTGCTCTCTTTCCCCCCTCTCTTTTGCTATCTCTCCCCCCTTTCTTTTGCTCTCTCCCTCCCTCTCTTTTACTCTCTCTCCCCCTCTTGTTTGCTATCTCTCCCCCTCTCTTTTGCTCTCTCTCTCCCCCTCTCTTTTGCGCTCTCTCTAGTTCTCTTTTGCGCTCTCTCTCCCCCTCTCTTTTGCTCTCTCTCTCACCTCTCTTTTGCTCTACCCCTCTATTTTGCTATCTCTCCCCCCTCTCTTTTGCTCTCTCTCTCCTCTCTCTTTTGCTCCCTCTTTCTCTCCTCTCTTTTGCTCTCTCTCCCCCTCTATTTTGCTCTCTCTCTTTTGCTCTCTCTCCCCTCTCTTCAAAAATATATTTGTCTTCACTATGTTTATTTATTTTCTCTTTGCATATAATTTTATATCTTTTATACTTATTAAACTGTAATTAAGAATTAAAATAATTTTATAATACAAAAATCATTTTAAATAAAATAATATCTAACCTTTACAGTTATTAAAATAACAATTGCAAGATACTATTCTATGAAAAAAACAAAACAGTGTAAAATGAAATGATTGTAGGTACAATCAGTAAAATCTTATAGTTACCTCATGATGAGAATAACAAAACATAACAGTGTGAAGTTCTCAAGTCAGGGAAGTAAAGTTGATGCATTGTCTACACGATGCTATATAGATACTGTATATATATATATATATATATATATATATATATATATATATATATATATATATATATATATATATATATATATCTTTCTGGGAGAGGCCCATCTTATTATCCTATAGCCTGTGTGCTGCATCATCAGACACTCGCACAGAGTACATTAGTGAATCAAATCATCTGATTGGGATCTGATTCACTTTATCCTGGTCCACCTGTTTGTTTACAATATTTAAACATTGTGCTTTTATTTAAAAGGGGAGATGTGATCAGTTGTGGGGTCTTTAGTTCACTTTCATGATGTTCTTTTGTAGTGATCAGTTAAATAGTCTGTGTGTGTGTGTGTGTAGTGAGGTGATCAACCCTGATATGATTGATATATATATACTGCTCCTTGTGACAACTAAACATTTTTCTTCATGTGTTTTAGTTGTTTGTAATAAATTACTTGCTATGGTCAAATAAAATAATATGTATGTCACACTAAAACTGCACTGTATTGGGAAATGTGTCAGGATTAGTATGAAATCAGGTCCCTTATGTTAGTGCTGATTTAACTCTGCACCTCCTGAATCCTTGCTTGACATTTGCCGATTTCGATGGTATGTAATGGGGGGGGGGGGGGGGGGCGGCAAAATGTATCCTCGCCTGTGTGGCCAAAAATCCTAGCACCAGCCCTGGATGTAAATGTCTTTTGATTATTGTACTTTGCAACTGAATAAGTAATTTACTGTGTAATATGTTGGAGATTTATTAAAGTGATGTTAAACTCTCCCCTTTTTAAAATCAGATCCAGCTTGTTAGTAATATTTTAGATGAAATTTAATTCAAACCGTTCAGTCACAGAAAAACTGACTTTAGAGCGCGTGGTATTTGAATTTCACTTCTATATTAAAAAGTAAATTACAGCGCTTCTTCATTACAACTGATGAATTAAGGCTGTGACACACTGCAAGCGGAGCGGTGCGCAGCGTGTAGATGCAGCTGTGCACGCTCAGTGTGTCCTGCCTTTTCATCTCTGAGCACTCTGCTGCGTCAGGTCGCGTAGCTGAGCACTCAGAGATGAAATTATTGAACTTCAGAAGCGATGCGACGCGGTGCAAAGCAGCTGCATCGCCTCACGCTGCATCGCTTGCAGTGTGTCACAGCCTTTAAAATCCATCTAGAAAATTATAACTTTCATTCCAGGGGCGAGATTACATATGCGGCATAGGTTAGCGCTGCGGAATCTTTTGGGGCTCTACAAATAACCGATAAAAATAATAATAGGTTTCAGCGCAACTTCTGAAAACCTCATCGCCCGTAAGTTCAACTCGCACATCAGGTGAATCACATAAACCGAGCCGGTGTTCTATCAGATTCTGCTACTTTGTCAGAATCTGCTCCCTCTGACTGCGCATGCTCTGTATGACGTAATCGCACTCCACATATGTTAAATAGGAATGTGTGGAATGCGATTATGTCAATCAGCAACATGCGCAGTCAGAGGGAGCAGATTCTGACTTGGAAGCTGTAGTGTCGGATTTTACTGCCCAAACAAATGCACGCATGCGCTGTTAGATCGCTTGTCACGGTGAGGAGGATAAATGCTACAATTAAGGCTGTGACACACTGCAAGCTTCTGAAGATCAAATATTAAATCTCTGAGCGCTCAGCTACGCGACTTGACGCAGCAAAGTGCTCAGAGATGAAAAGGCAGGACACACTGAGCGCGCACAGCCGCCTCTACAGGCGGCACGCCGCTCCGCTTGCAGTGTGTCACAGCCTTCACTCTCTTTCCCTTTTCCCTCATCCCAGGCTTCACCCACACATCACTTCTATTTATTTAACCCCATGCAGTGCCACAACACAGCAGGTGCAGTACATCTCAAAGTAACTAGTTTAATAAAGGCTGTACAGTTATAAAAGAGATGTACTACACCTGCTGTGTTGTGGCACTGCATAAGGTTAATTAGAAGCAATGTGTGGGTGAAGCCTGGGATGAGGGAAAGGGAGAGAGAGTAATTGTAGGCTTTATCCTCCTCACCGTGACAAGCCATCTAACAGCGCATGCGCACATTTGTTTGGGCAGCAAAAGCCGACACTACAGCTTCCAAGTCAGAATCTGCTCCCTCTGACTGCGCATGTTGCTGATTGACATAATCGCATTCCACACATTCCTATTTAACATATGTGGAGTGCGATTACGTCATACAGAGCATGCGCAGTCAGAGGGAGCAGATTCTGACAAAGTAGCAGAATCTGATAGAACACCAGTGTTCTATCTTATTTTCATACCCATCCGATGTTGCTTCCCTCTAACTGAGCATGCTCAGTATGAAGTAATTGCAATTCCACAGCTGACTGAAAGGAATGTGTGGAATGCAATTAGACACGCGCAGAGTTAGTGAAAGCAAAATCTGGAGAGACATTTACCTCTTAACCCCTTAATGACCGCAGCACTTTTCCATTTTCTGTCCGTTTGGGACCAAGGCTATTTTTACATTTCTGCGGTGTTTGTGTTTAGCTGTAATTTTCCTCTTACTCATTTACTGTACCCACACATATTATATACCGTTTTTCTCGCCATTAAATGGACTTTCTAAAGATACCATTATTTTCATCATATCTTATAATTTACTATAAAAAAATTTATAAAATATGAGGAAAAAATTGAAAAAAACACACTTTTTTTAACTTTGACCCTCAAAATCTCCTACACTTCAACAACTACCAAAAAACTCCCATGCTAAATAGTTTCTAAATTTTGTCCTGAGTTTAGAAATACTCAATGTTTACATGTTCTTTGCTTTTTTTGCAAGTTATAGGGCAATAAGTACAAGTAGCACTTTGCTATTTCCAAAAAAATTAAAAAAAAATTAGCGATAGTTACATTGGAACACTGATATCTGTCAGGAATCCCTGATTAACCCTTCACATATATATATTTTTTAAAAGAACACAACCTAAGGTATTAAACATGGGGTATTTTGCCTCTTTCCATGCAACTATTTTACCACCAATCTATGCCAAAGTTTGAAAAAAAAAAAAAAAAGTGGTGATTTTTTGACAAAATAGCAATTCAAGAATACATTTACTGAGAACGTTAAGGGTTACTGCCAAATAACACCCCAATATGTCTTCAGCAGCATCTCCTGAGTACAGTGATACCACCCATGTATAGGTCTGTTGGGTTCTCTGGGGGCTAAAAGGCCTTATTTTTAGGGGGCGCATTCCAGTTTTTTAATTTGGAATTTTCACATCTGTCGTCATGCACCCATGTCCTATTTGGGACATTTCTGAAGCCGGACAATGCAAATTACCCCCATCAAACCATATATTTTTAAAAAGTAGACACCCTAGGGTATTTCAAATGCTGGTATTTTAACACTTTGCATGCACTAATTCAACCACCAGTCTTTGTCAAACTTTTGGGTAGTCATTTTGGTGTGTTATTTTTCACACGCATTGTACTTTAGGCATGGATTCTCAGTTCCTGTTATATGTTACTGACCAAAAACACCTCAATATGTGTTCAACAACAACTTCTGAGTACAGTGATACCCCCCATGTATAGGTGTGTCGGGTTCTCTGGGGGCTAAAAGGCCTTAATTTTAGGGGGCGCATTCCAGTTTTTCAACTTGGAATTTTCATATCTGTCATCATGCACCCATGTCCTATTTGGGACATTTCTGAAGCCGGCCAATGTAAATTACCCCCATCAAACCATATATTTTTGAAAAGTAGACACCCTAGGGTATTTCAAATGCTGGTATTTTAACACTTTCCATGCACTAATTCAACCACTAGTCTTTGTCAAACTTTTAGGTAGTCATTTTTTTGCATTATTTTTCACACACATTGTACTTTAGGCATATATTCTCAGTCCCTGTTATGTGTTACTGCCAAAAAAAACCTCAATATGTATTCAACAACATCTCCTGAGTACAGTGATACCCCCCATGTATAGGTGTGTCGGGTTCTCTGGGGGCTAAAAGGCCTTAATTTTAGGGGGGGCATTCCAGTTTTTCAACTTGGAATTTTCACATCTGTCATCATGCACCCATGTCCTATTTGGGACATTTCTGAAGCCGGCCAATGTAAATTACCCCCATCAAACCATATATTTTTGAAAAGTAGACACCCTAGGGTATTTCAAATGCTGGTATTTTAACACTTTCCATGCACTAATTCAACCACTAGTCTTTGTCAAACTTTTAGGTAGTCATTTTTTTGCATTATTTTTCACACACATTGTACTTTAGGCATATATTCTCAGTCCCTGTTATGTGTTACTGCCAAAAAAAACCTCAATATGTATTCAACAACATCTCCTGAGTACAGTGATACCCCCCATGTATAGGTGTGTCGGGTTCTCTGGGGGCTAAAAGGCCTTAATTTTAGGGGGCGCATTACAGTTTTTCAACTTGGAATTTTCACATCTGTCATCATGCACCCATGTCCTATTTGGGACATTTCTGAAGCCGGCCAATGTAAATTACCCCCATCAAACCATATATTTTTGAAAAGTAGACACCCTAGGGTATTTCAAATGCTGGTATTTTAACACTTTCCATGCACTAATTCAACCACTAGTCTTTGTCAAACTTTTAGGTAGTCATTTTTTTGCATTATTTTTCACACACATTGTACTTTAGGCATATATTCTCAGTCCCTGTTATGTGTTACTGCCAAAAAAAATCTCAATATGTATTCAACAACATCTCCTGAGTACAGTGATACCCCCCATGTATAGGTGTGTCAGGTTCTCTGGGGGCTAAAAGGCCTTAATTTTAGGGGGCGCATTACAGTTTTTCAACTTGGAATTTTCACATCTGTCATCATGCACCCATGTCCTATTTGGGACATTTCTGAAGCCGGCCAATGTAAATTACCCCCATCAAACCATATATTTTTGAAAAGTAGACACCCTAGGGTATTTCAAATGCTGGTATTTTAACACTCTCCATGCACTAATTCAACCACTAGTCTTTGTCAAACTTTTAGGTAGTCATTTTTTTGCATTATTTTTCACACACATTGTACTTTAGGCATATATTCTCAGTCCCTGTTATGTGTTACTGCCAAAAAAAACCTCAATATGTATTCAACAACATCTCCTGAGTACAGTGATACCCCCCATGTATAGGTGTGTCGGGTTCTCTGGGGGCTAAAAGGCCTTAATTTTAGGGGGCGCATTCCAGTTTTTCAACTTGGAATTTTCACATCTGTCATCATGCACCCATGTCCTATTTGGGACATTTCTGAAGCCGGCCAATGTAAATTACCCCCATCAAACCATATATTTTTGAAAAGTAGACACCCTAGGGTATTTCAAATGCTGGTATTTTAACACTTTCCATGCACTATTTCAACCACTAGTCTTTGTCAAACTTTTGGGTAGTCATTTTTTTTGTGTTATTTTTCACACACGTTGTACTTTAGGCATATATTCTCAGTCCCTGTTATGTGTTACTGCCAAAAAAAACCTCAATATGTATTCAACAACATCTCCTGAGTACAGTGATACCACCCATGTATAGGTGTGTTGGGTTCTCTGGGGGCTAAAAGGCCTTATTTTTAGGGGGCGCATTCCAGTTTTTCAACTTGGAATTTTCACATCCCATGCACCCATGTCCTATGTAGGACATTTCTGAAGCCGGCCAATGTAATTTACCCCCATCAAACCATATATTTTTGAAAAGTAGACACCCTAGGGTATTTCAAATGCTGGTATTTTAACACTTTCCATGCACTAATTCTTTGTCAAACTATTAGGCAGTCATTTTTTGTGTGTTATTTTTCACACACCTTGTACTTTAGACATGAATTCTCAGCTCCTGTTATGTGTTACTGCCAAAGAAGACCCCAATATGTGTTCACCAACATCTCCTGAGTACAGTGATACCACCTATGCATAAGTTTCTTGGCTTGTTCGGGGGGTGTAATGCCAAATGTCCAACATGCGTTTGTGATTTTTTTTTTCACATTTAACATATTTTCTTTGCCTATTGTCTTTTTGGGGGTATTTTAACATACCCCAATTTATTTGTTTCCATGAATGTGCATATTTTTGAAATGTTGACACCCCAAGGTATTGTATATGGTGTGCTTTGATGCATTTGAAGTAACTGTTTTAGCTAAAAAAATTGGAGAAAGTGTATGGTGGCATTTTTTCAATTTTCATTTTTACACACACATTGCTTTTTGACTATGATTTAGGAGAGACTGTTGTAAGTTAGTGCAAAAAAATACTTCAGGTTGTTTTCTGCTAGGCACCCTGAGTACACCTATGCCCCCCATGCATAGGTTTGCCAGGATTTTGGGAAGGTTATGTTACAATTTTATGACTTGTGATTTTAGTTATTAAGTGAGAGTATTTCTTCTGATAGGCCTATCTTTAGTTTGGGGCCTATTGTAAACCCCACTTTTATTTATTGCCATGAATGTGCATATTTTTGAAATGTTGACACCCCAAGGTATTGTATATGGTGTGCTTTGATGCATTTGAAGTAACTGTTTTAGCTAAAAAAATTGGAGAAAGTGTATGGTGGCATTTTTTCAATTTTCATTTTTACACACACATTGCTTTTTGACTATGATTTAGGAGAGACTGTTGTAAGTTAGTGCAAAAAAAATACTACAGGTTGTTTTCTGCTAGGCACCCTGAGTACACCTATGTCCCCATGCATAGGTTTGACAGGGGTTTTTGTAAAAAAAAAAAAAAGAACAGCCCCATTTTAGAAAAAAAAATATATTAGTGAAATGTAAAAATCTGGCACATTAAAAGTAAAAAAATAACAAAAAATTTAACAGTAAACATAACAAAAAAAAAATAACAGCAAATTTATTTATTTTTTAAAAATTGACCATTGTATGGTACCGCTTGAAGCAGTCCCCAATGCAGAGTCCAGGCTGTCCAGGGCAATCAGGACAGTGATATACAGTGTCCCTTCTCTGCCCCCTCTTGGTACAGACTCTGCATTTTTTTTGTGGTCTCTGCTTTGCGGCAGTAGGGGGGATTTTAAAAATAAAATGAGTAGCCCCAACTCTGCTCTCTCCCATCACCGCCCGGGGAGCAGGTGCATCATGGTACAAAATCCCCGAAATGATCTGGAGCTGAAATTGTAAAAAAGTCAGTTTCATTCCGGGGTTTGCTTTTTTGAACAACAAAAAAGCGTTGTGGGTTGCAATCTGCATTAGGTAAATTGCAACCTTTTTGTACCAGGCCCTTGTCTTCCGCATAATTAGGTAGGGCTGCAGCAGCTGATCTGCCAGATCAACCCCACCCATATGTCTGTTATAAGACTTGATGCACACTGGCTTCCTTATGATCTCAGCTCTGCCACGTACAGAGACCGCCACCGTCCTCTCTGTGTGGATGGTGGTAAGAAGGTATACATCCTTCTTGTCTCTGTACTTCAGTGCCAACAGCTCCTCTTGGCGCAGAGCAGAGGTCTCCCCCCTTCGTAGCCGGGTGCGTACAAGTTGTCCTGGGAAACCTTTGCGGTTCTTTTTAATAGTACCGCAAGCTACTGTATCAAAGCAATACAGTAGCTTGAACAAAAGGACACTTGTATAAAAATTGTCTAAGTACAAGTGATACCCTTTGTTCATTAGGGGTAATATCAGGTCCCAGACAATCTTGCCAGTGGTTCCCATATGTTCTGGGCAACCTGGAGGGTCAAGGTGGCTATCCTTTCCCTCATACACCCGGAAGGCCTGAGTATACCCAGTCTCGCTCTCACAGAGCTTATACACCTTTACCCCATACCTGGAGCGCTTGGAAGGAATATACTGCTTGAATCCCAGCCTTCCCTTATACTTCATCAGGGATTCATCAACGCATATATTCCTTCCAGGTGTATAAGCCTCTGCAAACCTGGCAGAAAAGTGGGTAATCAGGGGGCGGATTTTATACAGCCTGTCAAATTGGGGATGCTCCCTAGGGGGGCACAGGCTGTTGTCGCTGAAGTGCATGAAATGAAGAATCATTTCATATCTCTGCCTCGACATACATAAATGGGGGTAGAGCAGATGGGGCTACTGCTCCAGTAGGAGCGAACGGAGGGTTTCTTTATGATGCCCATCAGCATAGTCAATGCCCAGAATTTTTTAAATTCTGGCACATTGATGGGGGCCCATTGCTGCTTTGCCAAATATGTTTCAGGCTTTGCAGCACGGTACTGATGGGCATATAAATTAGTTTGGGCGACAATGTTCCCCAATACATCATCACCCAGAAACACCTCCAGAAACTGTTGGGGGCTAAAACCTGCCACATCTATATTTATGCCAGCATTTGCTGTGAAGGGTGGGATATCTGGCCTCTGGAGATGAGGCGTTACCCACTCTTCAGCGGCAATGGCAGCAACACGCCTCCTTCTAGCAGGGGGGCTGGCAGGGGGGCTAGCAGGGGGGCTGGCAGGGGGGCTAGCAGCCACAGATACATCACTATCAGTTGAGACTGCATCTAATGATGTATCTGAGCATATGGCAGGGTCAAAATTGGGGTCTGAGTCAGACATAGAGGCATCTGACTCTGACGCAAGGATGGCATACGCCTCCTCAACACTATATCTTTTCTGTGACATTTTTGTATCTGTCACAGAAAACCAAAATTAATTAATTAACTAAATGGCCTTTGGGTTTTTTTTTAAAAAAGTACAGCTATGCTAATGCCAGTGATTTATAGCGATCACTGGCAAGCTAGGGGTTAAATACTCTTTAAATTAAATTAACTAAATGGCCTTTGGGTTTTTTTTTAAAAAAGTACAGCTATGCTAATGCCAGTGATTTATAGCGATCACTGGCAAGCTAGGGGTTAAATACTCTTTAAATTAAATTAACTAAATGGCCTTTGGGTTTTTTTAAAAAAAGTACAGCTATGCTAATGCCAGTGATTTATAGCGATCACTGGCAAGCTAGGGGTTAAATACTCTTTAAATTAAATTAAATTAGCTAAATGGCTCTGAAAGGAGCCTTTGGGTTTTTAAAAAATGACAACAACAAAAATTAACCCCTAAAAAAATGCACAGACAGCAAAAATGTACAGCTATGCTAATGCCAGTGATTTATAGCGATCACTGGCAAGCTAGGGGTTAAATACTCTTTAAATTAAATTAAATTAGCTAAATGGCTCTGAAAGGAGCCTTTTGGTTTTTAAAAAATTACAACAACAAAAATTAACCCCTAAAAAAATTCACAGACAGCAAAAAAGTACAGCTATGCTAATGCCAGTGATGTATAGCGATCACTGGCAAGCTAGGGGTTAAATACTATTTAAATTAAATTAAATTAGCTAAATGGCTCTGAAAGGAGCGTTTAGGTTTTTAAAAAATTACAACAACAAAAATTAACCCCTAAAAAATGCACAGACAGCAAAAAAGTACAGCTATGCTAATGCCAGTGATGTATAGCAATCACTGGCAAGCTAGGGGTTAAATAGTCTTTAAATTAAATTAAATTAGCTAAATGGCTCTGAAAGGAGCCTTTGAGTTTTTAAAAAAAAATACAACAACAAAAATTAACCCCTAAAAAAATGCACAGACAGCAAAAAAAAGTGCAGCTGTGCTACTGCCAGTGATTTATAGTGATCACTGGCAAGCTAGGGGTTAATGGCTCTGAAAAGAGTCTTTGGATTTTAAATTTTTTAACAAATGTAAGAAATAAATCTCTCTCTGCTAAATACAGGTCTCTCTCTTTCTCCAACAAAATGGCAAGTGAGGAGAGGGAGGGAGATCCACACTGATCAGAGTCAATATTTACAAATATTGACATGATCAGACAAATGGGGTATTTTATTATTATTATTTTTTTTTTCTAAGAAGGCTCAGATTGGGTGACCCTAGCTTGCCCCTATGGTGAGACAGGCTAGGGACACCCCCAGATGCCCCATGATGCACCGGGCATCGCCATTTTGGCACTTAGCACACTAGCAGAGCATCGGAAGCGTGTCCAATCGCTTCCGATGCTCTGCTGCACTGCCGGGCTCCACGTGGAGCAAAACCGGAAGTGATCACTCAAGGGGGAGTGATCGCTCCGGTCCCGGCACTCCGTAACAGCACTGCAGGGATGCCCAGACATCGAGGCATCCCTGCAGTACTGTAATAGTGCCTGGAAGCGATCTTGATCGCTTCCAGCACTCACTTTAGCCGAGGACGTGCAGGGTACGTCGTCAGGCGTTAACTGCCTTTTTTTTTCAGACGTACCCTGCACGTCCTCGGTCACTAAGGGGTTAAAGAGGCAACTCACCCCCATGCGCATGCTCAGTAGAAGCAGAGGGGATTTCGTCCGATATTCATACCCCTCAAACTGCCCATAGGTATCATAGCCATTAAACAAGTTCTTTATTCTTAAAGTTGCAGGTGGGGGGGATTTTATTACATATTCATACTATATATACATTGTGATGCCCTCAAACTGCGTGTCTTAAAGGGGTAGCTGTTTTTTTATGATATCTCTGTGTCTTAAAGGGGCAGTAGGGGGGATTTAACTGAATACCCTGTGTCTTAAAGGGGCAGTTGGGTTAATTTTTAATGACTATCCTGTGTCTTAAAGGGGTATTTGATGTGATTTTACTTATTGCCCTGTGTCTTAAAGGGGCAGTTGGGTTAATTTTTAATGATTACCCTGTGTCTTAAAGCGGTATTTGAGGTGATTTAACTTATTACTCTGTGGCTTAAAGGGACAGTTGGGAGAATTTAACTAATTACCCTGTGTCTTAAAGAGACAGTTGGGGGAATTTAACTGATTACCCTGTGTCTTAAAGGGACAGTTGGGTAGATTTAACTGATTACAATGTGTCTTAAAGGGGCAGTTGGGTTAATGTTTAATGATTATCCTGTGTCTTAAAGGGGTATTTGAGGTGATTTTTCTTATTGCTGTGTATCTCAAAGGGGAAGTTGTGTGTGATTTTGTTGAGTAACATGTGTCTTAAAGGGACAGTTGGGGGGAATTTAACTGATTATCCTGTGTCTTAAAGGGACAGTTGGGTGGATGTAACCTATTCCCCTGGGCCTTAAAGGGAAAGTTGGGATAACTTAACTGATTACCCTGTGTTTTAAAGGGACAGTTGGGTGAATTTTTAATGATTACCCTGTGTCTTAAAGGGGCAGTTGTGGGTAATTTTGCTGATTACCCTGTGTCTTAAAGGGGCAGGTAGGAGAATTTTAACGATTACCCTGTGTCTTAAAGGGGCAGATGGGAGGATTCTACTGATTGCCATGTGTCTTAAAGGGAAAGTTGGGGGGATTTAACTGATTACCCTGTGTCTTAAAGGGTCAGTTAGGGGGGATTTAACTGATTACCCTGTGTCTTAAAGGGACAATTGGGGTGGATTTAACTGATTACCCTGTGTCTTAAAGGGTCAGATGGGGTTTATTTTACTGATTACCATATGTTTTAAATGGGCAGGTGGGGGATTTTAATGATTACCCTGTGTCTTAAAGGGGCAGATTAATTGTAGATATCACTGACAATTGTTTTATACTGCTATTAATTATTATTATTTATAATTACAAAGATATACAACATGTATTGGTTGGCAACTGCTGAGATAAGTACACCAGCATTTTACTGGAGGTTGCTGCTGAGATAATAATAAATTATGGGATGGACAGTCTATCAGTCTATCTATTGATTTCCTCTGAGGAAACAGACAGAGATCTGAGAAACTAGTTGCTTGTTTATCCATTGTTACGGTCACATGTGTGACATTTTATATTGTATTTTACTGCACCATTAAACTATGGTATTTTAACTCTTCGCTGAGAGCCTGAGCTTGATTGAAATCTACCCTGGAGTGATTTGTTGCACTGCCTTGGTCAGTGAACTGGGACACTGTGAACTCCCAGTCTGCCTCTATAAGCACAACAGAGTGCTGCTTTACTTGTGAGTATAAAATCTGTATTCACCTATTTTTACATTTGTCCAAACTATATCACACGAGGAGGCGCCCTTGTCTTTGTGATTTTCTTTGCACAGAGAGAGTATTTACCCAGACTGGTTTTGTGACAAGGAGCTGACTTCTGGATCTAAGGGAGAATCTTATATATGTGCTACCCAGGAGGACTAATAAACCTCTGAAGTGCCCTCCTAATCTTGAGACTGTCTGAGCATCAATATCATATACAGATAAGAACTTATTAGAGACTTAATACTATTTATTTATTATATATTGTTTTCAGCTGCATTTTCTGTTTATATTGATCTCATCACATCACATTTGATGAGAGTCCATGTCTCATTTTTTCTGTAATTGTCATTATTATTTTGTCTTTATACATTATTATCTGATCATTTTATATTATTTTTATAGTGTTTATTGTTTTTACTATACTTCAGTATTATCCTACAGATTGTTGTAATACATCTATATTTATATTAGGCCTTGGTTGGCCTTTTTTATTTAAATTATATATTTCTTCTAGCGCCCCCTAGAGTTACGCTTGCATAGTGTAACAGGTATTTCTATAGCTTTATAAATAAAGAATAATAATAATAATAATAATAATAATTATATTTAAGTTAGTGGGTGTTAGAGTTATACTTAGATTTAGGGGTTAATATGTTTATTATAGTGGCGGTGACATTGGGGGTGTCAGATTAGGGGTTAATAAGTGTAGGTAGGTTGAGGCGACGTTGAGGGCGGCAGATTAGGGGTTAATAAGTGTAGGTAGGTTGCGGCGACATTGGGGGCGACAGATTAGGGGTTAATAAATATAATGTAGGTTGCGGCGATGTCCGGAGCGGAAGATTAGGGGTTAATTAGTATAATGTAGATGGCGGCAATGTTAGGGGCGGCAGATTAGGGGTTAATAAGTATAATGTAGGTGGCGGAAATGTTAGGGGCGAATTATTAGGGGTTAATAATATTAAACTAGTGTTTGTGAGGCGGGAGTGCGGCGGTTTAGGGGTTAATATGTTTATTCTAGTGGTGGCGATGTCCAGAGCGGCAAATTAGGGGTTAATCATTTTATTATAGTGTTTGCGATGCAGGAGGGCCTCAGTTTAGGGGTTAATAGGTAGTTTATGGGAGTTAGTGTACTTTTTAGTTATGAGTTTTATGCTACGGCGGTGTAGTGTAAAAC
Organism: Bombina bombina; assembly: GCF_027579735.1. Taxonomy (NCBI): domain Eukaryota; kingdom Metazoa; phylum Chordata; class Amphibia; order Anura; family Bombinatoridae; genus Bombina; species Bombina bombina. Next base: position 69,198,270 of record NC_069507.1, read on the forward strand.
TCATAACTACTGACTTTCAAATGCGTTAGAAATCTTGACAGGATAGGGTGTACCGCTCACTTTTTGGCCTCCCAGGACAGACTCGTAATACCAGCGCTATAAAAGTCCCAAAGAAAAAAGACTTTACAAAGTTTACGTAAGTCGTTTTGCGGTAAGGCCAAAAAAGTGTGAGGTGCCCCTAAACCTGCAAGACTCGTAAAACCAGCGGTAGTAAAAAAGCAGCGTTAGCACCTGTTAATGCTGCTTTTTAGCTTACCGCAAAACTCGTAATCTAGGCCTATGAAATTATAAAATAAAGTTAAATTGAATAAGGTCTAAACTTTATAGTATTGAGATAATAATTGCAATAAAAAGCTACCATGATAAAAAAAACAGTATAACATAAAACTATTCCAGATACAATCAGTAAAATGTTATATTTACCCCATGATGATGAAAATGTTGTTTATCCTCTAGTATCTCAGGGTGAAGATGATCATCTGATTACTGAGGCTGAGTTTTTATACTATGCTAGGAAAGAAAACAAACTGCTGTATGACAGACTAGTGGGAGGTGAAAGTAAAGAAATGAAACTAAGAGATTGAAACCAACACTGAAAATAGAAACTAGACTTAGAATCTAAAAGTCAGAACAGGTCTGACTGGTGTGTTTTATTCTATCTATTGTAAATACCTTTACTTTTGGCAATGCAATAATAATAATAATAATTATACTAATAATAAGAATTGGTGTTATAATATTTATCATAAACACGCTATATGTTTAGGTATATCCCACTCGAGCGCTAATTGCACTAGATGTAATATTTTTGTGCTCATCCTGTTGCGCTCATATTATGAGTTGAAAGTAAACTGTTTTCGTTTGCGTGCTCACCCGACAAGAGCAAAAAGCAGAAGTTAGAATATTGCGTACGCGTTTGCGTATTCCGCCATAGAAGTCAATAGAGAAAAATGTGGAAAAAACCTAACAGGCCACTCTGCACGAAAACCTAACATATTCTCATTTGCGCTAACCCGACATGAAAATATGAACATTTCACATTCAAATGTTCTACACATGGAAGAATATGTTCTATTTATTCATAAATGAATATTTCTATATATATATATGTGTCACGATTCCACCTTTACTCACAACTGTCCACCTTAACTATTGCACTATATAAGATTATCAGAGACACCTGTTCAATGCTTGATTATTGATGTGTGTAACAGCTGAACTATCTGTGCTCATCTTCTATCCTCTTTCAAGCCTTAAACCAAGCTCTGTGGAATTACCTACTCTACCTTAATTGTATGCATACAATCCTACTACAGCCGGAATCTGCTTAAGCAAATCAACCACGGAACTCTGCCTTACCATTACCCATAGCTGTCTCCGCTGACGTCATCTATCTCCGACTGCCAGCTGAGTCTCACGCTTCCCTGCTGAACTTCTGAGCCCACGCGGCTTACCCTTACCTTCGGCATCTTAGTTGTGACTGTGCTGCTGTGAGGACGCAGCACACGCTACCCTTCACAGAACTTGTCACTCTGCCAAAATCCGTCATCATACTCGAGTCAGCGCTGCTGAGTGTACGCAGCACACGCTTCCTTGCAGTGACCCTGACAGCACATCAAACTCTGATCAGGTACTAATCCTCTCACACCCAGAACTGTGTAACCTCTCTTGTAAGTGCTTCTATTGTTTACCTTTACTTTGAACCGCACTTCTGCATATTATCTGTTATACTGAATCTGTGACTTTATTAATCATCTCTCAGAGTATATTAACCTTATCGTATACTTGCCAGCAGTGATTCTATAAGTGTAATGCATATCATGTGACTAAACCATTATTAGTCACTATCTTAGTTTTATTGCGAATGTCTGCTTAAAACTTCTTAAATCAATTACTCATAGTAAATTTCTGCTTAATCCTTTTGCTTCAATCATTTAAGCTATATGATTTGAACTTAGGATCAAGCTACAAACCTACTATTAAATAATTGTTAGAATTTAGTTCATTACAGAATAATCAAGCCTAAAAAAGTGCTAAGGATTCACACTGAGTTATGAATCCTGCAGCCATGGCAAATGAAATATCTAGTTTAAACCAGAAGGTAGAAATTCTGGCTCAGGGTTTAACTGAGTTAAAGAATGAAAACAATACATTGAAGCGTATCTTGAATGAATTCATCACACAAAAGACTTCTGAACACCCTGAACCAAAAATTAACCCTCCATGTGTGTTTGCAGGTGTTCGCACTCGTTTTCGCGAATTTCGCAACGCCTGTTTACTTATGTTTTCTATGAAACCTAAAACATATTTTTCTGACAGAGTGAAAGTATGTACTGTGATATCCTTTTTAAGTGGTGAACCCAGGTTATGGGCTGATACATTTTTTGAAGTTAATGATCCCATATTAGGGTCTTTGGAGGATTTCTTCAATGCAATGGCCTTACTGTATAAAGACCGCAACACCCAACTTACAGCAGAAAACAACCTGAGAACACTTAAACAAGGAAAAAGACCAGTTGAAGACTACGTCGCAGAGTTTCAGCTATGGGCCACGGAGTCTCAGTGGAACTCAGTCTCCCTACGTAACCAGTTTCGCCTCGGACTGTCCGAACATTTAAAGGATGAGCTTTCCCGTATTGAGTTCCCAGACACCCTTGAGTCTCTTATAAAGATTTCTATCTCTATGGATAGGAGATTCAGGGAACGCCGTGCCGAAAGGGTACCATCTGAAACCTACCCAAAGAAGTACCACTTACCCCAAGTAGAGAAACCTTCTTCTGGTCCTATACCTATGGAAATCGGAACAATAAAGGGACCATTGACATATGAAGAAAAACAACGTAGAAGGAATTTGAATCTATGCATGTACTGTGGAAACAAGGACCATGCTGTATCCACTTGTCCGAATCTACTGCGCCAGAAGAGGGGTAAGATACTGATAGTTAACCCTCAAATAAACTCTAAATTGATATCACACTTAACCATTTCATTGTCTTTGCAGTGGGATCAACAACTTCTCCGGAATGAAGCCATGATTGATTCAGGGGCTTTCAGCATTTTCATGGATCAAAGTTATGTTACAAAAAATAAAATACCCAGTGTGTCAAAGCAATTCCCTGTGTATGTAAAAGTTATTGATGGTTCCACTCATTTAAAAGGTCCAATAACACATCACACTATTCCACTACTCACTACAACTGGTAATGGGCATACTGAATATATCTCAATTAATATACTACCCAATTCCATACACCCTATAATTTTAGGTTACCCTTGGTTACGTCAACATAACCCAAATATAGATTGGGCTACTAATACACTACAGTACACCTCTAAATACTGTTTCTCTACTTGTTACCCCACACTCTCGTTGAACCACATACAACCTCAGATACCCTCAGAATATATTGAATTTTCAGATGTATTTAACCTAAAAGAGGCAGAAAATTTACCACCTCATAGGCCATTCGACTGTCCTATAGACACTAAACCTAACACTACTATACCTTTCGGTAAAATATATCCCATGTCTAATAAAGAATTGCAATACCTTAGAGAATATCTTGACGAAAATTTAAGAAAAGGATTTATATCCACCTCCACGTCACCAGCAGCTGCTGGAATGTTCTTTGTGACCAATAAGGATAGTACGTTACGCCCTATTATCGATTATAGAGGTTTAAACGAAATTACAGTGAAAAACCGTTACCCGCTTCCACTAATCCCCGAACTCCTTGAAAGATTAACTGATGCTCAAATCTTTACCAAACTAGACTTGAAAGGGGCATATAATCTCATACGGATGAGACAGGGGGATGAGTGGAAGACAGCTTTTAAAACACGATATGGCTTATTCCAGTATAACGTTATGCCATTCGGGTTGACAAATGCACCAGCGACATTTCAATCTTTCATTAACGAGATATTCAAGGATTTATTAGACATTTGCGTAGTGATATATTTAGATGACATCTTGATCTATTCGAAGTCCATGACTGAACACATCAAACACGTACGTTGGATTTTAATGAGGTTAAGGGAACATCATCTTTATGCAAAATTAGAGAAGTGTCAATTCCATGTAAAGACAATCAAATTTCTGGGTTATATCATCTCCCCAAATGGTATAGAAATGGATCCTGACAAAGTAAAAGTTGTTTTGTAGTGGCCTGTTCCTACCAGTCTAAAGTCTCTTCAAAAGTTCCTCGGATTTTCCAACTTTTACAGAAGATTCATTCAGGGATATTCATCCCTTGGTCAACCCTTACCTAAATTAACAGGAAAGAATAGTTTTCGTTGGACGAATGAAGCAAATGAAGCTTTTGAACATCTGAAAAGACGTTTTACTACAGCTCCAATTTTACAGCTTCCTGATCCAGATGCGGATTACACTTTAGAAGTGGACGCCTCAAACATTGGTGTAGGGGCCATTTTATCCCAACAACGCATTGGATCTCAGGAACGACACCCTGTTGCTTTTTATTCATGGCTTTTAACACCTGCTGAAAGGAATTACTCAGTAGGTGATCTTGAACTCCTTGCAATAAAGGTCGCCATGGAACACTGGAGGCATATTCTAGAAAGCACACCCAAACCCTTTTTGGTTTTGACTGACCACAAAAATTTACAGTACCTTAAAAGAAACAAAACGTTATCATCACGACAGGTCCGTTGGTCCCTTTTCCTGGATCATTTCAATTATTTGATACACTATAGACCAGGATCAAGAAATACACAAGCAGATTCACTATCCAGAACTTTCCAAAGTGTTCCAGAAAAAGAAGAAGCACAAAATATCATTCCCCCTCACAAATTCTTAGCCTCTATTACTTCATTTCATTCTGATCTACTAACAGCTCAACTTAATGATCCAACTATTCCTACTCTATGTAAAAAGGATCTGAAGACCGATTTATTGCATTATGGCAAATGTCTATATGTACCACCAACACTGAGAAAACAATTACTTCAACATTTCCATGACAACCCTTTATCAGGACATCCGGGAATAACTAAAACCCTTGATTTGTTGAACAGAGAATATTGGTGGCCCAAGATGAAGCAAGACGTATGTAACCATATCACAGATTGTCATGTTTGCTCTCGAAACAAACGAGTACCACATAAACCATTCGGTTTATTGACTCCTTTACCCATACCAGACGTACCTTGGCACATGATATCGATGGATTTCATCGTAGAGCTACCCCCCTCAAAAAATTATACCTGTATCCTAGTTGTTGTCGATCATCTTACCCGTATGGGACATTTCATTCCTCTTAAGAAGATACCTACTGCCACAACCACAGCAAACTACTTCATCTCCAATATTGTGAAATTGCATGGACTACCTCTTTCTATAGTTACAGATAGGGGAACGCAGTTCACCTCCAGATTCTGGAGGGAATTGTGCCGACTATTGAAAATCTCTCCCAGATTCACAACAGCCTTTCACCCACAATCAAATGGTTTAACAGAACGTTTAAACCAAACCTTGGAACAGTATCTCAGATGCTACATCTCACAAGTTCAAGATGATTGGTTAGACTGGCTTCCGATGGCAGAATTTGCCTATAATAATTCAGTTAACACCTCCACTAAAATGTCACCTTTCTTTGCTTCATATGGATACCATCCGAGAACGATACCCACTTCTAACATCACCTCTACATCTCCCTATGCTATTGAGTATTTCACCGAATTGAAGAATTCTTTACCTCTACTGAAAAAACATTTAGAAAATGCGAAAGACACACAAAAACGTTACTTTGACAAAAAGCATGTACTTCCTCCTCCATACAAACCTGGTGATAGAGTATGGTTATCTACAAAAAAATTGGCAAACCAGTTTCTTGGGCCTTTCTGCATAAAGAAAATTGTTCTCCATTTGCCGGATCATCTACGGATTCATCCGTCTTTCCATGTATCACTCTTAAAGCCTTATTCTGGCAGTTCGGATTCTTTAACTGAGGATGAAGACTCCAATACCCCTTTGTGCGCTGACCAGTCTGAATTTGAGGTGGAAAAGATCTTAGATTCCCGCAACCGATGGAGACGGGTAGAATATTTAGTTCGTTGGTCTGGATATGGTCCCGAAGAGGACTCCTGGATACCTCTGCATGACATCCACGCTCCTGATCTCCTGCGTGAATTTCATCTTCTTCACCCATCCAAACCTGGTTCGGTGCCCCCATGAGGGACACTTTGAAGAGGGGGATCTGTCACGATTCCACCTTTACTCACAACTGTCCACCTTAACTATTGCACTATATAAGACTATCAGAGACACCTGTTCAATGCTTGATTATTGATGTGTGTAACAGCTGAACTATCTGTGCTCATCTTCTATCCTCTTTCAAGCCTTAAACCAAGCTCTGTGGAATTACCTACTCTACCTTAATTGTATGCATACAATCCTACTACAGCCGGAATCTGCTTAAGCAAATCAACCACGGAACTCTGCCTTACCATTACCCATAGCTGTCTCCGCTGACGTCATCTATCTCCGACTGCCAGCTGAGTCTCACGCTTCCCTGCTGAACTTCTGAGCCCACGCGGCTTACCCTTACCTTCAGCATCTTAGTTGTGACTGTGCTGCTGTGAGGACGCAGCACACGCTACCCTTCACAGAACTTGTCACTCTGCCAAAATCCGTCATCATACTCGAGTCAGCGCTGCTGAGTGTACGCAGCACACGCTTCCTTGCAGTGACCCTGACAGCACATCAAACTCTGATCAGGTACTAATCCTCTCACACCCAGAACTGTGTAACCTCTCTTGTAAGTGCTTCTATTGTTTACCTTTACTTTGAACCGCACTTCTGCATATTATCTGTTATACTGAATCTGTGACTTTATTAATCATCTCTCAGAGTATATTAACCTTATCGTATACTTGCCAGCAGTGATTCTATAAGTGTAATGCATATCATGTGACTAAACCATTATTAGTCACTATCTTAGTTTTATTGCGAATGTCTGCTTAAAACTTCTTAAATCAATTACTCATAGTAAATTTCTTCTTAATCCTTTTGCTTCAATCATTTAAGCTATATGATTTGAACTTAGGATCAAGCTACAAACCTACTATTAAATAATTGTTAGAATTTAGTTCATTACAGAATAATCAAGCCTAAAAAAGTGCTAAGGATTCACATTGAGTTATGGATCCTGCAGCCATGGCAAATGAAATATCTAGTTTAAACCAGAAGGTAGAAATTCTGGCTCAGGGTTTAACTGAGTTAAAGAATGAAAACAATACATTGAAGCGTATCTTGAATGAATTCATCACACAAAAGACTTCTGAACACCCTGAACCAAAAATTAACCCTCTGTGTGTGTTTGCAGGTGTTCGCACTCGTTTTCGCGAATTTCGCAACGCCTGTTTACTTATGTTTTCTATGAAACTTAAAACATATTTTTCTGACAGAGTGAAAGTATGTACTGTGATATCCTTTTTAAGTGGTGAACCCAGGTTATGGGCTGATAAATTTTTTGAAGTTAATGATCCCATATTAGGGTCTTTGGAGGATTTCTTCAATGCAATGGCCTTACTGTATGAAGACCGCAACACCCAACTTACAGCAGAAAACAACCTGAGAACACTTAAACAAGGAAAAAGACCAGTTGAAGACTACATCGCAGAGTTTCAGTTATGGGCCACGGAGTCTCAGTGGAACTCAGTCTCCCTACGTAACCAGTTTCGCCTCGGACTGTCCGAACATTTAAAGGATGAGCTTTCCCGTATTGAGTTCCCAGACACCCTTGAGTCTCTTATAAAGATTTCTATCTCTATGGATAGGAGATTCAGGGAACGCCGTGCCGAAAGGGTACCATCTGAAACCTACCCAAAGAAGTACCACTTACCCCAAGTAGAGAAACCTTCTTCTGGTCCTATACCTATGGAAATCGGAACAATAAAGGGACCATTGACATATGAAGAAAAACAACGTAGAAGGAATTTGAATCTATGCATGTACTGTGGAAACAAGGACCACGCTGTATCCACTTGTCCGAATCTACTGCGCCAGAAGAGGGGTAAGATACTGATAGTTAACCCTCAAATAAACTCTAAATTGATATCACACTTAACCATTTCATTGTCTTTGCAGTGGGATCAACAACTTCTCCGGAATGAAGCCATGATTGATTCAGGGGCTTTCGGCATTTTCATGGATCAAAGTTATGTTACTAAAAAGAAAATACCCAGTGTGTCAAAGCAATTCCCTGTGTATGTAAAAGTTATTGATGGTTCCACTCATTTAAAAGGTCCAATAACACATCACACTATTCCACTACTCACTACAACTGGTAATGGGCATACTGAATATATCACATTCGATATACTACCCAATTCCATACACCCTATAATTTTAGGTTACCCTTGGTTACGTCAACATAACCCAAATATAGATTGGGCTACTAATACACTACAGTACACCTCTAAATACTGTTTCTCTACTTGTTACCCCACACTCTCGTTGAACCACATACAACCTCTGATACCCTCAGAATATATTGAATTTTCAGATGTATTTAACCTAAAAGAGGCAGAAAATTTACCACCTCATAGGCCATTCGACTGTCCTATAGACACTAAACCTAACACTACTATACCTTTCGGTAAAATATATCCCATGTCTAATAAATAATTGCAATACCTTAGAGAATATCTTGACGAAAATTTAAGAAAAGGATTTATATCCACCTCCACGTCACCAGCAGCTGCTGGAATGTTCCTGCTGCTTAATCCATTTGCTTCAATCATTTAAGCTATATGATTTGAACTTAGGATCAAGCTACAAACCTACTATTAAATAATTGTTAGAATTTAGTTCATTACAATATGATGTTATTTTGGTACAATATATATCTATACCTATATTTTTAGATGATTATATATAGGTATAGAAAAATACAGATAAATATAGGAATATCTATTTAAAACACTTAGAACATAGTGCAGAACATTGGAATGTGAACTATTTATTGTAAATACACAATTAAAAGCTTTATCAAATAAGCAAGGTAATCATACACAAGTATCACAGCAGAGATGCTTGGCTTCAGGAGCTAGGTAAGCATACACAGGTATCACAGTAGAGATGCTTGGCTTCAGGAGCAAGGTAAGCATGCACAGGTATCACGGCAGAGATGCTTGGCTTCAGGAGCTAGGTAAGCATACAGAGGTATCACAGCAGAGATGTTTGGCTTCAGGAACTAGGTAAGCATACACAGGTATCACAGCAGAGATGCTTGGCTTCAGGAGCAAGGTATGCATGCACAGGTATCACGGCAGAGATGCTTGGCTTCAGGAGCTAGGTAAGCATACATAGGTATCACAGCAGAGATGCTTGGCTTCAGGAGCTAGGTAAGCATACTCAGGTATCACAGCAGAGATGCTTGGCTTTAGGAGCTAGGTAAGCATACACAGGTATCACAGCAGAGATGCTTGGCTTCAGGAGCTAGGTAAGCATACACAAGTATCACAGCAGAGATGCTTGGCTTCAGGAGCAAGGTATGCATACACAGGTATCACAGCAGAGATGTTTGGCTTCAGGAGCAAGGTAAGCATACATAGGTATCACAGCAGAGATGCTTGGCTTCAGGAGCTAGGTAAGCATACACAGGTATCACAGCAGAGATGCTTGGCTTTAGGAGCTAGGTATGCATACACAGGTATCACAGCAGAGATGCTTGGCTTTAGGAGCTAGGTAAGCATACACAGGTATCACAGCAGAGATGCTTGGCTTCAGGAGCTAGGTAAGCATACACAGTTATCACAGCAGAGATGTTTGGCTTCAGGAGCAAGGTAAACATACATAGGTATCACAGCAGAGATGCTTGGTTTCAGGAGCAAGGTAAGCATACACAGGTATCACAGCAGAGATGCTTGGCTTCAGGAGCAAGGTAAGCATACATAGGTATCACAGCAGAGATGTTTGGCTTCAGGAGCAAGGTAAGCATACATAGGTATCACAGCAGAGATGTTTGGCTTCAGGAGCAAGGTAAGCATACATAGGTATCACAGCAGAGATGCTTGGTTTCAGGAGCAAGGTAAGCATAGACAGGTATCACAGCTGTAATGCTTGGCTTCAGGAGCAAGGTAAACATACACAGGTATCACAGCAGAGAAGCTTGTTCTCAGGAGCCAGAAAGGGAAACATTGAATAGGCAATAACTCAGTGCAGAATAAACGTTTAGCTGGGTTTTTATAGGGACTCCCACACCTAAGTCCTCCAAGTGGGAGTTCATGTAATCAGTGCTTTGGCGATTTAAGTAACAGCGACGTGCGGCCATGCCGAGACAGAGCACAGCACTCTTGCTGCCTGGTAAGGATCCTGACACTATAGTGTGCAGCCAATGGCTGTGTGGAATATAACAGCGTTCTGCACTTCCATTTCTAACAGGAACTGAAATGCTCGCAATTTTAAAATAGAATTACAGGAAAAGTGGACAAAATAAAAAATGTAACTATACTGTAGAGAATTTATATATATATATATATATATATATATATATATATATATATATATATATATATATATATACAATTTATCATTTTATATTACCATTTAAAAGTGTTTAATGTGCCTTTAACATTATGTAACTAATGACTGTTTAGTTCTAACTAAGGGCTGGATTATAAAATCTTCGCCAGGCTTGACATAGTTTTCCACGCCGATACTCGACGGGGCAGCCCTCATGGAATTAACTATAAAAAAAGGGACTGTCCCTGCGAGTGGCGAGCTGTCTCCCATAAAAATAATGAGAGCTCTCTGCTATGTAAAAGTTTGCAATGCAGGCCGAAGTACACAGGGAGAACCTGGTGTGTATAAACTTTAAAATTAAGCCTTATACAAATCAAATCATGCTTTATACAGTGCACTGTACCTTAAAATCACTGTAATTTTCGTATGCATAGGTTTTCCTTTCAGAGTAAATAATGTTTTGAGTATTTTGATTAAAGTTCACCACCCTTTAATTTGCGAGAAAAAACAGTGAGAACCGTAGGGCGAAAATGTTTAGAGAATTTGAGATGCAACTTTATATGCGCCTATGCTCCGCCTATTTTATAATAAAACAACAATTGTATTTGCAAATTTTTCACATCTGTCATGAGATGCAGGACATATGCAGGACACAGCAATGATGGTACAACTCTATTTTATTGCAGAGCATAGCAATACACATCTAGTCAGGTTGATTGTACTAAACTAACTGCGACACAGACACCGGACCTAAGCCCCGCCCACAAACTAGTGACATGACATCCTGCTCTCATCACATCTTCCCCTTTTTCAAAGGCAAAGCATACATTTGCATATAATAAATAACAAGGTACACCAACAGGGTATACAACAACATTTTTGTTTTTGAACATTATCACAACAGATAGATTAGAAAACATGAACAAATAAATTACATCCTGACTTGGACATCGGGGTAGACTACCCTAGTCCACAGTGACCATGGGATTATTCTGCCCATACGTCCGGTCACTGTTCTAGCTAAAGTCAGTCCCTGTATCGGGCCGGAAGTTTCACCACTCTTCCACTTGATGTAACTTTGCATGAACTGTCCTCTGATACAGAAGATGGTGAACAAGAGTCTGCTGGAGGCAAAGATATATCCCCGCTGTGATCTTGCTGAGGGGAAGGCACCTCTCTTAGAACAGGGGATCCCACCGGCGGTGGTACTGAGGTATCCGGTTCCAGACTCTCAGGTACAGGCTGAAGATGTCTTCGGTTACGGCGTGTAACCGTCCCTCCCTCTGTAAGGACTGTGTAAGACCTTGGTTCTGGAGAGCGGCCCACTACCGTAGCAGGCGTCTTCCATTTCTTCTCATCATCCAGTTTAATTCTGACACTTTGGCCCGCTTTCAGTTCCTGTAAAGGCCTGACAGAATGTCTCCTGTCGTAGAAGAAACGATAACCCTTTTTGGCCTCTTCATCCCTCCTAAGGACTTCGTCCCGAGGAACAGGGCCAGGCGGCTTGAAGACACCCACTGAGGGTAAAGTGGTGCGAATCTGGCGTCCTAGCATCAGCTGTGCCGGGCTAAACCCGGTGGCTTGAATGGGCGTCGCCCTGTATGACAAGAGGGCTAGGTACGGCTCAGATTGCTTTAGAATGAATTTTGTTGTTTGAACTGCCCTTTCAGCCATTCCGTTGGCCTGCGGATAATGTGGACTTGACGTGGAATGTACAAAATCATATTCCCTGCTGAAAGCACTGAACTCTGTAGAAGCGAACTGCATACCATTATCACTCACCAGCTCCATTGGAATGCCCCAGCGGGCGAACAAGCTCTTCAGGCGAATGATAACGGCCTGACTTGTGATATCATTCAGGGGTGCAATTTCCAAATACCTGGAATAGTAGTCGATCACAACAAGAAACTTTTTCCTGTGCAGTTCACACAAATCAGCAGCTATTTTCTGCCACGGCCCCGCAGGCAGCGGAGTAGACATCAAGGGCTCCTTTCTCTGAGTAGGCCGGCGTTCCCGGCAAAAGGCACATTTAGACACGTGATTTGCAATGTCGGAGCTGATCCCAGGCCACCACACGGCTGTAGCTGACCTTTCTCTGCACTTTGTAATGCCTAAGTGGCCATCGTGAATCCTGTTTAACATCTCCTTCCTCATACTGACAGGAATTACAATGCGGTCTTGGAACAGCGCCAACCCCTCCAGCTCCGTGAGCTGCGACCTCTCTGGCTGGTAAGCATTTAAAGACATCCAGGCTGCCCGGCTCTCGGGCCAGCCTTCTTTTATGTACCTTATAACTTCTTGCAGATCTGTGTCCAAATATGTCTCTTTCTTTATCTCTTCCAGTTTCCTTGAAGAAATGGACTTAGAAGCCAGAACTGAATCAACATACACTTTCACATCTGATTCCGTGGAGGATTCTTCAGCAGCAGCCAGTGGGAGCCTGGATAGTGTATCTGCCACAACCAGTTGTTTCCCCGGCACATGCACTGCCTGAACATTGAACCTGAGCAGTCTCATTAAAAGTCTCTGGCATATCAAAGGTGTTTTGTCAATGTCATAAGAATTGATTAGAGGGACTAGCGGTTTGTGGTCAGTTTCCAGACTAAATTAGTTTCCAGACTAAATTTCTCCAAACCCACTAGATAACGCTGAAAGCGCTCACAGGCCCAAACTGCAGCCAGGCACTCTTTCTCAATTTGGGCATATTTTGACTCCGCAGCCGTCAGTGTGCGGGAACAGTAGGCGATAGGCTGTAGTTTGTTGTCATTCAGCTGCAGGAGTGCAGCCCCCAACCCATAACTGCTTGCATCAGCACTAACCACAGTCTTTTTTGAAGGGTCGTAGAACCCCAGCACTGGGGCAGACCCCAGCAGGGACTTGGCATGCAGAAAAGCTTTTTCTTGTGAAGGTCCCCAGACCCAGGCAACGTCTTTCTTCTTTTTTTTTAAATTTTTATTTATAATCCAAACACTGTCCAGAAATATTATTATAAAGCTGAAGACATAGCATAATCAAATAATACAATAGATTCATCAACATAATACTATATTCATTCATGCATATAGTTAAATTTAAACTAATCGTCATATTAATCAAACATAAGCACTTCTTTTCCTGACAATGCTTGGGGTTTTAATTTCCATATAACCCTCCCTTATTTCTCCCACCCATGCGAAGAGAGAACACAACAAAAACAAAAGAGAAAAAAAAAAAAAAAAAAAAAAAAATTTTTTTTTATACTACCACTTCCTTCCTCTTGATGTTTACCAAATCCCTAATAAAACAAATTCTGTATTTCTGAAAGGAAAGATTATATGATCTCTTTCTGAGTCAGGGAAAATTTTTAAAAAAGCCGCCCATTTATTAAAGAATCTTTTGATATCTTGTTCATTATTTATGTCCGAGTTTCTCTGATCTAATATACATTGCTTTTTCAAGCAGTTTTTTATTTCAGAGATACTCGGAGTTGTGTGACTTTTCCACTTCTTACAAATTAAGTATCTAGTGGCAAGAATGGTAGCGATTATTATTTTTTCATCGGTTTGCCTATCATGTTCTTTCTTAAGGCAAAGTATTATCTGAAATAATGTCAAGGATACCTGTTCTATCTTTAATACCTTCTCTAACCAATATTCAACCTTATTCCAGAGATTTTTAATCTTTGGGCAGTGCCAAAACATATGTGTTAAATTAGCTGCTTGGTACGAACATTTAGGACATTTATTAAACCCTACATTCACACATTTGAAGCCTCTCTTGGGAGTAAAATACGCCCCGTGTAGAAGCTTGGCATGTGCCTCCCTCCAGGTTGCAGATAGTGTCACTTGTGCAATTTTTTTAATTGACAGTTGGATGATTTTGGAGTCAATATTACTCTGAGGAATTAATGTATTCCAGTAGGAGACCAACTTTGCCAAGACCGGCTCCCCTTTATTTGTGCCCAGAAGATGGTAACACGGTGCAATAGACATATGGCCATTCTTTGTTAAAACAAGCCAATCATTCAATTTACCTAGTCCCCATTCCCATCCTGCCTTCTTAACTAAGTCTTGAGCAAAATGTCTTAATTGTAGAAATGCAAAAAAGTCTTTGTTAGACAGGTCAAAGTCTCTTTTCAATTCTTGAAATGTTTTAATATATTTTCTTTCCTTATCAATTAATTGATGTACTTTTGTCAGCCCCAGAGTGTGCCATTTTCTAAAAATTTCCGAATGTAAACCTGCTTGAAACGCAGGGTTACCTACTATGGGCAAAAGATCAGTAGCGCTATTATTAATTGAAAGAAGAGTTACTATTTTATGCCAGGCTTTAAGAGGATTAAAAATTGTTTTGAGTCTTTTAATTTCTAAGGGGACTTCCTTAGGTGTTAAATGTAGTAATGCAGGGAGAGAATATGGGTAGCAGATATTGGACTCAAGGTGATTATTCAAAACATAATTGTTAGACGATATCCAGTCTGTTACAACTCGAGCAAGAAAAGAGAGATTGTATAACCTTATGTCCGGGAGAGCAAAGCCTCCATCTTTTTTTGGTACTGAGAGTTTAAGAAAAGATATCTTTGACCTCTTATTCTGCCATAAGAACTGAATCAAAGAAGTATTAATTGAACGTATTTCCTTTCCCAGAAGAATTATTGATGTATTTTGGAGTATGTATAAAAGTTTTGGAAGTAAAGCCATTTTAAAAAGGGCAATTCTTCCAGAAAGTGATATAGGAAGATTTTGCCAGGTTAAGAGCTTCTCTTTAATCACTTTCACCACTGGGGAAATGTTCAAGGTATAGAGATCCGCAGCTCTTGTCAGAATGTGAATCCCAAGATATCTAAAGGAATCTATTACTTGATGGAAAGGGGTTTTTAATACTGAAGTTTTATTTTTCCTAAGCCATAATATCTCTGACTTTGACGTGTTTATCTTATAGCCAGAAAATGCACCAAATTGTTCCAGGATCTGTAAGAGTTTTGGTAAGTTTAGTTTGGTATTGGACAAGTAAAGCAACAAGTCATCAGCATAAAGGCCGATTTTTATTTTGCAGCTGCGAACCTTTATACCATCTAATTGTTGACGGATTTTAATTGCAAGAGACTCAATAGAAATATTAAATAGGAGCGGAGAGAGAGGACAGCCCTGCCTTGTTCCTCTACCTAGAGAAATTGAGGAAGAAATGTTGTTATTTATTATCAATCTTGTAGTTGGTTGTTTGTTTAAATTTTCAATAAATTCTAGGAAGTTACCTCTTATACCAAATTGCCTTAGTGATGATTTGATATGTTCATGAATTATAGAGTCGAAAGCTTTTTCGGCATCTAAGGAAATAATAGCCAGGTCAGGTAGGTCCTCTCCTCCGTTACTGGATGCAGCTTCAAAATATTCAGTCACTAGTAAAGCTTCCCTAATTTTTGAAGCCAAATTGCGATTGTTTAAAAAACCTGCTTGATCGGAGTGTATAATTTCTGAGAGTGGCCCCTGCAGTCTTGATGCTAGAATAGCAGTAAGAATTTTGTAATCCGAATTTAGCAATGCAATTGGCCTATACGATTCCTTGTGTTCGGGATCTTTTCCATCTTTTTATATCAAAGTTGTGTAAGAGTTAGAAAATGAAGAAGGGATCAGTTTACCACTAATAAAAAAACTATTAAAGAGTGTGCAGAGATGTGAAGTAATTTCTCCAGTCAGGATCTTGTAAAATTCGTTAGGCAGACCATCTGGTCCTGCTGCCTTATTTAGAGAGAGCTTAGAAATTACTTCCTCTATTTCTTCCAAGGAAATAGGGGCGTTGAGACTTTCAGCCATTTCTGATGTGAGTATAGGATGTGTAATACCTCTCCAAAAATCATCAGATTTATGTGTGTCACTTATTTTATATGAATATAGTTCCTGGTAATATTCATGGAATGCACCTATTATATCCTCAGCTTCAGAAAGCTGTTGTCCTTTGCTATACAATTTGTCTATGATTGGTTGTTTCATCTCATTTCTTATTAATTTGGCCAGCATCTTACCCGATTTGTTACCATATTTATACAGCTTAGCCTGCATTTTTAGCTCTTTTTGTGTTTCTTGAAATAAGATAAAGGTGTCCCTCTCATTTTTTGCTTTGACATACTTTGCCCAATTTACAGGAGTTTTGTCAAGCAAAAAATGGTTGTAAGAATTAATAAGACATTGGCAAGACTCTTTTTCTCTATTTCGGATTTTCTTATGTAAAGCTGAAGTATATGAGATTATTTCCCCTCTCATTACCGCTTTCGCAGTGTCCCAGAATATTTCAGGACGATTTAGATAATCTTTGTTAAAGTTTACATATTCTTTGTATCTGTTTATAAGCCAATTCTTAAATTTTATCTCAGACATCAAATAGTAAGGAAAGAAAAAACGTGTTGCAGTGGAGCGTGTATATGAGAGCTGAAACTCAAGTATAATCGGCGCATGATCCGAGAGAAAAATTGATCCTATATCTGATTTTACCCCTCCCATTAACATACGTTCATCTATTAGAAATAAGTCAATTCTGGAGAGTGTCTTATGCGCCTTAGAGAGACAAGTAAAACTCTGAGTAAGAGGATTTTGATGTCTCCAAACATCTCGCAATGTTAAGTTCCGCATAATTTTTTTTAACATCTTACCCTCTAAATTATCTTTTTTTTGTTTTAACTGCTTATCATTGCGCCTTAATCTATCAATTGGGCATTGTGGTGCCATATTATAATCTCCTCCCATTATTAGACAACCTTCTGTATAAGATATTAATTTGGTCTGTAGAGCATTCCAAAATTTTGGATCAATTACATTAGGGCCATATGTATTACACAGCGTATACATCTTCTGGGCAATCTTTATTTTCAATAAAATGTACCTCCCTTCAGGGTCAGGTTCGACATGCAAACCTTCAGTGTCAATTTTCTTACCTATTAATATTGCAACCCCTCTCTTCTTCCTAACACTAGGAGCAAAATATATTTCTTTTACCCAAGTTGTCTTAAGTTTTAAAGATTCATCAGCTGATAAATGGGTTTCTTGGATGAAGCCTATGTCAGTCTGAATTTTCCGTAGGTGATTAAGAATCGCCTTTCTATTTATGGGGGTAGTTATACCACCTACGTTCCATGATACTATTTTGCAATTATTCTTCCGTTTATTCATTTATAAAATAAGAAGGGGGGAGGTAAAGGAAGGGAAGAAGAGAAAGAAAAAAAAAAAAAAAAAAAAAAAAAGGGAAAAAAATTATATTTATGTAATAAAAACACTCTCCGCATGGGTGGGAGTTGAACCTTAAGATTCGTGTCTAGAAGAGACACGATCTTACCCATAAGCAAAAGCCTGAATATTATATTTAAACCAATAAATTAAATTCAATCATATTTATAAGACCTAGGAGCCCAGTGTATTATAAAAGCTCTCGGCCAGATGGGCTTCTTCAAAAAAATGCGTAGCCTCACCAATTTTGACCTTTAATTTATAAGGAAATATTATAGTTGCCTGGTACCCTTTTTGTATCAATTTTGAACAAACAGGGGCAAGCTCTCTCCTCCTTGCTGCAGTATCAGCGGAGAAATCTTGAAACATCAAAATTGTAGTGTCTCCTATTTTAACAGGTTGTTGTTTGCGGAAATATTGAAATAATGTAAGTTTGTCTTGGAAATTTAGTATTCTGGCAATCACAGGCCTAGGCCTAGATCTGCCTTTGTTATCGGGACGATGTGTGCCAATTCTATGCGCTCTCTCTATTGGAATAGGGTATAAGGTGGATGGCATCTTTAAAATTGTAGGCAAAGTTTCTGAGATGAAATTGACAAGGTTATCATATTGCTGTTCTTCCGGTAGACCTATAATTCTAATATTGTTCCTTCTAGAACGGTTTTCAAGGTCTTCTAATCTGTTTTGAATTTTCTGTATATTAACATTTACACCTTCTAGGTTAGAGCTATGTGCAGCTGTTAGGTCTTCCAGGTCCGACACTCTTTGTTCGGCTTCCTGCAACCTGTTAGAAAATTGGCAAACCTCTTGTGTGAGAGAAAGAAAATCTTGTTTGATTTCAGCTCTAAGAGCTTCAAATTTAGGAGAGAGCGCATCAGATATGCTAGCCACTAAGCTATGTATATTGGTTGTTTCTTGTATAACTGGTGCATTTAACAAAATTGGTTGAGCTTCCATGGCAACCTCTTGATTGCCCTTCGTTTTCCTGTCTCTCTGTCTTGCTGCCATGGCTGGAGAGGGATTCCGGGGTGAAGCGTGAAGGAATTTATCCATGTGCCAGTGCGAGAAAAGAAAATTATAGTGGAGCAGTTTCCTCTGCGTGTAAAAAATGTGAAAAGGAGAAGGTGATTGTGATGATAGGTTCTATGGAAGAAGGAGTTCTTAGGTAGGTAAGTGAGGGAGGGTATGTGTGCAGTGATGATCAAGTGAGGAAGGAAGGGAAGGGAAGGCGGGGGAGGGGGAAAGAAAAAAAAAAAAAAATGTGAGTTAAACCAGTGCTATTTGGTTGTGAGTAGGTCCAGCCAAGGATGCAAGGATCAGAGTATAAATCAGATCAATTTGTCAAACCACCTAGGTTCTTAATACAGACTATGTGTAGTAATTTATAAGAGAGTTGTTATCTCTAAGGTGTCTAATCCAGTATTTTATTTAAGTTTATAACCATCAAGGTGTTAATATTGTTCCAGAAGTTATATAAAACTAACGAGCAGATAGTTACACAGTAGCTTATCTGGAACTTAATTCCTCCATTTCCACTAATTTGTTTTATTTGTCAGGAGGATGGGAAATCTATTATTCTTTTTTAAAGGAAAAAAAAAATAATTAAGTATTCATATAGAACCCTTCTCCCTACAAGATAATATAAGATTTTTATTTTCAAAAGTAAGAAATTTATTCTTATAGGGGAGTTATTATGTATGGGGGTTGAGAAATTTTTATGCTTATATATGTGCTTCCTCACCAACCAGTAATAAGTAGTAAAATACCTTCAACAGAGATTATAGCAACTTCCCTAATTGCCAAGCAACTATTTCCTAGATTATACTGAATAGCCTTCAATTTCTTTTTCTTAAGACCCAGTAAAACTTTCAATAACCTGTTTCCCAGCCACGAGTTCCCGTTATAAAGGCATGTCACTTTTAGAGAAGAGAGAACAAAAGAGAACAAAAAGGATAGAGTATCTTATTACACGATAAACATATTTTGCATTTTTCTAAACAATGGTATTTCTGCCATGATATGTCAGATATGTTTTTTATAACGATTTTCACCAAACAATGCTGTGATTCAAGTGTCCCAATAAGTCATTAACAGGCAGTAGTTCTGTGAGTACTGAAGATAAAGTCAAAAAATTGTTATGGCGATGTTAAAGTTCAGCCGGCTCTTTTATGTGCATGTAAATCTTTGCCTTACCTGGCTTTTTCGACTTGACAGCGTTCTCCCATTGACCAGGTGAGTGTATGGAGGGAGCCTTTGGATATAGTATCATAAGAATAATAGATACCTACTAAGAGAGCTTAGGATACAGCCACCTTCCTTGCCGCTCTGTCTGTACCCGGCTCGCTGTGTCTCTGAACAGTGAAGTAACTTCTGGTCAGCTCCTCTAGCGGGAACCAAGACAAGAAAAAAGGAACCGGTCGCCGACAGAGCCGTCTCCCGAGGCAGCCCTCTCCTATATCTTCATATAGAATCAGGGCGGAAAGATCCCAAAGCGCCACAAAGAGGGGCCGCAGCTGCAGAATCCAGGGCCGACCAATCACAGCCCCAGCCTCCCACGCAACACCGGTGGGGGAGAGGGGGAGCAGGTAAGGTGGCGAATAGCCTCAGGTCAATGCCCGGTAGGACCGCTTCAAACAACCGTCGCTCCCTGCTTAGTAGTGTGGTTCCGCAGCCCCAAGTAATCTTTCAGCTCTCCAGTGCTTCAGTGAAGGAGAGGAGGATGTACAAAAAGGACCTACGTTCTACTGTAGGTAACCTATCCAGGTAAGTCAGGACAGTTCCTTTGCAAAGGAAAATATTGGTCTACAGCGATGATCTCGACCTCCCACGCAGCACCGGTGGGGGAGGGAGAGATAAGTAAGGAGACTACTGCAGGCCTGCTAATGCTAATAGCAGTATTCAGAATGTTTAATCAGCAAGGCCGGTAGAATGTACAAACGCAGCCTCGACCTCCCACGCAGCACCGGTGGGGGAGGGAGGGGTAAGTAAAGAGTCTGCTGTAAGCCTGCTATTGTTGAAAGTAGTATTTAGGGTATTTAGTCAGCCAGACAGGTAGAATGCACAAACACAGCCTCGACCTCCCACGCAGCACCGGTGGGGGAGGGAGGCACCTGGCTTCTTTTTACAATTTCTCCTTAGCGGTTAGATATAAATGTTCGAATATGTAAAAGAACAAAGGCTCCAAGGTGCAGGCTTTTTACAAGCTGACTAAAAGTGTCAGCGCAGTGGGATGTCTGTCCACTGCCAAGTTTCAAGAGCGTTGATACAAGCTGTCCAGGTAGCTACCCAGCTCTCTGGGTTCGGCACGAGAGGAGAATCCGCCAGCAGCTGCAGGACTGGAAGGTAACCACACACAGGTGTTTGCAGTTAGCTCCTCCTCCGGAACTCCCTCTCAAGAGCATGCCAGGCAACGTCTTTCTTAAGCAACTCTGTGACAGGGTGTAATACTGTTGATAAATCTGGAAGAAACTTGCCCACGTAGTTTACAAGGCCCAATATCTGTCTCAGCTCATGCACATCTGAAGGGCTTTTCATCTGTTCAATAGCACAAATTTTCTCGGGGTCTGGCTTGATGCCATCCCCATTGATGATATGCCCAAAGTAGCATAATTCAGTTTCCCTAACATGACATTTTTCCTTATTCAGCTTCAGCCCAGACTCTTTGATAGCCTGTAGCACACAACTTAAACGCTGATCATGCTCCTCCACTGTAGACCCATACACTAGAATGTCGTCCATGACGACCGCTGTGCCCACGTGGTCACTCAGGAGAGAACTCATTTCCCTTTGAAAGATTTCAGGAGCGGAGGATATCCCAAAGGGGAGTCTGCAGAAGCAGAACCGACCTACCGGTGTGATAAAGGTAGTCAGTTTGCGGCACTTTGGATCCAGGGGGATCTGCCAAAAGCCGCTAGAAGCGTCTAATGTGGAAAAGAACTTCGCCCCAGCCAACTTTGGAGCTATATCTTCCAATGTCGGCAGCACAAATCTCTCTCTCTTTACTGCTTCATTCAACCTTTTCAGGTCCACACAGATGCGCACCTTTCCGTTTTTCTTTGCAACTGGAACAATGGGGGCACACCAATCAGTCGCTTCAACAACCTCTTCAATAACCCCTATAGACTTCATGCGCATAAGCTCTTTCTCCACTTGAGGCATGAGCGGGGTCGAAATACTGTATGGGATTGCGTCACTTTTAAGTGCTATACGGACAGGTTTGCAGTTCAGTAGGCCCAACTCGCCAAACATATCTTCGGAAATCTCATTCACTCTCGCCACGAGGCCCAAGTCACAGGCTGCTTTTCTGCTCAATAAACTGTTAACACACTGACCTCGGATCACATGCACCCACATGGTAAACTTCCTTTGCTTGTACTCACAGCTGGCAAGAAATTTCCCCACACAATCAATGCGGCCACCAGGACTATGGACATTTGTAGTAACCTTCGCCAGCTGGGGCTGTCGAGGCAGTTTCATAAATTCAGCAAAAGACATTACAGTGATATCTGCTCCTGTGTCAATCTTAAAATCAACTTTGGCTCCCATTACAGTAAAAATAACTTTCCAATCTTCCTCTGAGCTTGTCCATTCCACAACAGACCCCACAAAAGACACTTCCTGACCCTCCTGGTCACTGTCCACCTGCATCTCCTTAATGTATTCAGTTTTACACACCACTTCAAAATGGCCTATTCTGTTGCATTTTCTGCACCATCTATCTCTGGCCGGGCATATAGCACTCTGATCATGAGCCCGGTAGCACCGTGTGCATCGCCCATGTTGCGCCCATCCACTTCTAGGCCTTTCCAGTACTTTAGATCTACCGCTCACATTGTGCCTTTCACTAGCAGTTTTCCTAGACTGTTGTACTTCATCCACAATACTCTCAGACCTCAGATCAGCACTTTGCTTTTTCACCAGTTCACTCTGGCGGGCCATCCTAATAGCCCTGTCTAACGTTAAATCAGGCTCTAACTGCAGCTTCAGGGAGACTTCAGCATCTGCAATTCCAATAACTATTCTGTCTCTGATTTGCTCTTCTTTAGCAACACCAAACTCACAGAATTCAGCTAATTCATACAGGCTGCGCACAAATGACTCCACAGATTCTCCCATACGCTGATTACGTTTGTGAAAACAAGCTCTCTCATGAATCACATTTCTTTTGGGCACAAAGTGGGCACTGAGTTTATCCATAACTATATCAAAGTTAAATTCTTCCCCTTCTTGGAAAATAAAAGCATTGAACACTGGCTCCACATCTTTCCCCATAGAGTATAAAAGAGAATTGACTTGTACTTCACCACTCTCCTTGTTCAGTTTGGAAGCAATCCTGAAGCGCTGAAACCGCTGACGCCATGTGGGCCAAGCTGCAGGCTGAGAGAAGTCAAAAGGCTCAGGTGGGGTAAACTTTGACATTGCAATCGATCAGGAACAGAAGCGCAGTCCAGAACTTCTGACACCATGTCATGAGATGCAGGACATATGCAGGACACAGCAATGATGGTACAACTCTATTTTATTGCAGAGCATAACAATACACATCTAGTCAGGTTGATTGTACTAAACTAACTGCGACACAGACACCTGACCTAAGCCCCGCCCACAAACTAGTGACATCACATCCTGCTCTCATCACAACATCTATTGTACTTAAATAACAGTTTGCGCTGTGCATATTTAATACAATTTATTTTTATAATATATGATTTTCGGTGAACAATTTTGTTATGATTCTTGATGTAATTTAACAATGCAGTTTGTTTTCTGCATAATTTGGTGTAAATGGTTCAATTATTACTTTGTATGATTTTTTATTTACTATTTTCATTGTGCACTTTTATAATGTATGCATCTCTCTCTCCCATATGAAAATTCAGTATACGTCCCTTAGAGAGACACCCTGTATTCATAGTAAAAAAAAAAAAAGTGTCTCGTTTAGCTATTAGGAAGTTTTTTAAATAAAGGTAGTTATTCCAAATAAAAGAGAAAATGTTTTAGTGAATTGTTAATGAATACATTTATTTTAATTAATAAATATAATAGTTTAAAATAAAATGATTAAGAAATCAAGTAAAATTTAAATGTTCCTGTGAAATTAATTTTGCTCAAGGCTATAAAATTATTTATGTCTTCTGACCACTCTCAATACTGTTAGTATTTAGCTCAATGTTATAGGTTTGTTTGTTTTTTTGCTAGAAATTACTCATGATGTGATGTCAAAGGATTGTTTAAAAGGGTATAAATACCCCTTCCCTGAACTTATAAGGGGGCATAAAAGATTATCGGAAACAAAATGTTGTCAGACTGTCTGGTATGGTATAATATTTATTCATATGCAAGCATAAAACTATGCTATATGGGATTCATATTTTTTTAAATTTTCATTGCATTTGTTTAACAATAAAACATTTTTATTTTTGTAATATGATACTGCATATTTTGTAACAATAAAATACATATTTTTATATTTTATTTTCTCTCACGCCTTTTTCTATATATATATATATATTATACTCAAAATCTTTCATAAGATATGAGACCATTTTTACTTGTATAATACTAGTCTTAAAGGGACAGTCTACACTAGAATATTTATTGTTTTAAAAGATAGATAATCTCTTTATTACCCATTCCCCAGTTTTGCATAACCAACACTGTTATATTAATACACTTTTTACCTCTGTAATTATCTTGTGTCTATGGTGCCTATTTATCAAATGTCTTGCGGACCTGATCTGACAGTGCGGAAGTGACGTCATCACAGTCTTAGCTAAAAGTTTGTTCATAGTATGCTTGTCTGAATTCAAACTGCTATGTAAATGTTTTAGCTAAGACTGTGCTAGTTTGCATATTACAATTGCTATAAAATGTTTGATTAAAAGCTATACCAATAGTAAGAAATACATTCTTTCAGAAAGACACTTATAACTTACTATAAATGAAAGAAACCTGTCCAATTCATAAAGGATATCTTTTAAATCTTTCATATACATATCTTCTATATCCTGCAACTTTAAATCTTATATATGCTTATCCTGCAATATTCAAATATGTTTAAATAAAGTTCTTCTGCAATATATACGATTTTTAACTGTTTAGTGGAATTAAAATACTGTACTAACAAAAGATGTTATATTATTTTCTGTACCGAAAACTAAAATGAAGATGTATTAGAAAATCAGAAGATGGATGCTCATTGCAATAATTACAAGTGCGTATGTCTAACTCTTGTATAAACAGATTTTCAAGGCTACGTTGTTGATGTACAAAAATGTTGATGCTAGAAAAAGTTAGACAAGTTTTGTTGATGTTATAATGATGCCAAAATACATATAAAAAGAAAACAAATGATTACATCATCTAATTAAAACACTATAAATACACCTTGTGATAAACAAAAGGCAGGTGACTCTGACAGGATGTTATAGAGCATCTCAAAGGATAAGATTTGGTTGCTGAAAGTCATTTTGAGTGGTGTGTAAACAATTGTTATTGAAAGCAAGCTTAACTGATAATCTATTAACTCTGTGAGGTCCATTTATCAAGCTCCGAATGAGGAGGCGAACAGACGCCTGCTCTGAGGAGGCGAACAGACATCGCAGCAATTCAACCCAATCGAGTACGATCGGGTTGATTGACACCCCTCTACTGGCGGCCGATTGGCCGCGAGTCTGAAGGGGGCAGCGTTGCACCAGCAGCTCTTGTGAGCTGCTGTTGCAATCCTGAATATGGAGACCGTATTGCTCTCCGCATTTAGCGATGTCTGTCGGACCTGATCCGCACTGTCGATCAGGTCCGACAGTCATTTGATAAATTGGCCTCTGTGTGTATTTTGGATTTAAATTAATTACATTTTTTATTACTTCTGTTAGCTAATTTTTCTGCATAATAAAAATGTATTTTAAAACAATATTTCTCTCTCAATACCATTTCTTATTATATTGTACTGAGAAACTTTCTTTATAAGAAATGAGACCTGTTTCACTGATATAATATTTAACGGTCAGTGCTTGGAAATCATATTTCAATATAACTGAACTTTAAGACCTTATGAGTGAATTAGGTGTGAACCACTACAATCATGTGTTTATATAATATGTATAATGTTAAGCCATGAAGAAGCCACATACAATCTTCCCTGCTGCGAAACACGTGTAGCGTTTGTGATCTTATTCCTCGGCTAGACTAGCCGAGGGATCCTTATTTCATGTGGCCTTTGGGATTATATCAGATGTATTAACGGAGCGAGGTACAGTGAAGTCAACAGATGCTGAATAGGAATATAGCGTTTAGAGGCGCAGATGAATTGAAGCTTAAGTGACCAGTATTATTGTCTTCAGTGACCGCATTGGACCTGTAGATGTCGCATCTAGAAGAACGGTGAGATCTAATCTGCTTTGCACTGTACCAACAGGGTCCCTTAGGTGAGGATTATACCCTCTGTAGGTTGTACCCCAAATGAAGTATACCCAGTGCGTGATCTGGGAGCTCAACTGTTACATATCTACTTAATTCTAATCTGTGCTAAATACTTACTTACTAACTATCTGCCTGCTGCCTCATTGCATTCATCAGTCTTCAGCTTGCCTGTATAATTTGCTTGAATGGATCTGCTCTCTTGCTGCCACTAATTATTGCTGCTACTAGCTGCTAACTAACACAGACTCATCCTTGTGGACTTACACTTGCTTACACTCGCTCTATCATTATCAGCACATTGCATCATTGGATTACAGTTAAGAGACCCTGTAAGTGGCAAGTTATAATGTAAATGGACTCTCCTTTTGCTCATTAGGCCATCTCAGGTCCAAGGATATGGGAAACAATTAACCCCTAAATTACTGTTTATATGAGCTCTTACATTGCAATGAGAATAGCACATTATCCCAATGGCCATTGGTAGATAGGTATCATATATTAGAATTCTAATATATGCATTTCACTTTTTACTAGACTTATTATAGATCAATTGTTGAATAAATATGAATTTTTGTATTAGAGGCATCTGTTTATTTATGGGAGGGTGATCTGTCTCCATCCAAACAGGGACCTCTATACTCAGTGTTTAATTGCATTATCTTTTTATATGGTTATTTATAGAAAGTGCTGGCTGGCATAGGGCATACTATTGCCTAGATTACGAGTCTTGCGTTAGGGTTTAAAAGCAGCGTTGAGAGGTCCCAACGCTGCTTTTTAACACCCGCTGGTATAATGAGTCTTGCAGGTACAGGTCTACCACTCACTTTTTTGCCGCAACTCGAAAATACCGCAAATCCACTTACGTCAATTGCGTATCCTATATTTTCAATGGGATTTTCCTAACGCCGGTATTACGAGTCTTCCTAAAAGTGACCGGTACACCCTCTCCTGTCAAGACTCGTACCTCATTTGAAAGTCAGTAGTTAAGAGTTTTATGGGCTAGCGCCGTAGTATAAAACTCTTAACTAAAGTGCTAAAAAGTACATTAACACCCATAAACTACCTATTAACCCCTAAACCGAGGCCCCCCCACATCGAAAACAGTCAAATAAATTTTTTAACCCCTAATCTACTGAACCGGACATCGCCGCCACTTTAATAAATATATTAACCCCTAAACCGCCACACTCCCGCATCGCAAACACTAGTTAAATTTTATTAACCCCTAATCTGCCGTGCCTAACATCGCAGACACCTACCTACATTATTAACCCCTAATCTGCCGCCGCTACTATATTAAATTTATTAACCCCTAAACCTTAGTCTAAACCTAAGTCTAACACCCCTAACTTAAATATAATTTAAATAAAAGAAATTAAATTACTACAATTAAATAAATTATTCCTATTTAAAACTAAATACTTACCTATAAAATAAACCCTAAGATAGCTACAATATAAGTAATAGTTACATTGTATCTATCTCAGGGTTTATTTTTATTTTACAGGCAACTTTGTATTTATTTTAACTAGGTACAATAGTTATTAAATATATATTAACTATTTAATAACTACCTAGCTAAAATAAGTACACATTTACCTGTAAAATAAAACCTAACCTAAGTTACAATTACACCTAACACTACACTATAATTAAATTAATTCCCTAAGTTAACTACAATTAAATACAATTAAATAACATTATCTAAAGTACGAAAAAAAAACTAAATTACAGAAAATAATAAAATAATTACAAGTTTTTTAAACTAATTACACCTAATCTAATCCCCCCTAATAAAAAAAAAAAGCCCCCCAAATAATAAAAAGCCCTACCCTATACTAAATTACAAATAGCCCTTAAAAGCCTACCCTGCTCTAAAACCTACCCAATCCCCCCTTAATAAAACCTAACACTAACCCCTTAAAGATCACCGTACCTTGAGAAGTCTTCACCCAACCTGGCCAAAGTCCTCAACGAAGCCGGGCGAAGTGGTCCTTCAGATGGGCAGAAGTCTTCATCCAAGCCAGGAAGAAGAGGTCCTCCAGATGGGCAGAAGTCTTCATCCAGACGGCATCTTCTATCTTCATCCATCTGGCGCGGAGCGGGTCCATCTTCAAGACATCCGACGCAGAACATCCTCTTCTGTCTTCATCCAACGACTAAATTATGGTAACTTTAATTAAGTGACGTCATCCAAGATGGCGTCCCTTCAATTCCGATTGGCTGATAGAATTCTATCAGCCAATCGGAATTAAGGTAGAAAAAATCCTATTGGCTGATGCAATCAGCCAATAGGATTGGACTTAAATCCTATTGGCTGATCCAATCAGCCAATAGGATTGAGCTTGCATTCTATTGGCTGATTGGAACAGCCAATAGAATGCCAGCTCAATCCTATTGGCTGATTGGATCAGCCAATAGGATTTTTTCTACCTTAATTCCGATTTGCTGATAGAATTCTATCAGCCAATCGGAATTGAAGGGACGCCATCTTGGATGACGTCACTTAAAGGTACCGTCATTTAGTCGTCGGATGAAGACAGAAGTGGATGCTCCGCGTCGGATGTCTTGAAGATGGACCCTCTCCACTCCGGATGGATAAAGATAGAAGATGCCGTCTGGATGAAGACTTCTGCCCGTCTGGAGGACCTCTTCTTCCCAGCTTAGATGAAGACTTCTGCCCGTCTGGAGGACCACTTCGTCCGGCTTTGTTGAGGACTTTGGCCCGGTTGGGTGAAGACTTCTCAAGGTAGGGTGATCTTCAAGGGGTTAGTGTTAGGTTTTATTAAGGGGGTATTGGGTGGGTTTTAGAGTAGGGTTGGGTGTGTGGGTGGTGGGTTTTAATGTTGGGGGGTATTGTATTTTTTTTACAGGTTAAAGAGCTGATTACTTTGGGGCAATGCCCCGCAAAAAGCCCTTTTAAGGGCTATTTGTAATTTAGTATAGGGTAGGGATTTTTATTATTTTGGGGGTCTTTTTTATTTTATTAGGGGGATTAGATTAGGTGTAATTAGTATAAAAAATTTGTAATTATTTTATTATTTTCTGTAATTTAGTGTTTGTTTTTTTCATACTTTAGATAATGTTATTTAATTGTAGTTAATTTAGGCAATTAATTTAATTATAGTGTAGTGTTAGGTGTAATTATAACTTAGGTTAGGTTTTATTTTACAGGTAAATTTGTACTTATTTTAGCTAGGTAGTTATTAAATAGTTAATAACTATTTAATAACTATTGTACCTAGTTAAAATAAATACATACTTGCCTGTAAAATAAAAATAAACCCTAAGGCCTAGATTTAGAGTTCGGCGGTAAAAGGGCTGTTAACGCTCCGCGGGTTTTTTTCTGGCCGCACCATAAATTTAACTCTGGTATCGAGAGTTCAAACAAATGCTGCGTTAGGCTCCAAAAAAGGAGCGTAGAGCATTTTTACCGCAAATGCAACTCTCGATACCAGAGTTGCTTACGGACGCGGCCGGCATCAAAAACGTGCTCGTGCACGATTCTCCCATAGGAAACAATGGGGCTGTTTGAGCTGAAAAAAAACCTAACACCTGCAAAAAAGCAGCGTTCAGCTCCTAACGCAGCCCCATTGTTTCCTATGGGGAAACACCTCCTAAGTCTGCACCTAACACCCTAACATGTACCCCGAGTCTAAACACCCCTAACCTTACACTTATTAACTCCTAATCTGCCGCCCCCGCTATCGCTGACCCCTGCATTACACTTTTAACCCCTAATCTGCCGCTCCGTAAACCGCCGCCACCTACGTTATCCCTATGTACCCCTAATCTGCTGCCCTAACATCGCCGACCCCTATGTTATATTTATTAACCCCTAATCTGCCCCCCACAACGTCGCCGACACCTGCCTACACTTATTAACCCCTAATCTGCCGAGCGGACCTGAGCGCTACTATAATAAAGTTATTAACCCCTAATCCGCCTCACTAACCCTATCATAAATAGTATTAACCCCTAATCTGCCCTCCCTAACATCGCCGACACCTACCTTCAATTATTAACCCCTAATCTGCCGACCGGAGCTCACCGCTATTCTAATAAATGTATTAACCCCTAAAGCTAAGTCTAACCCTAACACTAACACCCCCCTAAGTTAAATATAATTTTTATCTAACGAAATAAATTAACTCTTATTAAATAAATGATTCCTATTTAAAGCTAAATACTTACCTGTAAAATAAATCCTAATATAGCTACAATATAAATTATAATTATATTATAGCTATTTTAGGATTAATATTTATTTTACAGGCAACTTTGTAATTATTTTAACCAGGTACAATAGCTATTAAATAGTTAAGAACTATTTAATAGTTACCTAGTTAAAATAATAACAAATTTACCTGTAAAATAAATCCTAACCTAAGATATAATTAAACCTAACACTACCCTATCAATAAAATAATTAAATAAACTACCTACAATTACCTACAATTAACCTAACACTACACTATCAATAAATTAATTAAACACAATTCCTACAAATAAATAAAATTAAATAAACTATCTAAAGTACAAAAAATAAAAAAGAACTAAGTTACAGAAAATAATAAAATATTTACAAACATAAGAAAAATATTACAACAATTTTAAACTAATTACACCTACTCTAAGCCCCCTAATAAAATAACAAAGCCCCCCAAAATAAAAAATTCCCTACCCTATTCTAAAATACAAATATTACAAGCTCTTTTACCTTACCAGCCCTGAACAGGGCCCTTTGCGGGGCATGCCCCAAGAATTTCAGCTCTTTTGCCTGTAAAAAAAAACATACAATACCCCCCCCCCCAACATTACAACCCACCACCCACATACCCCTAATCTAACCCAAACCCCCCTTAAATAAACCTAACACTACCCCCCTGATGATCTTCCTACCTTGTCTTCACCATGCCAGGTTCACCGATCCGTCCTGGCTCCAAGATCTTCATCCAACCCAAGCGGGGGCTAGACATCCACTGAAGAAGTCCAGAAGAGGGTCCAAAGTCTTCCTCCTATCCGGCAAGAAGAGGACATCCGGACCGGCAAACATCTTCTCCAAGCGGCATCTTCTATCTTCTTCCATCCGATGACGACCGGCTCCATCTTGAAGACCTCCAGCGCGGATCCATCCTCTTCTTCCGACGACTAGACGACGAATGACGGTTCCTTTAAGGGACGTCATCCAAGATGGCGTCCCTCGAATTCCGATTGGCTGATAGGATTCTATCAGCCAATCGGAATTAAGGTAGGAATTTTCTGATTGGCTGATGGAATCAGCCAATCAGAATATAGTTCAATCCGATTGGCTGATCCAATCAGCCAATCAGATTGAGCTCGCATTCTATTGGCTGATCGGAACAGCCAATAGAATGCGAGCTCAATCTGATTGGCTGATTGGATCAGCCAATCGGATTGAACTATATTCTGATTGGCTGATTCCATCAGCCAATCAGAAAATTCCTACCTTAATTCCGATTGGCTGATAGAATCCTATCAGCCAATCGGAATTCGAGGGACGCCATCTTGGATGACGTCCCTTAAAGGAACCGTCATTCGTCGTCTAGTCGTCGGAAGAAGAGGATGGATCCGCGCTGGAGGTCTTCAAGATGGAGCCGGTCGTCATCGGATGGAAGAAGATAGAAGATGCCGCTTGGAGAAGATGTTTGCCGGTCCGGATGTCCTCTTCTTGCCGGATAGGAGGAAGACTTTGGACCCTCTTCTGGACTTCTTCAGTGGATGTCTAGCCCCCGCTTGGGTTGGATGAAGATCTTGGAGCCAGGACGGATCGGTGAACCTGGCATGGAGAAGACAAGGTAGGAAGATAATCAGGGGGGTAGTGTTAGGTTTATTTAAGGGGGGTTTGGGTTAGATTAGGGGTATGTGGGTGGTGGGTTGTAATGTTGGGGGGGGGGTATTGTATGTTTTTTTTTACAGGCAAAAGAGCTGAAATTCTTGGGGCATGCCCCGCAAAGGGCCCTGTTCAGGGCTGGTAAGGTAAAAGAGCTTGTAATATTTGTATTTTAGAATAGGGTAGGGAATTTTTTATTTTGGGGGGCTTTGTTATTTTATTAGGGGGCTTAGAGTAGGTGTAATTAGTTTAAAATTGTTGTAATATTTTTCTTATGTTTGTAAATATTTTATTATTTTCTGTAACTTAGTTCTTTTTTATTTTTTGTACTTTAGATAGTTTATTTAATTGTATTTATTTGTAGCAATTGTGTTTAATTAATTTATTGATAGTGTAGTGTTAGGTTAATTGTAGGTAATTGTAGGTAGTTTATTTAATTATTTTATTGATAGGGTAGTGTTAGGTTTAATTATATCTTAGGTTAGGATTTATTTTACAGGTAAATTTGTAATTATTTTAACTAGGTAACTATTAAATAGTTCTTAACTATTTAATAGCTATTGTACCTGGTTAAAATAATTACAAAGTTGCCTGTAAAATAAATATTAATCCTAAAATAGCTATAATATAATTATAATTTATATTGTAGCTATATTAGGATGTATTTTACAGGTAAGTATTTAGCTTTAAATAGGAATTATTTATTTAATAAGAGTTAATTTATTTCGTTAGATAAAAATTATATTTAACTTAGGGGGGTGTTAGTGTTAGGGTTAGACTTAGCTTTAGGGGTTAATACATTTATTAGAATAGCGGTGAGCTCCGGTCGGCAGATTAGGGGTTAATAATTGAAGTTAGGTGTCGGCGATGTTAGGGAGGGCAGATTAGGGGTTAATACTATTTATGATAGGGTTAGTGAGGCGGATTAGGGGTTAATAACTTTATTATAGTAGCGCTCAGGTCCGCTCGGCAGATTAGGGGTTAATAAGTGTAGGTAGGTGTCGGCGACGTTGTGGGGGGCAGATTAGGGGTTAATAAATATAACATAGGGGTCGGCGATGTTAGGGGTAGCAGATTAGGGGTACATAGGGATAACGTAGGTGGCGGCGATTTGCGGTCGGAAGATTAGGGGTTAATTATTTTAAGTAGCTTGCGGCGACGTTGTGGGGGGCAAGTTAGGGGTTAATAGATATAATACAGGGGTCGGCGGTGTTAGGGGCAGCAGATTAGGGGTACATAAGTATAACGTAGGTGGCGGTCGGCAGATTAGGGGTTAAAAATTTTAATCGAGTGGCGGCGATGTGGGGGGACCTCGGTTTAGGGGTACATAGGTAGTTTATGGGTGTTAGTGTACTTTAGGGTACAGTAGTTAAGAGCTTTATAAACCGGCGTTAGCCAGAAAGCTCTTAACTCCTGCTATTTTCAGGCGGCTGGAATCTTGTCGTTAGAGCTCTAACGCTCACTGCAGAAACGACTCTAAATACCGGCGTTAGGAAGATCCCATTGAAAAGATAGGCTACGCAAATGGCGTAGGGGGATCTGCGGTATGGAAAAGTCGCGGCTGTAAAGTGAGCGTTAGACCCTTTAATCACTGACTCCAAATACCAGCGGGCGCCCAAAACCAGCGTTAGGAGCCTCTAACGCTGGTTTTGACGGCTACCGCCGAACTCTAAATCTAGGCCTAAGCTAGCTACAATGTAACAATTAGTTATATATTTAAATAGGAATAATTTAGTTAATTGTAGTTATTTTATTTAGATGTTTTTAAATTATATTTAAGTTAGGGATGTTAGGGTTAGGGTTAGACTTAGATTTAGGGGTTAATAACTTTAATATAGTGGCGGCGACATTGGGGGCGGCAGATTAGGGGTTAATAATTATAGGTAGGTTGCAGCGATATTGGGGGGGGGCAGATTAGGGGTTAATAAATATAATGTAGGTGTCAGCGATGTTGGGGGCAGCAGATTAGGGGTTCATAAGTATAATGTAGCTGGCGACGGTGTCCGGAGCGGCAGATTAGGGGTTAATAATATAATGCAGGTGTCGGCGATGTCGGGGACGGCAGATTAGGAGTTAATAAGTGTAAGATTAGGGGTGTATATACTCGGGGTTCATGTTAGGGTGTTAGGTGTAGACATAAATTTTCTTTCCCCATAGGAATCAATGGGGCTGCGTTCGGAGCTGAACCCTGCTTTTTTGCAGGTGTTAGTTTCTTTTTCAGCTGGCTCTCCCCCATTGATTCCTATGGGGAAATCATGCACAAGCACGTTTAGCCAGCTCACCGCTACTGTAAGCAGCGCTGGTATTACAGTGAGATGTGGAGCTAAATTTTGCTCTCCGCTCATTTTTCTGCGGCTAACGCCGGGTTTGTAAAAACCCGTAATACCAGCATTGTCTGTAGGTGAGCGGTGACTGAAAATTGCTCGTTAGCACCGCACAGCTTTACCGACAAAACTCTTAATCTACCCGTAAGTTTCTTAAATTTTCTATCTCCTTTTTTCTTTAATTATTATTATATACTGTATATATATATATATAAATATATTTATGAATAAAAAAATATATTCCTGTATGTAAAGAACATTGGAATGTGAATTATTCATGTTTTCATATCGGGTTAGCGCACTTGAGAATATGAGATCAGGTCTGCATGCAAGTAAGGTTTTTTTGCTCCAGGGGGGGAATATGTTATCGTGCATCTTTTTATCCCTGTCAGATTAGGGCGAGAGAGAAAACAGTTTACTTTCAACTCATAATATGAGCACAACCCGACGCACGCAAACAGCCGGGCGGGAGTATTAATTAGCGATCCACTTGTAATCTAGCCCAAAATGTTTAATTATGAGTAGTAAAAAAAAAATTACAATGTACATTTGCCAAGAGAGAAACTGGAGTGTATCCTGCAGTAACCAATACTTTGACTCTGCAACATTCTACACAGTAATTGATCAGTGTAGTTCCTTATTTATATCTGTTCCTTATTGGTCCCATGAATGAGGTACCTTTAAATGACGTCATCCAAGATGGCGTCCGCCGAATTCCGATTGGCTGATAGGATTCTATCAGCCAATCGGAATTAAGTTAGAAAAATCTGATTGGCTGATTGAATCAGCCAATCAGATTCAAGTTCAATCCGATTGGCTGATCCGAACAGCCAATCAGATTGAGCTCGCATTCTATTGGCTGATCGGAACAGCCAATAGAATGCGAGCTCAATCTGATTGGCTGATTGGATCAGCCAATCGGATTGAACTTGAATCTGATTGGCTGATTCAATCAGCCAATCAGATTTTTCTAACTTAATTCCGATTGGCTGATAGAATCCTATCAGCCAATTGGAATTCGGCGGACGCCATCTTGGATGACGTCATTTAAAGGTACCTCATTCGTAGTACAGCAGTCGGCCGGGATGGATGCTCCGCGGCGGCGGAGCGAAGAAAGAAGATTGAAGATGCCGCCGGAAGAATGAAGACTTTGCTGCCGCTTGGAGGAAGACGTCGCCGGAGGAAGAATTCTTCTTTGCCGCTTGGAGGAAGACATCGCCGGAGGAAGAATTCTTCTTTGCCGCTTGGAGGAAGACATCGCCCGGATCGGATCAGGAGTTCGGCCCGGTGTGGTGAAGACAAGGTAGGGAGATCTTCAGGGGGGTAGTGTTAGGCTTTTTTAAGGGGGGTTTGGGTGGTTTTAGAATAGGGGTATGTGGGTGGTGGGTTGTAATGGGGGGGGGATTGTATTTGTTGTATGCAAAAGAGCTGAATTCTTTGGGGCATGCCCCACAAAAGGCCCTTTTAAGGGCTGGTAAGGTAAAGAGCTTTGAAATTTGTTTTATTAGGGGGCTTAGAATAGGTGTAATTAGCTTAAAAATCTTGTAATCTTTTTTTTATTTTTTGTAATTTAGTGTTTTTTTTTTTTTTGTAGTTTAGTTAATTTAATTGTATTTTTAGATAGATGTTTGTAGTTTATTAAATTTATTGATAGTGTAGGTGTATTTGTAACTTAGGTTAGGATTTATTTTACAGGTAATTGGGTAATTATTTTAACTAGGTAGATATTAAATAGTTAATAACTATTTAATATCTATTATACCTAGATAAAATAATTAACAATTTACCTGTAAAATAAATATTAACCCTAACATAGCTACAATGTAATTATTAATTATATTGTAGCTATCTTAGGGTTTATTTTATAGGTAAGTATTTAGATTTAAATAGGAATATTTTAGTTTATAAATGAATTAGATTAATTTAATATAAATTTAGTTAGGGGTGTTAGGGTTAGATAGAGTTAATATAGTTAATATAAATACTATAGTAACTATATTAACCCTAATATAATTAGGGTTAATATAGTTAATATATATAATGTAATACCTATATTAACTATAATATACTTAGGGTTAATATAGATAATATAGCTGGCGGCGGGGTAGGTAGATTAAATTAGGGGTTAATCATTTTAATAGAGATGGCGGCGGTGTAAGGGGCTTACATTAGGGGTTAATAATTTTAATATAGATGGCGGCGGTGTTAGGGGCTCACTTTAGGGGGTTATAGATATAATATAGCTGGCGGCGGTTTAGGGGTTAATAACTTTATTAGGTAGCGGCGGTTTAGGGGTTAATAGCTTTTTTATTGTTAGGATAGTGAGGGGGGATAGCGGATAGAGGGTTAGACGTGTCGGGCTATGTTAGGGAGGCGTGTTAGACAGTGCGGGCTATTTTAGGGAGGCGTGTTAGACAGTGCGGGTGTTTTAGACTTTAGTCAGGTTTTATAGGCGCCGGCAGATTCTAACGTGGCGCAAGTCACTGGCGACGCCAGAAATTTGTACTTGCGCAGATTTCTGGACATCGCTGGTTTGTCATACTTACGGCACGTTAGCATCTGACGGCGACATATATGGGATAGCTCGAGTTGCGAGCTGAAACTGCGGGCGACGCCGGTTCCCTCGCTTGCGCCGCAAACTGCGATCTATATCGCGCCCAAGATGTCCAGTGACTTTATAGCAATGCAAATTTTGCTAACAATATGAACATTGTAAATGCTCTTAACCCCTTAAGGACCAGTGACGTACCCTGGGATGTGCGGTGCACTATAAAAATTGTATTAACACATTAACCCCTTAGTGATAAACTTATATGGGGCAGAGGCAATGTATAATTAGTGAATAGAATCGGATTGAGCTGGCTCTGTCTAGACCATAAAACTTAGGAAGTGGTAACAGAAATACCTTATAAACATAATATAAGTGGTAATGCAGGGTACTGGTAGTGGTGTTGTCTATTCTAGTGATGTCGCGAATAGTTCGCCGGCGAATAGTTCCCAGCGAACATAGCTTGTTCGCGTTCACCGCGGCGGGCGAACATATGCAATGTTCGAGCCGCCCCCTATTCGTCATCATTGAGTAATACTTTGACCCTGTACCTCACAGTCAGAAGACACATTCCAGCCAATCAGCAGCAGACCCTCCCTCCCAGACCCTCCTACCTCCTGGACAGCATCCATTTTAGATTCATTTGGAAGCTGCATTCTTAGTGAGAGGAGGGACAGTGTAGCTGCTGCTGATTTAATAGGGAAATCGATAGCTAGGCTAGTGTATTCAGTGTCCACTACAGTCCTGAAGGACTCATCTGATCTCTGCTGTAAGGACAGCACCCCAAAAAGCCCTTTTTAGGGCTAGAACATCAGTCTGCTTTTTTTTTTTTCCTGTGTAATCTAATTGCAGTTGCCTGCCTGCCAGCGTGTGTGTCAGGCTCACAGCGTATACTGTGCCCACTTGCCCAGTGCCACCACTCATATCTGGTGTAACAGTAGTGTAGATTTAAAAATAAAACCACTTTTTTGACTGTGTTAAATAATAGCAGTCAGTTTCCTTCACACATGTGCGTTTCAGTGCCTGCCTGCCTGCCAGGGCAGTGTCACCCCAGTGCAACTCATATCTGGTGTAACAGTAGTGTAGATTTAAAAAAAAAAAACACTTTTTTGACTGTGTTAAATAATAGCAGTCAGTTTCCTTCACACGTGTGCGTTTAAGTGCCTGCCTGCCAGGGCACAGTGTCACCCCAGTGCAACTCATATCTGGTGTAACAGTAGTGTACATTTAAAAAAAAAAAACAATACTTTTTTGACTGTGTTAAATAATAGCAGTCAGTTTCCTTCACACGTGTGCGTTTAAGTGCCTGCCTGCCAGGGCACAGTGTCACCCCAGTGCAACTCATATCTGGTGTAACAGTAGTGTAGATTTAAAAAAAACAACACTTTTTTGACTGTGTTAAATAATAGCAGTCAGTTTCCTTCACACTAATAATAATAAAGGGATTATCTATCTTTTAAAACAATACAAATTCTGGTGTAGACTGTCCCTTTAAACGGGGAGTTTGGTCTGTCACTGTGAAGCGGGGGAACCATTACACTACCTGATCGATACAACATCATACCTGATGTTTTAAAGCTCGTTATTCCAAACAATTTAGGAATGTTAGGTGATTTATGCCCTTTATGGATTAAAACCAGACTCTGCATCAACTATGTAATTTTCCATGGGAGTTTTGCCATGGATCCCCCTCCGGCATGCCACAGTCCAGGTGTTAGTCCCCTTGAAACAACTTTTCCATCACTATTGTGGCCAGAAAGAGTCCATGTGGGTTTTAAAATTCGCCTGCCTATTGAAGTCTATGGCGGTTCGCCCAGTTCGCCCGTTCGCGAACAGTTGCGGAAGTTTGCGTTCGCCGTTCGCAAACGCAAAATTTTAGGTTCGCGACATCACTACTATTAACTCCATGCATATTTCTTGTTTAACTTCTCTTATCCATCTCTTACCTTTTCTCATGGTTCCTTTCCAGTCCTTGTCCTCCTCCTACAATACTTTCACTTTCCCACATTTACTTACTGTACCTTCCTCATTTACTACCAATTTTAACACCAACTGCTGATTTGAGGAACTGGATCACTGCTGTTTCTGATCACATGGCCTGAGTAGTAGGGCATATTAGCATTAGAGAGCTTTAAAGAGCAAAGTTCATATTATAAATGTCGTTCTTTGAAAAAGATTTCTAGTGCCCCCTTTGAGGTTTTGGAAGTATAAACATTTTCACTGAAACTTTACTATCACCTAGCACATCGTTAAAACTAGCAATCGGATTACAGCAAACAAATAAAGCTATTTTATTTGGTGAAAACATCTAAATTTGACCCTTTCCTTAAAAGTCACCCTGATGAAGTAATAAAAAAAGGTAAAGGGCAACTTAACAGTGCAAAGGATGTTGCAGATTTGTTACACTTTTTTCAAAAACAACAGTGAACAATATCATTGATGTGATATCCTCACTCCTGAAAAAGTAAAGTATTGCTCAGGAAGTCAGAGAGGCTGGCATGTTCTCAGTACATCTATACACCACACAGGATATAAATGTTTCTAATCAGTGTTCCATTATTATTAGACTAGTCCTAAAGCCCGTGTACACAGGCCATTCTTTGCAGTACAGCGGTCCCACCCTTGCTCTCTCTCTATCCCCCCCTCTCTTTTGCTCTCTCTTTCTCCCCTCTCTTTTACTCTCTCTCTCCCCCCTCTCATTTGCTCTCTCTCTCCCCTCTCTCTTTTGCTCTCTCCCCCCTTTTGCTCTCTCCCCCTCTCTTTTGCTCTCTCTCTTCCCCCTTTCTTTTGCTCTCTCTCTCCCCCTCTCTTTTGCTCTCTCTCTCCCCCCTCTCTTTTGTTCTCTCTCTCCCCCTCTCTTTTGTTCTCTCTCCCTCTCTTTTGCTCTCTCTCTCCCTCTCTTTTGCTCTCTCTCTTCCCCCCTCTCGTTTGCTCTCTCTCTCCTCTCGTTTGCTCTCTCTCTCCTCTCTTTTGCTGTCTCTCTCTCTTTTCTTTTGCTGTCTCTCTCTCCTCTCGTTTGCTCTCTCTCCTCTCTTTTGCTGTCTCTCTCCCTCTCTTTTGCGCTCTCTCCCCCTCTCTTTTGCGCTCTCTCCCCCTCTCTTTTGCGCTCTCTCCCCCCTCTCTTTTGCGCTCTCTCCCTCTCTTTTGCGCTCTCTCCCCCTCTCTTTTGCGCTCTATCCCCCTCTCTTTTGCGCTCTCTACCCCCTCTCTTTTGTGCTCTCTCCCCCTCTCTTTTGCGCTCTCTCCCACCTCTCTTTTGTGCTCTCTCCCCCCTCTCTTTTCTGCTCTCTCCCCCCTCTCTTTTCTGCTCTCTCCCCCTCTCTTTTGTGCACTCTCCCCTTCTCTTTTGCTTTCTCTCTCCCTCTCTTTATCCCCCCTGTTCTGCTCTCTCTGTCCCCCCTCTTTAGAGCTTTCTGTCGCGTCACGTCTGACCCCGCCCATGTCATGCCCGGGCCCGCCCATGTTGCACCCGCCCAGCCACGCCCACGCCACACCCGCCTGGTCACGCCCCCTCCACCACACGCCAGATCAGTTGGAAGGCCAAGTGTGTTTGTCCTCGTGTGCAGTCTCTACTGCGCATGACAGCTTCGGACAACACACACTTGGCCTTTTATTACATAGGATATGTCACAGATATGGTCCATGAACATCTTGTTTCTGTAAAATGCTCCAGAATTGGAAAGGCTCTGCGTGACCTGGTTTGTGATGTTCTGGAAGCCATGGTACAGTAACTTCTGTTGCAGCACTGCAGCTCGCACTGCTGCCTTCACATAAAGATGACGGTAAAACATATTTAGCTACTATAGCTAAAATGCTGAAAGGAATACAGCACCACACACTTCGCTCAGAGAAGGCTTACCAAGCCTGTAGTGACAACAAATAACCCAAAGCTCTTGCGAAACACAGTGGACTTTATTGAAACTGTGGGGGATCCACAAGAAAACAGCTGTTTACTTGTGGATCCCCCACAGTTTCAATAAAGTCCACTTTGTTTCGCTGAAGCTTTGGATTATTTTTTGTAGCTACCATAGGTGTCAACATGCTACTGACTTTTTGACATTGGCTTGCTTTTTTTTAAATATTTTTTATCACATTCTTTCTCAGTCCCTCTTTTCAGCTGTTTTCTTTTACTCTCAATTTTCTTATCCTTGATAAATACTAAAGAAAAGAGATGTTTCTGTTCCCTACACAATCATTCCAAAGAAGTAATATTATTCAAATTTCAATACAAATAATTTAAACCATAAAATAAAGATTTGCCCCACCTAACCAGCAAGTCAGAAGGCACGACTGTATAATAAATAGCTATTATCAAAGCTATTATAATCTTAAAAATTAATTTCAACAGTTATAATTATACACATTTTACCTCTGTAATTACCTTGTATCTAAGCTTCAGCAGACTGCCCCCTTATTTCAGTTTTGCATTTTAGCCAATCAGAGCTGTCTCCATGGTAAATTCACGTGCATGAGCTCAATGTTATCTATATGAAACACATGAACTAACACCCTCTAGTGGTGAAAAACTATCAAAATGCATTTAGATTAGAGGCGGCCTTCAAGGTCTAAGAAATTAGCATATGAACCTCCTAGGTTTAGCTTTCAACTAAGAATACCAAAAGAACAAAGCAAAATTGGTAATAAAAGTAAATTGGAAAGTTGTTTTAAATTACATGCCCTATTTGAAACATGAAAGTTTTTTTTTTGTTATTGACTGTCCCTTTAACCAAGGACAATGAGCAAGGTAATAAGCCTGAAGTGAGGTTACGGCAAACATTAGGCTGCAGTTGTAAGTCAATAGTGCTCAATGAGTGACTGTGTACTGCATTTAACGTTACACTGTCTCTAAATTACCATGGGTGAGAATCAAACCTATTGATACAAACTTGTAACATACATATGCATAAGTGAAAGTCACACTACACACACAAACACTACACTCACACTATATAAATACCATACACTCTACATCAGGGTCTCAAAGTACCCGCCAGCGGGCCATTTCCAGCATGCAAACCAGTTACATGCGGCCTGCAGGACTGGCCCACCAAGATACTGGGAAATTTCCTGCAGCAATAGACAGTCCACAGCACCTTACATTGTAATCCATCTTTATTTAGAACAGACACAAAATAATCAGAGATTTCGGAAAAACTCCTTATTCATGCATTACATGTTCACATACAATAGCTTTAATTAAGTCCTTTTGTATCCATGACATTTCCTTCGGTTTTAACAACCTTTTTCTATTAGGGTTGTATACAGTCAATTACATGCCTTAATTGGCTTATCTGATTCCCCTTTTCTAACAAATCATTTGATAGAGGGGCTTCTAAATCTTTACACCTGTTATTAGAGCAATGTTGGCTCATCCTGTCCCTAACCTTACTGGTAGTTTCCCCTACATAAGTAAGGGAACATGGACATTTAATTAAAGGAATTATATAAGATGGTACAGATGTATTAATTTTATATTTCTTACCACTATGTGGGTGGAAAAATATTTCTCCTTTTATTATAGAACTGCAGCTCATGCAGCCTAGACACCGATAACATCCTGATTTTTTCTTTTTTATATGGGTTTGAGTTTCTCTCTTTTTTTGGGACTACATCTGTTCTTACAAGATGATCACTGAGATTTTTCACTCTCCCAAATGGTGTTAAGGGGGATTTTGGAAAATATTGATCTGTTTATTGCAATCTCTCAATTAATGCCAATGTTTACGCATAATCCTAGAAATGTTATCACTATGTGGATTGTACTGTGTACAAACGCCATCTTTTCCATCGTATTCTTCTTATCCTTCTTATTCCTCGTTATATCCACTGTTTGTTAGTTACTTTAACAATTCTACTGGAATTCCCCTCTCAATGAACTTCTGTTCCATCTCACCTAATCTTTGCTCTTATATATTTTCTTCACCACTCTTCTCTTAACTCTTAAAAGTTGACTTTTAAGTAAGGACTCTATTAGCCTCCTATGGATAAAGCTGTAATAATGTAATAGTGTATTTCTATCAGTCTCTTTTTTATACTTCGTGTCCAAAAAGCAGATTCTTCATTGTATGTAACTGAAAATTCGAACCCCCTTACGGCAGCATTAAATTCTGACACAAATGCCATAAGGGTCTACACGTTGCCCCACCATATGCCAAATACGTAATCTATATGGAAATTTCCTGGTGGGTCGTGGCATCTGGGCCTGGTCATATCCCGTGCTACCTTAAGGCACTGCGGCACAGCACACTGGCAGTTTCCTTTTTAGACAGGAGCGAATAGTATGGTCTGCACCAACCAAGGATTATTAATTTTTAATGGTTTTAACCCCTCATTGGCCAACCAGCGATTTAGCCCCTCTATGCAAAAAAGTAAGCAGGAGAAGGGGAAAACTGTTTTTTAATTTTTAAAATGAATTAAATAAAGTTTATCTTTTTAATTACCTCCTTAGCTTGCATTGTACAAAGTGTTGTTACTGGAGAGGAGGTGAAAAACAGAAAAATACATTTGGAGGGGGCAACCTTCTCTGACCCTTAAAGATTATAACACACATACTACACAAACACTACACATGCACCACACAACTATTATACACACTACGCAATACTACTGCATACACTTATCTACACACACACTCTACACAAACACTGCACACATACTACGCAAACACTACACATGCACCACACAACCATAACACACTACACAATTCTACTGCATACACTTAACAACACACACTCTACAAAAACACTGCACACATACTACACAAACACTACACATGCACCACACAACCATTATACAAACTTCACAATACTTCTGCATACACTTAACTACACACATACTACACAAACACTACACATGCACCACACAACTATTATACACACTACACAATACTACTATATACATTTAACTACACACACTCTACACAAACACTGCACACGCACCACACAACCATTACACACTACACAATACATCTGTATACACTTAGCTACACACACTCTACACAAACTCTATACATGCACCAAACAGAAATAGCACACACTACACAATACTATTGCATACACTTAACTACACATGCTCTACACAAACACTGCAGACTTACTACACATACACCACACAACCATTACACACTACTACTATATACACTTAACTGCACACACTCTACATAAACATTCTACATGTACTACACAAACACTACACACATACTATGCAAACACTACACAAACATGACACATGCACCACACAACCATACAACCATTAAACACACTACACAAACACTAAACACATACTACACAAGCAATACAAACATACTATACAAACACTACACATGCACCACACAACCATAAACCATTATACACACTACACAAACACTACACACATACTACACAAACACTACAAACATTCTACACAAACACTACACATGCTCCTTCTCCTCCATCTGGACCACTACCCTACCAGTCACCCCACACAAAAACAACCACAACCGCCTCAACTGCATCCTCCTCAACACCCGCTCCATACACAAGCACGCCTTAGAAATCTG
This sequence comes from Bombina bombina, assembly GCF_027579735.1. Taxonomy (NCBI): domain Eukaryota; kingdom Metazoa; phylum Chordata; class Amphibia; order Anura; family Bombinatoridae; genus Bombina; species Bombina bombina. Next base: position 69,242,639 of record NC_069507.1, read on the forward strand.
GAACCAGCTCGACTCCTCCACCCCAGACGTCGCCTTCCTCACCGAAACATGGCTGAACCCCGCATCAACACCCGACATTGCCATCGCCATTCCCGAAGGCTACAAGATCTCCCACAAGGACCGTAGCAACCAAGTTAGAGGAGGCATCGCCATCATCCACAAACACTCCCTCCACATCACAACCAGCTCCGGCGACCACCCACCAGGCTTTAAACACCTACACTTCAAGATCCAGGTCAACCCCAACACCACCCTCCCCTGCAGAAAAAGAAAAAGACAGAGAGCGCAGCCCACTCTAAGAGTAATACAGTTTTAATAGTCCAATATAAAATGTTGAAGTGAATACACGTACAATGTTTAAAATATAAAAAAGCACAATCACCACTCCTCCGTTTCAGTCACCGGCATCTGTTGTGTCAAGATAGTAGCAAACTTCCACGCTCCTTCATCCGGCTTCCGGAAAGCCTCAGGACGTCGTGTAAGAAAGAAAGAGTCCACTGCAGTATGTCCGGTGTTGTCGGGCTTATGGTGTGCAAGAATCTGGAAGCCTCTACGCGTTTCATCAGGCTCCGGCCTGACTTTCTCAAGAGTCAATATAAAGTTCTTGTAATGAAGAGTTCTTTTTTAAAAACCCAGAGCTGGCGCGCCTCTGTATTCTCAGTCTCTGATTGGGTGGCGCGCCCCCTGGTTCTCAAGTTGTGATTGGCTTGTTAACCAGAATGGTTCCCATTTAGAGATGGGCCGGTATAAAGAATTTATCGTCACTAATGGCAACTACACAAATAAATAAATAAAACATATTACAATTAGGTTTAAAAATAACATGAAAACAAAGCTAAGATAAATAACATTAAAACCAAGCTTATAGATATATAAAAAGAGAATTAAAATACGGACAGCTATCTCACACTACGTGTATAATCTGTGCAGTTGAGGTTTCTAAGAGTTAATCCTACTAATTCATGTCTACACATACAGAGATCACAGAGAGTATAAAAATGTTTGTATGCATGATTACTTTAAAAATGACCAACCTGCAAAGGTGTACCTAAAATTCCCAAAAGTACAATATCGAGGGATGGTGCTGTGTGTTAAAAAACAAAGACAGCTGAAATTTCCTTTTTTGCCTTTAATGGTGTTTGGATATTTTCTAGGTATAAATCGCTAAATCATCAGGAAATATTTGAAATATACCTTATAGTATTTGATTATATTCTGATTAGAGTTCTCCATTAATACTATACCTAGTTGTTTATGGAACTGCCCTTCTATTTACATGAAGGCCTGCAGGTCTAGATCTATATTAAGTCCTTTTTCATTAGTTGTGCCACCCACCAGGCTTTGAACACCTACACTTCAAGATCCAGGTCAACCCCAACACCACCCTCCCCTGCACCCTCATCTACAGACCTCCCTGCCCCTGGCCCACCTTCTGGGACTTCATCACCAACCACATCACACCCCATGCCCTCGCCTCAATGGACTACATCCTCCTTGGTAACCTCAACTTCCAACTAAACAACCCCAATGACCACAACACAACCAACTTTCTGGAAAGCCTTGGAACCATGAGACTTAGGTAACTCGTCAACTCCCCAACCCACGTAGCCAGACACACCCTCGACCCGATCTTCTCCTCAGGCAACCACATCTCAGTCAACCACATCACCAAACTCGATTGGACCAACCACCACTGCATACACTTTTCCCTCAACAAACCCACCAGACACCTCCAGCAGCAACACCCCCTCTGCAGTAAACTGGAACAACATCTCCCAAGACCAGCTATACTCAGCCCTGAACAATTCCCCCCCACGCGACTTCCAGAGATGACAACTCCTCCGCCTGCAACCTCCACCGCTGGATTACTGACTGCGCCAAGACCCTTGCCCCCCTCAAGAAATCGTCCAGCCACCAACCCACCAACAAGTCCGGGTGGTTCACCCTGGCCCTCCAGGGCTCCAAACACCTATGCAGATGTCTAGAAAGAACCTGGTGATCCAGCAAACCCCCACGGACAAAGTGGCCTACAAAGAAGCCATTACCACTCACCACCAACTCATCAAAACCACCAAGAAAACAGCCATCCAGGATAAAATCAACACCATCGCCCACAAGAGCAAGGACCTGTTCATAGTCATCAAAGAATTCTCCAAACCCAACAGCGACATCAGCAACATCCCACCCTCCCAGGACCTATGCTTAAACCTTGCCACATACTTTCACCACAAGATCACTGACATCTACGACAGCTCTGCACCCCAGAACTCACCTGAGACACTTACCCCTCCTTCACCGCACCCAAAAACACTGCCGCCTACCCCCAACGGACCATCTAGAGCCCCCTCACCACAGAGGACACCCTAAGGATCATGAGATCGATCTACTCCGGAGCACCCTCAGACCCATGCCCGCACCACATCTTCAAAAAGTGGCTGATATCGCCCCCGAGCTTCGCCGCGCCATCAACTGCTCCATAGAAACCAGCACCTTCCCTGAAGACTGGAAGCACACAGAGGTCAAACCCCTGCTGAAGAAACACATGGCAGACCCTAAGGACCTGAGGAGCTTCTGTCCCATCTCACTGCTCGCCTTTACAGCCAAAGTCATTGAGAAGTCCACCAACGCTCAACTCGTTGACCACATTGAGGCCAACCACAACCTGGACCCCTCCCAGTCTGGTTTCAGAAGCAACCACAGCACCAAGACCGCCCTCCTCATCGCCACAGATGACAACCACGCCCTGCTTGACCGAAGAGAGACCGCCGCCCTCATCCTCCTGGACCTCTCAGCAGCATTCTACACATCTCCCACCGAACCCTCCGCACCCGCCTACATGATGCCGGCATGCAGCTACCTCAATCTGAACACAGACAAGACCAAAGTCCTCATCTTCAGACCCACCACATCTGCCTGGGATGACTCCTGGTGGCCCACTGCCCTTGGACACCCATCAACCCCCACCGATTACGCATGTAAACCTAGGCATCATCCTGGACTCCTCGCTCTCCATGGACCGACAAATCAATGCTGTCTCCTCTTAATACTTCCACATACTCCACCTGCTGTGAAAGATCTTCACATGGATCCCAACCGAGACCAGGAAGACAATCACCCATGCCCTCGTCAGCAATCGACTGGATTATGGCAACGCACTCTACGCTGGCTCCACCATCAAGCTCCAAAAGAGGCTCCAGTATATCCAGAATGCCTAAGCCAGACTCATCCTCGACATCCCTCACCAATGCCACATCACCAAACACCTGCGGGAGCTGAATTGGCTCCCCATCAACCAAAGGGTCACATTCAAGCTTCTCACCACCGCGTCACCTTCTACACCCCCGCCAGACAGCTTTGATCGGCCGACCAAGCACTCGTAATCATTCCCTGCTTCAGAAATCAAATCAAAAGTGGTGAAAAAATTTACAAGTTTGTGGGTTGTTTAGGAGTTTGTGTCATAATTGGTGCGAAAAGTGATGAGTCAAAATTGGTGCGAAGTGGAGAGTGTGACTTGCATTACATGGCTTAAACATGGCGCACATAGATTTTTCAAAAAAATAAAAAGGAAGTTAGCTATATTATGTTGTGTTTTTAATTTTTATCTCTATATCTATTAATGCAACAAGTTTGGGGAAAACCTTTGCACAAAATTTGAAGCAATAATATTGTCCCCTTGCTTTGTAATAAGAGACAAAGATGTAACATAATCCATAAGTAGTCATGTATTTTTTTATCCCTATATCTACTAGTGCACCAAATGTGGAGCAATAATATTGTTTGATTTAGAAAGAGTATACAATTTTAATAAAGTTTCTAATTTACTTTTATTATGTAATATGCTTCATTCTCTTGCAGCATCGAACATAAGCTTTCAATGTTTTCAGACTCCCATTGATTTATATGGCCTCCGTGGCCTCAAGGGTGGCGGTTTGAAAACTAGGTATGCTGCGTTGGAATAGCTGCGAGCGTACCAGTCGAATGATTGATAAATTTGGAAAAGGCTCAAATAGAGTCGAATGTGAATTTGAAACATGTGGGATGACGCAAGCATCGATCTGTGTCGGATTGAGATTGAGGTTCATCACACATTTCAACATTTGACGATCTTGACGCTTTGATAATTACGGCAGATTCAATTTGCAGTGGAAATGACATGAGATTCCAGTGGATTCAATCGTATTTTAATTGACGCTTGGATAATTCGGCCTCTTAGTGTTTTCTCACATAGCTATTTTCTTGGATAACATTTTAAGACCTTTTATTGAACAATCTAAATCTTTTTTACAAATCCTAATTATTTTCTTAATAAGTAAGATAGCTTACAGGTGTTTACTGATAAGTGTTTACTTTTTCAGTTTAGATGTCACTAGTCTATACACAGCTATCACACATTAGAGTGGTTTGGGTGCAGTTAGATCAGTCCTCTGCTCAAGTGGCAAATAGAATGATGGTCAGATATGTTTTATTATGCAATGGCTGGAAACATGGTGGCGCTACATTAACAATATTTTTGGTATTGGGACCCTTGAAACCTTTGTGAAGGAGCTGAATCTGTCCTCTAATTTTATCAAGTTGACATGGAGTGAAGTAAGCTTGGATTTTTAGGATGTTAAGGTCATTAAGCAATGAGTTGGGTTTGTAACAGATATCTTTAGAAAAGAGACAGATCTTAACAGTTTACTTAATTTTGATAGTGCACATCATCCAGCTCTCATCAAATCCCTGCCACACAGTCAACTACTTAGGGTTAAAAGAATTGTTTCAGATGAAGAGAATGCTCAAGTCCGATTACAGGAGATGGGTCTGAGATTTCATGAAAGAGATTACCCTAGTGGGTTGATTCAACAAGTAACAATGGAGGTTGGTGAAATTCTGCGAAAGGAATTACTTGTAACTGGAAAACTTAACAAAATTACTGATAGGTTAACCTGTTTCTGAGTTTTCAGCCCAGCAGATTTTGAAAGTGATGCACAAACATTGGCACTTGGTGGGTGATTGCATCCTGGAAGTTGAGGAATTTAAATATTTAAATTTATTTAAATATTTTCCTATGCTTGCTTTTAAAAGAAGTCGTAGTCTACGTGATGTCTTGATCAAGTCAGATATTGGTACAAGAAAGAATTTGAAACAGACTTTTATTTCTAGGAAGAATGTAGGATGTTTTCCTTTTTTAGGATGTGTTAACGGCAGTTCTATCATTAAGAGCCCATATTATTTCACACCCTTTCACTGGCTTTAGGTTTTATTACCATGAACACTATACTTGCAATACCTCTTTTGTTGTTTATTTGATTAAATGTCCTTGTGGCCGTGGCTACGTGGGTGAGATTGTCAGGGATCGTAGTGGCAGGTCATCAAATAAGTCAACTATGTTCTCAGGTCATTGAATGGGTTAACACCCCTAGACTTTTGAAACAGTGTGAGGTATTTTTGATTTTTTTTGTCTTCAAACTATGGAACCAAAAGGAATGAATAGAGAGCTAAATTGGTCAGTTTTTTATTAATATGATCTATATTTGGATTAATATGCTGTGGTTATTCCTTGTATCTGCTGTATCTATATTCATTTTCTTTCTACTGTGTGCCAAATATATATAGATGCTTTGTAATAATAATGTTTTTTTTTAAATTGCATTTAAGATACATTGTATTGTGGTATGTGGTCCTTTTGTATTTTGAATATACTGCCGCCCTCTAGTGTTAAGAATTAATAAGACAAGTTCTGATTTAATTGATTGGGCTATAAATTAAGGCAGAAAATGTATAATTGTTATCACATGATTAAGGGGAACTCCCCTGAAACGTTGTGTTTTTGGATCCCCATGATGAAGCAATAAAGGGATTTTATATTCTTCAGGTCTACCACCTTTGATTCTTTCGCTATATGATTTGGAAGTTTGGCAGTAGTTCTTGGTAGTACTGGACTCTGATAATAGTGCTGGACCTATATTTGAACATTGCTTTAGTTAACCCTGACTTTGCTTTTGCATTAACCCGTTTGGACTGACTCAGTACTGACTTTAGCTTGTATTGTATTTTATGAAAAGTGAAGGGCTAAATAAACTGGCTAGGTGTGGTGTGTAGTGTAGTGGCTTATGTTGCTGAGGTGGGCGGAGTACCAATACTTAGCTTATCTTCTCTATGCTGGTCCTATTTTTTATTTTCCTAGCTCTTTTACTTCTGTGTTTTTTACCTCTGTTTTTTCTAATTCTTTTTCCTGCTGCCTCTTTCCCTGCTGCTCCTGCTGTCCCTTCTCTTTTCCCCTCAATACCCCCCTGTTGTTTCTTCATATGTGCCTATTGTTTCCTCCTCTGCTCCACTATACCTTCATGTTTCCCCCATGTCACCTCTCCTTCTTTATTCCTCAGTAGGTTTGGATAGGTCCCCCTCCCCCCCTTATGCCAGTACAGTGGCCAGCCACTTGGGGGATTGAGCACTCTTTCAATCCAGGATGGCAGAGTGGTGGGCCGGGAGTGGTCAGGGCCTGTGTTTCTGTGGCATACTTAGACAGTTAGTATTTGCTTGTGCCAGGCATGGCACAGGTATTTTCAATGTTATCGCTGAAGCATTGTTACAAGGCCAGTGATCGAGATTTAGAGATGTAGCTCCTACTGTGGATGACAATGGTGATGAATGTCCTCATTATATCTGGCAGGTGGGGAGCTCTGGGTAACTGCACTAAGACATGCCCTGCTTTCACGACATTGGTTGCCCACGAGCAAAGGACAGGACTGTTAAACAGAGCTCTTCTGCAGTTTTAAACAAAGTTTTAAATATTGCCAAGTAACGATTGAAGGAGGACAGGTTCTCTGGTTGAGAACATCTCTGTCTATAGCTTGATAAATTTTCCTGTTAGACATGTTAGTATCAATCTGGGTATAATGGTGAAAAGAAAAGAGGTCATCCTGCCTCCAAGTTCATGTGTTTTATATATACAGTATATATCACTACTGTTTAATTCATTATGCAGATCCACCACTAATAGACTATGTTATGCAGAGCCACCACTTTGGTGCATTATGTCATACAGAAATAAACCATTATAGGTATTATAGTTATAATAAATCAGATTAACAGTCAAAAATTGTATGTGATAATGCAAATCTATTGTTTCTATCATTATAGATAAAATAGTTATCTCTATCCCTTTAACACCTCACTAGAACATTTTGTTAAGAACTCGTAATGACAGGGTATATCATTTTATAAGTGGCAAAATCTGCCTTCACTTGTGTAGCCAAAAGTCCTAGCACCATCCATGGTGGCAAGAGTCCTTTTTCTGCTTTTGTGGTGGCAGTGGCATACAACAAAACAGGATTTAGCCTGGGGGTGTAAAGGGAGGGAGACAAGTAGAGCAATATGACGTTAGTTGCGGGGGACTATTTTTAGGTGGCTCACTGCTAGATCCCTTCTGGTAGCCCCTCAGGCTGCAGGAATGGGTGTGCCCCTATTCTTATAGAGAGGTTGTTCTCCTTACTTTTGGGTTGTGGGACAGAGGACATTTTGCTGGCTAAACTTATTATTAAGCAATAGTTGAATAAACATTTATTTTATTTTTGGTTAATAAATGTGACCCCTGACTACCCCCTAGCCTGGGAAGGCATAGAAAGTAACCTGTTTTTTTTTTCATCCCAAACCCCCCTTGCATCATTAAATTCTTACAGGTTTTCCAGAATTATCTGGAGAGCTGGCCGTGCAGTTTATGTTTATTATGCTGTCAATAGTTTCACGCTGGCTGGGGACTGAATAAAGTCTTAATGGTTCTTATATGCCTTGCTTCATGACTAGCAGTCTATTGAAGTACTGGTTTTGGAGGCCCCTCAACCCTTTCTGTTGGTGGACACATGGCGCCAGGCATTTTCTGAGTGGTGATAGTGTGTGCGACAATACAGGTTTTAGCCTGGAGGTGAAATTGGAGGGGTGCAAGTAAGGCAATAGGTCGCTGGGGTTTGCTTTAGGAGGCTCACTGCTAGATCCCTCTGAGTACCCCTCAGGCTGCAGGACTGGTGGTGCCCCCATTCACATAGGTCATTTGCCCTCCTTACGTTTGGGTTGTAGGACAAATGGAATCTTGCTGCCCAACATTATTGTTAAGTAATAGTTGAATAAATAATTGTTATTTTTGGTTGCCGTTTGGGGAATAGGATTTTCTGTTCCAAAGTAGTGTTTGTGTCTTTATTGGGAGAGTAGGTTGGTTTTGGGGTTTCATCAGGGTTAGCACCTTGCTGAGGAAGGGATAGAAAGTTTAACCCTCAAGATTTTATGCTATTTTTCTCTGTGAGGCTTTGACCTGGACTGTCTGATTTTGAATTTTATTATTCTCTACCTGTGCATAATGACTTGCAGTTTGCTTTTGTATTTGACTATTTTGCTTTCACTATTGCTGCCGTTTCCTGAATCATCAGTGCCTTATTACTTTGGATGCCTCTGCTCTCAAGAGATCTGCATTAAAGTCTTTATCTGGATAAAGAGACTAAACATTACAAAAGTATGTTTTCCTTTGGCATTTAGATTTATTAATTCACTGAACTTATTTTTTATTTATTTATAGGTGCTAATTAAAGCATTAGAGAGAGTTCAGCTACTAAGTTTAGTCTTATGGCTCTCATACCCCTAACTCCTGCTTGGTTACTGTGTTTAACTTGCAGTGTCCTATTAAGGGTTTGTGGTGAGTTGGGTCTCTCTGCCATTGATTCCAGCTTGTTTAATTCTGGGACAACAGTACTCCACCTGACGCTTGTGAAGATGCAGGCCCAGCCAGGAAAATGGTTTACTATTTGTTGCACTTTTAAATGACAGGTCACATCCCATTTTCTAAATGTTAGGTGATCACTACAGTAACCGTGATAAAGCACACACTTGTGCAGTGGTTTGCAAGAGGGAAGGGCACTTTAAGAGATCGTATTCTCCCTATGAAGCACAGAGAGGCACAAGACCCTATTGTGGGATGTCATAACCCTGTCATTAGTAAGTGATTACTATAACAACTGCAATCACCTAAATAATATATTTACTGTATGGGGGCAGTGGCAATTTCAAATAAAGGGTGGCATGCCCCTTTAGACAGGAGGTTATCGTCATAGAAATCACAATCACATTTGTACTAGGCACCTTTTACAGTGCTCTGGCCTAAAAATAGAGATCCTTAAACCCCAAATTAAGCACTTCAATGGTGCAACTGACCCCACTTTTGAAAATGGAGAGGTCAGTCCTGGTCAGAGGACGTTTTCTTGCAGGAATCTGCTTTAAGGGCATAGGGGACTGGTCTGATAGGCAATAAACTAATGCACAATGATATAATTTTCACCTGTTCTTTTCCTGGGGCTGTGGACTACAGCAGCACATGACTTACCTATCAGTAAACATTACAAGAATGTGAGACCGGATGATTATGGTCTAGAAATAGCATTGCTACAACGTGCAGTTATGAATTGCCCATAAGGTCCGAATAGAGACAATAAAACAAAAGGGGAATTGGAGGTGGCATTTTAAAGATGTAATCAGAAAAACACTTCAATAAAAATGCCCTACCTAAAAGCACATGACGTTTATTCTTTGTCATATTGTTTCTGTGTTATGATCATTTATAATTCCTCTGTTAGGAAGTCTGACAATTATCTGCCATGTTATGACAGTGACATATCTGGAGATTTCCAATAAACAGTCTAAGAAAAGACATTTATAGATAAAAAGTAAGAATCAGGATAAAACAAAAACAAGTAATATCTTAAAGGGAAATTAAATTTTAAACAACTTTACAATTAACTTCTGTTATCAAATATGCTTTGTTATGTCAGTAATCTTTGTTGTAAGAGCAACAATGCCCTATTAGGAGCTAGCTGAACACTTCTAGTGAGCCAACGACAAGAGACATATATGTGCAGCTACCAATCAGCAGCTAGCTGCCAGTAAGGCATTGCTGTTCCTAAGAAAACCTAGGTATGTTTTTCAGCACAGGATGCCAAGGGCACAAAGTCAACATGTAAAAAAAATAATTTATTTGCACACTTTATCTGAATCATGAAAGTTTAATTTTGGCTTTACTGTCCCTTTAACAATGTATCACTATTATGAGATGCATTATACTAATTGTGTGTCAGTTATCAACAATAAGACTTTCAGTTTTAATAGAGAAATGAAAAAATGATGCTCTGGGACATTGCTTTTATTACATTTTATTCTTCATTAGAGATATGAGCAACAACATGAATCTAAATAAACATAAAAGAAGACATTGCACGTAATTAATATAATTTATTTTTTTCCTTTCATGATTCAGATAGTGTGTGAAATTTTAAATAACTTTCTAATTTATTTCTGTTTTCTAATTTGTTTTGTTCTCTTTGTATGTTTTGTTGAAAAGTATAAGTAGGTATGCTCAGAAATTGCTTATTGGTGGCTGCACATATATGCCTCTTGTCATTGGCTTTCAGATATCTCCCAAGAGTGCATTACTGCTCATTCAACAAAGGATACAAGAGAATGAAGCAAATTAGATAATAGTAGTAAATTGGAAAGTTAAAATCACATGCTCTTTCTGAATCATAAAAATGTTTTAGTTTCATGTCCATTTAATCAATAAACAAATGAAATGAGACAGATGAATTAATTTAAATAGTATACAGCTCTGTATATTACTAATGTATTTTTTATTAGGAGGTAAAATTACGTTTTACAAATAAAATATAACAATTATAGCATTTAGTCAAGAAGAACTTATGTAAAACAAACATTTGCTCTTATAGAAAATGACATGAAGGATCAATATCAATATCAATCAATTTACATTGGAAACAAAATCAATAAAATTCCTCAGCTTTTGCTGTTAGAGATAATAATAATAATATATGAATTATATAATGTCACAGTAAACAGGTGGGGTTAGGAAACTGTGTGCAAAATAACAGTGGGAAAGAATTATATAATACAATTGCTTGTGCTAAATATAGTGTAATTAAATGTGTATATACAATCACGTGCAGCATTTGTTAATGCTCTGTTCATGTAAAAAATAAATTAAGTAGTGTTTTCAACTGAAAGGAACCATCGTGTTTTTTAAACATACATTATTATTTTTTATTATTGTACTTATGAAGCGCCAACATATTCCGCAGCGCTGTCCATGGGTACAATTCATTTAAATTCGACAATAATATAAAACTTGTAAGAGACAAGACAAAATTTGACAAACACATACAGGGGGAATTGAGGGCCCTATTCCCGTGGGAACTTACTTTAAAAATTAAATCGTTAGATATGCTTAGTGATTTTTCTTAAAACCATATTGTGTCAATTCTGAAGTACACGCAGGCCATTGGCAATTTTAGTTGTGGTTCTGCTATCTCAGAGCACTCCAGGGATAAACTCCTTAAAATTTGGCTAGAAGAGAGAGTTTTACAATTCCAAAAACGATTATTTGGATGAGAGCACTTTAGTTAACCACAAATACTTAGCACGTGAATATTCCAACTGTATTGTGCATAAGACATCCTGCCAGTGGTAGGATACAAAATCCCCATAATCGCTACGGTTACACCCCCATTGTACTGAGAACATTTTGCCTCTCTGCTAGCCTCTCTTTCGCCTCTAGCCCTGATCTTTGACCTGCTAGCTCCTTTGAACCACTTAGTCATGTCTGTGGACTGTTGTCCAGGCCAATTCTGCATATGAAACACCATTGACTCAATCACCACATTGATTTGGCCCTTAGTGCACCCACAGATTCTGTACCCCTAAAACTTAATTACCGGAATCTATGCATTCAGGTAAAGTAGACAAATTACTTAAAAAACATTGTATAGCTTTCTCAATGTCTCTATTAATTCTACAGTTTTCAAGCCATCAATAGGTCATGTGTATAGGATAACCATCGTTAAAAAAAATGGACAGATAGACATTCCTCACTCAGTAAGATTAACTGTTCACCAGATACTCTGTACACTAACAGATAAGTCATATTTTTAGGAACTAATAAATTACCTTTTTTGAGTTAGGGATAGGAAAATCATCATATCAGCTTTGGAAGCACAACAAATTACATACAAAACACAAATACAACAGCTATAATAAAGCATATATCTGAAATCCAATGCAAACATATAGCGCAAATTTTAATCAAAATCTGTTTATCTGTGTATGTACTTTTATTAGTAATCTTTACCATTTTGCAATACATTTTATAACCAATTTAAACTATGTCTTCTTAGATAATCAAGTTTTGGTAAAATAGCGTGCAAGACACGCAGATATACAAGAAAAATAAGATGATTTTGTGTCACAAGATGAGTTTATGTATGAAATGTATAGCTATTTTGAAGTGAACCAAAGCTGTTCTCTGTTTTATAGCTCTGACTTTAAAGTGTATTTGTTGTATTAAAGGGACACTAAACTCAATTTTTTTCTCTCATGATTCAAATAGAGCTTGCAATTTTAAGCAACTTTCTAATTTACTCCTTTTATCATTTTTTCTTCGTTCTCTTGCTATCTTTATTTAAAAAGCAGGAATGTGATGCATAGGAGCCAGCCTATTTTTGGTTGAGAACCTGGGTTATGCTTGCTTATTGGTCTGTAAATGTAAGCCTCCAATAAGCAAGCACTATCCATGGTGCTGAACCTAGAATGGGCTGGCTACTAAGTTTACATTCCTGCTTTTTAATTAAAGATAGCAAAAGAACAAAGAGAAATTGATAATAGGTGTAAATTAGAAAGTTGCTTAAAATTTCATGCTCTATCTGAATCATGAAATAAAAAAATTGGGTTCAGTGTACCTTTAATTAAAGGGACAGTAAAAGTCAACATTAAACTTAAAGAGACAGTCTACTCCAGATTTGTTATTGTTTAAAAATATAGATAATCCTTTATTACTCATTCCCCAGTTTTGCATAACCAACAAGGTTATATTAATATATTTTACCTCTGTGATTACTATGTATCTAAGTCTCTACAGACTGCCCCCTTATTTCAGTTCTTTTGACCATTTTAGCCAATCAGTGCATACTCCTAAGTAAATCCACAGGAGGAGGCACATTGTCATCTAAATGGCACAAATGAACTAGGGCTGTCTATCTGTGAAAAACTGTCTAAATGCACTGAGATAAATGGCGGCCTTCAAAGGCTTAGAAATTAGCATATGAGCCTCCCTAGGTTTAGCTTTAAACAAAGAATACCAGGAGAATAAAGCAAATTTGAAGATAAAAGTAAATTTAACATGTGTTTACAATTACATGTACTATTTAATTTTGACTAGACTGTCCCTTTAAATTGATTAGATAGAGAAGATAATTTTAAACAACCTTTCATTTTACTTTTTTTTTATCAACTAGGCGATAAGCCTGCCCAGAGGGCAGTCTATGTTTGACTAATCTAAAAAAAAAATCCCAACAATTAAAATAAAAAAGCCTAAACCTAGACCCCAAATAGGTACTCACTGTTCCTGAAGTCCAGCAGAGAAGGTCTTCTTCCAGACGAATTCATCATCTTCTTTCTTTATCCGGAGTGAAGGCGGCGCGAAGCGGAGGTGCAGAGCTGTGTTTCCGATGCCTGGATCCTCAGTGGCGGCGGTCCTTGGCGGCGGCGGAGGCGTTCCTCGGCGGCATGGAGACTCCACTTCATCCGATGTCCGTCTTAGACTGAAGATTGAATGCAAGGTACCACAATCACTTTGGGGTACCTTGCATTCCTATTGTCTGAAATTTTTAAATCAGCCAATAGGATTAGAGCTACTGAAATCCTATTGGCTGTTGAAATCAGCCAATAAGATTTCAGTAGCTCTCATCCTATTGGCTAATTTTGAAATTTCAGCCAATAGAAATGCAAGGTACCCCAATAAATATGGGGTACCTTGCATTCAATCTTCAGTGTGCGATGGAAGATCGCATGAAAAAGAGCCTCCATGCTGCCGAGGACCTCCGCCACCGAGGACCGCCGCTAAGGATCCAGGCATCGGGAACACAGCTCCGCACCTCCGCTCCACGCCGCCTTCACTTTCGATGAAGATGGAAGATGATGGCTCCGTTTGAAAGAAGACCTTCTCCACTGGACTTCAGGAACAGTGAGTACCTATTTGGGGCTTAAGTTTAGGCTTTTTTATTTTAATTTTTGGGGTGGTTTTTTTAGATTAGGGTTTTTTGGGCTTGAAAAAGAGCTGATTGCCCTTTTAAGGGCAGTAAAAGAGCTGAATGCCTTTTTAAGGACTATGCCCATACAAATGACCCTTTAGGGGCAATGGGTAGTTTAGTTTTTTTTAGTGTTAGGTTTTTTTATTTGGGTGGTTTGGTGGTGGGGGGTTTTTACTCTTAGGGGGGACATAGTATTTTTTAGGGGTAAAAGAGCTGTTTAACTTAGGGCAATGCGCTACAAAAGGCCCTTTTAAGGGCTATTGGTAGTTTAGATTATGGGGTGTTTTTATTTTGGGGAGGGGCTTTTTAATTTTCATAAGGATTAGGTATCATTTTTTTATTTTTGATAATTTTGTTTATTTTTTTCTGTAATGTTAGACTTTTTTATTTTTTGTAATTTAATGTTAGTTTTTTTTTATTTAATTGTAATTCAGTAGTAATTGGGGTTAATTTAGGGGGTGTTAGGTTAGGGGTCTTTGTAATTAAATAGTTATTTGCGTTGTGGGGGGGTTGGCGGTATAGGGGTTAATATATTAATTAGGGTTATTGCGATGTGGGGGTTAGGTAGTTTAGAGGTTAATAGGTTAATTAGGTTTATTGCGATGTGGGGGGTTGGCGGTTTAGGAGTTAATAGGTTAAATAGGTTTATTGCGATGTGGGGGGTTGGTGCTTTAGGGGTTATTATTTTAATTGTGTTATTTGCGGATTAGGGGTTAATTACTTTATTATTTTGCGATGTGGGGGTTGAGGGTTTAGGTGTTTGTTAATACTTTCTGCGGAAGGTTAGGTTTTGTTTTTGTTATACTTCGTGCGGGTGGTTACGTGTTTTTATTTCTATTTCTTGCGGGTGGTAAAGTGTTTTTATTTTTATTTCTTGCGGGTGGTTACGTGTTTTTATTTTTATTTCATGCGGGCGGTTGCGTGTTTTTTTTTTTTTTTAAGGCTTCGGGTTTGCCTACGCTGCATGCAGCTTCGCATCCATGATAATAGAAATAAAGTGGAAACTTTTAAAATTGTATGTTCTATCTGAATCACAAAAGACAATGTTTGGGTTTCATATTCCTTAAACGTTTAATATCATTAGTCTAAAAAGAAGACAAAAAAAGAATGATAATCTGCTGCCCCACAGAATTTAAAAACACATCTCTGCCTGAAAATTAATGAATACTGTGCAGTAGTGCATAATTAAGCACTTGATATATATTAGTCGTGACCTCAGTACATCCACAATTATCCTCATCTTTCCATCCTTCCCTTTTAAACAAACCTAAGATATTTGTTAGTTACTTTGTATATCATTTTTAACAGACAGAGAGCAGCTAAAATATCTGAATCATGGACATTTAATATTGCCTTTACAGTCCCTTTAACTATGTATTTAACCCATTGTCCTCTATTTAAAATATTATGTTAATGTCATTGAATAGAAAAAAAACACACAAATAAGAATGTGTTGATTAAAATGTACTGACCCAATGTAAATAAATACTATAAACATACTGTTTGAGAAGCTGCTAGTTTCTAGGTAAATGTGACATAGAATAATAAGCAGGAAGAGGCATATTTAGAAGTGTATAACAATGGTGGACTTGATGTTTTTTATTGTTTTTGTCTTCTGTGATAATCTAGGTATTTCTAACCTACATTAAGTTTCAGGTCACAGAGCTCACTCAGATATTCTTCGTTATTTGGGTCAGACTTCAACGCTTTCTCATAACATTCAATTGCATCCAACTTATTTTGATTGAGCTTATAAATGAAACCGAGCAAACTAAATCCATACGCATTGCTGGCGTCTGTTTTTACCATTCGGTTTGCTAACCTTTTCAAAGCATTTTCACACTGTTGTCGCGCGATTGTATTTTCTGGTATTTTTAGCCCTTCTTTATAATGTTTTATAGCATCAGCTTCTGATTTTCTGCCATATTCTTGAAACCGCCCATAACTGAAATGTATTGACTGCTTTTCTTCTGCTGTAAGATTATCAATGTTGAAAGCTTTTTGGAATGTTTCTTCTGCTTTGCCGTATTCTTTTGCTTCTATATACATATTTGCTAAATCAGTGTATGCATGTACAAAATATTTTCTATGTTTTAAGACCATTTCAAAATGAAATATGGCATTTTTTATAAGTCTGTTTATTGCCTCATCATTGGAAACGTCATAATGTCTTTGTGTCTTTTTCAATTGGATCGTTTTTTGCCTGTAGCACAATCCTATTTGATGGTGAAGAAATGAAGAATTAGGGATACATTTTACTGCTTTCTCCAAAACACAAAGAGCTTCGTCAATCAATCCTTCCTTCCTATAAAATTTAGCAGCATATCGAAGTAAATATGGGAGATTTGGCGTTTGCTCAAGAGCTTCTTCAATGTACTTTCTTGCCTCCTTGTTTTGCTTTAACTCCTGAAGTTTCAAGCCAAGAAGTGCCTTCACCACAGAATCCTTGGGATTTAGTTCTACAGCTCGTTTCAACAATGGTAAAGACTCATGGTTGGTGTCTGGATTTTGTCTGCAATCAATAACCTCCATACGATACACTGCGGTTGCATAGCCTGTGTTCCACTCAGGGTCATCTGGTTCAGTCTCAAGAGCCTTCTTAAAGCATTCTTTAGCTTTCTCATAATTCTTTACAGAAATTATCAGCAGAGACCATCCCTGTTCACCATATACCTCAGAGAACTCAATGTTATCGTGCAATGAAAGTTGATGTTCTTTATAAATACTTTTCACCTTCTCTAAGTAGATGTTTGATTTTTCATAGTCTTCCATCATATAGTAGACCCAAGCATAGTTAGCATAGGTCACAAGGTATTTACTGTTTGTGTTATCTGTATATGATTCAGAAATCATCTCTTCAGCTTTTTCTAAATGAGAAATGGCTTCTGGGTAATCACCTTTCAAATGTTTTATATAACTTAACAGATTGTGAACCATATATTTATTTTTTGTAGTTAAAAATTCCAGCTGATTGGACAGTCTTTCTTCTATCTCATCATCTTCACTTACTTTTTCAGTTAATTTCCAAGTAAAATGGCAGTTCAGCTGTAACAGTTGAAGGTTTAAAGTAGTTTTTGACAATTCACTGTGAAAGGAAACAAAATAAGTGGAATTTGTTATTTAAATTTCCATTTAAAAATGTTTTCTATTTTTTTTTTTTTTGATTGAGCTGATTTTTGAAAGGTTGTGTGAGCTGTTTAGAAAGTTTATCAGTTGATTCATAAATTAGAAGGATTAGTTTCAATGCACAAGTATGTAAGGAACTTATAAATGTATTAGTTAATTCAACAAATATATTTCAAACAATAATATATGAACAAATTATTATGCTTTTTTTTTTTAAATTAAAGAATTAAAGTTTTAAAGATTACTTTCCAATGTAAATATTAGATATCCTAATCATATATTTTTTTGCATTACTTACCCTAGATAACTATGGAGTCAATTCTAATCATTTAGAAAAAAAAAAGATCTACTAATTTTCTTTGGAAAATCAGCATTAAAGTCTATGGAAATTTTTGTTATTAAATCAGTAAGTTTTTCTAAAGGATTAGAATCTACTCCTATATCCTTAAAGGGACATAATACTCATATGCTAAATCACTTGAAACTGATGCAGTATAACTGTAAAAAGCTGACAGGAAAATATCACCTGAGCATCTCTATGTAAAAAAGGAAGATATTTTACCTCACAATTTCTTCAGCTCAGCAGAGTAAGTTCTGTGTAAAAAGTTATACTTCACCTGCTCCCAGCTGCAGGTAAAAAAAAAAAAAAATGAAGAAATGAACAGCAGCCAATCAGCATCAGCAGTGCTGAGGTCATGAACTCTTACTGTGATCTCATGAGATTTGACTTAACTCTCATGAGATTTCATAGTAAGCTTCCTTTACCTGATTGGTGAAATAATATGAGAGTTCACGAGGCTCATCCTTTCAGCTGTCCCAGGACAGACATACTAATATGCTGCTTAGAAATCCTTTACAATGGGAGGTGGCTACTGAGGAAGTTTTGAGGTAAAATATCTTTCTTTTTTACATAGAGATGTTCAGGTGATATTTTCTAGTCAGCTTTTTACAGCTATACTGCATCACTTTCAAGTGTTTAAACATTTGGGTATTATGGCCCTTTAAATACCATTAAATACAGTAGGATTGATAAATAAAAATACAATGCAATAATACTCCAGATTTAAAATAAGCAGTAAATTGTTTCTAACAAATGTATTTTTCCCATTTGCTGCGCCTCTGTATCATGTTACAGCCATAAGCCATTTAGCAGCTGCATATAACAAACACAATGTGAACTGCAAATTATAATTTTTGTCCTACATAGAATGGGAGCTGAGAACAAACTTCCACAGACACAGTTTGGTGAGTGCAAAATGCATTGTAAACTGCCAAATTGTGTTATTTTTTTGATAGCCAAGTTAACTATTTTTGACCGGTTGAAAGAAAAATAGTACAAAAATACTACTTCAATAATATGAACTCAGCTATAGTTAACCCCTTAAGGACCGGGCATTTCGGATAAAAACTTCCCTAAAAGACCAGAGCATTTTTAGCATTTTTGCCATCATTACATAAAGAGGCCCATTTAGCAAGCTCCGGATGGAGCTTGAGGGCCCGTGTTTCTTGCGAGTCTTCAGACTCGCCAGAAACAGCGGTTATGAAGCACCGGTCTAAAGACCGCTGCTCCATAACCCTGTCCGCCTGCTCTGAGCAGGCGGACAGGAATCGCCACAATTCAACCTGATCAAGTACGATCGGGTTGATTCGCACCTCCCTGCTGGCGGTCCATTGACTGCGAGTCTGCAGGGGGGGAGCTGCTGGTGCAATGCTAAATGCGGAGAGCGTATTGCTCTCCGCATTCAGCGATGTCTGTCGGACCTGATTCGCACTGTCGGATCAGGTCCGACAGACATTTGATAATTTGGCCTCTTAAACAGAAATAGACTTTACTTATATCATCAAATGGTGTCAAATGTTTTTATATGCACACTTTTCTGAGGCAGCGGGAGTAATGGATCGTGGTCTCTTACTACCTTTTGGAATAGAAAACCCTCAAATGCAATCAATATCACTTCTATTTTTGTGCTCAAATGTTACATGTCAAAATTGTTTTTTATTACTCAAGAGATAGGCTGAAGCAAGCTAACATCTGCATGTTGGGTAGTGCGGGTGCGCTGAATCCCTCACATAATAGACTTCTATGCTGTGCACATGGAAATTCATGTCTGATATTGCACAAGCACTAAGCTGAGTTGATGGTGTGTTAAGGCGAGTGTGTGCAATTAGTGCAGTTTTCTTTGGTGGTATAACAAGTCATTAGAAACACACAGAGGAAGAAACAATTTTACAGTTCTTAGTCCCTTTAATACAATCTTATTTTTGTCTGCTTTGCCTGTAATTTAAATCTTAAAATTTTTAGTTTTTTAAAGCTCTCCCGGTGAGGCTGAAAAGCATTTAGCAGAATAGAGAAACCTATCACCCCTACATGCTGCACAATATTCATCTGATATGCACCTCCTTTATAACTGTACCGATCTGATCATAGAAAAGGCTATAAAATAAACACAATAGGCTTTTCAAAGTATCTGTCCCTTGTCTGTAAAACAAAGCTAAGAAAATGAACATTTAAAATTATCTTAAACATTTATTTTAATCTTTTTGATTCGGTTTTATTGATAAAAAGATAATGAGTACAATGACATACAAAGTAATATCATAACATTCTCATACTCTCACAGCGTTCTTTAGTGTTAGTAAGGATTTTAAATCATTTTATATACAAATCTTCAGCAATGCAACAGATTAATTTCTGATACATTAAAAAAAACAGTCTCTTTAAAGGGACATGAGACCGAAATTTTGTTCTTTCATGATTCAGATAGAGCATGGGATTTTAAAAAACTTTCCAATTTACTTCTATTATCTAATTTGTTGTGTTCGCTTTTTGTTGGAAAGGATACCTAGGTAGGCTCAGGAGCTGCTGATTGGTGGCTGCACATATATGCTTCATGTTATTAGCTCACCCAATGTGTTCAGCTAGCTCCTGGTTGTGCATTGCTGCTTCTTTAATAAAGGACACCAAGAGAATGAACCAAATAATGTAACAGAAATACATTTGAAAATTGCTTAAAATTGTATACTATGGGGCCGATTTATCATTGCGTCAATCTCGACGCATTCGCTGAGGCCAATACGCTCTCCAGACATCGCTGATGCAAATCTACATTCAGTGGTCTTAGTTATCAACATGTCTGTCAAACTCACGCGCCTCAAGTCCGATGCGAATAGCATCGGACTGTTAATAAATAAGAGGCATCGATGTCGCGGAGATCCTTATTTATCAAATGATGTACCCTTAATGTCCATCAAATGAAGACAGTTTTTAAGGGTTTTAAACAATAATTTATAAATCAAGTCATAACATTATTAGATCAGAAAAGGGGTTAAATCTAGTTCCGAATTTAGGCCTTTGGGATATAGGGTATGAAAATCATAAATAAATTCTGCTTCCCTTTTCAAAAGCTTTTGAAAAGGGAAGCAGAATTTATTTATGATTTTCATACCCTATATCCCAAAGGCCTAAATTCAGAACTAGATATAACCCCTTTTCTGATCTAATAATGTTATGGCTTGATTTATAAATTATTATTTAAAACCCTTAAAAATTGTCTCCCAAAACAGTAGTAATATCAAAGTATAATACCACCCAAAAAGAGGATTTTAAAGAAGTAGTAATATTAAAATTATTTCTATGAATGTTATTTATCAATTGAATCTAGGTTTGATTTAATTAATACCATTTTAGTATAATAGAAGTAGTATTATTTTTATTTAATTCATGTTTGTTTAATTCAATTTTAAAATTTAATAAATGAACGATGTGTACAGTATTTAAAAAAGTTCACCTAAAGGTATAATTAAATTGAAAAAAAGAATAAAAGAGAATGAGGTCATCCGCTGCATCATAAGAACTAAAAAAGAGCATCCCTTTAAGAAAACAAACAATCCAAAAAACGGCTTCTCTTGGGAATAAACTTGATAGGATGAATACAGAAATAACGGACCAATGAGAAGAAAGGGTCATACTGAAAAAGAGTGGAAGGAAGTCACACACGGCACCTTGAAAAAGCCCTATAGACAGGGTGAAACGTGTAGAAAGCTGGGTGTGAGTGACTGGAGTGAGAGGATCCGTGTATGTCAAAAATTTCCCAAAGTAGTTTCTGCGTACACACAGTACTAAAGTGCAGTACCTCGGGGAATTGTCAGACAGCGGTGAGGGTGGTTTAAACTTTCGTTTACTTGCGCAAGTATATTGGAGAACAAACGATACCCCAAAAAACAACGCTGAAGTAATCAGATGTCAGCTCAAGCAAACCAATACCGCGTTGGCGGGTAGAGAACAGCGTCAACTGACAAGTAATGAGTATTAACATGAAGGAGTCGTCTTTTACAAAAACCATAGAGAAGAACTCCTAAGGGAAGGTCCGGTAAGGCATACTATTAACAAATCCTAATAATAGGAATACCTAGTATTAGCAAACTGAGATCTGAGATAAGAAGCTAAAGGACTTATAAAGTCAAAGAAATTTTTATGTAAAAACTTGGAACAAATCGAAAGAAAAGGGAATGTTGATTCAATAAGAACTGTGTTACTAATTACAATTATCGCACATAAGAGAGATTTACCAAGAAATCAACAAAGAGTTTCAATATATACAAGACTTTTTACGTAATATTTTCATACTCATTAGTCACAAAAAGATTTAAAGTGACCTTTTATGTGGTGTTTTTATGTGTTCTTTTTTATGTGATCTTTTTATGTGTCTTTTAAACTTTGGGAAGTGATATCACCCAAATTAATAATAGTTCACTTTATTAGAATGATTTTGATTATCATTATTAATTTTTTGGATCTATTTTAGTATCCCAAATTATTATAGAGTTGCAACTATAAATCCCCCTTTGAACTGTTATAAATTTATCTCATATTAGAATAAAAGTGTTTTTAAATATTTAGATACATGTTTACTTCCTGCTGTGATTTCTAAATCGTAACTGTTGCAAAATATGCTTAAAAATGTATCAAATTAAAGATATTAAAGTAAAGTTTAATATAAACCACTCAATTGTTATAATTTCATCTATCATCCTATAGCTCTGAGCGTCCTCAATTCTAGGTTTGAAGTAATGATTTGCACTTAATATCTTGGAAGGAGATATTTATTTTAGAGTGGCTATATAGGAAAGTTTTCGCTTTAATGTTTAATAATTCCCCTAATTTATAATGTGTTCCCAGCATGCATCATGGTACAGCAAGATTTTTTTTATTTTTTTTGACTGCTGGATTTTGGACTGGAGGGGAGCCACTCGCCTGTTACATTTATACTGTGGTGGTGGAGTGTGTGACTAATGTGTGCAGGGATCGGGTCACTATCATGTGAAGTGAAAGAAGTCCTGGACTATACAGGCAGCTGGGACAGCCCCTGCATCTGCAATATATGGACCGGCCTTTGTGTGGATGACTCCGGTTCACATATTATCACCACACACCACCAGCCAGCTCCAGGCTATAGCTCTTGCTCAACCCACCCAGGCCGTGTACACAATGCTGCAGATACAATTTTAAGACGGCAGCAGACAGGAGCAACAGCACATGGTGTCAGTGCAGTGGGCAGCCAGCCGGTCTGACAGAACACCGGACAGTGAGAAAGAAGCAGAAAAAGGTGAGAAAGTAGTGACAAGTGATGAGTCACTGTTAGTTACTAAGCTGGTGTTGAATCATTCTGACGGAACTTCAGTCAGAACGATTCAACACCAGAATAGTAGCAGACATTGACTTGTGTTCTTCCTTATACACACAGAGTGTAGCACTTTGGGTGTCTGTGTAGTAATTGTGAAGTTTGAGGTTATCCAGCATTTATTATAGCATCAAATAAACATCAACATTCATCAAAAATAGGAAAGAGGAAACTATAAAAATATGATGTGAAACATTTTTATTAAGTTTCCTCTTTCCTATTTTTGATGAATGTTGATGTTTATTTGATGCTATAATAAAAGTGTTGCTGCCTACTTTATTATATGAATATTTACTTAATATATAGTAGCTATATGTTAAGTAAATATTCATATAAGTCAGTAGCAATTGTATTTCCCGGGAAGAAAACCTAGGCAAGCCAGATGAGGTAGTGACTGCAGAATATTAGTGCCATTGATGACCAAAAACTGACAGGAACTTCAGGAAGGTTTACCATAGGAAGTAGAAATTTCCATGTTTGGGAAGGTCAGTATAGAAAGGTCTGATTATCTCAGAAAGTTATCTGCCAATGTTTGTAAAGAGATTTTAATCCTTGTCTTGTTTTTTTTTAAAATGTATTCAATCTGCATATATTATATACAACTGCTTGGCACCTAAGATAATGTGTAGCTGGATTTACACAATTACACTTATGGAATTGTATTTATTTCAATATGCAAATCAATAAGGCATTTGGGAAACACTAAAACTAAAACGTGCTAAGAAGGGATTTATGAATGAATACAGATCGTTTCATTTGCATGAGAAAAATTGAGAAACACTGACCTTTAGTGTTATATTATGAAATGTAAGCATTCATTTTTTTACAAGGCTTTAAAAGTACTGAATTCACTTATTTAGCACCACACTTATAAAATCAATAAATGCAGCAGCTTCCAAGAGAGTTTATTGTGGAATCTTCAGACACTCTAAATTGTTAGATAAAAAACCCAGATTACAATAATATGTCTGGGGGAAAAACCACATTCTAAGGCCTAGATTTAGAGTTCGGCGGTAGCCGTCAAAACCAGCGTTAGAGGCTCCTAACGCTGGTTTTGGGCGCCCGCTGGTATTTGGAGTCAGTGATTAAAGGGTCTAACGCTCACTTTACAGCCGCGACTTTTCCATACCGCAGATCCCCCTACGCCATTTGCGTAGCCTATCTTTTCAATGGGATCTTCCTAACGCCGGTATTTAGAGTCGTTTCTGCAGTGAGCGTTAGAGCTCTAACGACAAAATTCCAGCCGCCTGAAAATAGCAGGAGTTAAGAGCTTTCTGGCTAACGCCGGTTTATAAAGCTCTTAACTACTGTACCCTAAAGTACACTAACACCCATAAACTACCTATGTACCCCTAAACCGAGGTCCCCCCACATCGCCGCCACTCGATTAAAATTTTTAACCCCTAATCTGCCGACCGCCACCTACGTTATACTTATGTACCCCTAATCTGCTGCCCCTAACACCGCCGACCCCTGTATTATATCTATTAACCCCTAACTTGCCCCCCACAACGTCGCCGCAAGCTACTTAAAATAATTAACCCCTAATCTTCCGACCGCAAATCGCCGCCACCTACGTTATCCCTATGTACCCCTAATCTGCTACCCCTAACATCGCCGACCCCTATGTTATATTTATTAACCCCTAATCTGCCCCCCACAACGTCGCCGACACCTACCTACACTTATTAACCCCTAATCTGCCGAGCGGACCTGAGCGCTACTATAATAAAGTTATTAACCCCTAATCCGCCTCACTAACCCTATCATAAATAGTATTAACCCCTAATCTGCCCTCCCTAACATCGCCGACACCTACCTTCAATTATTAACCCCTAATCTGCCGACCGGAGCTCACCGCTATTCTAATAAATGTATTAACCCCTAAAGCTAAGTCTAACCCTAACACTAACACCCCCCTAAGTTAAATATAATTTTTATCTAACGAAATAAATTAACTCTTATTAAATAAATTATTCCTATTTAAAGCTAAATACTTACCTGTAAAATACATCCTAATATAGCTACAATATAAATTATAATTATATTATAGCTATTTTAGGATTAATATTTATTTTACAGGCAACTTTGTAATTATTTTAACCAGGTACAATAGCTATTAAATAGTTAAGAACTATTTAATAGTTACCTAGTTAAAATAATTACAAATTTACCTGTAAAATAAATCCTAACCTAAGATATAATTAAACCTAACACTACCCTATCAATAAAATAATTAAATAAACTACCTACAATTACCTACAATTAACCTAACACTACACTATCAATAAATTAATTAAACACAATTGCTACAAATAAATAAAATTAAATAAACTATCTAAAGTACAAAAAATAAAAAAGAACTAAGTTACAGAAAATAATAAAATATTTACAAACATAATAAAAATATTACAACAATTTTAAACTAATTACACCTACTCTAAGCCCCCTAATAAAATAACAAAGCCCCCCAAAATAAAAAATTCCCTACCCTATTCTAAAATACAAATATTACAAGCTCTTTTACCTTACCAGCCCTGAACAGGGCCCTTTGCGGGGCATGCCCCAAGAATTTCAGCTCTTTTGCCTGTAAAAAAAAACATACAATACCCCCCCCCCAACATTACAACCCACCACCCACATACCCCTAATCTAACCCAAACCCCCCTTAAATAAACCTAACACTACCCCCCTGATGATCTTCCTACCTTGTCTTCACCATGCCAGGTTCACCGATCCGTCCTGGCTCCAAGATCTTCATCCAACCCAAGCGGGGGCTAGACATCCACTGAAGAAGTCCAGAAGAGGGTCCAAAGTCTTCCTCCTATCCGGCAAGAAGAGGACATCCGGACCGGCAAACATCTTCTCCAAGCGGCATCTTCTATCTTCTTCCATCCGATGACGACCGGCTCCATCTTGAAGACCTCCAGCGCGGATCCATCCTCTTCTTCCGACGACTAGACGACGAATGACGGTTCCTTTAAGGGACGTCATCCAAGATGGCGTCCCTCGAATTCCGATTGGCTGATAGGATTCTATCAGCCAATCGGAATTAAGGTAGGAATTTTCTGATTGGCTGATGGAATCAGCCAATCAGAATATAGTTCAATCCGATTGGCTGATCCAATCAGCCAATCAGATTGAGCTCGCATTCTATTGGCTGTTCCGATCAGCCAATAGAATGCGAGCTCAATCTGATTGGCTGATTGGATCAGCCAATCGGATTGAACTATATTCTGATTGGCTGATTCCATCAGCCAATCAGAAAATTCCTACCTTAATTCCGATTGGCTGATAGAATCCTATCAGCCAATCGGAATTCGAGGGACGCCATCTTGGATGACGTCCCTTAAAGGAACCGTCATTCGTCGTCTAGTCGTCGGAAGAAGAGGATGGATCCGCGCTGGAGGTCTTCAAGATGGAGCCGGTCGTCATCGGATGGAAGAAGATAGAAGATGCCGCTTGGAGAAGATGTTTGCCGGTCCGGATGTCCTCTTCTTGCCGGATAGGAGGAAGACTTTGGACCCTCTTCTGGACTTCTTCAGTGGATGTCTAGCCCCCGCTTGGGTTGGATGAAGATCTTGGAGCCAGGACGGATCGGTGAACCTGGCATGGTGAAGACAAGGTAGGAAGATCATCAGGGGGGTAGTGTTAGGTTTATTTAAGGGGGGTTTGGGTTAGATTAGGGGTATGTGGGTGGTGGGTTGTAATGTTGGGGGGGGGGTATTGTATGTTTTTTTTTACAGGCAAAAGAGCTGAAATTCTTGGGGCATGCCCCGCAAAGGGCCCTGTTCAGGGCTGGTAAGGTAAAAGAGCTTGTAATATTTGTATTTTAGAATAGGGTAGGGAATTTTTTATTTTGGGGGGCTTTGTTATTTTATTAGGGGGCTTAGAGTAGGTGTAATTAGTTTAAAATTGTTGTAATATTTTTATTATGTTTGTAAATATTTTATTATTTTCTGTAACTTAGTTCTTTTTTATTTTTTGTACTTTAGATAGTTTATTTAATTTTATTTATTTGTAGCAATTGTGTTTAATTAATTTATTGATAGTGTAGTGTTAGGTTAATTGTAGGTAATTGTAGGTAGTTTATTTAATTATTTTATTGATAGGGTAGTGTTAGGTTTAATTATATCTTAGGTTAGGATTTATTTTACAGGTAAATTTGTAATTATTTTAACTAGGTAACTATTAAATAGTTCTTAACTATTTAATAGCTATTGTACCTGGTTAAAATAATTACAAAGTTGCCTGTAAAATAAATATAAATCCTAAAATAGCTATAATATAATTATAATTTATATTGTAGCTATATTAGGATTTATTTTACAGGTAAGTATTTAGCTTTAAATAGGAATAATTTATTTAATAAGAGTTAATTTATTTCGTTAGATAAAAATTATATTTAACTTAGGGGGGTGTTAGTGTTAGGGTTAGACTTAGCTTTAGGGGTTAATACATTTATTAGAATAGCGGTGAGCTCCGGTCGGCAGATTAGGGGTTAATAATTGAAGGTAGGTGTCGGCGATGTTAGGGAGGGCAGATTAGGGGTTAATACTATTTATGATAGGGTTAGTGAGGCGGATTAGGGGTTAATAACTTTATTATAGTAGCGCTCAGGTCCGCTCGGCAGATTAGGGGTTAATAAGTGTAGGCAGGTGTCGGCGACGTTGTGGGGGGCAGATTAGGGGTTAATAAATATAACATAGGGGTCGGCGATGTTAGGGCAGCAGATTAGGGGTACATAGGGATAACGTAGGTGGCGGCGGTTTACGGAGCGGCAGATTAGGGGTTAAAAGTGTAATGCAGGGGTCAGCGATAGCGGGGGCGGCAGATTAGGAGTTAATAAGTGTAAGGTTAGGGGTGTTTAGACTCGGGGTACATGTTAGGGTGTTAGGTGCAGACTTAGGAGGTGTTTCCCCATAGGAAACAATGGGGCTGCGTTAGGAGCTGAACGCTGCTTTTTTGCAGGTGTTAGGTTTTTTTTCAGCTCAAACAGCCCCATTGTTTCCTATGGGAGAATCGTGCACGAGCACGTTTTTGATGCCGGCCGCGTCCGTAAGCAACTCTGGTATCGAGAGTTGCATTTGCGGTAAAAATGCTCTACGCTCCTTTTTTGGAGCCTAACGCAGCATTTGTTTGAACTCTCGATACCAGAGTTAAATTTATGGTGCGGCCATAAAAAAACCCGCGGAGCGTTAACAGCCCTTTTACCGCCGAACTCTAAATCTAGGCCTTAGTATGTTAACACTTCCCAGTAAAGTAACTTTAGTAAAGGAGGAGAAAAACAAATGTGTTGATAGATTTTATTTCCTAGGTCCAAGAACAATAAAAATGTAGCATCCATAGGAATTTCAGAAATAACCTGCTTGTATAAGATTAATAGGAACAGGCATGGTAGTAACTATAGCAATATATACTGACTGAGCTATGTTCACAGAAATTATATAGCTGGTGGTATCAGTTATAGTCATATGTCTGTGATTTGCCCTCATTATTATCTTACTGATTTAATTTAGACACTAACAGGAAGCCATCAGTACAATCTGGTGCAGAAAGCAGACACCTACAGACAGAGCTTTGTTTTTATCCCTGTATGTACTGGATCTCTGTACTATTCCAGTATACACAGCTTTCACTCTCCAATTACTGCTGCATAAGAAAAAATAATAAATTTGCATAGTGATGGACTATGGTGAAGGTGGGCCTGGAGGGTGCTTAGGTCATGTTGCACATGCTGTACATAAGAATCCAGCTTAGCTAGGAGGAATTAAAAAAAAAAACTAGCCTCTTAAAATTATATCTAAAGCTTGCGAAAAATTATATATATATATTTTGTAGTGATATGGGAGACGCCATTTGAGGGTGGGGCTTTATTTCAAGGGGTGGGGTATAGCGCCCCACCATCTTCAAAATTTACCAGCAGCCACTGGAGTAAACCCCTAAGTGGAAATGTCCAAATTGGGCCCAATTAGCCATTTTCCCTTCCCAGTGTCATGTGACTCGTTAGAGTTACAAGATCTCATGTGTGAATGAGGAGCAGGTGTTTTAAATTTGGTGTTATCGCTCTCACACTCTCTCATACTGGTCACTGGAAGTTCAACATGGCACCTCATGTCAAAGAACTCTCTGAGGATCTGAAAAAAGAATTGTTGCTCTACATAAAGATTGCCTAGGCTATAAGAAGATTGCCAAGACCCCGAAACTGAGCTGCAGAACGGTGGGCAAGACCATACAGCGGTTTCACAGGACAAGTTCCACTCAGAACAGACCTCGCCATGGTCGACCAAAGAAGTTGAGTGCCCGTGCTCAGCGTCATAGCCAGAGGTTGTCTTTGGGAAATAGATGTATGAGTGCTGCCAGCATTGCTGCAGAGGTTGAAGGGGTGGGGGGTCAGCCTGTCAGTGCTCAGACCATTCACCACAAACTGCATCAAATTGGTCGGCATGGCTGTCCTCCCAGAAGGAAGCCTCTTCTAAAGATGATGCACAAGAAAGTTTGCAAACAGTTTGCTGAAGACAAGCAGACTAAGGACATGGATTACTGGAACCATGTTCTGTGGTCCGATGAGACCAATATAAACTTATATGGTTCAGATGGTGTCAAGCGTGTGTGGCGGCAACCAGGTGAGGAGTACAAAGACAAGTGTGTCTTGCCTACAGTCAAGCATGGTGGTGGGAGTGTCATGGTTTGAGCCTGCATGAGTGCTCCCGGCACTGGGGAGCTACAGTTTATTGAGGGAACCATGAATGCCAACATGTACTGTGACATAGTGAAGCAGAGCATCCCCTCCCTTCTGAGACTGGAGCGCAGGGCAGTATTCCAACATGATAACGACCCCAAACACACTTCCAAGATGACCACTGCCTTGCTAAAGAAGCTGATGGTAAAGGTGATGGACTGGCCAAGTATGTCTCCAGACCTAAACCTTATTGATCATCTGTGGGGCATACTCAAATGGAAGGTGGGGGAGCGCAAGGTCTCTAGCATCCACCAGCTCTGTGATGTCGTCATGGAGGAGTGGAAGAGGACTCTAGTGGCAACCTGTGAAGCTCTGGTGAACTCCATGCCCAAGAGGGTTAAGGCAGTGCTGGAAAATAATGGTGGGCACACTATATATATATATATATATATATATATATATATATATATATATATATATATATATATATAGGCAGCAAAGGATATGACCAGCGCTCAATTGGATGAAATCCACAAATTAATTCTCTGTGGTCAAAAAGTATATTTGTATCAGTATATGGATATAATGATTAGATATAGAACATAGTATGGTGCAGCATGAGCCAAAAAATAATGTGTACCCCTAACACAATAGGTAATGAGAAAAGCAAGAGAACAAATCTTGGAAATTCAGCGCAACCCAATACAAAAGGTGAATACACTAATGGTGTGTATATATATATATATATATATATATATATATATATATATATATAGACAAAAAGAACAATAACTAAAACGCAAGTACTATATAAACATAGGGTCGAGACAGATGATCTGGTAAGTTATAAAATGGTTGTCTCCTTACCGGGACGACTTATACTCCTTAAATGATCATACATTACCTCATATGATTGAGGTAATTTCCGGTAAGGAGACAACCATTTTATAACTTACCAGATCATCTGTCTCGACCCTATGTTTATATAGGACTTGCTAACAGCAATCCACATTTATCGCAGACGTTTTAGTTATTGTTCTTTTTGTCTATATATATATACACCCCATTAGTGTATTCACCTTTTGTATTGGGTTGCGCTGAATTTCCAAGATTTGTTCTCTTGCTTTTCTCATATATATATATATATATATATATATATATATATATATATATATATATATATATATATATATATATATATATACTGTATATATATATATATATACTGTATATATATATATATATATATACTGTATATATATATATATATCAGCCATTTTAAAAAACATATATGTTATTCATATTATCAGGGTATCATATTTATTTACCAACCACGAACCTGCACAACGGAGCGCTCAAAGTAATCCACCCGGTATGGGTATTCTGATGAAAATGGCTCTGTAGGAGAGTGGGCGGGATTCACAATCCCTTACAGATATTAGGCTGCGGCAGCTGATTCCAGCATGCCTGTTCCACATGCTACTAGCAACACAACATTTGAAAAAAGTGCTCAAAGCCCAGGATATATAAAAAGTGCAAAAAGTTTATTGGGACACTTAAAAACATAAAAGTCCTATATAGGACATTATACAATCCAAGTTGTGATGCAGGTGCACAGAGCAGACATGTTTCGTGCTCAAACAGCACTTGTTCACTGCTTACCTGTGCACCTGCAAAAGCCTGCCTTTTTAATTAGTAAATCTCTTAAAGTGGTATCATACAAATCTGTGTAACTCACAGATTTGTATGATATCCTGGGCTTTGAGCGCTTTTCTCAAATTTTGGATCTATATCATATTTATTTATTTGCAAACAATGGATATTTTAAGAGCTGGGACAGTTTTCTTTCTACACCTGTGTATTACTTCCTGATTGAAGTCTAGATTTAAACACCAATCCTACACAGATGTTAAAAAATGGGCTGGCATTTAAGATGACCTTTTTTAATGAAAATGAAATTCAAGAGAAGGAATAAAACATTGATAATAGGATAACATTTTAGAGGTGAGTTTAATTGCTGCTTTATCTGATTCATGACAATTTAAATGTTATGTAGACTATCCCTTTGAGCTTTCATTTTAAGATTAAATTAAATTAAAACAAACATCATTTGTAGATTTCAAATTATTAATACTCTAACAAATGTGGAATATTTATGACTTCATAAACTATTAAATTGTAAGATATTTTTTATATATGTTGGACATGAAGTGAAAGCGACAGTCATAATATGTGGACACATATCATTCTAACAATGTTGTTTAGCTCAATAAAATGTTTTTTAACAAATATTTCTAATGGTATCTTATTATGATGGAAAATTTAATAGTTTGTAGGTTGTTTAGGAGTTTGGTAATTGCGTCAGCTGAGGAGAGTGCGAAGATTTACGTCAAAGTTAGTGATTTTGGTATGGCGTCGGCTGAGGAGAGTGGGAAGACCAAATCCAGCAGGTATTACACTTGTATTACATGCGTTAAACATGGCACAAATAGATTTATCAGATGTTTTACAGCATCTACTAGTGCTGCTGCCAGACAGGAATTACCTGTGATTAAAGTACCTACAAAAGTGGAACCAGTGACTATTATAACTGAGTACAGTCACAGTTTCTCATCTGCCCACACAGATGTGTGCAGCACCCCTGAACCATTAAATAAATCTTCAGTTTTATTGAACTGCTATCATCAATATGAATGCAATTTGATTTATTTTCATTAAAGTCTACATTTATATACCTTTTTTATTTCAGTGGAAGTAACTCGTATTATGGGAGCACCTCCAACATCTTCCATATCTACTGCAGGTTACAAGCTCAAGAAAACACCTAAATGATTTAAATGTGCTCCCTTGAAGGGACAGTCAATGACACAATCTTTAAATTGTCTTAATCAAGAAAATCACAGTATTTAACAGCACTTACATTTATTTTGCAATGTGTGATTGACTAGTAGCTTAACCTCTGCAAACATCTAGTTAATCTTGTGTTGTCGCATGTTAAGAGTTAATCATTAATTAGAAGCAATGCAAGTTTAAATGAGAAAAGGGTGTGATTTAGTCATTATAAACTTACAGAGCGGGCTAAAATGATTGAAAAACAATTAAGAATAAACCAAAGAAATTCTTATGCATCTTTGTTGTCCCATCCCTTTGCTTTCTATAGCATTCACGGGCTGAAAGGTGGCGGATTGAACATTAGGTTCGCTGCCTTGAAAAAGTCGCGAGCGTACCTGTTGAATATTTGATCAATTTTTATTTGGTCTAATAGAGTTGTATGTGAGATCGGATTGGCAGTTGTACGCTGGAATACAGCGATCATCGATTTGCATCGAAATGATCTCCAGGGAGCAAATATTTCCTCAGACTGTTCTATGTTGACGCCGTGTTAACTACGGAGTATCAATTTTGCATCAAATTTGACATGGAATTCCAGCGTACTCACAGTTGAAGCATTGATAAATTGGCCCCTATGTCTGCATCATGAAAGAACGTTTTGAGGTTTCATGGCCCTTTAACACTATTACAGTGCATGCAAAAAAAAAAAAAAAGAGCTATAGCATGATGTGGAAGTGAGACATTCATTTTCATTTCCATGATTTTTAAAGGGTTCTCATATTTAGAAGGAATTTTTTTTTATATGCTGGCGTGTTTATTTATATTTATCAATTACTGTGTCATACATGTTTAATTAATTATATGTTGTACCTGTAGGTTGTAATCTGTTTATACTCTTTTTCTACATATTTTATGTGAATGTGTGTTTGTAAGTTTAAGTAAACTTTATGCTCACTTATTAATATTTTGGATTGTCTATGTATCACAATGAGTTTTTAACTGTATCAAACATTTCTCCAAAAAATATCTGTCTTCATCATGCTTATTTTTTTGTGCATATCAAATGTGTTATTCTTCTTATTAAATACTAACGGCTTGATTACGAGTTTTGCGTTAGAGGCTATGCAGTGCTAACGAGCAGTTTTCTCTCACCGCTCACTTACATACAGCGCTGGTATTACGAGTTTTCAGAAACCCGTTGTTAAAAGACAAGAAGTGAGCGTAGAGCTAAATTTTGCTCCAAATCTCACTCTAATACCAGCGCTGCTTAAAGGGACACTCAGGTTAAATTAAATTTTCATGATTTAGATACAGCATGTAATTTTAAACAACTTTCCAATTTACTTCCATTAAAAAAATGTGCACAGTTTTTTATATTTACAATTTTTGAGTCACCAGATCCTACTGAGCATGTGCAAGAATTCACAGACTATACGTATATGCATTTGTGATTGGCTGATTGCTATCACATGGTACAGGGGGAGTGGAAATATACATAACTTTGAAATTTGTTATAAAAAAAATCTACTTCTCATTTGAAGTTCAGACTAAGTGCTATTGCATTGTCTTGTTATCTTGCATTTGTTGATTATGCAAATCTAATGTGTTGACTGGTCCTTTAAGTCAGCGGTGAGCTGGTGTAACGTGCTCATGCACGATTTCCCCATAGGAATCAACGGGGAGAGCAAAAAAGCAGCGTATAACTCACTAACGCAGCCCCATTGATTCCTATGGGGAAATAAAATGTATGTGTACACCTAACACCCTAACATGAACCCCGAGTCTAAACACCCCTAATCTTACACTTATTAACCCCTAATCTGCTGCCCCTGACATCTCCGAGACCTACATTATATTATTAACCCCTAATCTGCTGCTCCAGACACCGCCGCCACCTACATTATACTTATGAACCCCTAATCTGCTGCCCCCAACATCGCCAACACCTACATTATATTTATTAACCTCTAATCTGCATTCCGCAATGTCGTCGCCATCTACCTACATTTATTAACCCCTAATCTGCTGCCCCCAACGTCGCCGCCACTATATTAAAGTTATTAACCCCTAAACCTAAGTCTAACCCTAAACCTAACACCCACTAACTTAAATATAATTTAAATAAATCTAATAAAATTACTATCATTAACTACATTATTCCTATTTAAAACTAAATACTTACCTATAAAATAAAGCCTAAGCTAGCTACAATATAGCTAATAGTTACATTGTATCTATTTTTTTATTTTTTTTTATTTTACAGGCAAGTTTGTATTTATTTTAACTAGGTAGAATAGTTATTAAATAGTTATTAACTATTTACTAACTACCTAGCTAAAATAAATACAAAACTACCTGTAAAATAAAACCTAACCTAAGTTACACTAACACCTAACACTACACTATAATTAAATAAATTAACTAAATTAAATACAATTACCTAAATTAAATTAAATTAGCTAAAGCACAACCCCCCCCACTAAATTACAGAAAATTATAAACAAATTACAGATATTTAAACTAATTACAACTAATCTAATAGCCCTATTAAAATAAAAAAGCCCCACCAAAATAAAAAAAAACCCTAGCCTAAACTAAACTACAAATAGCCCTTTAAAGGGCCTTTTGCGGGGCATTGCCCCAAAGTAATCAACTCTTTTACCTGAAAAAAAATACAAACAACCCCCTGAAAATCGACTTACCGGGAGTCGTCTTCATCCAAGCCGGGCCGAAGTCCTCAACGAAACCGGGAGAAGTCTTCATCCAATGCGAGTGGGTGCCGTCTGGATGAAGACTTCCGCCCGGCTGGAGGACCACTTCGCCCGGCTTGGATGAATTCTTCTCCCGGCTTCGTTGAGGACTTCGGCCCGGCTTGGATGAAGACGTCTCCCGGTAAGTCGATCTTCAGGGGTTTAGTTTTAGGTTTTTTTAAAGTTGTATTGGGTGGGTTTTATTTGTAGGTTAGGGTTTGGGTGGCAAAAGAGCTAACTGCCCTTTTCAGGGCAATGGGGAGCTTAGTTTTTTTAAAATAGTATTTTATTTGGGGGGTTGGTTGTGTGGGTGGTGGGTTTTACTGTTGGGGGGGTTGTTTGTATTTTTTTTTTTTACAGGTAAAAGAGCTGATTACTTTGGGGCAATGCCCCACAAAAGGCCCTTTTAAGGGCTATTGGTAGTTTAGTTTAGGCTAGGGTTTTTTTTTTTATTTTGGGCGGGCTTTTTTAATTTAATAGGGCTATTAGATTAGGTGTAATTAGTTTAAATATCTGTAATTTGTTTATTATTTTCTGTAATTTAGTGTTTTGTTTTTTTTGTACTCTAGCTAATTTAATTTAGGTAATTGTATTTAATTTAGTTAATTTATTTATTTATAGTGTAGTGTTAGGTGTTAGTGTAACTTAGGTTTGGTTTTATTTTACAGGTCAATTTGTATTTATTTTAGCTAGGTAGTTATTAAATAGTTAATAACTATTTAGTAACTATTCTACCTAGTTAAAATAAATACAAACTTGCCTGTAAAATAAAAATAAACCCTAAGATAGATACAATGTATTTAGTTATATTGTAGCTAGCTTAGGGTTTATTTTACAGGTAAGTATTTAGTTTTAAATAGGAATAATGTAGTTAATGATAGTAATTTTATTTAGATTTATTTAAATTATATTTAAGTTAGGGGGTGTTAGGGTAAAACAGGTTTAGGGGTTAATATGTTTATTATAGTGGCGGCGACGTTGGGGGAGGCAGATTAGGGGTTAAAAAGTGTAGGTAGGTTGCGGCGAGATTGGGGAAGGCAGATTAGGGGTTAATAAATATAATGTAGGTGGAGGCGATGTTGGGGGCAGCAGATTAGGGGTTCATAAATATAATGTATGTGGCGGCGGTGTCCGGAGCGGCAGATTAGGGGTTAAAATTTTTATTATAGTGTTTGCGATGCGGGAGGGCCTCGGTTTAGAGGTCAACAGGTAGTTTATGGGTGTTAGTGTACTTTTTAGCACTTTAGTTATGAGTTTTATGTTACGGCGTTGTACCATAAAACTCTTAACTACTGACTTTTAAATGCGTTAGGACTCTTGATGGGGTAGGGTGTACCGCTCACTTTTTGGCCTCCCAGGACAGACTCGTAATACCGGCGATATGGAAGTCCCATAGAAAAAAAGACTTTACAAAGTTTACGTAAGTCGTTTTCCGGTAAGGCCAAAGAAGTGTGCGGTAACCCTAAACCTTCAAGACTGGTAATACCAGCGGGCGTAAAAAAGCAGCGTTAGGACCTCTAAACACTGTTTTTTTACCCTAACGCACAACTCGTAATCTAGCCGTAAATAATTATTAAAACAATATGAAAATATAAAAAAAGTTAAATTGAATAAGGTCTAACCTTTATAGTATTGAAATAATTGCAATATAAATCTACCATAAAAAAATAACATAAATGATTCCAGATAGAATAAGTAAAATGTTATATTTACCCCATGATGAAAATGTTGTTTATCCTCTAGAGTCTCAGGGTGAAGATGATGATCTGATTACTGAGGCAGAGTTTTTATACTATGCTAGGAAATAAAACAAGTTGATGAATGACAGACTAGAGGGAGGTGAAAGTAAAGAAATGAAACCAAGAGATTAAAACCTACACTGAAAATAGAAACTAGACTAAAAATAGAAACTAGAATCTGATAAAGTCAGAACAGGTCAGAATGATGTGTTTTATTCTATCTATTGTAAATACTTTTACTGTTAGCAATGCAATAATAATAATAATTGTTGTAATATTTATCATAAACATGCTATATTTTGACAAACATTTAGGACCACATTACAAGTTGTGTGCTAATTAACGCTCCCGCACGAACGTTAATTGCACTAGATTTAATCGTTTTGTGCTCGTCAGGTTACACTCGTATTATGAGTCTAAAGTAAACTGTTTTCGCTCACGTGCTAACCCAACAAGAGCAAAAAACTGAAGTTAGAATATTGCCTACACGTTCACGTATTTCCCCATAGAAGTAAATAGTGAAAAATGTAGAAAAATATAATAGGAAACTCTCGCATGCAAACCTGACATATTCTTTTTTGCGCTAACCCGACATGAAAATGTGAAAATTTCACTTTCAAATGTTCTTCACATAGAAGAAAATGTTCTATTTATTCATAAATAAATATTTCTAAATATATCTGATAGGTTTTTGGAACAATATTGGGTCGATTTATCAAAGGCTTTCACCAGCTTTTGAGCCCCTACGGCTGCAGGTTCTCACAAGAGAACCTGCATGCCGTATTTAACAAGCAGCAGTCATCAGACTACTGTTTTCCTAACCTTTTAGTGCTGCTTTCCTAAAGTGGCGAAATTCAATCTCTGCGGTCTAGTCTGACCGGGGAGATTGACAGCTCCTGCCCGCTTGTGATTGGCTGTGCCCAGGCAGGGGGGTGGGATTGCACGCAAGCACAAAATAGCGCTCATATCAATGATTCCAGGGGAATTCAGCCCGCTAGAGAGAACTGCAGCAGACAGGGGCGCGTATGTGCGCCCCTGTCCGCCTCAGCTTGATAAATCGCCCCCTATATATCTATACCTATATATTTAGATGATTATATATAGGTATTGAAAAAATATATTTATTTATTTATATATATATATATATATATATATATATATATATATATATATAAAACAAACTATTAGACATAGAAAAGAGAAATATACTAAAGTATATTTTATATAGATAGGGATTTCAGTACTCTTTTTATTGCTCAGCAGGTCACCAGGGGGAGAAATGTATCCACCACATATAATTAAGGAACAACAGTCAAAACAATGCTATAATACAGAGATATTTATTAACGTCAGATAGAAAATGTTGGATAACTAAGTGATGCATCACTACATAATAGAGACATACCTATGCAAGTATTTCTGTGGTATAACAAATAATGTAAGAAGGGTATTTAACCCCTAACATCAATACACTGAACATTGCAACATACGTTTAGCTCCATATACACTGGGTGGTTACAAAGATGAGAGGACTTATATGTAGCAGTATGTATCACAAAGGCCAGCCACGTTCAAACTATGTGGCAAACTGTTTTAGTTCAGCACTGGTAGCAGGTTAACTTCTCAAGTATGGACAAATATTTAGAGGTTGACGAGGTAAGAACGTCCTCTTATAACCTGCTTTAATTTATGCTGCAGAGCCTCATAAAAGAAATACAATGCTGGTTGTTCATCGTATGATGCAAACAGATGCAGTGATATTAAACATCAAAAGGTATCCAGATGCACTGACTATAATTGATCAGTAAGCTCAACTTTCATTATGGCATTTAAAGCTCCAAATGAGGAAACATAATTCGGGGTGTATGATACCTCTTTACCAATCTGTCCCAGTCAGCATACTCTGTGCCGTGTCTTTGGCATGTTTCCATGAAACTTCAGGAAAAGCAGCTGCGGCTTCAGTGACTCTTTTTCGTGAGCCGTATTCAGTCAATTACAAGTTTCCACCGGGTTAGAGTATCCTCAACTCTCTGGGCTTTCAAAATCTTGGCAATTACGACCAGCAGGTTGCTGAAACAGGTTTACTCTGTTCCTTGCACAAGACTGTTTATTTATGTCAGGGTATTGCTGAGTGGTATTGGATATTACATAATTTAATATCTCATTTAGCTACTATGAATTGATTTAGCTGCATTGCGAACAAACACTACAATGGGTGATATCAACCCCTCCCTTTTGCTCTCAACTACAGACTTGTAAAACAAAAGAAATAGACAGGACTTCTAAAGAAAAACAAACATTGGTCCCAAATTATAAGAGATAATGTCACATCTAAAGAGCCTTTGATCACGGTCTCAGAAGAGAGATAACTTCTAATTAATTATTGTTGGATAGCTTTCCCAGATTGAAATCTCTAAACTAATTTAGCCAAAGAAATTCATTACTTAGATCACAGGAATCCCTGTAAGGAAAAGACAGTCCGTCTTTAAGAATAAAGGAATATACAAACATTCTCAAAAGATGTGGCTCATACCATCTAGGTGTAAATTATCCCCTGCAGAGTTTCCCATATGCAGCTCCCAGACAAGCTGACATTTCAAGTCTCTGTATGACATGGGAAACTAGATATCAGATTTTGTGCCTAATTTTCATGTAGTTTAAGATACTCAAATGGATATATAGATATATTCAGACACATATTAAATATGAACATATGAATCTGGGAGATTGTCTATGCCTAAGAAAGGTAATATTGGATGCTGAAAGCCTAAGAATCAAGGTTTCAACATGTCTTAACCTATGTATTTTTTAAAACATAGAAGTCTTAAGGATTTGAAGTTTGGACAAATCATATATATAGTTTTCAAACATTAAATATGTGCCTCAGACTATTAAATAATAGGTACGAATAAATGGATATAAAATTGTCTGTTTGTATAAAGATTTTGGAAGCAGAGGCGCAGGTCCCAAAGTTGTCTTTTCTGATGTTTCAATTCACCAGGACTTCAGATAAAAGGCTGGGAAAGAAAGAACTTCACTATTGTGTGTTTAATAAACACCAAATAATGTGTGCAGTATTCTCACTCTGAGAAATAGTCCAACTTCATCAGTTGTTGCAATAATTGTCAAGGTAAAGTGGAGCTTCAGTCTGTATTTCATAACTGTAAATAAAAACTTTCACTGGTGTATGGTATATTCAACAATGTGAATTATGTGCAGTATACTCACTCCGAAATAAACGGAATCTGGCTCCTCACAAGACAGTTGCAACGGTTGTTTGGCAGTTTTCAAAAAGCAGCAACAGATATTTGTTGTATAAAACAAACATTTATTTAAAACATGTCTCAGCGACAAGTATAAAATTAATATTAATAAAATTAATATAAAATGTGAATGTCTGCTAAATGAAAAATATAAATAACATCATATGTTTTTATACACTCAGCAAGAGATGTAAAAAAATGCAATATTTATATTGATATGGGAAAGTAGTCCAATATAAATATAATTATGTGAAATGACATCTAATTGCTGATCTCAAGGTATGTATGTGATATTAAGATGATAACTGAGATATTAATTAGATCCATGCTAAAAGTATTAAAATCCTTTTAAATACCCATATATTTTAAATGTATAAGAATTACTTTGTATTGTGGGAAGTGTATCATGTTTAATATTGATGAAATGCCCAGATTAAATAATATTAAAGGGAAAGTCTACAACAGAATTTTTATTGTTTTAAAAGATAGATAATCCCTTTATTACCCATTCCCCAGTTTTGCATAACCAACACAGTTATAATAATATACTTTTAACCTCTGTGATTATCTTGTATCTAAGCCTCTGCAAACTGCCCCTTTTTTCAGTTCTTTTGACAGACTTGCAGTCTAGCCAATCAGTGCCTGCTCCCAGATAACTTCTCGTGCACGAGCACAGTGTTATCTATATGAAATACGTGAACTAACACCCTCTAGTGGTGAAAAACTGTTAAAATGCAATCGGAAAGAGGTGGGCTTCAAGGTCTAAGAAATTAGCATATGAACCTCCTAGGTTAAGCTTTCAACTAAGAATACCAAGAGAACAAAGCAAAATTGGTGATAACAGTAAATTGGAAAATTGTTTAAAATTACATGCTCTATCTGAATCATGAAAGTTTATTTTGGCCTAGACTGTCCCTTTAAGTGATCCTATACAAATTGGACATAATTGTTTGCTGAGGCAAGAAATAGTGAATACACTAAATATATATTGTAACAATATATAAATCTATATTTACTAAATAGCAGTGTTGAAAATGAAACTGTTTGTCTTGTCTGCTGCCCCCGATGGCCTAAATCCAGAATTACAAACAAAAGACATTTGGCTGTTAAAATGACACTTCCCAGTAGCCAATCAGAGAAGAGCGCGTATCCAAATCTATCGAATGATTAAGACAAAAGCTCCCTGCACAGAGAGAGAGGAGATATTGGTGGAAACATTTTGGTTGGTGACTATTTTTGCAATCCTGCTTGCTACTATTTTTGCTTATAGAAAAAAAACATTGTGCGAACACAGTTTTCTGTAAGACAAATACGTTGGGACACTCTTTGTGGATAAGAGACTATCAAGATTAATTCTCTTACAAATGTGCATAATTCCTCTAAACATATGTCGATAGACATATTTGGATATTAACTGAATTCTCAAACTGGTGACCTGGTAAAGTGTAAGAAACTGTTATATATATATATATATATATATATATATATATATAATATTTTAAACAAAGGTATTCTAAGGCTATATTTAGATTGCAGTTAGTAATTTTAAAAGGGCATACATGCGCCTAGATTATGAGTCTTGCGTTAGCCTTAAAAAGCAGCGTTGAGAGGACCCAACGCTGCTTTTTAACGCCTGCTGGTATTATGAGTCAGGCAGGTACAGGTGTACCGCTCACTTTTCTTCCGCGACTCGAGCTTACCGCAAAACCCCTAAACCGAGCCCCCCCCCCCCATCGGAAACACTTAAATTAAAAGTTTAACCCCTAATCTGCCTACCGGACATCGCCGCCACTGTAATAAATATATTAACCCCTAAACCGCCACACTCCCGCCTCGCAAACAGTAACATTTTATTAACCCCTAATCTGCTGTCCCTAACATCGCCGACACCTACCTACATTTATTAACCCCTAATCTGCCACCCCCAATTTCGACGCTACTATATTAAAGGTATTAACCCCTAAACCTAAGTCTAACCCTAACCCTAACACCCCCCTAACTTAAATATAATTTAAATAAATCTAAATAAAATAACTACAATTAACTAAATGATTCCTATTTAAAACTAAATACTTACCTATAAAATAAACCCTAAGCTAGCTACAATATAACTAATAGTTACATTGTAGCTAGCTTAGGATTTATTTTTATTTTACATGCAACTTTGTATTTATTTTAACTAGGTACAATAGTTATTAAATAGTTATTAAAGGGACAGTAAACACTTTAACATGATTTGATATTGAAAATAAAAAAACGGAGGTCCACCTACACTATACCCGCGTGCAATTTCTGTCCGAGGACTGAATTCTGATTTGCTTATCAGTTGAAGAAGAAGGCAGCTACATAATGGTGGGGGGAGTTCGGCTGCCATATTTACCGGGCATTAGAGTAGTTAGCGACGCTGATTAGGACAGAAGCAAGGCAGCAAGGCAGGAGGGGCATAGTGTAGGCGGACCTCCGTTTTTTTATTTTCAATATCAAATCTTGTTAAAGGAAGTGTTGACTGTCCCTTTAAATATTTAATAACTACCTAGCTAAAATAAAAACAAATTTACCTGTAAAATAAATCCTAACCTAAGTTACAATTGCACCTAACACTACACTATAATTAAATTAATTACCTAAATTAACTACAATTAATTACAATTAAATTAAATAAACTAAAGAACGAAAAATAACAAACACTAAATTACAGAAAATAAAAAAATAATTACAATTTTTTTAAACTAATTACACCTACTGTAATCCCCCTAATAAAATAAAAAATCCCCCCAAAATAAAAAAAATCCCTACCCTATACTAAATTACAAATAGCCCTTAAAAGGGCCTTTTGCGGGGCATTGCCCCAAAGTAATCAGCTCTTTTACCTGTAAAAAAAAATACAATACCCCCTCAACATTAAAACCCACCACCCACA
The DNA here is from genome assembly GCF_027579735.1 of Bombina bombina. Taxonomy (NCBI): domain Eukaryota; kingdom Metazoa; phylum Chordata; class Amphibia; order Anura; family Bombinatoridae; genus Bombina; species Bombina bombina. The sequence continues at coordinate 69,285,749 of NC_069507.1, forward strand.
CACCCAACCCTACTCTAAAACCCACCCAATCCCCCCTTAATATAACCTAACACTAACCCCTTGAAGATCACCCTACCTTGAGACGTCTTCACCCAGCCGGGCACAAGTGGACCTCCAGAGGGGCAGAAGTCTTCATCCAATCCAGGCAGAAGCGGACCTCCAGACTGGCAGTCTTCATCCAGGCGGCATCTTCTATCTTCATCCATCCGTAGCGGAGCGGGTCTATCTTCAATCCAGCCGACATGGAGCATCCTCTTCAAACAAAGTCCAAGAGAAGAATGAAGGATCCTTTAAATGACGTCATCCAAGATGGCGTCCCTTGATTTCCGATTGGCTGATAGGATTCTATCAGCCAATCGGAATTAAGGTAGGAAAAATCCTATTGGTTGATCCAATCAGTCAATAGGATTGAAGTTCAATCCTATTGGCTGATCCAATCAGCCAATAGGATTGAGCTTGCATTCTATTGGCTGTACCAATCAGCCAATAGAATGCGACCTCAATCCTATTGGCTGATTGCATCAGCCAATAGGATTTTTCCTACCTTAATTCCGATTGGCTGATAGAATCCTATCAGCCAATTGGAATTCAAGGGACGCCATCTTGGATGACGTCATTTAAAGGAACCTTCATTCTTCGCTTGGACTTCATTTGAAGAGGATGCTCCGCGTCGGCTGGATTGAAGATGGACCTGCTCCGCTCTGGATAATGAAGATAGAAGATGCCGTCTGGATGAAGACTTCTGCCAGTCTGGGGGGCCTCTTCTGCCCGGATCGGATGAAGACTTCTGCCCCTCTGGAGATCCACTTGTGCCCGGCTGGGTGAAGATGTCTCAAGGTAGGGTGATCTTCAAGGGGTTAGTGTTAGGTTTTATTAAGGGGGGATTGGGTGGGTTTTAGAGTACGGTTGGGTTTGTGGGTTTTAATGTTGGGGGGGTATTGTATTTTTTTTTACAGGTAGAAGAGCTGATTACTTTGGGGCAATGCCCCGCAAAAGGCCCTTTTGAGGGCTATTTGTAATTTAGTATAGGGTAGGGATTTTTATTATTTTGGGGGGACTTTTTATTTTATTAGGGGGATTAGAGTAGGTGTAATTAGTTTAAAAAAATTGTAATTATTTTTTTATTTTCTGTAATTTAGTGTTTGTTGTTTTTCGTACTTTAGTTTATTTAATTTAATTGTAATTAATTGTAGGTAGTTTAGGTAATTAATTTAATTATAGTGCAGTGTTAGGTGTAATTGTATCTTAGGTTAGGCTTTATTTTACAGGTAATTTTTTATTTTTATTTTAGCTAGGTAGTTATTAAATAGTTAATAACTATTTAATAACTATTGTACCTAGTTAAAATAAATACAAACTTGCCTGTAAAATAGAAATAAATCCTAAAATAGCTACAATGTAACTATTAGATATATTGTAGCTAGCTTAGGGTATAGGTAAGTATTTAGTTTTAAATAGGAATAATTTATTTAATTGTAGTAATTTTATTTAGATTTATTTAAATTATATTTAAATTTGGGGGGTGTTAGGGTTAGACTTAGGTTTAGGGGTTAATAACTTTATTAAAATGGCGGCGACGTTGGTGGCAGCAGATTAGGGGTTAATACATTTAATATAGTTGCAGCAACATTGGGGAGGCAGATTAGGGGTTAATAAGTGTAAGATTAGGGGTGTTTAGACTCGGGGTTCATGTTAGGGTGTTAGGTGTAGACATAAAATTCCTTTCCCCATAAGAATCAATGGGGCTGCGTTAGGAGCTGAACGCTGCTTTTTTGCAGGTGTTAGGTTTTTTTCAGCCGGCTCAGACCCATTGTTTCCTATGAGGAAATCATGCACGAGCACGTTTAGCCAGCTCACCACTACCGTAAGCAATGCTGGTATTACAGTGAGATGTGGAGCTAAATTTTGCTCTCTTTTTTTAGGCTAACGCCGGGTTTAAAAAAACCTGCAATACCAGCGTTGTCTTAAGGGAGCGTTGAAAAAAAAAGCTCATTAGCAACGCACCCCTGTTACCGCAAAACTCGTAATCTAGGTGTTTGTATTTTAAACTCATATTCATAGTCCTGTGTAGTTTTAACTAGTCATTTAATGCTAAGTAATTTATAATTGCCGCTACATAGATATATTTTAGGATTTGCTTTATTGTAGATAAAAATAATTTATTTGCTAGACAGGGTTTTACACTCCAGATTTATAAGGTGGTTATAGTGAACTCTTTCAGAACTGTACATTAACTGGTTAATTTTTTAATTTTTTTTTTTTTAATAATCTCTATTTACTACAAATCTATTATATCAATGTGATAAATTTAATAATCGTCTAGCGGTGCCTCCAGTTATTATGTCAGTATATACTAGTTTTTTTTTAAAGAATAAATTATTAAATAAATTGTATTATTATAACCCTAGTATATACTGACATAATAATTGGAGGCACCGCTAGACGATTATTACATTTATCACAGTGATATAATATATTTGTAGTAAATAGAGATTATATATATATATATATATATATATATATATATATATATATAAAAATTTAAATTGATAAAAAAAAATCATATTTCAAAATTAATATTAATATTTTTGAAAATATTTTTTTTTCTTATTATTGATCAAAATTGTATTAGCGTTTTAATTTAACCAAATACTAAGCCAATATAATAATGTCTATTACTAGAAGTGAATCGAATAAATCAAACATAGTGTTGAAATATTTTCCCCAAACTTACCCCTCACTCAGGGCGATGCTCTTAAGATGAACATTATAGGCCACATTAAAAAGAGGTGTAAGATTGCGGGTGATTTAAATGATTATATGGATATGCTTGCAATTAAGGCTAAACATATTGCTATTGATGATGGAAGGTGGAATGAAAAAAGTGAATTGTTCCAAGAATTATTCAAAATTAATAAATGCAAAAACTCTAACAAGCGAGATGAGTTAATACTAAAATCCTGGCCCCTTGTAATATGCATTATTAACGAAATGTCCATGCGCCTTATAAAAAAGGAATTGCAAATACAGGAGTTAGATGATAATATTCGCTCATCACGCAGATGCGAAGAGAATTTAAATATAGCCGAAAATGAAATTGCTACATTTAAACAAGACATGGCCGCCAAAGATAAGCACAACCAAAAATTATTAACCAAGATAGAAGATTTGCATAAGCAACTCGCCCAGAGCCAAAGGAAGCTAAGTGGTTTAAAAAGGACATATCGTCATAATGAAAACCCCTATATTAGCAATGAGGATAATGCAGATAATTTTAATTCCCTTCAGGAATTGATAAGAAATGAACTGCAGAACTTTAGGAAAGGATTTAAACAAAGGACCCCTATTGGGTCAGAAATACAATTCCCAAGTAGACAGTCACCTCATATTATAAATTCAGGGAACTGCTATACCTCAGATGAGGGGAAAAACTCTAGTAGTGAGTAAAAGGGCAAAGCTAGCTACCCACGTAGTACTAATGTATGTAGGGGGTCTCCCATAGTAAATATAGGGCAGATTAGGGGTGTTCCAGACCAAAAAATAAGGTCCCTAGGAAAGCCCAAGATACGCCTAATACGGTATATGACACCCCTAAAATAATTACATTTTTAAGTAATGCAGTACCTAAATTTTCCTAAAACAGAACCACTTCTATAATTGACCACTTAGTGACCTATGAAAATGCTTTATCCATCATGATTGTTACTAGTGAGCAGTCAAAAATTGAGTTTCTGCCCTGGGTATTTGAGCGTAAATATCACAAATTCTTTGCTTCACTAAAGGATATGAATATTCATTCCTGGAGTGAAACGCAAAAAGAGTGCAAAAAGGAATTTGGGAAATATTGCACCAAAACCGCAGTGAAAATAGCTGTATACGGTTTAAAATGTGGAACGAATCAAAGCCCTATAGAATTCCTTTCTGTACTAAAAATACATACAGTATGGCAGAAGATTACCCCATATTTGAAAGCTCAGAATTTGTGAATTTATTTTTTGAAGCATTGCCCACGCACATCAAAATTAATTTAGCTAGAGATTTTGATGAGAACTGCTCATCAGACTGGCTATTCAGAGTACACAATTATACTCTATTCAGCAGTCTGGTGAAGAGGGGGTTAAAAGGGAACCAAGGCCCAGCCCTAAAATTGTTGCAGAAACTAGGGTATCACCTAGTCCCCTCAATTTGGAGTCTAAAAAGAAAACCTATGCGGAGGGGACCCGAGAAAACAGGCCATCCCAACAAAGTTTTAACTCTGCCCCTCCCCCAACACGGGCTGAGGTGCAGATAGAATATACTCAAAATAGGGGGCATACCCAGATAAATAATTATTCCCAAAGAGATGAACGCCCACAAGATAATTGGTACCTCCATAAAAAATAAATACCAAAAGTGGCAAAAATACACTCAGGGTAATCAGACACCCCAAATAAATAGTGTGCCCCAAGATACTAACACTAAACAAATTGAACCCCAAAGACAACCACGTCAAAATAGGAACAATAGCTATGATTCTGAGAGATCCCAAGGATCCAGGAATCAACACCCTGGGACATCAAAAAATCGGTCCATGGGTAAAAAACAGCTTGTCCATTCAAGTGGGTTGACTCAGTACGCAAGTTAGTCAATTATATACACTATTTAATAATATGAGTCAAGCTTTTACGGTTCAGCACGCTAATAATCCTTTTTAAGGGGTACAGCCAATTGCCAGCAGTGGGCCACAGGCACAGTCATAAATACTGCGGTATTACCTGAGAGAGGGGGGAGAGATATACCAAATGGAATGATAAATGTAAATAATGGTACTAATCATGTTCTCTCCCTATAGACTGGAAACGGACAATTTAGCTGTGATGACGAGCAACCTCAGCCTGGAAGCTCTAACAAATCTCTTCCTTTGCAGTATTCTCTTAACCTTATTTCCACAGATGCAGTACACAGGAACCCTGTCGGCCCTATTATAGATGAGAGAACTGGTAAGAATAAGAATTCTTCTGCATCAGGTAACATGGCGGATTCAGGTAACTCGTGGCAAAGCCCACCAATGTGTAATCATGCCAATTTTATGTGTGAAATGGTAGAAACTGCAGGGAGATATTATGTATTAGCTGAGCTCCAGGATTCAGTCTCCAACCCTATCTTGGGATTAAGTGATACTGGATCTCAGGCAACTATTTTATCCCACAGGTACTACACACAGCTAATTGAGCTGACACCCCACAAACCTAAGATGAAAGAATTTGATGATTCCCTAATAGGTGTTGGGAGTGACTCTCTCACAGTCTACGATACTGCGTGGGTATAATTAAACCCTGTCATTATAGTGGATCTGCCAACTGATCGCTTAATCATTGGTATTGACCTCCTTAAGCGATTAAGTACCATAATTGATTGCATAAATAATGTAATTTGGTCACAAGTGAAAAGACCTATTAATTATGAGCGATCCAGCATATCCCACGCCAGACATAACTGTCACGTGGTGGAAGAGAAACCAGAAGCTGTGGAGATTTATTTCAGGAATAACTCTGTACCTGAAATCACTATCCTACAAATAGGTGATCAGACTCCTTTAAGTGGATCTGATGGTAATACTTTTAAAATTTTGCCTGGAAAGATAGTCAATATTTCCTTAGACAGCAATGTATTATCCATATCTCTCCACAAGGGGGATGCTAAGTTCCCTAAAGGGGAAGCCCACGGTCAATACCTTGCAGAAATTGAGAGAGTTAAAGATGATCTATTTATCCCTATGCAAGTACTTGACCTTGGGAAAACCAAGTATGTTAAATTGAGCTTAAAACAGGAAGCTATCTACATAAGCAAAGGTTTATTGGCACATATAGCTGAACATAAACTAATTAAATATCTTTCTCCCCAAGATCTCTGGGTCAAGGACCTAGATGACAGGTGTGAAAGTTATAATGTCACAGCTAAATGTTTATTGACTATCTCCATAGGTAATAAATCAGCGAAGCGCCAGTTTTTAGTTTTAAATACTCCCCATAATCAAATTTATATTGGCAATGATCTCTTATGCCACACAAATAGATTTGATTAACCTTTGCCTCTGGAGCAGGTTAAAGGAGGACCCTGAAATATTTCAGGATGAAAATGCCACCCTAAAATCAAACCAGCAAATGCCATATGCTGTGAATATGCAGGTGTCTAACGATGTTGTAATCCCTGCTGGGGCTGATAAATTCCTCTTATCCTTACAGGTAATTGATTGGAACAGCCAATAGAATGCGAGCTCAATCCGATTGGCTGATTGGATGAGCCAATCGGATTGAACTTGAATCTGATTGGCTGATTGAATCAGCCAATCAGATTTTTCCTACCTTAATTCCGATTGGCTGATAGAATCCTATCAGCCAATCGGAATTCGAGGGACTCCATCTTGGATGACGTCACTTAAAGGAACCTTCATTCGTCAGGTAGTCGTCGGTGAAGAAGGATGTTTCGCGCCGGAGGTCTTGAAGATGGAGCTGCTCCTTGTCGGATGGATGAAGATAGAAGATGCCGCTTGGATGAAGATGTCTGCAGGTCCGGATGTCCTCTTCTGCCCGGATAGGATGAAGACTTCTGCCGGTCTGGATGTCCTCTTCTGCCCCATCGGATGAAGACTTCGGCCCGGCTGGGTGAAGACGACTCAAGGTAGGGAGATCTTCAGGGGGGTAGTGTTAGATTTATTTAAGGGGGGTTTGTGTGGGTTAGAGTAGGGGTATGTGGGTGGTGGGTTTTAATGTTGGGGGGGGTGGTATTTTTTTTTACAGGCAAAAGAGCTGATTACTTTGGGGCATGCCCCGCAAAAAGCCCTTTTAAGGGCTGGTAAAAGAGTTGATTACTTTGTAATGTAGAATAGGGTATGGACTTTTATTATTTTGGTTTTTTTATTTTATTAGGGGGCTTAGATTAGGTGTAATTAGTTTAAAATTCTTGTAATCTTTTTTTATTTTCTGTAATTTAGTGTTTGTTTTTTTGTAATTTAGTTTAGTTTATTTAATTGTATTTAATTGTTGTTATTGGTAGTTAATTTATTTAATTAATTTAATGATAGTGTAGTTTTAGGTTTATTTGTAACTTAGGTTAGGATTTATTTTACAGGTAATTTTTTAATTATTTTAACTAGGTAGCTATTAAATAGTTATTAACTATTTAATAGCTTTTGTACCTAGTTAAAATAAATACAAAGTTGCCTGTAAAATAAATATAAATCCTAAAATAGCTACAATGTAATTATTAATTATATTGTAGCTATATTAGGGTTTATTTGATAGGTAAGTATTTAGTTTTAAAAAGGAATACTTTAGTTAATTTTAGGAATATTATTTCATTTAATATAAATTATATTTATGTTGGGGGGGTATTAGGGTTAGGGTTAGAGCTATGTTTAGGGGTTAATAACTTTATTATAGTAGCGGCGACGGCAGTGGCGTAGCGTGGGGGGGGCCACAGGGGCGGTTGCCCCGGGCGCAAAATTCTGGGGGGCGCAAAATGCTTGGCTCCCAGCCTCCCCAGTCCCCACCATCTCAAGACAGTAGACAGTCGCAGTCCCACTCCCAGCGGCGCTACAGGGAGGCTAAAAAATCTGACACGTGCCTGCGCCCAGCCGTTCTGTCTCTCAAGTGAATTGTCTACTACTCTGAAGTCAAGACGTGCTGTGTAATGATTTAATTATCATAATTTTATGAGTGTAATCCTATCCGACCGTTACCTGCTGCTAGACTAGTGTTTATGCCACTAGTTAGCACGGTCCACTCCCACTCCCAGTGCACATGTCAGGAGGGAGGAAGAAGTCAGAGCAGCACATCCAGAGTGGAGTCAGACTGACTAGTACGCCGCGCCCGCAATGATAAGGTAAGTAGTGTCAACAGAAATTACCAAACTCATCACCGGGTCCGTATCAGAACCAGACCACCAGTGCCACTGCCAGCCAGAATTATAATTAAATTATTATAGCCCCTGTTTTTGCCTGGGCCCTGGGGAATAGGGATTGGAAATGGCAACGCACGCAAAATGCAGCTTAGCCTCTACCGTTACCCAGGTGACGTCGCAGGGCCAGCCAGCCAAGTTCCAAAGGACCCAGAGTCACTCTGAGCCAGCCAGCCAAATTCCAACTTCCAAAGGACCCAGAGTCTGAGCCAGCCAGCATGCCAGAGTGTGAGAGTGATCTATGCTGCTTTAAAGTGAAAGCTGGTTATTTTATTTCAAATTCATTTTTAACCTGGGTAAAATAAAACATACAAGATGTAAATGATCTACATCTTGTATGTTTTACCCAGGTTAAAAATGAATTTAAAAATAATAATAACTGGCTTTCACTTTAAAGCAGCATAGATCACTCATTAGGGGGGCGCAATTCTTGCCTTGCCCTGGGCGCTGAGAAGCCACGCTACGCCACTGGGCGACGGTGCGGGCGGGAGATTAGGGGTTAATAATTGTAGGTAGGTGGCGGCGATGTTATGGAGGGCAGATTAGGGGTTAATACAATTTATTCTAGTGTTTGCAAGGTGGGAGTGCAGTGGTTTAGGGGTTAATACATTTATTATAGTGGCGGCGAGGTCCGGTCGGCAGATTAGGGGTTAATAAGTGTAGGTAAGGTAGCGGCGACATGGGGGGGGCAGATTAGGGGTTAATAAATATAATATAGGGGTCGGCGGTGTTAGGGGGAGCAGATTAGGGGTTCATAGGGATAATGTAGGTTGCAGCGGTGTCTGGAGCGGGGGCAGCAGATTAGGGGTTAATAAGTGTAAGGTTAGGGGTGTTTAGACTCGGGGTTCATGTTAGGGTGTTAGGTGCAGACTTAGAGAGTGTTTCCCCATAGGAAACAATGGGGCTGCGTTAGGAGCTGAACGCTGCTTTTTTGCAGGTGTTAGGTTTTTTTTCAGCCAGCTCAGCCCCATTGTTTCCTATGGGGATATCGTGCACAAGCGCGTTTTTCCAGCTTACCGCTACCGTAAGCAACGCTGGTATTGAGAGTTGAAGTGGAGCTAAGTTAGGCTCAACGTACCCTTTTTTGAGCCTAACGCAGCCCCTCAGACAACTCTCAATACCAGCGTTGTTGGAAGGGTGCGTTGGGAAAAAAAGCAGCATTAGCTAAGCGGGTCTTTACCGACAAAACTCTAAATCTAGCCGTTAATTACATAAGGTTTGTTTCACCGTCTTGTTGACTTTGGTATAAATATTAGTAACGGGTAAGCATCCAGAAGAGTAAATTTACTTAAATACACATTACCTATTTAGGAAAGGTAAACTCAAGAATGTTTGTAAGCACAAAAAGAAAAGATTATTAATGTAAATAAAGCTTAAAGAGACAAACCCAAAATGTATCTTTCATGATTCAGATAGAGAATGCAATTTTAAACAACTTATTAATTTACTTTAATTATCATTTTTCTTCATTCTCCTTGTATCTTTTGTTGTATCTTTTGTTGAAAAGCAGCGACAAATGCTTAGGAGCAGGCCCATTTCTATAGCACTATATGGCAGCAATTCTGCAGGAAAGTTATCCATTTGCAAGAGCACGAGATGACAGCACTATTTCCTGCCACTTAGTGCACCAGATGTCTACCTAGGTATCTCTTCAACACAGAATACCATGGGAACAAAGCAAATTTCATAATAGAAGTAAACTGGAAGCTTTTTTACAATTGTATGTTCTGTCTGAATCACAAAACACAATTTTTGGGTTTCATATCCCTTTAATGTTTAATAACATTAGTCTAAAAAGAAGACAACAAAAACGATAATCTGCTGCCCCACAGTATTTAAAAACACATCTCTGCCTGAAATGAATGAATACTGTGCAGTAGTGCATACATAAGCACTTGATATATATTAGTTGTGACCTCAGTAAGAGGGAATATAGAAACAATTTACATCCACAATTATCCTCACTCCCATCCTTCCCTTTTAAACAAACTTAAAGATATTACAGCTAGATTACGAGTTGTGCGTTATCATTTAAAATGTAGCGTTATGGCCCATAACGCATCAATTTCCATATCGCAGCCGTTACAAGTTTGACAAAACCTCCATAACGCAACAAAAATCCCCATCTACACACAAATCCATAACGCTATCCAAGACCAGAAGTTATTGATATATCGCAATCAAAAACTTCCACTAATCACTTCAAAAATATTATACAAAGTATACTTAGACTCATACAAACACTGTACAATAAATTAACTTTTAATAAGATTTTTTTTTTTTTTAAATATAACGGATCAAAGATACGAGATCTCATACATGAACATACACTCATTTAGCTATATATCTGTATAAATATCATCACATACATACAGAATTCGCTACATACAAACACTATAAAGCAGATTACGTACACCAAACATATTTTAATTATGAAATTATCAATATTTCATGTACTTTTTCACAGAATTACATGACGTCACTCACTTTGCACTCAACAGGAGTGTTGGAAGTTTTTTCTTTCAATTTCTCTCCTCCATTGACTTCTATGGGGAATACGTGCTCTTGCACGCGATCGGCCTCTTTCCATAACGCACATGATTATTTTCTCTTTTTAAACTCGTAATACGGGCGGTCTACGGTGTGCGCTAATTCATTCATTCTTGCGTAGGTCTCGCAATGACAAATACAAATATACTATTTGGCACTGTAGTCATGTGTTTTACATGTGTGAACATCAGTACAAGGTCAAAATCATTTAGGAAATTACATAACATCAACTATAAATCACGATCAATTATATCATCACAAATAGGAAATAATTTTCAAGAATCAACACCTATATACAAAAAACGCCATTTTTAGATTTCATGATTCAGAAAGAGTAGGCAATTTTATATTTCTTCAACAAAGGATATATAAACAATGAAGCTATTTAGATCATAGAAGTACATTGGAATGTTGTTTAAAATTGTATTCTCTGTCTGAATCATGAAAGATAAATTATGACTTTAGTGTCCCTTTAAGATCAGGATTTAAACATAATATACCATTAGGAATTTCATCTATTTCAAAGATATGATTAGAAAATATTCTAGTTGTCGTTTTTTGGAAGGCACAACAATGCTATACTGCTTTCTATAAGTGAACATATGTGGGAGAGAATCACAAAACATACATATATGTACATAACACACATCACACAACAACAAAACACATGTATTTCTTTAATCATCACACAATAAGAATGTTGCAAACTAGAACAAGAAAACGAAGATTTGGAAAGCAGACAGGCATGTAGCTAATATGATGACATCATTCTAAGCTTCAACCAAACAGATTCTATCATTAGGACTTTACTGCCTCTTTAATCAGTTTATCACTCAATATTACCTATACATAGATGAGAGGTTTGTAATATCTTCATTATTATTCCGATTTCAATGGTAAAGTATTTGTTACGCATATGAACAAACATTACGAAGATAAACTGTATATGTTATATTTAACACTTTAACACTTTATCACTTTCACATTAAGATTTATTGAGGAAAAACTAAATTTCAACAAACACAAAAAAACCCCGCCCACTTTGAAAACATTCACGCCACTCAGATAGAATCAAGTGTATACAAACAGCAATCATTACAAACACGCTATCATTGGACATTGTGCACTATAAATCACCTAAACACCATGGCCAATACGTCCCTTATGACCAACATTGTATCAAATCGCTTTTGTGTGTTTGCATACCTTGTTACTAATTTCGTGTTTGCTCTGCTATTTGGCTTGCGCTGCTTGGCTCTGCAAATATGGAAAACCTCCAGTTAGATTGTGTTGGTGCTGTTGGAAAAGTTATGTACAACAGACTCGGGTGGGCCCGGCACCTCAAAGAGGAGCATGTGGAACGCCTGAGTAATAGGGCTCCTCCTATTCACAGGGTGAGGCTCACCTTGGATAACATGAGCGATGCCGAGGTTTTTGGGAAATATAGGCTCAATAGACAGCAGCTATTGAGCCTTTATGATATACTAAAGCCTTATCTGGAGCCACAAAGATGTATGCGCACTGCAATCCCTGGCATGTCCAAGATACTTTGCTATATATATGTCCTGGCGTCTGGAAGCTTTCAATCAGCAGAGGGTTACTTGTTCAGAATGTCTCATGGCAACTTCTCTGTGGTTTTTGAAAGGTTTCTGAACGGCATGAAAATAATTTGTAGGCTTTTCATAGGATTCCCTCAAAATGAGGACGATTGGAGATGCCTCAAGAGGGAATTCTATGGAATAGCTGAAATGCCAAATGTTTTGGGAGCAATAGATTGCCCCCATATTGCCCTGCGGGCTCCAGCAGAAGAGGGTCCTTACTGAAATCACAAACACTGTTATAGAAACATGCAGTTAATTTGCGACGCAGGTATGCAAATTATGAATGTGTTTGCAAATTCCGGGGGCACCAATCATGATGCCCATATTCTCAGGCAGTCCTCACTCTGACAACAGCTTGAGGACAGACAGTTTCCCCATGGGTGGCTCGTTAGTGAGTACTTGTGCACAGCATGGTTAAGAAGTTAGACAATTGCAACTGTAATGTTTGCAAACAGTTGTGTTTGTGCAAAATGTGCGGATATAGGATGTGGTTTAACCATTTACTTGTCTCTTTTAGCAAATGTCTAGGTTTATATAAGCAGATATGTAGCAGGTCATAGCTAAAATGTGCAAATCTAGAATGTGGTTTAACCATTTACTTGTTTCTCTCAGCAAATGTCTAGGTTTATATAAACTGATATGTAGCAGGTCATAGCCTTGATAATACTTTTAAAGGGACGGTGTAGCTCTTTAAACATAACTGACGTAGACGACAGTTTAGCAGTTTGCTGATTTTACAGAGTCTTTCAAAGTCACTAGCAGAGCAATTAAAGTTTATAACATTTAGAAATTTTAGCTATGTTATGTTAACGTTTAACCCTCATTTTAATTTCATGGAATTTATGCGATTTTCATATACACAAATGCATTGTATAATTTTCTTTTTCTTTCTTTAATTGTATTTATTCATCTTATTATTTATCAGATATTTTTAATATTGACATTTTGTAATGTTAATTATTTATAGGTGATTCAGGTTACATGAGCCGGTACTGGCTCATTACACCTCTACGTAACCCCACCAATGAGGCACAGGAGCGCTGCAATCGGGCACACAGGCGAACCAGGGCTGTAGTGGAACGGATGTTTGGGCTCCTCAAAATGCGCTTTGATGTCTGGATAGGTCTGGAGAAGCCCTCCAATACAGCCCTAGGAAGGTGGTAAAAATCATTATAGCCTGCAACGACCTTCATAACATAGCTCAACAGGCAGGGATGCTGCAGGACGTCCAGGTGCCCCTAGCTCTCCAACGAGATAAGGAGAACGACAGTCATAGAGGGGCCATTCTGGGATGAAGGGGTCAATGTCAGAGATAACATCATTAACCGCCACTTCAGAATGTAAATACTATAAGTTATATAGGAGCATTGCGAAAAATGTGAAACTTTTAGAGAAATGAAAATAGAATCGGGCGAACATATTAGGATTGTTCAAGAAATTACTATATCAAAATCTAAAATATATTTTATTATCATAGGTAAATTATACATCATGTGTCTCTGGCATTGGCTTCTGTGATGACTTCTCCACCTGATTTTTAAAGACAACATCAGGTGGTTAGTATACACAATGTATGAACCAAGACTGGGGAGGGGGATTTGGGTCACTGATCCATCATATGGTACACAATTAGTTTACATGTATTATTCATTTTAGACATTATTAGATTTTAGATAAGTCCAGAGTAAGAAAAAAGCGCTCAATGCCCACGATGAATAAAAAAATACAAAAGTTTATTCGGACACTAAAAACATAACAATCCAATGAAGGACATATTGTAATCTAGGTTAAAAGTGCAGGTGCACAAAGCAGACATGTTTCGTGCTCAAAACAGCACTTGTTCACTGCTTACCTGTGCACCTGCAAAGGCCTGCCTTTTAATTAGAAAAATTTAAAGAGATATAATGTTTAACCTGTATCTTTCTAATATTGTGTATAAATGAATGCATCATGTTTAATTATACTAAATACATATAGACCAATGTTGCACACAAACTGAAAACTTAGTAAACATCATATTTACAAAAAAGTTCTAATCTCTCATGCTAAAAATTTCTTATCTGATGTTATTTTATGCAATAAATCTAATAAATATTAATGACTATATTAGATATGCTTGGTAATAATTAGAAGAAAACAGTTGTCTGCTATACAAATAGATCTAGACCCCTTCTCTTATTTATCCCTAGAGGATAACTTGTTTGTAGAGTAAAAATCCAAAAGATTTCTCTTTTGTCTAAAATCATTTCCCTGTTACCTACTCTACTCCATACGGGTACAAAAAAAATATGACATACAATTTGAAAAGAATATGAATACATTCAAGCAGGAATTATGGCAATTTAAGTCCAGAAAGATGGTACGTGACAAGAAGGACTATGAATCTAAGCAGGTTTATAGGTGGAGTGTGGAAGATAAAGCAAAGCCTAAACAATTCAGGCACTATAAAAATAAGAAAGCAGACAAAAAAGGCAAAACAGTAACTCAGATACTGAGTATGAATTTGATTCCTCAGATGGAGATAATGCCGAGGAAATAGATCTGCCATCTGTTCTGAGAGTAACAGATACAACAATTGATTGAGAAGCTTTATCCCAGGTTTCAAAAAAAGAATTGAACAGATCCCAGGCCCCAGGAAGGAGAAAAAAAACACACAGAGGGACAAGAGGAAAAGGGAGAACCAAGTCACACAGTCAAGAGGTGAACAGAACCAAAAGGGGAGCCATACGCAAGACATATGCAACAAGATCTCAGAAATTTCAGAAGAAATATGCGTGAATTCTGATGTGATTAATTTATCTTCCAAAGCTCTGAATAACACCGAAATAGCAGTACTATCTAAGGGACTTAATTTTGTACCTACTAGTCACTTTAATATGTTTAATACCATTTAGATATTAATAGGTTTGTACGTAAAATCACCTTACGCAAACATTTTTTTACTATTAAAGATTTGGAACAAAGTCAGATAGATGATACCACACTGATTGGTGAACACACAGATGGCATTGACAATACTATTAAGGATGAGCTACAATTCTCTGAATGGTGTAGTATATATGATCTTGAGAAATTAGAGCACGACAATCAGGGAGAAAAATTAGGCTTACCAGACAGAAAGGGAATTTCACTTAAACATATAAAAAATACAAGTTCTTTTTATCCAGTACAAATGAGACCTAAAGTTCTAGATATCTTTCAAAAGACAATTGAAGAAAAATTAAGATCTTTGGATGATAAAAACAGGAATAAAACTAAAATCAAATCTAACCAAAAACCTAACCTTACTTATGCAGAGAAAGAAGCTTTAAAATCTTTGACTGATGATGAAGATCTCATCATCAGACAATCAGATAAAGGCGGTAATGTGGTTGTGCTAGATAGGAAAGATTATATTGCCGAGGCAACAAGACAACTTAGTGATAGGGATGTATATGAGAGATTAAGTGATAACCCTACTAAAAGATTCAAAGATCGGTTATTGGATATAATATATTATGCAAGACAAAATAATATTATCAATGAATCCATACAAGAAGCATTAATTACAGAATTTCCAGTTACTCCCATCTTTCACTACCTACCAAAAATACACAAAGACCCAGTATCGCCCCCAGGCAGGCCCATTATAGCGGGCATTAACTCATTGAATGAATCACTATCTGAGTTAATAGATTCTTTCCTACAGCCACTGGTGAGAAATCTAGCTAGCTATATACTTGATACTACTTCATTACTAAGAAAACTTGACAATATACACTGGAAATCAACTTATAGACTTATAACTGTAGATGTATCATCTCTATATACGTCTATACAAAATGAGAAAGGTATAACAGCAATTGAGTTTTTTCTTGATCATTACAGTAATTATGACTCAGTCACTAAAGTTTTTTTGATAAGGGCCATAGAATATCTGCTTACTCATAACTTTTTTAAGTTTGGGAGTAGTTTCTATCTCCAGAGACGTGGGACAGCTATGGGGGCCAAGTTTTCCCCCTCGTACGCCAACCTTTTTATGGGTTGGTGGGAGCTGTCCCATGTCTTTGGAGATAGGAATCCATTTAAAAGTCAGATTGTTGCATTTTTCAGATACATAGATGATCTTCTATTTATCTTTGATGGAGAGGCTATGGAGGCTGAGAAGTTCTACCCATAAATCATGTTAAAAACTCTTTACTGATCATACATCATGAAATTAAATCAATGAATTTCCACATGATTATGTTTTATGTATACTTAGAAATAGCTGATAAGCTCCGAACAATGATGACATAATGAGCTGGTCTGCATCTAGGTACTCAGATGAATAGCAATGACTGTCTGTACAATAATAAGATGATTATTGTGTGATTGGATGTAATATTCATGTGACATAATGATGTCATTCATGACAATTTATACCTAAATAAAAAATATATTCTGAATTTCTATGTTCATGCTGCATGATATAGAAAGGGGGGGGGGCAGTAGTGTATTTGAAACTTAATGTGATAATATTTTTGAACAGGACCAAGGTATATACTTTATTTTTATTTACAATTAATATTTCTAAACAATAGACATTATATACATGTTGGTATATATATTTGACGTACCATCAGCCTCCAAAGGAACCACATTCTCTTCCGTCACACATATAACATCCAGATCTGTAAAACATATGTTGTGTACACATTAAAATCTAAAATTAAAACATGTGTTAAATCTTAAATTAAAACGTGTTACTTGTGCTCAAGTACACACATCAATGTTGCAATAAAGAGATAATGAACAAAATATATGAATTTCAGTATTTAGATGGAACATGCAATTTTAAGTAATTATATAATTTTCGAGGATTAATATTTAAATGTAATTATCTGTATTTTGTAAATCATGAACCAAAGCATTGTACACAGAACATTTAATGCTTATCATGTGTGTATCGCTTGATGATTGTTCTCTAAATTTATACCCAAATCATCATGTGCTATCCATGTTCTGAAGCAGTGTAGACTAAGAAGCTTTGAGATTTTACCATTAAACTAATAATATAAATATAAATATATATATATATATATATATATATATATATATATATATATATATATATATAATTAGAGGAGTACATTATAAGTTTCATTAAAATTGAATGCTCCATCATAATCATGATCATCAAATCTTTGGGTAATATACATTTAATGATGTATGAATGAGTAAATGGACTTACCATCATCCTGCTCATACAGGGCTGGACTGGTGCCGGATCCCTCTGGGCTTTTCAACTATTAATGATTTAAATATAAATTATGTCACACAATTTGTACAAATTTTTTAAAAATACATATTTTGCATGAATAAAAACATATTGTGAACAAGTCTAAATAATATCTAATAGTTCATCAAGTCGATTGCAAAGAAAAGGATGTCTTGCAGAGATGTACTATTTCTTCAAATATTAGACATCAGATTCTTATCATATTCATCTATGGAACATTTCAAAATATTGATTGGTCCCTGTTTCAAAATCAATCCAGACAGACAATTAACACTTTGAATAACAACTG
Organism: Bombina bombina; assembly: GCF_027579735.1. Taxonomy (NCBI): domain Eukaryota; kingdom Metazoa; phylum Chordata; class Amphibia; order Anura; family Bombinatoridae; genus Bombina; species Bombina bombina. Next base: position 69,303,387 of record NC_069507.1, read on the forward strand.
GTTACAACTATAGGATAATACATGTGGGACATATAGATAACTTTGTGCAATGTACAGTAATGCTGTTGCTGACACAACACATATTGATCACAATGCAAGACATAAGGCATATTTAAAACTATGTCATCATGGTGCTTTTAGAATATGCTTATATATAAATGTAATCCTAGAGGGAAAGATGTTATTTAAATCCCAGTATTGGTTCTTCAAAACAGTGTAATGGGTAAGAAAGATATTTTGTATCTTGATATAAATACAATATCAATATTTGAGACTGTCCCTCTAAAGGAATAGTCTATGCCATATGTTAATGTAATGAATTGGATAGAGCATGAAATTTCAGTCAAATATATAATTTCCTCCTATCATCATGAATATTTAATTCTCTTTATATCTTAATTAGAAGACAAAATGTAAGCATATGAGATGTGTCTTTTTATATTCAGCACCTGTGTACCAATTTCTGATTGTAGTCTAAATGTAGCCAACAACTGTCAAGCACTACCCAGGTGCTGAATACAAAATGGCACAGCCCCTAAGATTACATTCAACTAAAGATAGCAAGATTATGAAAAAATCTTAGAATGCTAATACATTCTGATTTTGATTACAATGTAATTCTATATCAGAATCATGATGTTTCCTGTTTTTCACTTTACATTTAATTAGAGGATCCATGTTCATGTAGATCAATGTGAATGTATTATTATATAACATATATTATATGCTATGCTTAACTCATATACATACCAGTTACTGTCAGATATATCACAGCAGCTGTCCCTAGTCTTGTTAACTGTCCCTGTGATCTGACTTTGGCAGCGTCTGTAGAGTTCATGGGAACTAGAGCTCTTATTGATCCAGACTAATCAATGTGGATTCAGCCAAACTAAATTAAAACTATAGCTAGAATATGATTATTTTTCTATATATTTTGCCCATTGGTACTGTCTTGAAATGATCGACTAAGTAGAGGACAGATTTCTATTTGCGTCTATACATCAACATCATTAAAAAAAATAAAAAATATATCCTGTTGCTGGTTATTTGTTGTGGAATCCATTCCAGTTTTTAATATAAAATATTTGCATACATTTTCTTCTTCAACTCTGAAGATATGTAGATAGCTGTGTGAATAGTTTCATATAAACGCTAAATAAAGAATAATGGATTCTTAGAATGCTTGAATGTTAAGAAAAGATCTATACAGAGTATGGTCCTAAGAGTACACTTTAAAATATAATTAATCTTCTGAATGAATTCCACAACATAAATTAAAACAATTAATTTTTAGTCTATGTAAAAAAGCAACCATATTTGTAAGTCATTGTAGTTAAGTTTGCAGTGCACTGAAAATATCTGCAAGATTTGACAGTGAATTGAATGATTTAAGACATTAAAGGGGAAGTAGAAAGCAATTTGCATTTTTGAAAGCCTTTAAGTGGTTATGTGGATATGTGGTATTATCAGCTGAGTGAACACAATCCTTTTATTTGTAATTTGTGGTCTTTTGTAAAGAAACATTTACCCAGAAATACCCACAATTTGCCTGTATTGATTGGTAACTAATGACAAATAAATAGAAAGTAAAAGGACAGCATATTTGAGCTTCCAATGTGGAACATTCATGCAAGTTGTCTGCTGCCATTTTAAAACAAAATTAAGCTTTTTCCTTGTGTAAAATACGTTGTGTCTGGAAAGTTCCCAGCAAGCAGTTTGCTTAAGAGATGGGTTATTTATTTGTAATAATTGAAGCTGTCAAATGTTTTTCCCCAAAATAGTGTAGACAAAGGATTTTGACAACTTGAAACAGCTGATAATACCTCAGATCCACATAACCACTTTCCAAAATTGCAAATAGTTTTCTACTTCACCTTTAATGCCTTAATTTATTTATTCAATTCACTATCAAATCTTGCAGACATTTTCAGTGCACTTCAGACTTACTAGTACAAGGAGGACTTCAATATGGATACTTTTGTACAAACTTAGGCCTAGATTTGGAGTTTGGCGGTAGCCGTGAAAACCAGCGTTAGAGGCTCCTAACGCTGGTTTTAGGCTACCGCCGGTATTTGGAGTCACTCAAAATAGGGTCTAACGCTCACTTTTCAGCCGCGACTTTTCCATACCGCAGATCCCCTTACGTCAATTGCGTATCCTATCTTTTCAATGGGATCTTTCTAACTCCGGTATTTAGAGTCGTTTCTGAAGTGAGCGTTAGACATCTAACGACAAAACTCCAGCCGCAGGAAAAAAGTCAGTAGTTAAGAGCTTTCTGGGCTAATGCCGGTTTATAAAGCTCTTAACTACTGTACTCTAAAGTACACTAACACCCATAAACTACCTATGTACCCCTAAACCGAGGTCCCCCCACATCGCCGACACTCGAATAAATTTTTTTAACCCCTAATCTGCCGACCGCCACCTACGTTATCCTTATGTACCCCTAATCTGCTGCCCCTAACACCGCCGACCCCTATATTATATTTATTAACCCCTAATCTGCCCCCCACAACGTCGCCTCCACCTGCCTACACTTATTAACCCCTAATCTGCCGACCGCAAAGCGCCGCCACCTACGTTATCCTTATGTACCCCTAATCTGCTGCCCCTAACACCGCTGACCCCTATATTATATTTATTAACCCCTAATCTGCCCCCCACAACGTCGTCTCCACCTGCCTACACTTATTAACCCCTAATCTGCCGACCGCAAAGCGCCGCCACCTACGTTATCCTTATGTACCCCTAATCTGCTGCTCCTAACACCGCCGACCCCTATATTATATTTATTAACCCCTAATCTGCCCCCCACAACGTCGCCTCCACCTGCCTACACTTATTAACTCCTAATCTGCTGACCGGACCTGAGCGCTACTATAATAAAGTTATTAACCCCTAATCCGCCTCACTAACCCTATAATAAATAGTATTAACCCCTAATCTGCCCTCCCTAACATCGCCGACACCTAACTTCAATTATTAACCCCTAATCTGCCGACCGGAGCTCACCGCTATTCTAATAAATGGATTAACCCCTAAAGCTAAGTCTAACCCTAACACTAACACCCCCCTAAGTTAAATATAATTTAAATCTAACGAAATAAATTAACTCTTATTAAATAAATTATTCCTATTTAAAGCTAAATACTTACCTGTAAAATAAATCCTAATATAGCTACAATATAAAATATATTTATATTATAGCTATTTTAGGATTTATATTTATTTTACAGGTAACTTTGTATTTATTTTAACCAGGTACAATAGCTATTAAATAGTTAAGAACTATTTAATAGCTAAAATAGTTAAAATAATTACAAATTTACCTGTAAAAGAAATCCTAACCTAAGTTACAATTAAAACTAACACTATACTATCAATAAATCAATTAAATAAACTACCTACAATTACCTACAATTAACCTAACACTACACTATCAATAAATTAATTAAATACAATTCCTACAAATAAATACAATTAAATAAACTTGCTAAAGTACAAAAAATAAAAAAGAACTAAGTTACAAAAAATAAAAAAATATCTACAAACATAAGAAAAATATTACAACAATTTTAAACTAATTACACCTACTCTAAGCCCCCTAATAAAACAACAAAGCCCCCCAAAATAAAAAATGCCCTACCCTATTCTAAATTACTAAAGTTAAAAGCTCTTTTACCTTACCAGCCCTGAACAGGGCCCTTTGCGGGGCATGCCCCAAGAAGTTCAGCTCTTTTGCCTGTAAAAAAAAAAACATACAATACCCCCCCCCAACATTACAACCCACCACCCACATACCCCTAATCTAACCCAAACCCCCCTTAAATAAACCTAACACTAAGCCCCTGAAGATCATCCTACCTTGTCTTCACCTCACCAGGTATCACCGATCCGTCCTGGCTCCAAAATCTTCATCCAACCCAAGCGGGGGTTGGCGATCCATCATCCGGTGCCTGAAGAGGTCCAGAAGAGGCTCCAAAGTCTTCATCCTATCCGGGAAGAAGAGGCGATCCGGACCGGCAACCATCTTGATCCAAGCGGCATCTTCTATCTTCATCCGATGACGACCGGCTCCATCCTGAAGACCTCCACCGCGGACCCATCTTCTTCCGGCGACGTCCAACTGCAGAATGACGGTTCCTTTAAGGGACGTCATCCAAGATGGCGTCCCTCGAATTCCGATTGGCTGATAGGATTCTATCAGCCAATCGGAATTAAGGTAGGAATATTCTGATTGGCTGATGGAATCAGCCAATCAGAATCAAGTTCAATCCGATTGGCTGATCCAATCAGCCAATCAGATTGAGCTCGCATTCTATTGGCTGATCGGAACAGCCAATAGAATGCAAGCTCAATCTGATTGGCTGATTGGATCAGCCAATCGAATTGAACTTGATTCTGATTGGCTGATTCCATCAGCCAATCAGAATATTCCTACCTTAATTCCGATTGGCTGATAGAATCCTATCAGCCAATCGGAATTCGAGGGACGCCATCTTGGATGACGTCATTTAAAGGAACCGTCATTCGTCGGTCAGTCGTCGGCCAGGATGGATGTTCCGCGGTGGAGGTCTTCAGGATGCTGCCGCTTCGCTCCGGATGGATGCCGCTTGGATGAAGACTTCAATCGGATGGAAGAACTCTTCTGCCCCGCTTGGATGAAGACTTCAGCCGGATCATGGACCTCTTCAGCCCCCCGCTTGGGCTTGGATCAGGACATCGGAGGAGCTCTTCTGGACCGATCGGTGAACCTGGTATGGTGAAGACAAGGTAGGATGATCTTCAGGGGCTTAGTGTTAGGTTTATTTAAGGGGGGTTTGGGTTAGATTAGGGGTATGTGGGTGGTGGGTTGTAATGTTGGGGGGCTTGGGTATTGTATGTTTTTTTTTAAAGGCAAAAGAGCTGTATTTCTTGGGGCATGCCCCGCAAAGGGCCCTGTTCAGGGCTGGTAAGGTAAAAGAGCTTTGAACTGTAGTAATTTAGAATAGGGTAGGGCATTTTTTTATTTTGGGGGGCTTTGTTATTTTATTAGGGGGCTTAGAGTAGGTGTAATTAGTTTAAAATTGTTGTAATATTTTTCTTATGTTTGTAAATATTTTTTTATTTTTTGTAACTTAGTTCTTTTTTATTTTTTGTACTTTAGCAAGTTTATTTAATTGTATTTATTTGTAGGAATTGTATTTAATTAATTTATTGATAGTGTAGTGTTAGGTTAATTGTAGGTAATTGTAGGTAGTTTATTTAATTAATTTATTGATAGTCTAGTGTTAGGTTTATTTGTAACTTAGGTTAGGATTTCTTTTACAGGTAAATTTGTAATTATTTTAACTATTTTAGCTATTAAATAGTTCTTAACTATTTAATAGCTATTGTACCTGGTTAAAATAAATACAAAGTTACCTGTAAAATAAATATAAATTCTAAAATAGCTATAATATAATTATAATTTATATTGTAGCTATATTAGGATTTATTTTACAGGTAAGTATTTAGCTTTAAATAGGAATAATTTATTTAATAAGAGTTAATTAATTTCGTTAGATTTAAATTATATTTAATTTAGGGGGGTGTTAGTATTAGGGTTAGACTTAGCTTTAGGGGTTAATACATTTATTAGAATAGCGGCGAGATTCGGTCGGCAGATTAGGGGTTAATAATTGAAGTTAGGTGTCGGCGATGTTAGGGAGAGCAGATTAGGGGTTAACACTATTTATGATAGGGTTAGTGAGGCGGATTAGGGGTTAATAACTTTATTATAGTAGCGCTCAGGTCCGCTTGGAAGATTAGGGGTTAATAAGTGTAGGCAGGTGGAGGCGACGTTGTGGGGGGCAGATTAGGGGTTAATAAATATAATATAGGGGTCGGAGATGTTAGGGCAGCAGATTAGGGGTACATAGGGATAATGTAAGTAGCGGCGGTTTACGGAGCGGCAGATTAGGGGTTAAAAATAATATGCAGGGGTCAGCGATAGTGGGGGCGGCAGATTAGGGGTTAATAAGTGTAAGGTTAGGGGTGTTTAGACTCGGGGTACATGTTAGAGTGTTAAGTGCAGACGTCGGAAGGGTTACCGCATAGCAAACAATGGGGCTGCGTTAGGAGCTGAACGCGGCTTTTTTGCAGGTGTTAGGTTTTTTTTCAGCTCAAACAGCCCCATTGTTTCCTATGGGAGAATCGTGCACGAGCACGTTTTTGAGGCTGGCCGCGTCCGTAAGCAACTCTGGTATCGAGAGTTGAAGCTGCGTTAAAAATGCTCTACGCTCCTTTTTTGGAGCCTAACAAAGCCTTTATGTGGACTCTCTATACCAGAGTTATTTTTATGGTGCGGCCAGAAAAACGCGGGCGTTAGATTTTCGGCTCGTTACCGACAAAACTCCAAATCTAGGCCATACTGTATATACTAGAGTGATCTAAAAATGTCAGTGTAGTGTACATAACAATATTAATCTGCACAAACATATCTAAATTCTTGGAAAGAAGTATAAAATATCATAGAAATATGTTCATGTGTATATATATATATATATATATATATTTGTAGGGGTCTATATATTAACACAAAAAGTTGGCAAAAGAATGGACAATCACTAAAGTAGCAAGCACTGCTACGATGGCTTTTTCTTTACAAAAATGCACATATGTTTGCACATCTAACACACACACTCTTTTTTTACATGAATGCACATATGTTTGCACAGCTTCTCATACACACATATATATATATTGTGTAGTGTGTGTATGCGTGTGTGTATGAATATTTATGTTTGTGTAGTGTGTGTAGTGTGTATATGTAGAGTGTATGTGTGTATGAATATTTATGTTTGTGTAGTGTGTGTGTGTGTATATGTAGAGTGTATGTGTGTATGAATATTTATGTTTGTGTAGTGTGTGTGTGTGTGTAGTGTGTATATGTAGAGTGTATGTGTGTATGAATATTTATGTTTGTGTAGTGTGTGTGTGTGTAGTGTGTATATGTAGAGTGTATGTGTGTATGAATATTTATGTTTGTGTAGTGTGTGTGTGTGTATATGTAGAGTGTATGTGTGTATGAATATTTATGTTTGTGTAGTGTGTGTAGTGTGTATATGTAGAGTGTATGTGTGTATGAATATTTATGTTTGTGTAGTGTGTGTGTGTGTAGTGTGTATATGTAGAGTGTATGTGTGTATGAATATTTATGTTTGTGTAGTGTGTGTGTGTATATGTAGAGTGTATGTGTGTATGAATATTTATGTTTGTGTAGTGTGTGTGTGTGTATATGTAGAGTGTATGTGTGTATGAATATTTATGTTTGTGTAGTGTGTGTGTGTGTAGAGGTATGAATATTTATGTTTGTGTAGTGTGTGTGTGTATATGTAGAGTGTATGTGTGTATGAATATTTATGTTTGTGTAGTGTGTGTGTGTATATGTAGAGTGTATGAATATTTATGTTTGTGTAGTGTGTGTGTGTGTAGTGTGTATATGTAGAGTGTATGTGTGTATGAATATTTATGTTTGTGTAGTGTGTGTGTGTGTGTATATGTAGAGTGTATGTGTGTATGAATATTTATGTTTGTGTAGTGTGTGTGTGTTGTAACAGGAACCACTTTTAACCACGGTCTTCTAGGGCACAAATGCAGCACAGGACAGTCACTGTAGTTCAAAAGGCTTTATTTTTCACAGCAATAACAAACAGGCAGTTCATTTTCAACAGAGGGAAATCCTTCCTCTGCAGCAAAGTTAAGTGCTTTTAAATGTGTCCCAGCACTTCACAGCATTCCACAAGTGCTTTGTAAAAATAATGTCCTTTTACAGTTCACAGGAACAAAAGTCTTTTACACAGTGTAACAAACACACACACCAGCTTCTGTAGCTGTATATCTCTCTCTCAAGGCCTAAGTGAGGCTGCTATTTAAACCCTCACAACTTCTAATTAGCCACACCTGTGATTAGCTGCTGGACAGCTTCCCAGCTGTCTGGGATAATCAAATACACACACTTTCTCCCTGGGGTTTTAACTGAAAGGAGAAATAGCATGTACAATGCTTGGTCTTAAATATCTTCCATTTATAACAAGGCCTTGCTTTCTGTCACAGTGTGTATATGTAGAGTGTATGTGTGTATGAATATTTATGTTTGTGTAGTGTGTGTATTTGTAGAGTGTATGAATATTTATGTTTGTGTAGTGTGTGTGTGTGTAGTGTGTATATGTAGAGTGTATGTGTGTATGAATATTTATGTTTGTGTAGTGTGTGTGTATATATGTAGAGTGTATGTGTGTATGAATATTTATGTTTGTGTAGTGTGTGTGTGTGTATATGTAGAGTGTATGTGTGTATGAATATTTATGTTTGTGTAGTGTGTGTGTGTGTGTAGTGTGTATATGTAGAGTGTATGTGTGTATGAATATTTATGTTTGTGTAGTGTGTGTGTGTGTGTAGTGTGTATATGTAGAGTGTATGTGTGTATGAATATTTATGTTTGTGTAGTGTGTGTGTATATATGTAGAGTGTATGTGTGTATGAATATTTATGTTTGTGTAGTGTGTGTAGTGTGTATATGTAGAGTGTATGTGTGTATGAATATTTATGTTTGTGTAGTGTGTGTGTGTATATGTAGAGTGTATGTGTGTATGAATATTTACGTTTGTGTAGTGTGTGTGTGTATATGTAGAGTGTATGAATATTTATGTTTGTGTAGTGTGTGTGTGTGTAGTGTGTATGTGTGTATGAATATTTATGTTTGTGTAGTGTGTGTGTGTGTAGTGTGTATATGTAGAGTGTATGTGTGTATGAATATTTATGTTTGTGTAGTGTGTGTGTGTGTATATGTAGAGTGTATGTGTGTATGAATATTTATGTTTGTGTAGTGTGTGTAGTGTGTATATGTAGAGTGTATGTGTGTATGAATATTTATGTTTGTGTAGTGTGTGTGTGTGTAGTGTGTATATGTAGAGTGTATGTGTGTATGAATATTTATGTTTGTGTAGTGTGTGTGTGTATATGTAGAGTGTATGTGTGTATGAATATTTATGTTTGTGTAGTGTGTGTGTGTGTATATGTAGAGTGTATGTGTGTATGAATATTTATGTTTGTGTAGTGTGTGTGTGTGTATATGTAGAGTGTATGAATATTTATGTTTGTGTAGTGTGTGTGTGTATATGTAGAGTGTATGTGTGTATGAATATTTATGTTTGTGTAGTGTGTGTGTGTGTATATGTAGAGTGTATGAATATTTATGTTTGTGTAGTGTGTGTGTGTGTAGTGTGAATATGTAGAGTGTATGTGTGTATGAATATTTATGTTTGTGTAGTGTGTGTATGTTGTAACAGGAACCACTTTTAACCACGGTCTTCTAGGGCACAAATGCAGCACAGGACAGTCACTGTAGTTCAAAAGGCTTTATTTTTCACAGCAATAACAAACAGGCAGTTCATTTTCAACAGAGGGAAATCCTTCCTCTGCAGCAAAGTTAAGTGCTTTTAAATGTGTCCCAGCACTTCACAGCATTCCACAAGTGCTTTGTAAAAATAATGTCCTTTTACAGTTCACAGGAACAAAAGTCTTTTACACAGTGTAACAAACACACACACCAGCTTCTGTAGCTGTATATCTCTCTCTCAAGGCCTAAGTGAGGCTGCTATTTAAACCCTCACAACTTCTAATTAGCCACACCTGTGATTAGCTGCTGGACAGCTTCCCAGCTGTCTGGGATAATCAAATACACACACTTTCTCCCTGGGGTTTTAACTGAAAGGAGAAATAGCATGTACAATGCTTGGTCTTAAATATCTTCCATTTATAACCAGGCCTTGCTTTCTGTCACAGTGTGTATATGTAGAGTGTATGTGTGTATGAATATTTATGTTTGTGTAGTGTGTGTATATGTAGAGTGTATGAATATTTATGTTTGTGTAGTGTGTGTGTGTGTAGTGTGTATATGTAGAGTGTATGTGTGTATGAATATTTATGTTTGTGTAGTGTGTGTGTATATATGTAGAGTGTATGTGTGTATGAATATTTATGTTTGTGTAGTGTGTGTGTGTGTATATGTAGAGTGTATGTGTGTATGAATATTTATGTTTGTGTAGTGTGTGTGTGTGTGTAGTGTGTATATGTAGAGTGTATGTGTGTATGAATATTTATGTTTGTGTAGTGTGTGTGTGTGTGTAGTGTGTATATGTAGAGTGTATGTGTGTATGAATATTTATGTTTGTGTAGTGTGTGTGTATATATGTAGAGTGTATGTGTGTATGAATATTTATGTTTGTGTAGTGTGTGTAGTGTGTATATGTAGAGTGTATGTGTGTATGAATATTTATGTTTGTGTAGTGTGTGTGTGTATATGTAGAGTGTATGTGTGTATGAATATTTACGTTTGTGTAGTGTGTGTGTGTATATGTAGAGTGTATGAATATTTATGTTTGTGTAGTGTGTGTGTGTGTAGTGTGTATATGTAGAGTGTATGTGTGTATGAATATTTATGTTTGTGTAGTGTGTGTGTGTGTAGTGTGTATATGTAGAGTGTATGTGTGTATGAATATTTATGTTTGTGTAGTGTGTGTGTGTGTATATGTAGAGTGTATGTGTGTATGAATATTTATGTTTGTGTAGTGTGTGTAGTGTGTATATGTAGAGTGTATGTGTGTATGAATATTTATGTTTGTGTAGTGTGTGTGTGTGTAGTGTGTATATGTAGAGTGTATGTGTGTATGAATATTTATGTTTGTGTAGTGTGTGTGTGTATATGTAGAGTGTATGTGTGTATGAATATTTATGTTTGTGTAGTGTGTGTGTGTGTATATGTAGAGTGTATGTGTGTATGAATATTTATGTTTGTGTAGTGTGTGTGTGTGTATATGTAGAGTGTATGAATATTTATGTTTGTGTAGTGTGTGTGTGTATATGTAGAGTGTATGTGTGTATGAATATTTATGTTTGTGTAGTGTGTGTGTGTGTATATGTAGAGTGTATGAATATTTATGTTTGTGTAGTGTGTGTGTGTGTAGTGTGTATATGTAGAGTGTATGTGTGTATGAATATTTATGTTTGTGTAGTGTGTGTATGTTGTAACAGGAACCACTTTTAACCACGGTCTTCTAGGGCACAAATGCAGCACAGGACAGTCACTGTAGTTCAAAAGGCTTTATTTTTCACAGCAATAACAAACAGGCAGTTCATTTTCAACAGAGGGAAATCCTTCCTCTGCAGCAAAGTTAAGTGCTTTTAAATGTGTCCCAGCACTTCACAGCATTCCACAAGTGCTTTGTAAAAATAATGTCCTTTTACAGTTCACAGGAACAAAAGTCTTTTACACAGTGTAACAAACACACACACCAGCTTCTGTAGCTGTATATCTCTCTCTCAAGGCCTAAGTGAGGCTGCTATTTAAACCCTCACAACTTCTAATTAGCCACACCTGTGATTAGCTGCTGGACAGCTTCCCAGCTGTCTGGGATAATCAAATACACACACTTTCTCCCTGGGGTTTTAACTGAAAGGAGAAATAGCATGTACAATGCTTGGTCTTAAATATCTTCCATTTATAACCAGGCCTTGCTTTCTGTCACAGTGTGTATATGTAGAGTGTATGTGTGTATGAATATTTATGTTTGTGTAGTGTGTGTGTATATATGTAGAGTGTATGTGTGTATGAATATTTATGTTTGTGTAGTGTGTGTATATGTAGAGTGTATGTGTGTATGAATATTTATGTTTGTGTAGTGTGTGTGTGTGTGTAGTGTGTATATGTAGAGTGTATGTGTGTATGAATATTTATGTTTGTGTAGTGTGTGTGTATATATATGTAGAGTGTATGTGTGTATGAATATTTATGTTTGTGTAGTGTGTGTAGAGTGTATGTGTGTATGAATATTTATGTTTGTGTAGTGTGTGTGTGTATATGTAGAGTGTATGTGTGTATGAATATTTATGTTTGTGTAGTGTTTGTGTGTGTATATGTAGAGTGTATGAATATTTATGTTTGTGTAGTGTGTGTGTGTGTAGTGTGTATATGTAGAGTGTATGTGTGTATGAATATTTATGTTTGTGTAGTGTGTATATGTAGAGTGTATGTGTGTATGAATATTTATGTTTGTGTAGTGTGTGTGTGTGTAGTGTGTATATGTAGAGTGTATGTGTGTATGAATATTTATGTTTGTGTAGTGTGTGTGTGTGTATATGTAGAGTGTATGTGTGTATGAATATTTATGTTTGTGTAGTGTGTGTGTGTGTAGTGTGTATATGTAGAGTGTATGTGTGTATGAATATTTATGTTTGTGTAGTGTGTGTGTGTGTAGTGTGTATATGTAGAGTGTATGTGTGTATGAATATTTATGTTTGTGTAGTGTGTGTGTGTGTATATGTAGAGTGTATGAATATTTATGTTTGTGTAGTGTGTGTGTAGTGTGTATATGTAGAGTGTATGTGTGTATGAATATTTATGTTTGTGTAGTGTGTGTGTGTGTAGTGTGTATATGTAGAATGTATGTGTGTATGGATATGTATGTTTGCGTAATGTGTGTGTGTGTGTAGTGTGTATATGTAGAGTGTATGTGTGTATGGATATGTATGTTTGCGTAGTGTGTGTGTGTAGTGTGTATGAATATGTATGTTTGTGTAGTGTGTGTGTGTATATATGTTTGTGTAGTGAGTGTATGTATATGTGTGTGTGTGTGTAGTGTGTATATGTAGAGTGTATGTGTGTATGGATATGTATGTTTGCGTAGTGTGTGTGTGTAGTGTGTATGAATATGTATGTTTGTGTAGTGTGTGTGTGTGTATATATGTTTGTGTAGTGAGTGTATGTATATGTGTGTGTGAGAATGTGTATGTACAGTATGTATATGATGAACATTACAGTGGCCATTATTATAAGCATCAACATGTTTTTTTAAAGATTTTTTTTTTTTTAATCACTAAATGACTGCCTTGCTTGCTGTATTTCCCTGTTCTCCCCCAACAAACATAATATGGCCTGTGATGACAAATAAAGATTTGTTTTGTGTATTTTAAAGAAGGGAGACAGAGCGCACAAATGAAATTCCCTGGAGAGCCATACAATCATACCTTCTTCCACCGTACAGCACAGACTTACTTGATTTGATAAAAGTTCAGTGGGTCTGCAGGGTCACCATGGGGGAGGGATGAAGGAAGCATAGTGCTGTACTAGTAATATATTATACAGCAGAGGTCAGCTGCCAGTGTTTCATCCTCTCCTCTAGTGATGGGAAGTTCGGTTCATCTAGATGAATCGGTTCATTTCGGACGGTTCGATTAACTGAACCGGTTCATGAACCGATTCATCAGTTCACCTATTGTACATGTTATGTGTGTAAGAGGAAGAGCTGCAGAATCGCAGATTCTCTTGTCTACAGACGCTCCGATCACTGATCCGAATCATCTGATGAGTCCAGAGTCACTGACTGACTGCATGACAGTCTGACTCCTGAATCCTGGACTCCTTTTTCATTATAATAAAAAAATCTGCTTATTGCCACTTACAGTCACCACCCTGTGTGAGTACTCAGCACAATAGTATTATACAACTATTATAATAAAAACATTTTTATTATCTTTTATTTATTTAACCCCTTATTCAATCTCCAAACGTGACTACACAACACAAGGCATTTGAAAATTGCAAAATTATACAGAGAAACGGTGGAAATATCTGGATGCAAGTGACTGGAGTGCTAGACAATGAATGACACAAGCATGGTGGGGACTCTGCAGGGATGCTAGCTCCTGTCCTGACCAGTGACCACATGGATAACCTAACCAGTACTTTGTTAGCTATATCAATCTTAGGCAAATACTACAAAACAAGCAGCATACTCTGTTCTGTGTACTGTTGTATTTGTCTAACATTTGCATATCTAACAAAAGACTTATCCATGATCATACACAAAATTTATTACATTTACAAAAAAGGGACATGAAACCCACGTTTTTTATTAAATGATTTAGAAAGAGCTTGTCATTTTAAACAACTTTCTAATGTATTTCTATTATCTAATTTGCTTCATTCTCTTGATGTCCTTTGCTTAAAAGCATATCTAGATAGGCTCAGTAGCTGCTTATTGGTAGCTGCACATAGATGCCTCTTGTGATTGGCTCACCCATGTGCATTGCTATTTCTTCAACAAAGGATATCTAAAGAATGAAGCAAATTAGATAATAGAAGTAAATTGGAATGTTAGAAATTGTATCTGTACCTGAATCATGAAAGGGTTAATTTATGGTGAGGAGTATGTATGCTAAGGGACACTACTATAACTGTGTTGGTTATGCAAGACTGGGGAATGGGTCCTCCATCCTGAGTCTGACTGCAAAAAAACTTTGCAGTTTGACACAGGAGGGGGTGTTTGCTTCGTGGCCGGACTTTTAGCCGACGGACATTTGGCAGACGGACATTTGGCCGACGGACATTTGGCCGAAACACAAGTGGCTGTCAGATAACAGTCCGGCCACGAGATAGATAGATTTGATAGATAGATACATAGATTAGATAGATAGATCAATAGATGCACTAGATACATGTGATAGATACCATAGATAGATTTGATAGATAAATAGATAGATTTGAAAGATAGATAATTTCCCAGAGAGAATTACAAGACGTGCACCTGGGACCCATGGTAAGGTTCCCAGAGGCAGTTGCGGCGCCCGAGGCTCTGATTAGAACAGAGCACTCTAGAATGCATCTGCCCTCGGCCGTCATCGGAACATTCTTTAGCTTTCTGTCTGTCGGCCAAATGTCCGTCTGACAAATGTCCGTCTGACAAATGTCCTTCTGCATTTTGTCAGAGCACCTGTTTGCTTGAAAGCATTTCGGCACATTTGAGGACCTGTAAAAATAAACAAACCTTGAACAGACAGACCTCCCTTCCTAGCCCAGCCGAGGATGAGCCTGTATAAAAAGACAGATTTACACTGTGCCTTTAATCCCTGTCTGAGACTGAGAGGACCCATGGATAGGAAATTAACGTCAAAGTAAAAAAAATCAGGGAGGAAGGGGTTATCAGAGAAAGAAGCAACAGTATATAGAAGCGTCAGTGCAGTGTACTAGCTCTACTGGTCTTTAGCACTTTTGTTTTCCAATTATTCCAAATGTAATTTTTATGTCTCCTTTTTTTTTCTCAGGCTGAGAAAAAAAAAGAAGGCATGAAAATGACATTTGGAATTGGAAAACTAAAGAGCTAAAAACCACTAGAAGTAGAACACTGCACTGATGCTTTTATATACTAAAGTATTGCAGTGTGATTTACCACCCCACACACACAGAACACACGTACCTCATTATTGAAGCCTGCACAGTGCACAGCAGCTAACGGTTCTTAAGGAATGCAGCATGGGGACAGAAACGGAGCAAACAATTTCAGTCCTCCCCACTCCCCTCACCCACCCACACCACCGTTCAGAAGTGCAACTAATACAGGCCATATTAAACAGCTCCCCCCTTTACTGAAATCTGAGGGTGTTTGCAATAAATTTGTAATTTTGCACTTACCGTTATCTGGCAAACTTCTCCTGTCTGACTTTTATTGACTCTCAGTCTCCACTTCTCACCGGCAGCAGGCTCACACGTGATGTCACTTGGCTCAGGCTGTCGGTTCTCTTCCTGTCCATAATCTGGCACTGACCGCTGATTGGATCCAGGGCCACATAGAGAGTAGCCTCCTTTGTGAGCAGTATGGGCTGCGAAGAGCCGTAAGCACCACTTGGTGATGCTGGCTCCGGCTCATACAAAAATGTAGAAACTAAGCCATCCATATTGCGTAATGGAGGGGAGCTGAACGGCTCACAACCTCTCCATTGCGAAATATGTATCACAATGTGCTATCATCAACATCGCTCAAATGCGGCAGTGTGGTGGAGTGGGTGTTTGGGTGGTGGGGTGTTGGGGGGGCTACCTTGGGGTACAGATTTTTGTAAAAAAATAGGCACTGCCTCCCCTGCCTCCTATGACTGCACGTCACTATTTGTAAGCCAAGAGTGAAGTATAATGAGACATACCAGACTGTGACAACCCCAAGGTTGAGGGTCCAGCACCAATATCCATATCTGTAAAATATTCAGTCAAGATTGGATATCATTATTAAAAATCATAACCTTGATATGAACAATCATACATTTTTAAATATTTTGACAAGGTAAAACTTATTCTTAATTTTGTAGTAAATTAAACTTAAACTACAAACTTAAATTTGTAGTTTGTATTTGCCATTAAGTGATAACTTGATCACAACTATTATAAAAAAAGATATATATGTTTTTGAATGATTGATATTTACAATTTCATTCAATGATTTAAATCTATGTTTGATACATCAAGGCCCTATCAAACTAGAAGGTTAAATCAATGAATCAATGACCACGTGTGTTAAATTGACAGTGAATCAAAGAATACTATTTCTCCAACATTGGTGTGTCCGGTCCACGGCGTCATCCATAACTTGTGGGAATATTCTCTTCCCCTACAGGAAATGGCAAAGAGCACAGCAAAAGCTGTCCATATAGTCCCTCCTAGGCTCCGCCCACCCCAGTCATTCTCTTTGCCGCTGAACAAGCAGCATCTCCACGGAGATGGTGAAGAGTATGTGGTGTTTAGTTGTAGTTTTTTATTCTACTATCAAGAGTTTGTTATTTTAAAATAGTGCTGGTATGTACTATTTACTCTGAAACAGAAAAGCATGAAGAGCTCTGTTTGTGAGAGGAGTATGATTTTAGCAGCAGTAACTAAAATCGTTTGCTGTTCCCACATAGGACTGCTGAGATGAGATAACTTCAGTTGGAGGGAACAGTTGGCAGACTTTTCTGCTTAAGGTATGACTAGCCATATTTCTAACAAGACTGTGTAATGCTGGAAGGCTGTCATTTTCCCCTCATGGGGACCGGTAAGCCATTTTCTTAGTCTCAAACAGAATAAAGGGCTTAATATGGACTATAAAACTGGTAGACACTTTTATGGGCTAGATCGATTGCTTTATTTGGGCATTTTATACAGTTTGATGTTGAAATTCACACTTTATAACTTTGGGGAACGTTTTTTTTACGTCAGGCACTGGTTTAGACACCTTCCCAGTCAGTAAGGGCCTTCTCTGTAGTAGGCAGAGCCTCATTTTCGCGCCATTACTGCACAGTTACTTTTAAGAACAGTACATGCAGCTGCATGTGTATGGGTCTGGAAGTAGTTGAAAAGGTTCCTAGAAGGCTTCATTTGGTATCGTATACCCCCCTGGGTTTGGTAAAGTCGCAGCAAAGGCTGGAGCTGGGACTGTAGAGGGGTTAAAACTGTAAACGGCTCCGGTTTCCTCATTTTAAGGGTTAAAGGTCTGAAATTTGGGGTGCAATGCTTTGAATGCTTTAAGACACTGTGGTGAAAATTTGGTTAAAATTTAACAATTCCTTCATAGTTTTTCATATATTCAGTAAAAAGTGTGCCCTGTTTAAAATTTAAAGAGACAGTAACGGTTTTGTTTTAAAACGTTTTTTTGTACTTTATTTACAAGTTTAAGCCTGTTTAACATGTCTGTGCCTTCAGATAGACTATGTTCTGTATGTATGGAAGCCAATGTGTCTCCCCCTTCAAATATGTGTGATAATTGTGCCATAGCGTCCAAACAAAGTAAGGACAGTACTGCCACAGATAGTAAAGTTGCCCAAGATGATTCATCAGATGAAGGGAGTAGACATAGTTCTACATCATCTCCTTCTGTGTCTACACCAGTTTTGCCCACGCAGGAGACCCCTAGTACTTCTAGCGCACCAATGCTTGTTACTATGCAACAATTGATGGCAGTAATGGATAACTCCATAGCAAATATTTTATCCAAAATGCCTGCATTTCAGAGAAAGCGCGATTGCTCTGTTTTAAACACTGTAGAGCAGGAGGGCGCTGATGATAATTGCTCTGTCATACCCTCACACCAATCTGAAGTGGCCATGAGGGAGGTTTTGTCAGATGGGGAAATTTCTGATTCAGGTAGAATTTCTCAACAGGCAGAACCTTATGTTGTGACATTTAAATTTAAATTAGAGCATCTCCGCGTACTGCTTAAGGAGGTGCTATCTACTCTGGATGATTGTGACAACCTGGTCATTCCAGAAAAATTGTGCAAGATGGACAAGTTCCTAGAGGTTCCGGTGCACCCCGACGCTTTTCCAATACCCAAGCGGGTTGCGGACATAGTGAATAAGGAGTGGGAGAAGCCCGGCATACCTTTTGTCCCCCCTCCTATATTTAAGAAATTATTTCCTATGGTCGACCCCAGAAAGGACTTATGGCAGACAGTCCCTAATGTCGAGGGGGCAGTTTCTACACTAGCCAAGCGCACTACTATTCCTATCGAGGATAATTGTGCTTTCAAAGATCCTATTGATAAAAAATTGGAGGGTTTGCTTAAAAAGAATTTTGTACAGCAAGGTTACCTCCTGCAACCTATTTCGTGCATTATTCCTGTCACTACAGCAGCGTGGTTCTGGTTCGAGGAATTAGAAAAGTCGCTCAGTAGAGAAACTCCGTATGAGGAGGTTATGGACAGAATTCATGCACTTAAGTTAGCTAATTCCTTTATTTTAGATGCCGCTTTGCAGTTAGCTAGATTAGCAGCGAAAAATTCAGGGTTTGCAATTGTGGCGCGCAGAGCGCTCTGGCTAAAGTCTTGGTCAGCGGATGTATCTTCCAAGACAAAATTGCTTAATATCCCTTTCAAGGGTAAAACCCTTTTTGGGCCAGAATTGAAAGAGATTATCTCAGACATCACTGGGGGTAAGGGCCATGCCCTCCTGCAAGATAGGCCTTTCAAGGCCAAGAATAAGTCTAATTTTCGTTCCTTTCGCAATTTCAGGAATGGACCGGCCTCCAACTCTGCAGCCTGTAGACAAGAGGGTAATGCTTCGCAAACCAAACCAGCTTGGAAACCGATGCAAGGCTGGAACAAGGGTAAGCAGGCCAAGAAGCCTGCTGCTGCTACCAAAACAGCATGAAGGAGTAGCCCCCGATCCGGGAACGGATCTAGTAGGGGGCAGACTCTCTCTCTTCGCTCAGGCTTGGGCAAGAGATGTTCAGGATCCCTGGGCACTAGAAATAGTTTCTCAGGGTTATCTTCTGGAATTCAAGGAACTACCCCCAAGGGGAAGGTTCCACATGTCTCACTTATCTTCAAACCAAATAAAGAGACAGGCATTCTTACATTGTGTAGAAGACCTGTTAAAAATGGGAGTGATACACCCAGTTCCAACTGTGGAACAAGGACTGGGGTTTTACTCAAATCTGTTTGTAGTTCCCAAAGAAGAGGGAACCTTCAGACCAATTCTGGATTTAAAGATTCTAAATTTCTCAGAGTGCCATCGTTCAAAATGGAAACTATTCGAACGATTTTACCTACAATCCAGGAGGGTCAATTTATGACTACCGTGGATCTAAAGGATGGGTATCTACATATTCCTATCCACAAAGATCATCATCAGTTCCTAAGGTTCGCCTTTCTGGACAAACATTACCAGTTTGTGGCTCTCCCATTTGGGCTAGCCACTGCTCCAAGGATTTTCACAAAGGTACTCGGGTCCCTTCTAGCGGTTCTAAGACCAAGGGGCATTGCAGTGGCACCTTACTTGGACGACATTCTGATACAAGCGTCGTCTCTTTCAAAGGCAAAGGCTCACACAGACATCGTTCTGGCCTTTCTCAGATCTCACAGGTGGAAGGTGAACATAGAATAAAGTTCCCTGTCTCCGTCGACAAGAGTTCCTTTCTTGGGGACAATAATAGATTCTTTAGAAATGAAGATTTTCCTGACAGATGTCAGAAAGTCAAAGCTTCTAAACGCTTGTCAAGTTCTTCACTCTGTTCCACGACCTTCCATAGCTCAGTGCATGGAAGTAGTAGGGTTGATGGTTGCAGCAATGGACATAGTTCCTTTTGCGCAAATTCATCTAAGACCATTACAACTGTGCATGCTGAAACAGTGGAATGGGGACTATACAGACTTGTCTCCAGTGATTCAAGTAGATCAGAAGACCAGAGACTCACTCCGTTGGTGGCTAACCCAGGATCTCCTGTCCCAGGGAATGAGCTTCCGCAGACCAGAGTGGGTCATCGTCACGACCGACGCCAGTCTAGTGGGCTGGGGCGTGGTCTGGGATTCCCTGAAAGCTCAGGGTCTATGGTCTCGGGAAGAGTCTCTTCTCCCGATAAACATTCTGGAACTGAGAGCAATATTCAATACTCTCAGGGCTTGGCCTCAACTAGCAAAGGCCAGATTCATAAGATTCCAATCAGACAACATGACGACTGTTGCTTACATCAACCATCAGGGGGGAACAAGGAGTTCCCTGGCGATGAGAGAAGTGACCAAAATCATAAAATGGGCGGAGGATCACTCCTGCCACCTATCTGCGATCCACATCCCAGGAGTGGAAAACGGGGAGGCGGATTATCTGAGTCGTCAGACATTCCATCCGGGGGAGTGGGAACTCCACCCGGAGATATTTGCCCAGTTGACCCAATTATGGGGCATTCCAGACATGGATCTGATGGCGTCTCGTCAGACCTTCAAGGTTCCTTGCTACGGGTCCAGATCCAGGGATCCCAAGGCGACTCTAGTGGATGCATTAGTAGCGCCTTGGGCCTTCAACCTAGCTTATGTGTTTCCACTGTTTCCTCTCATTCCCAGGCTGGTAGCCAGGATCAAACAGGAGAGGGCCTCAGTGATTTTGATAGCTCCTGCGTGGCCACGCAGGACTTGGTATGCAGACCTGGTGAATATGTCATCGGCTCCACCATGGAAGCTACCTTTGAGACAGGATCTTCTAGTACAGGGTCCATTCGAACATCCAAATCTAGTTTCTCTCCAGCTGACGGCTTGGAAATTGAACGCTTGATTTTATCTAAGCGTGGGTTTTCGGATTCTGTGATAGATACTCTGGTACAAGCCAGAAAACCTGTAACTAGAAAAATTTACCATAAAATATGGAAAAGATATATCTGTTGGTGTGAATCCAAGGGATTCTCATGGAGTAAGATTAAAATTCCTAGGATCCTTTCCTTTCTCCAAGAAGGTTTGGATAAGGGATTATCAGCGAGTTCTCTAAAAGGACAGATTTCTGCTTTATCTGTCTTGTTACACAAACGACTGGCAGCTGTGCCAGATGTTCAAGCTTTTGTTCAGGCTTTGGTCAGGATCAAGCCTGTTTACAGACCTTTGACTCCTCCCTGGAGTCTGAATTTAGTTCTTTCAGTTCTTCAAGGGGTTCCGTTTGAACCTCTACATTCCATAGATATCAAAATGTTATCTTGGAAAGTTCTGTTTTTGGTTGCTATTTCTTCTGCTAGAAGAGTTTCTGAGTTATCTGCTCTGCAGTGTAATCCGCCCTATCTGGTGTTCCATTCAGATAAGGTTGTTTTGCGTACTAAACCTGGTTTCCTTCCAAAGGTTGTTTCCAACAAGAATATTAACCAGGAAATGGTTGTGCCTTCTTTGTGCCCGAATCCAGTTTCAAAGAAGGAACGTTTGTTACATAATTTAGATGTAGTACGTGCTTTAAAGTTCTATTTAGAAGTGACAAAGGATTTCAGACAAACGTCTTCTCTGTTTGTCGTTTATTCTGGCAAGAGGAGAGGTCAAAAAGCTACTGCTACCTCTCTTTCCTTTTGGCTGAAAAGCATCATCCGATTGGCTTACGAGACTGCCGGACGGCAGCCTTCCGAACGAATCACAGCTCACTCTACTAGGGCTGTGGCTTCCACATGGGCCTTCAAGAACGAGGCTTCTGTTGATCAGATATGTAAGGCAGCGACTTGGTCTTCCCTGCATACTTCTGCCAAATTCTACAAATTTGATACTTTTGCTTCTTCGGAGGCTATTTTTGGGAGAAAGGTTTTGCAAGCCGTGGTGCCTTCTGTTTAGGTAACCTGATTGGCTCCCTCCCTTCATCCGTGTCCTAAAGCTTTGGTATTGGTTCCCACAAGTTATGGATGACGCCGTGGACTGGACACACCAATGTTGGAGAAAACAGAATTTATGCTTACCTGATAAATTACTTTCTCCAACGGTGTGTCCGGTCCATGGCCCGCCCTGGTTTTTTAATCAGGTTTGATGAATTTCTTTCTTTAACTACAGTCACCACGGCACCCTATGGTTTCTCCTTTTTTTCTCCTGTCCGTCGGTCGAATGACTGGGGTGGGCGGAGCCTAGGAGGGACTATATGGACAGCTTTTGCTGTGCTCTTTGCCATTTCCTGTAGGGGAAGAGAATATTCCCACAAGTTATGGATGACGCCGTGGACCGGACACACCGTTGGAGAAAGTAATTTATCAGGTAAGCATAAATTCTGTTTTTGTTTTTCCAATCATTATTTTGATTTCTATATTTTACCTCCAATGGAATTTGCTTAAACATTCTTGTGTATTTATGTTGCTATCAGGAATTGTAGCATAATCCTAGGTAGTCTCACATGTTATTTTATTAGAATTTGAAATGTGCCTCTTATGTTAAAGGGACAGTTTATTCAGAATCCAATGTTCATTAATTAAATAGGGAATGCAATTGTGACATTATTTGAAGTTCACTTGTAACATCAAATTGTGTTTGATCTCTTGTTATTCTTTGTTGAAAGATAAAATAAATGCTGATCATATGCTATTATCAATATCCTTGAAATGGAAATATTCTTTCAATTAATTTTGCACTTTTCAACAGCTAGAGGGCATAAGTTAAGGTGTGCCATTCAAATAACATTGTGACCACGCCCATGGATTCTCAAGGGAGAGGGCACTGATTGGCTAAATGCAAGCCTGTACAAAAGAAATAATTAAGGGATCAGTCTGCAATAGCTTAGATACAAGCTAATCACAGATTTCAAAAATATTTTCTAAAAAATGAAATTTTATAAATAAAACAATATTTAGAAATAAAGGGATCATGTATGTTTTTAAATATTATTTTTTGTTGTTGACTGTCCCTTTGAGTCATTTTATGTATTCTTGCATTGATATCAATTGTTAGACATTTATTTATTTTCTATTCCTAGTATAGATCATTTCTTTTTGAATCTTGAAACTCATGATGCTGTGTATTTAACATTTATCAAAATTAATATATACATTTGAACAACATGTCTAAAGTAATGCCACTGTAACAGCAAACTCATGTTTATGTATCTGCACATTTATTTTATTGATGAGCATTGCGTAATAATTAAAAGCGTGATTGCGCATCCGTGATTATGAATTTATTGAGATCTAGTAGTGTGTTGAGTATATTTTCGAACTTTTAAAATATATTAACCATTTTGTGTATTACGTTAAATGAATCTAATGATTGTAAATATTTAATCATGCTAATTAATATTTCAAAGTTATGTATGAATCGATATTCAATGGATAAAATGTCTGAGGATTGGGAGATCACGGATGCGCTCTTCCGTTTTATCTCTGTAAAGCATAATCGTGATTGCACAATAAAGATCATTATTCCTATATGATGTTTGACAAATCTAAATTTAGATGTATACCATCCGAGTTAACGTCTGTTGTGAATTCTATATATGTTGAAAATATGACTGTATACACATTGCTTAAATATATACTCAAATATTAAAATATTATATGAAGTCTTATCTTTACCTTGTTCAGCCTCTGTCCCACTTCGTCCCAGATCACCGATTGGAGGTGCACTAGCCTCCGAGTTGGGAGTTTCATGGTCATCAGCTGGGACTGGGGCAAGGACTTTGGGGCTGCAAATGCGGGGGGGAATCAGAGATTGAGGAGCATGCATAAAGTCTCCTCATGAGGTTTGAGGACAAGTTTCCATGGGGGTGGGCTTGGATCCTCACTTCTCAGAAGGGCATGAGTCCACTCCCTCTTGAGGTGGACTTTATTCCGCAGATGTAACCTCATATCTCCGAATCTCCCGCACATTTGGAAGTTTGTCCTCTGGACGTCTGCCACCCCATTAACAGAGGTGGCGACAGATGCCCAGATGGCTTTTTTGACCACTCCAGTTATTGATCTCCTCTGAGCCCCATAAAGCTGCGGATAAAACTCCTTGACCACGTACACCAGTGCAGCACTTTCCTCGCTAGTGAACCTGGGAGTAGACATATTGCCCAACAGGCTTTAGAGAACTTACAAAAATGGCTACGTGTAATGGACTTGTATATGGGGAAGGAAACATGAGATACACCATGGGACATGGTATCTGTAAATCCGATTGGATAAAATAATGTAATTTTTTAGCATGTCTGTGAGGCCACACAGAGTCAAGTCATATTTGTGTGATAAACTCTGATTGACTGTTACTTAATGGTTGATGGATTCATATCTTTGTAACTTCCATACACATACCTCCTAGGGGTGCTATCATCACTACATTTGGCATGTACACTTTTCTAAATAATTTATGGGAATGTAATGCGTATGTGACACATATATAATATACGGAATCCGTTAAATATTAAGCTATTTTCTCTACATTTGACAGTTGAAATATATTTTATTTAATATTCAGAAAGTAAATATTATCCAGTCACATTAGTAAATGTTTATAGAAATATTTAAAAGTCTAATGTTGATCAATAGATGTGTAACATTGCTCAATGTATTTTTAACTCTGTTGATAATTTCTAAGAATCCATCATTTTAATATTGTATGTATTCCTTTGTTCTTAACTAAATATTGTGACTCATTGTCAAGTATTGTCAGTGCTTCTTTTTTTAATTTATTTACATTCCCAACAATGTACATCGATTGTGTGCTAAGTGACAGTGTGTGAAATTATATTTGACTTTTCAGAAATGCGAATCTCGTGTTGAAAGATACATTTACCACGCTATATTTCACTAATGGTGAAATGCATTATTTGTATTTAAAATAGACCTTACTTTGATAAATTAAAGGGACATAATTTTATTGTCGATTTTATGTCCCTCCTGAACCCCCTCACTGCGTTGACAGCATCCCTGATCTCTAGCCACAATGCTTTCTTCACTGAAGGGGTGGCCTTCGGTGCCTGCAGCCTCCTAGCCCTCTCTATATAGACCATTATAATGGCCTCCTTCTCCTCCCTGGCATACCTCTCCTCCCTCTGCCTGGGCTGCCCCTTTAATGTGAGCCTCTGTTCTACAGACTGTATTGCACCCTCTCTGCGCTCCTGCCTTGTCCCACTGGGCCCAGCCACTTGTTCGTCTTCAACAATAAGGCTTTGCCCACCCACCCTGACCTCTCCCCTTTCCTCTCCCCCTTCCTCTCCCCCTTCCTCTCTAGTTCCTCTCCCCCTTCCTCTCCCCTTTCCTCTCCCCCTTCCTTTCCCACTCTCCTCCCTAATCTCCTCACTAATCTTCTGCCTCATCACGTCCCTAATCTGCTGCCTAATCTGCTCCCTAACCTCACCTCATCACTAATCTCTTCCCTACTCCTCCTTTCCTCCATACCTTTTCAGAAGGTGAAAGTGCACAAATGAAAGGGGGTCAAAATAATGAAACAAAAGTAAAAAAGTGCTCAAAGTGTCAATGGGTTCTAGAAAATAGGGTAAGGGGTAGTAATAAACAGACAAGCGTATATAAAGGGACTAAATGAGGGTGTGTAAACAATAAATTGGTCTAAAATGAAAAAAAATATAACAATGTGATTGGTATAGGTTTAAAGGGAATGGGATATGGAGTGTATGTGTGTGTATGTAGTGTTACTGTGTATGTATGTATTGAATGTGTTTGCATGTAAATGAAAGTAAATATGTTTAACTATGTGAAAGGAATGAAAAACAAAGCAGCACTCGCACACTCACCCAGACAGATTCGTACACAAACTCTCTCTCTCACACTCTCTCTCACTATCTCTCTCTCACTATCTGTCATATATTTTACTCTGCCCCTTTAACATCCACTATTCCTCTGCCCCTTTAACCTGGATTCAGCATACCTTTTGTACACCACCTCTCAATCAATAAATAGCAGATGCACCATAATATCATTACTTGTTTACTCTGGATTGTGTCTCTCTCATTTGCCTGTGCTCACATCTTATCAGCTGTTCATCTCCTGTATGCACTCAATGTCTACTCCTACTTAAACAACTGGTTACAAAAGATATACTAAATATATGACTTACTGACTGTTTGTATCATATCCTGCAATTGCTATATTGTCATACAAGCTTTGTAAACTTCTGTGCTGTGTAGCTGCTAAAACACAGGTAGATTACAAGTTGTTCGTTCGTGTTTCAACGCTGAAAAAATGGCCATTTTAGCATTAAAACAGCAACACAGCCATTACGAGTCTTGTCGGTATAGCTGTACTGCACGTCTTTTAGCCTGTAACGCAACGTCAGTCCCTCACTCTAAAAAATAAAGGCCTAGATTACGAGTTTTGCGTTAAAGGCTGTGCCGTGCTAAAGAGCAGTTTAGTCTCACCGCTCACTTACCTACAGCGCTGGTATTACGAGTATTCAGAAACCGGTCGTTAAAAGACAAAAAGTGAGTGTTGAGCAAAATTTTGCTCCAAATCTCACTTCAATACCAGTGCTGCTTAAGTCAGCGGTGAGCTGGTGTAACGTGCTCGTGCACGATTTCCCCATAGAAATCAACAGGGAGAGCCGGCTGAAAAAAAGTCTAACACCTGCAAAAAAGCAGCGTAAAACTCAGTAACGCAGCCATATTGATTCTTATGGGAAAAGAAAATTTACGTTTACACCTAACACCCTAACATGAACCCCGAGTCTAAACACCCCTAATCTTACACTTATTAACTCCTAATCTGCCGTCCCGACATCGCCGACACCTACATTATATTGTTAACCCCTAATCTGCCGCTCCGGACACCGCCGCCACCTACTTTATACTTATGAACCCCTAATCTGCTGCCTCCAACATCGCTGCCACCTACATTATATTTAATAACCCCTAATCTGCCGCCCCCAACGTCGCCGCCCCTATATTAAAGTTATTAACCCTTAAACCTAAGTCTAACCCTAACCCTAACACCCCCTAACTTAAATATAATTTAAATAAATCTAAATAAATATTCCTATGATTAAATAAATTATTCCTATTTAAAACTAAATACTTACCTGTAAAATAAACCCTAAGCTAGCTACAATATAACTAATAGTTACTTTGTTGCTAGTTTAGGATTTATTTTTATTTTACAGGCAAATTTGTATTTATTTTAACTAGGTAGAAAAGTTACTAAATAGTTATTAACTATTTAATAACTACCTAGCTTAAATAAATACAAATGTACCTGTAAAATAAAACCTAACCTAAGTTACACTAACACCTAACACTACACTATAATTAAATAAATTAACTAAATTAAATACAATTACCTAAATTAAATTAAATTAGCTAAAGTACAAAATCAAACAAGCACTAAATTACAGAAAATAATAAACAAATTACAGAAATTTAAACTAATAACACCTAATCTAATAGCCCAATTAAAATAAAAAAGCCCCCCTAAAATAAAAAAAAACCCTAGCCTAAACTAAACTACCAATAGACCTTAAAAGGGCCTTTTGCGGGGCATTGCCCCAAAGAAATCAGCTCTTTTACCTGTCAGTATATTTATGAAAATCTTAGCAGTGCTATCCAAATAATATATATAAGTTTATGGCAGGGTTATAAACACAATACAAAGAAATAGAAACCCTTATCAACCATGCACCTACTAGACCATACAATTAATATAAATATCTGAATTCTTTTATTTAGTTAATATCCATAAACATATTGAACTATATTTGCAATAAAAGGAAACTAAATAAAAGTTTATATGCGTTAGAACCAACTCTTAAGATATGCTATTCTTCTTACAAAACCCAGAACAATATACCTTCACAATTCAGCCTTATTTATTTAACACAATGGGACTAAAAACCTTTAACATCCAAGCAATACAATTCTAAACAGTGTTTATAAAACAATAGGATAAAATATATATTCTGCTATTTAACTGCAATTTATCCTAATACAAAATTAACCGACAATATCAGAACTTGTATAGATGAGTTACTTAGCCAATTCAGACACAGATTTGAACAATACCTAGGCTTATAACTACCAATTTAAAATACAATATACTTCACCAATTTTGAACCAATTCGTAGCGGTCTTTAGGTCATCTCATTTGAAAGAAGGTTTTTGCACAAATCAAGGATAAGTTTTAAGCTCCTTGCTGAAGTGAACTTTTTTTTTTTCAGGTATATCGCAGCCAAAATCAGATCACTAATTTTCAACAAGTTACAGACAACTCTCTCTTGTGCATTCAACACTCCCATTATATAATCATTGATGACATCATGTGGGTGGCACTACGGGAGCTGACCTTCCCATTGGTTATCTGGGAAGTCTAAATCGGATTGGCCCTTGGAAATTTCATTTTTAACAGCCAGAAAGAACCTTCTGGCTGTAGTTCTCGCAACATAACACCAGGTGGCAGCATACAGTACAACATAGCAATACAATACAGCATTTCTGACATTTTTAAGCAAGTTAATTTTTTTTTTTTTATATAAAATGGTTATTTAATCAGATTACACTCTCTGCATTAATCATATATAACCCCAATTACAGATGGTTAATATTAGGTTATTTTTTTTTTTTTATTATTCTGATACCAAATATGTTATATTATTAACATTTTATTATATCAAGGCAATTTAATACTGCTAATTAGTAGCTTAAAATGCATTACAATTTTATCGGTATCCTGGCATTTATATGTGAATAATAGCTTATTTTTAATTCAGTATTGTACTGTATTCCAAGTGAATCCTGTCTATGTAGATCTGAAATAAGAAAATAAATGTTAATAATCACTTCTCTTCAGGTCCATAAACATCTATTCATGTTTTTAAACACACAGAGGCTAAGTAAGATCTTTTGTGTTTTCAAAACATATATATCATTTCTATGTATATCTGAATTTATTTCCTATATAAATATCCCCTGTAGCAATCATCCACCTAATACAATGTGCTTAATTTTAATATATATATATCATGAATCATTCCAAACATACATGGAAAACTGGCATTGTTCCCCTTGCAAAATGTATTTAATTTTATTTGTGTCACCTTCCCCCATGAGGGGGTTTTGCAGTACTTCTTCAAATAGAGATTCAGTGAGATAGAACTGTTGTATCACACGTGTCAAATTCCAAAGGGGTCCTTGAACACATTCTTTTCTCACCTCACCAAATGTTCTGAAGTTATAAAAATCTGCATATATAGTCAAATGAATAGGGTCACTGAGCTATTTCCTTTAGAAAAGAAATGTTTGTGTGTTTTACACTACAGGGGTCATGCTTCAAAAAGGCTCTACTGATCGTCAATCCTGATAGACGTGTATTAGAAGCTGTGTTCAACAAACTCATGTTCAATTAATCCTGAGGTCTCATCTAACATATACAGTGTATAAAATATACATATATATATATATATATATATATATATATATATATATATATATATGTACACATATGTAATATTCATCATAATATTCATATACTCTGACATAAATCCCCCTTCCAACTTCAAATAGATGTAGGACACATGTATTTGAATTGGCTTAAAGTCAGTGGTATTTGATGAGGATCAACCGTATACCTCATAGACAGTCTCTTATGAAGAAAGTTTGTTATTTTGAGCTTTCATGTTTATCAGTTAGGCATCTTTAAATTACAGTATGTCTTTAGTGCATTTGGGGATATGACACTTCATTCTCCCTCTATGACTTGTAGTTGGGATCTGGGATGACATGCCCGCAATTGATTGATATGTACCCATTTATCTATGAAACCTTCATTTTTGGGGATCCGTATTTTATAGGCCACTGGAGATATTTTGTCAGTAATGACGAAAGGACCTTTCCATGAGGGAAGAAATTTCTTCTCCCTAACCTGATCTCTTCCAAAGTTATAAAGATAAACTTTATCATTTATTTCATATTCCTTTTTGGATGTTTTGAGATCATAATAGGTTTTAGTGGCAGTTGCGGCTCTTTCTAAATTCCTTTGAGCAAATGCAAAGGCATATTGCAGGTGCTTTCTTAAGTTTTCCACATATTGATGTGTATTGGCAGCGTTTATCAAATTTTGGTCTGATGTACGGTACAGCAGATGCTGAGGTAGAACCATTCTTCTACCAGTCATCAGCTCAAAAGGTGACATCTTGGTAGCACTACTTGGAGTTGCTCTTAATGCCATTAAGACTAGAGGTAGTTTTATATCCCAGTCTTTACCTGTTTCACTCACAAACTTTTTGAGGATTTTAACAATGGATTGGTTGTAACGCTCTACACCACCACTTGAGGCAGCTCTATAAGCAATATGGAGCTTTCTTTTAACCCCTAGTATTTTCCACATTTTTGTCATCACTTCGCTAGTGAAGTGGGTCCCCCGATCTGATTCGATTCTTTGGGGCAAACCAAATCTGGAAAATACATGGTTGATGAGCAATGCTGCACATGTTTCAGCACTATTGTTAGGTGCACTAATGCACTCTACCCATTTAGTGAACAGGCATGTCACTGTTAACATGTACTTGTTACCTCTTGATGACCTTGTTACCGGACCAATAAAATCAATTTGTATATCTGACCATGGCATTACCATCCCCCTTTTCTGCAATGGCGCTCTATGCGTTGGTGCAGTGGGTTGGAACTGTGGACAGATTAAACACCCTTGACAGTAGGTTTGAACATCTTTTAACATGTGTGGCCAAAAAGCGTAGTCACGCAATATTTTGTACGTGAGTTTGGCACCACGATGACCAGATGTGGGAGCATCATGGGCATGTTGAAGCATTAGACCTCTGAACTTGGTGGGTACTACCCACTGTTGGATGCCAGTTTTGGAGGTTCTAATTAACAAACCATCCTGTAATTTGAATTGTGATTTAGATTTTATTAAGATTCTCAGATCTTCTTTGCCAATACAATCATCTTTTGAGATGGGGTTGCTTTCAGGATCTTCTATGTGTTTATAGAAGATGCCTACAATGGGGTCTTCTTTTTGACTAGTGATCAGGTCCTCACTAGGAGAATCCTGACTCCATTGTACCAAGTTAGGCTCACTCTGTTGTTTTGCCTGGTTTCTGGTAATGGCTTCTACCTGAATTGCACCCATTAAGTGTTCAATATTAAGGAGTTCTCCAGTTATGGCTCCTTGTTTGGCTAATGAGTCCGCAAGGTCATTGCCTTCCTTATCAGGACCTAAAACTCTGGAATGACCCTTGGTCTTTTTCCAGTGTATGGTTAAATCATTGGATACTACCAGATTATCAATCTCGCAGAACAATTTGCCATGCTTGACTGGTTTGTTATTGCTTTTCTGCATGCCATTTCTTTTCCAAGTTGGCAGGTATTCAACAAAACTGTCACACACATAATTTGAGTCAGTTATGATCACAAATTCATGAATACCATGTTCAATAGCCATTTCAATGGTTTTGAAAACAGCAGTTAGTTCTGCAACTTGACTGGATCTTGGTCCAATGTTGAAACCTACAGATATATTTGAGAATCCATTTGCCCCAGTTATACCAATGCCAGCGACTAGTCTGCGCTCATTATCAATAGTGGCATGGTAAGAACAACCATCAACATATACCCAAGGTAATGTTTGACAATGGTCCTCATTGTACATTTTATATGGGGAAAGCAATTGTTCTTCCAGAAAATCATCTTCTGATAATTTTTCCCCAGGATCTCTAGCAGTACAGTCGTGGAGCTCAGCAAGCCCTTGTGCGACTGGATTCTTTTTATTCTGCTTGTAGCGAATTTCTAAGGGCCAGCCTTGTAAGGAAAGAGTCCACGCTGTTATGCGGCTATTAGACAAATTCCCATCTCTTATTCTCTCACTTTGCAAATATAGCAAAGGCTGGTGGGCCGTTTCCACAATAATTTTCTCGCCCTGTATATAGCTGCGGAAATTTTGTAGAGCCCATACAGTAGATAAGAGGGCTTTTTCGCAATCGCTAAATTTTATTTCTACTGGGGATAGATTTTTGCTCGCATAAGCAATGGCTTTGTTCAAATTATCATGCTTTTGGTATAACACAGCACTCATGCTTATATCTGTGTAACCTGTCTCTAAGAAGAAAGGTTTGCCACCTTCAGGGTATGCTAAGCAAGGTGCTTGAGTGAGTTTTCTCTTCAGCTCTCTGATGGCTGTCTCTTGAGACTCACTCCAGTGCCATTTCACATCTTTCTTCAGAAGAAGTAGTAGTGGTTTAGTTAATTCCGCATAATTATCAATGAATTTGCGAGAATAATTCGTCATACCCAGGAATGATCTCAATTCCTTTAAGTTAGTCGGGTTTTTAGAATTCACTATAGCTTCCACCTTTTTCTTCTGGGGATTTAATCCGTCAGAGGTAACTTCATGTCCCAAGAAGTTTACACGAGTGCGGCACCATTGAGCTTTTTGCAGGGATAATTTGACACCTGCCCTTTTAAGTTGGCTGAGGACGTGTTTAAGTTCTGTGATGTGTTTTTCAAAGTCTGTGCTTTTGATTAAAACATCATCAACATAAGATAAGGTCCCCCTTTCCAGTGCGTCAGGCATAGCCTTATGCATGAATACAGCAAATTCATGTCCAGAATTTATGTATCCAAATGGAAGTCTCTGGAATGCATACTGAACCTTTTGGAAGGAGAATGCTAGCTTATATTGGTCCTCTTCATGTACCTTTATGGTCCAATATCCCTGTGCACAATCAATGGCAGTGAATATTTTGGATCCCTGCATTTGTGCTAGACACTGGTCAATGTATGGTACAGGCCAGCCAGACATGTATACTCGTTTGTTTAGCTGTCTTAAGTCAGCACACAAACGCCATTGTCCATTGGGCTTAAGGACACCTAGAATAGGATTATTATAAGAGCTGTGCACCTGTCTGATAATACCTCTTTCTTCCAAATTCCTTATGATCTCTGCAAGAGAATCATATGAGGCTAAGGGAAGTCTGTATTGTTTGACAAATACAGGTGGTGCATCGGGATCTGTTTGTATTCTTGCAATGTGCAAGTCTGTAGTACCACAGTCATAAGAATCCTTAGCAAAAATATCCTTGTACTCCATCAGGGGTTCTCGCAGCTGTTGGCGTTCATCATCGCTGGAACAGCCATTAGCTAAGGATATTTGCTCTTCGACTATTTGCTGAAATCCTGGAAAGATTTCAGGCTGTCCTATTTCATAGGCTTCTTCCAGTCTAGACGTGAGATCCCCTTGATTATAATTTACATTGCTCCCATGACTCTGGGTATTGGGGTAATCTTGCTGTTTGATTGGCTGATCAAACACTAGAGAGGCTTCTTCAATTTTACAGATGCCTTCCTCTGAGCTGAAGGGATAAATAGATTGAACATTAAATAGACCCTCTGGCATGGATGCAAAGGATTGTTCTATTAATTGTTCTTCAGTTAGGTATCCTTCAGGTATTAGCCCAATTACATTATTCTGGAATCCAAAAGTGTAATAACTTGATTCCAGTGCATATCCTATGGTAGTTCCCTTGGATAAGGTTATATCCTGTGGGGTCATGTTATGTACAATAATATGTATTGGAACAGTTCCAATATTCACCATAGGAGTGTAAGTCACTGTGACACCCAGATTTTGTATTCTATGGGAGAGGCAAATCAGTGTTTCAGAAGTTTTTAATTTCTGACCTCTCTTTACCTGTAAGGGTAAAAGAAATTTATCAGCCCCAGCAGGAATTATAACATCGCTAGATACCTGCATATTCACAGCATATGGCAATTGCTGGTTTGATTTCAGGGCTGCATTTTCATCCTGAAATACTTCAGGGTCCCCCTTTAACCTGCTCCAGAGGCAAGAATTAATCAAATCTATTTGTATGGCATATCTATGTAAGATATCATTGCCAATGTATATTTGATTATTGGGAGTATTTAAAACTAAAAACAGGTGCTTCACTGACTTATTTCCTATAGAGATAGATAATAAGCACTTAGCGGTGATGTTATAGCTTTCAGACCTGTCATCCAGGTTGCTGACACTGTGGTCTTGGGGAGAAAGATATTTAATCACTTTAGGTTCAGCTATCTGCGCTAATAAACCTTCGCTTATATAGCTAGCTTCCTGTTTTAAGTTTATTTTAGCATACTCGGTTTTACCAAGGTCATGCACTTGTATAGGGATAAATAGATCCTCTTTAACTCTCTCAATCCCTGTGAGGTATTGAGTGTGGCCTCCCCCCTTAGGGATTTTATGATCCCCCTTGTGGAGTGATATGGTTAATACATCGCCATCTAGGGAAATATTCGCTATCTTTCCAGGCGAAATTTTAAAAGTATTACCATCAGAACCACTAAAAGGAGTCTGATCGTCTATTTGTAGAATAGTGATTTCAGGTGCAGAGTTATTCCTGAAATGAATCTCCACAGCATCTGGTTTCTCTTCCACCACGTGACAGCTATGTCGGGCGTGAGATATACCAGATTTTTCATAATTGATAGGCCGTTTAACTTGCGACCAAATTACATTATTTATGCAATCAATTATGGTGCTTAATCGTTTCAGGAGATCACTACCAATAATTAAACGATCAGTTGGCAGATCCACTATAATGACAGGGTGTCTTATGACCCTGTTCCCCAATTTAAATTTTAACCAGGCAGTACCGTAAACTTTTAGGGAGTCACCCCCAACACCTATTAGAGAACCGTCAAATTCTTTTATTTTAGGTTTGTGGGGTGTTAGCTCATTTAGCTGTGTGTAGTATCTGTGGGATAAGATAGTTGCCTGTGACCCAGTGTCAATTAATCCCCTGATAGGGTTGGAGACTGAATCTTGCAGCTCAACTAGTACATAATATCTTCCTGCAGTTTCTATCATTTCACACATAAAATTTGCATTCTCATACATTTGTGGGCTTCGCCACGTATTACCTGAGTTTGCCATGCTTTCCGATGCAGAAGAAGCTTCATACCTACCTGTTTCCTCTATGACAGGGTCGGCTGGATTCTTTTGTACTGCATCTGTGGAAACAAGGTTAAGAGAGAGCTGCAAAGGAAGAGATTTGTTAACTTTTTCCGGCTGATGTCGCTCATTGTCACAGCTAATTTGTCCGTTTCCAGTCTGTGGGGAGATAACATGATTAGTATCATTGATATTTATTACTACATTTTGTATATCTCTCCCCTCCCCTTCAGGTGATACTGCAGTATTTATGACTGTGCCTGTGGTCCACTGCTGACCACTGGCTGTACCCCTAAAAAAGTATTGTTCGGTTGCTGAGCCGTAGATTTTTGACTCATATTAGCGATTTGTTCGCTCAACCGATTTAATTGGGTAAACAGCATATCTACCTGATTGTACAAGTTACCTCTACCCCTGGGCCTATCTCTTGGTGCCCCATTGTACTGATTCCTGGACCATTGGGTTCCCTCAGAATCAGGGCCACTATTTCTATTCTGGCGTGGTTGCCCCTGGGGTTCAGCTTGTTCAGTATTAATATTTTGGGAAGCATTATATACCTGGGGTGTCTGGTTACCCTGAGAATATCTTCGCCGTCTATTGTATCTACCCTTGCGCGGATACCAATTATTTGGTGAGTATTCTCTTTGTGAGTAATTATTCACCTGATTATGTCCCCCACTTTGGTTATAGTCTCCCTGCGCCTCAACCTGTGTAGGGGGAGGGGCAGAATTAAACCTCTGTGGAGATGGCCTGTTTTGACTGGCCACCTCTGCATAAGTCCTCTTGTTAGACTCCAAATTGAGGGGGCTAGGTGACACCCTAGTTTCTGCCACAATTTTGGGTTTTGACTCCTTTTTAACCCCCTGCTCACTGGACTGCTGAATAGAGTATAACTTCGTACTCTCTTTGATCAGCCATTCCAATGAGCAGTCCTCATCAAAATCTCTAGCTAAGTTGATTTTGATGGGTGTAGGCAATGCTTCAAAAAATAAATTTACAAATTCTGAGCCATCAAATCTGGGATTATCTTCAGCCATACTGTACGCATTTTTCAATACAGAAAGGAATTCGACTGGACTCTGATTCGCACGACACTTTAAACCATATACCGCTATTTTCGCGGCAGTTTTAGTGCGATATTGCCCGAATTCTTTTCTGCATTGTTGTTTTACCCCATTCCAGGAATGAATATTCATATCCTTTAGTGAAGCAAAGAATTTGTGATGCTTACTGTCAAATACCCAAGGCAGAAATTCAATTTTCAATTTCTCACTTGTAACATTCATTATAGCTAACGCATTTTCAAAAGCCTGTAAATGATCAATTACAGATGTTGTTCCCTTATTGGAGAATATAGGTACTGCGCGTTGTACGAAAGTGATTATTTTATGGGAATCATAGACTTTATCAGACTTATTTTGGGATTCTCTGTTAGAGTTTCCCTCCCCCGCATCAGCTGCGCTACAGCTGTCCTCTGGATTTACATCCTGAGGGGATTGTCTATTTGGGAAATCTACTTCTGACCCGTTAGGGATCATTTGTCTATGTTGTTCTATATATTTTCGTACCTCGTCCCTGACGCGTTCGCTAAAGAAGTTAGCATTATCTGTATTATTCTCATTGCTAATATAGGGGTTTTCATTATGGCGATATGACCTTTTTAAATCGCTTAATTCTCTCTGGCTTTGCGCAAGCTGTTTATTTAAATCTTGTATCTGCGCGATTAATTCCATATTGTGCTTATCTAAGGTGGCTAGGTTTTGGGCAAATTCATCCATTTTATTTTTGGCTATTTTTAAACCCTCTTCGCGTCTGCGCGAGGAACGAATACTATTTTCTAGCTCCTGTATTTGCAATCGTTTGTCTGTGACACAAAACGACATTTCGTCAATTATGCATATTAGAAGGGGCCAAGATTTTAGTATTAGTTTTTCTCGCTTTTTGGGATCTTTGCATTGATTAATCATTAATAATTCCTGGAAGAATTCATTCTCTTCATTCCACATATTATTATTAACGGTAATATTTTTAGCCCTAGTTTCAAGCATATCCACAAAATCATTTAATTCACCAGCAATATTTAACTTCCCTTTAATGTAACTTAAGATATCTTTCTTAAGGACCTGACCTTTAGTAATGGGTATTGTAATGGGACCAATTTCATTGCTATGTATAGAATTAAATGAGTCACTTCTGGCTACAGACATTATTGTATTGGTTTAGTATTTATTTAACTAAAATGCTAATACAATTTTTGCCAATAAAAAGAGAGAAAAATTTTATATTTCAAAAAAAAAATATTATTAATTTTGAAATATGAAAAATTAATATTCCGAAATATGAAAAATTAATATTTTTGATTAACTTTGAAAATATGAAAAATTAATATTTTTGATTAATTTTGAAATATGAAAAATTAATATTTTTATTAATTTTTCAAAATTAATCTTTAATAATATTTCAAGATATTAATGTCAATCTCGAAATATGAAAATTAATATTTCAACTTTTAAAAAAAAAAAAAATTATATCTTCAAAATATTAATATCGAAATATGAATTATTTTTTTTTTTTCTTCTCTTTTATAATAATTTCTATTTACTTACAAATATATTATATCAATTATGATGGATATTATTAAATCTCAGCAGTGCCTCCAATTATTATGTCAGTATATTTATGAAAATCTTAGCAGTGCTATCCAAATAATATATATAAGTTTATGGCAGGGTTATAAACACAATACAAAGAAATAGAAACCCTTATCAACCATGCACCTACTAGACCATACAATTAATATAAATATCTGAATTCTTTTATTTAGTTAATATCCATAAACATATTGAACTATATTTGCAATAAAAGGAAACTAAATAAAAGTTTATATGCGTTAGAACCAACTCTTAAGATATGCTATTCTTCTTACAAAACCCAGAACAATATACCTTCACAATTCAGCCTTATTTATTTAACACAATGGGACTAAAAACCTTTAACATCCAAGCAATACAATTCTAAACAGTGTTTATAAAACAATAGGATAAAATATATATTCTGCTCTTTAACTGCAATTTATCCTAATACAAAATTAACCGACAATATCAGAACTTGTATAGATGAGTTACTTAGCCAATTCAGACACAGATTTGAACAATACCTAGGCTTATAACTACCAATTTAAAATACAATATACTTCACCAATTTTGAACCAATTCGTAGCGGTCTTTAGGTCATCTCATTTGAAAGAAGGTTTTTGCACAAATCAAGGATAAGTTTTAAGCTCCTTGCTGAAGTGAACTTTTTTTTTTTCAGGTATATCGCAGCCAAAATCAGATCACTAATTTTCAACAAGTTACAGACAACTCTCTCTTGTGCATTCAACACTCCCATTATATAATCATTGATGACATCATGTGGGTGGCACTACGGGAGCTGACCTTCCCATTGGTTATCTGGGAAGTCTAAATCGGATTGGCCCTTGGAAATTTCATTTTTAACAGCCAGAAAGAACCTTCTGGCTGTAGTTCTCGCAACATAACACCAGGTGGCAGCATACAGTACAACATAGCAATACAATACAGCATTTCTGACATTTTTAAGCAAGTTATTTTTTATTTTTTTTTATAAAATGGTTATTTAATCAGATTACACTCTCTGCATTAATCATATATAACCCCAATTACAGATGGTTAATATTAGGTTATTTTTTTTTTTTATTATTCTGATACCAAATATGTTATATTATTAACATTTTATTATATCAAGGCAATTTAATACTGCTAATTAGTAGCTTAAAATGCATTACAATTTTATCGGTATCCTGGCATTTATATGTGAATAATAGCTTATTTTTAATTCAGTATTGTACTGTATTCCAAGTGAATCCTGTCTATGTAGATCTGAAATAAGAAAATAAATGTTAATAATCACTTCTCTTCAGGTCCATAAACATCTATTCATGTTTTTAAACACACAGAGGCTAAGTAAGATCTTTTGTGTTTTCAAAACATATATATCATTTCTATGTATATCTGAATTTATTTCCTATATAAATATCCCCTGTAGCAATCATCCACCTAATACAATGTGCTTAATTTTAATATATATATATCATGAATCATTCCAAACATACATGGAAAACTGGCATTGTTCCCCTTGCAAAATGTATTTAATTTTATTTGTGTCACCTTCCCCCATGAGGGGGTTTTGCAGTACTTCTTCAAATAGAGATTCAGTGAGATAGAACTGTTGTATCACACGTGTCAAATTCCAAAGGGGTCCTTGAACACATTCTTTTCTCACCTCACCAAATGTTCTGAAGTTATAAAAATCTGCATATATAGTCAAATGAATAGGGTCACTGAGCTATTTCCTTTAGAAAAGAAATGTTTGTGTGTTTTACACTACAGGGGTCATGCTTCAAAAAGGCTCTACTGATCGTCAATCCTGATAGACGTGTATTAGAAGCTGTGTTCAACAAACTCATGTTCAATTAATCCTGAGGTCTCATCTAACATATACAGTGTATAAAATATACATATATATATATATATATATATATATATATATATATATATATATATATATGTACACATATGTAATATTCATCATAATATTCATATACTCTGACATACCTGTAAAAAAAAATACAAAGACTTCTCCCGGTATGTTGATCTTCAGGGGGTTAGTGTTAGGTTTTTTTAAGGCTGTATTGGGTGGGTTTTATTTTTAGATTAGGGACTTTTGGCGGCAAAAGAGCTAACTGCCCTTTTAAAGGCAATGCCCATCCAAATGCCCTTTTCAGGGCAATGGGGAGCTTAGGTTTTTTTTTTTAGTATTTTATTTGGGGGGTTGGTTGTGTGGGTGGTGGGTTTTACTGTTGGGGTTGTTTGTATTTTTTTTTTTACAGGTAAAAGAGCTGATTACTTTGGGGCAATGCCCTGCAAAAGGCCCTTTAAGGGCTATTGGTAGTTTAGTTTAGGCTAGGGTTTTTTTTTTTTGTTTTTTTTTTTAAATAATTTTTATTGAGGTTAAGAATGTGTAATAACAAGCATTTTGAAGTGCAAAAATCACATATATAAACAAAGAAGAAACATAGAAATCGTATTGCCACAATATGTCATCAAATCTGTTACTTCACAAATATGTAGATAATACTATAATACTAGAGATAAACCTCACATTTTCTGATTAAATATATAAAGAATGATTGCCCCTCCAATGTTTAAAGGGGCCACTCATGGGCATATGCAGATTGAAAGACTCAGGGAGGCGCTCTAATAAGCAACATGGTCACTCTTGGACCTGAATAAATACAAATAATAAAACAAAGAAAAATATAGCAGTCTAAGAAAAAATTACATACTAAAAGGTTAAGGTCAGGAGTCTAAGATATAAGGTCACTGTATCTTCCCCATAGCAAACATAAACTAAGATTACGAGTCTATAGGGGCCATTCAAGTCTGATTTAGTGTGAGTATTGGAATTGCCAGTAGCATGGAGTTGATACTAAAAAAAAGAATTGCTTGAGCATGGTTAGGGTGCAAGAATTTCCATATAGTTAAAGGCGAGAACTAGCTATACTACTTCACATACAGGCTCACAATATACTATATCTATAATAACAGCAGCAAGCTATATATTAGGTTTTTTTTTTTTAATTTTGGGGGGGCTTTTTTATTTTAATAGGGCTATTAGATTAGGTGTAATTAGTTTAACCCCTACTAGGTACGTCATGCAAAAACGAACAGTTAATGACAATAGACGTACCTTGTTGTCTAACAGAGTGCTGGAGGCATCCTGCAATACCTTTTTTATAGACTTCGATGCAGAGAGAGCCACTCTGTGGCCCTTTCTGCACAGGTAGCGATGATGCCGTTCGTTGGTGGGTGGGAGCATAGTAGGGAGGCGGGTGGGCGGCCCATCACTACCCGGCATCCAGTTCCTGTAAGTGCAATGTGCACGCACGCCGGGTGCTGGGAGTGTGTGGGGGGGCCTGTGGGGGTGCGTGTGCGCAATAGCCACTGACACCAATGAGGAGGGAGAGGGGGGAAAAAGTTAAAAGAAAATTGAATATAAAAGGATCTGGGAGGGGGATGGGGGTATTGTGGGGGGGGGCTGCTACACTACAGAAAAAGTTTAATGTTCAAAAGAAAAAAAGCACTTTTGTTTTTGGGGGCAAACTGGGTACTGGCAGATCTAAGATGGCAGCAATTAGGTAGGGGAGAGGGTTAGAAAGCTGGGGGGGGCAGGGAGGTTGGGGGCTAAGGCAGGGGTCCATCACAGCTAAAATATTTTATTATTTTTATTTAAAAAAAAAAAAAACTCCTTTTATTTAGTACTGGAAGACTTTCTGCCAGTACTTAAGATGGCGGGGACAATTGTGGGATGGGGGAGGGAAGAGAGCTGTTTGGGAGGAATCAGGGGGTGGGATGTTTCAGGTGGGAGGCTGATCTCTACACTAAAGCTAAAATTAACCCTGCAAGTTCCCTACAAGCTACCTAATCAACCCCTTCACTGCTGGTCATAATTCATGTGTGGTGCGCAGCAGCATTTAGCGGCCTTCTAATTACCAAAAAGCAACACCAAAGTCATATAGGTCTGCTATTTCTGAACAAAGGGGATCCCAGAGAAGCTTTTACAACAATTTGTGCCATAATAACACAAGCTGTTTGTAAATAATTTCAGTGAGAAACCTAAAATTGTGAAAAATGTAAAGTTTTTTTTTTTATTTGCTCGCATTTGGCGGTGAAATGGTGGCATGAAATATACCAAAATGGGCCTAGATCAATACTTGGGGTTGTCTTCTACACTACACTAAAGCTAAAACTAACCCTACAAGCTCCCTACAAACTCCCTAATTAACCCCTTCACTGCTGTGCATAAAACACGTGTGGTGCGCAGCGGCATTTAGCGGCCTTCTAATTACCAAAAAGCAACCCCAAAGCCATATAAGTCTGCTAATTCTGAACAAAGAGGATCCCAGAGAAGCATTTACAACCATTTGTGCCATAATTGCAGAAGCTGTTTGTAAATAATTTCAGTGGGAAACCTAAAGTTTATGACAAAATTTGTGAAATAGTTAACTTTTTTTTTATTTGATCGCATTTGGCGGTGAAATGGTGGCATGAAATATACTAAAATGGGCCTAGATCAATACTTTGGGATGTCTTCTAAAAAAAAATATATACATGTCAAGGGATATTAAGGTATTCCTGACAGATTTCAGTGTCCCAATGTAACTAGCGCTAATTTTGAAAAAAAGTGTTTTGGAAATAGCAAAGTGCTACTTGTACTTATTGCCCTATAACTTGTAAAAAAAAGGCAAAGAACATGTAAACATTGGGTATTTCTAAACTCAGGACAACAATTTGAAACTATTTTGCATGGGATTTTTTTGGTGGTTGTAGATGTGTAACAGATTTTGGGGGTCAAAGTTAGAAAAAGTGTGTTTTTTTCCATTTTTTTCTCATATTTTATAATTTTTTATAGTAAATTGTAAGATATGATGAAAATAATAGTATCTTTAGAAAGTCCATTTAATGGCAAGAAAAACGGTATATAACATGTGTGGGTACAGTAAATGAGTAAGAGGAAAATTACAGCTAAACACAAACACAGCAGAAATGTAAAAATAACCTTTGTCCTTAAAGGGCCACTAAACCCAAAATCTTTCTTTCATGATTCAGATAGAGAATAGAAATTTAAACAACATTACAATTTACTTCCATTATTTATTTGAAGAAAAAGCAATGCACATGGTGAGCCAATCACATGATGCTTCTATGTGCAGCAACCAATCAGCAGCTAGTGAGCATATCTAGATATGCTTTTCATCAAAGAATATCAAGAGAATAAAACAAATTAGATAATATAAGTAAATTAGAAAGATGTTTAACACTGCATTCTCTTTCTAAATCATAAAAGACAAAATGTGGGTGGCATGTCCCTTTAAGGGAAAGAAATTGAAAAATGGTCTGGTCATTAAGGGGTTAAATATCTGTAATTTGTTTATTATTTTCTGTAATTTATGGGGGGTTTTTTTTGTACTTTAGATAATTTAATTGATTTAATTGTTGTTAATTTAGTTAATTTATTTAAGTATAGTGTAGTGTTAGGTGTTAGTGTAACTTAGGTTAGGTTTTATTTTACAGGTACTTTTGTATTTATTTTAGCTAGATAGTTAATAAATAGTTAATAACTATTTAATAACTATTCTACCTAGTTAAAATAAATACAAACTTGCCTGTAAAATAAAAATAAACCGTAAGATAGCTACAATGTAACTATTAGTTATATTGTAGCTAGCTTACGCCTAGATTTAGAGTTTTGTCGGTAACGACCCGCGTAGCTAACGCTGGCT
This sequence comes from Bombina bombina, assembly GCF_027579735.1. Taxonomy (NCBI): domain Eukaryota; kingdom Metazoa; phylum Chordata; class Amphibia; order Anura; family Bombinatoridae; genus Bombina; species Bombina bombina. Next base: position 69,346,673 of record NC_069507.1, read on the forward strand.
TTTTTCTGGCCGCACCTTTTAAAGAACTCTGGTATTGAGAGTCCACAGAATGGCTGCGTTAGGCTCCAAAAAGGGAGCGTACAGGCATAGTTAACGCCACTGCAACTCTCGATACCAGAGTTGCTTACGGACGCGGCCAGCTTCAAAAACGTGCTCGTGCACGATTCCCCCATAGAAAACAATGGGGCTGTTTGAGCTGAAAAAAAACCTAACACCTGCAAAAAAGCCGCGTTCAGCTCCTAAAGCAGCCCCATTGTTTGCTATGGGGAAACACTTCCTATGTCTGCACCTAACACTCTAACATGTACCCCGAGTCTAAACACCCCTAACCTTACACTTATTAACCCTAATCTGCCGCCCCCGCTATCGCTGACCCCTGCATATTATTATTAACCCCTAATCTGCCGCTCCGTAAACCGCCACTACTTACATTATCCCTATGTACCCCTAATCTGCTGCCCTAACATCGCCGACCCCTATATTATATTTATTAAACCCTAATCTGCCCCCCACAACGTCGCCTCCATCTGCCTACACTTACTAACCCCTAATCTGCCCCCCACAACGTCGCCTCCATCTGCCTACACTTATTAACCCCTAATCTGCCGAGCGGACCGCACAGCTATTATAATAAAGTTATTAACCCCTAATCCGCCTCACTAACCCTATAATAAATAGTATTAACCCCTAATCTGCCCTCCCTAACATCGCCGACACCTAACTTCAAACATTAACCCCTAATCTGCCGACCGGAGCTCACCGCTATTCTAATAAATTTTTTAACCCCTAAAGCTAAGTCTAACCCTAACACCCCCCTAAGTTAAATATAATTTAAATCTAACGAAATAAATTAACTCTTATTATATAAATTATTCCTATTTAAAGCTAAATTCTTACCTGTAAAATAAACCCTAATATAGCTACAATATAAATTATAATTATATTGTAGCTATTTTAGGATTAATATTTATTTTACAGGCAACTTTGTATTTATTTTAACCAGGTACAATAGCTATTAAATAGTTAAGAACTATTTAATAGCTAAAATAGTTAAAATAATTACAAAATTACCTGTAAAATAAATCCTAACCTAAGTTACAATTAAACCTAACACTACACTATCAATAAATTAATTAAATACAATATCTACAAATAAATACAATTAAATAAACTAACTAAAGTACAAAAAATAAAAAAGAACTAAGTTACAAAAAATAAAAAAATATTTACAAACATCAGAAAAATATTACAACAATTTTAAACTAATTACACCTACTCAAGCCCCCTAATAAAATAACAAAGCCCCCCAAAATAAAAAAAATGCCCTACCCTATTCTAAATTACTAAAGTTCAAAGCTCTTTTACCTTACCAGCCCTGCATGCCCCAAAGAATTCAGCTCTTTTGCCTGTAAAAAAAACACATACAATACCCCCCCCAACATTACAACCCACCACCCACATACCCCTAATCTAACCCAAACCCCCCTTAAATAAACCTAACACTAAGCCCCTGAAGATCTTCCTACCTTATCTTCACCATACCAGGTTCACCGATCGATCCAGAAGAGCTCCTCCGATGTCTTGATCCAAGCCCAAGCGGGGGGCTGAAGATGTCCATGATCCGGCTGAAGTCTTCATCCAAGCGGGAGCTGAAGAGGTCCATGATCCGGCTGAAGTCTTCATCCAAGCGGGAGCTGAAGAGGTCCATGATCCGGCTGAAGTCTTCTATCATCGGCATCTTCAATCTTCTTTCTTCCGGATCCATCTTGCAGACCTCTGACGCGGAACATCCTGCTGGCCCGACGGACTACCGACGAATGAAGGCTCTTTTAAGGGACGTCATCCAAGATGGCGTCCCTCGAATTCCGATTGGCTGATAGGATTCTATCAGCCAATCGGAATGAAGGTAGGAATATTCTGATTGGCTGATGGAATCAGCCAATCAGAATCAAGTTCAATCCGATTGGCTGATCCGATCAGCCAATCAGATTGAGCTCGCATTCTATTGGCTGATCGGAACAGCCAATAGAATGCGAGCTCAATCTGATTGGCTGATTGGATCAGCCAATCGGATTGAACTTGATTCTGATTGGCTGATTCCATCAGCCAATCAGAATATTCCTACCTTAATTCCGATTGGCTGATAGAATCCTATCAGCCAATCGGAATTCGAGGGACGCCATCTTGGATGACGTCCCTTAAAGGAGCCTTCATTCGTCGGTAGTCCGTCGGGCCAGCAGGATGTTCCACGTCGGAGGTCTGCAAGATGGATCCAGAAGAAAGAAGATTGAAGATGCCGTTGATAGAAGACTTCAGCCGGATCATGGACCTCTTCAGCTCCCGCTTGGATGAAGACTTCAGCCGGATCATGGACCTCTTCAGCTCCCGCTTGGATGAAGACTTCAGCTGGATCATGGACATCTTCAGCCCCCCGCTTGGGCTTGGATCAAGACATCGGAGGAGCTCTTCTGGATCGATCGGTGAACCTGGTATGGTGAAGATAAGGTAGGAAGATCTTCAGGGGCTTAGTGTTAGGTTTATTTAAGGGGGGTTTGGGTTAGATTAGGGGTATGTGGGTGGTGGGTTGTAATGTTGGGGGGGGTATTGTATGTGTTTTTTTTACAGGCAAAAGAGCTGAATTCTTTGGGGCATGCCCCGTGTTAAGTTAGGCATCAATAATTTATGAATATCAATAAATAAATTAATATGCAACCGAATTACAACATTAATATTTTTTAGTTCTTGGTTTTATGGTCGAATATGTGGAAGAAAAACACACGAAACAGTATAATATTAATTGACAATTTACTTGGCAATCCATATTAAAAGTTAATACAATAAAACAATACTAGTACAAAAGACAGAAACAATACTCAACACAGTGATAACATATTACAATACAATAAAAACAAACAAGAATCAAAACAATACTCACAACAGTACAAATTTTAAGCTACAGGGCCCAGCCTGCCAGCTGGGCCCAGCATCAACCTCAGTCTTTACTCCTTGCTGGCTCATGGTGGAAAGGGCCAAGCCTTTTCAAAGTTCCCCCATTTACTCTAAACATGGGAGGTACTATATCAGGTAGGCTGGTCTATGATGTCACTGCCTGGAAATTAATTCTACACACTGCCCCAGTGGACCCTCTAGCAAATTGCATAATTATGCTTAATTTATGACATAAATCATTAGTGAATAATCAATACAAACCACCCTTTGACTAATGTCATAAACAAGCATTTATAAAACGTTTACCTCTCAACTCTCCCCAGCTTTCACCATTACCTGCCCCACAACAAAACCCATTATTCCATAGAACAATAGACATTTACCCTTAATAGCTGTTTCTATTACATACGCTTATTGAAATACACCAGAAAGTTATTACATATTATCTGCCCTTTCAAACTTACACAATTGAGCGCATGCCTCACCAGTTGGAAACCTTAACACCTAAAATAGGCACGTGCCCACCCTTACAATCATGAACAACTGAAACCCATTTTTTTTTTTTTTTGTAATAAGCCAAATGATATTGTATTCATGTGAGAATGTGAGGTGGAGCTTAATATAATAGACACAACAACCCAATAGCACCTCTAAATCATGACACTGTTGGACAATCACTGGAACTGGACTCCTGTAGCCTATGGTTGGTCTGTGTGCCTGATATTTCCTAAACTTTAAATCCCGGGAAACTGGATCTGGAACAGTTTTTAAAGTCTCCAAGAACTTGACAAACGGAGACAGATGAGAGAAATAATTTGCACAAACAAAGAAGAAGGATGTTGGATAACAGTTTGTGTGTGCAGGGACTATTCTGTGTTTTGAGGTCATAGTCCTTTACCACCTTCACGTAACACAGGCTCCTGCTCCTTTTTTTGTTACCTTCTCCGATTACTCTCAGCTGCAGTTCTTCTTCTCACAATAAAAGATGAGCTTGGTGTCCAGAGGTGTGGCCTCTTCTTATGGCTCCCAAGTGGCAATAAAATTCCCATTGCTGAAAAGTTCTTAAATGAAATTGAACAGGCATTGACGTGCACAGACAGAAACAGCAGATAAAATCCTCTTGCTGGAAAGTTCTTGAACACAGGCAATGATGATCGACTGATCACTTTGTGCCAATTATCACAAGTTACTATTTGGTTGTGGTGTCTTAAGTATATTTTACCCTATGGAGATAGATAAATACCTACACATATCTCCTGAGAATTGTCTCTATACATCCACGCCACTCCTAATTCACTGATAAACACAATATCAGCAGAGTCGTCACAGATTAAACTGGAAATCAAACTTATCTTGTTGGGACTGTTAACTAAACCCCAAATAAAACAAAAAAATGAATCACCCTTAATATTAACACATATGTTATTTAACCAAAATGCCTACTCTCTCTTATTCCTCTTAACTCCAAGTTGCTGTCTCCATGCTGACATTCTAATACCTTGCAATGATAGTGGTATGCATTGCAATCCTTCCTACTTAGTTCTAAATGCAAACCCAAAAGGGATAAATGCAACCAATTATTAGCCCAACCAGAATAAAAAGGTAAAAAACCCTCACCCATTCACCTACTAAATAACTTTGTACAAGTCACCTTAATTAAAGAAGCATTGTGCAACTGTCATTAATTTATAAGAGGTATGCATGAGATCATAGTATACACATGTTAAATGCAATGCAATAATATAAAACACATTAGATCAGAATTTAAACAATAGTCTTCTTCTTGGATTGGATCGTAACCATGTTCCCGTTTTCACCTCTGTTATATCTAAAAGGAAAGAGCACAGGTCATAATTACCTTCCCAGTCATTTATAGCATACAAGATCCAACACTAGCAAGTATGTATATATAATTATATAATTATTCCTTTCAACTTAAACTACCAGCTTGTAGCTACTTTCTCCTCCCTATTTAACATACAGAGTTATAAATATCTCTCCACCCCTCAGGATTTGGGCATTATCCACTATTCTTGCACAGGGACTTATGGTTTCCTCTACTTCTGCCCTCCCGCTAGGCCACAAATGTGTTTATCCTGAGGTAACCGCCCCATAAACTAAACCACAAATGTTCCTACATCATCGGGTTGAAGGCTGTAGCCACTACCCTTGCACAGGGACTAATGGGGTCATTTCCTACCTTTTGCCTTCCCCACATTAATTTTTATAGAGGAGCAAACATGCAGCTTACCTCTTCCAGCTCGTTTAAGGGCTATGGACCAATATGTCTTCAATTCCAAAAAGAAATCACATAACAGCTATGGGCATGCTTTCCATCTCCACCCTTACCTGGACACGTCAAATTTTTATAGAGGAGCAAACATGCAGCTTACCTCTTCCAGCTTGTTTAAGGGCTATGGACCAATATGTCTTCAATTCCAAAAAGAAATCACATAACAGCTATGGGCATGCTTTCCATCTCCACCCTTACCTGGACACGTCAAATTTAGAAATGCAGAACATACAGCATTTCTTTCCGGATCAGTAAAGGATTATGGGCCAATATGTCTCAATGACAGCTATGGGTATGCTTCCCATCTTTTAATCCTACCGGACATATAAAGTTAGTGAAGTGAACTACAAATCCTCTTCCAACTCTGTTAAAGGTTATAGGCCATTATGCCTGCAATTCAAACAACCCCACCACAACCATTGGATAAGTTCCTCATCTTTCAGAAAATGGACAGTCTAGTCAAAATTACATTTTCATGATTTCAATAGGGCATGCAATTTTAAACAACTTTCCAACTGACTTTTATCATTATATTTGCTTTGTTCACTTGGTGGTATTTTTCAAAAGCTAAACTTAGGTAGGCTCAAACTGATTTCTAAACCGTTGAAAACTGCCTCTTAGCTCAGAGCATTTTGAAAGTTTTTCACAGTTGGAACATTGTGCTTGCTCCCGCTGAGTTATTTAGGAGTCTGCACTGATTGGCTAAACTGCATGTCTGTCCAAAGCACTGAGATAATGGGGCAGTATTGCAGAGATTTAGATACAAAGTAATCACAGAGGTAAAACATATATTTATATAACTGTGTTGGTTATACAAAACAGAGGAATGGGTAATAAAGGGATTATCTAACTTTTTAAACAATAAAAATTCTGGTGTAGACTGTCCCTTTAACTTATGTTATCATTTCCACTGTAACTCCTTGGTCCTGGATGTTAAAACTGAAAGACATACTCCATACAATGGTTACTTTAGGCATATCATTGTACTGTCTTACAGATAAGACCACTCAATGTAACAAAAGAAAAGCTCCTCCCCCTGGCTGCAGCTGCTAGCTGAGGTGTACACTATATCTTTACACAATGGCTTTGCACACATCCTCTGTTAAAAGGATGGTCTTTATCTCACTAGTCATCATTATATATTTTATATAAACATACTACACTGCATATTATTAAATGTTAACTCTACTAAACTTTCCTTTTTTCTTCCTGTAAAAAAAAACAGAGAAAAGAATGAATAAGAACACAAACCAAAACATAAAATTAAAAAAAAATATGGTGATTCTAGCTAAATAACACAGATTTAAACCAAATCTGTGTTTTTTATTATGGAGGCAGGAAAAACAAAAACAAAAACTAGTTTAACCAGTTTCAATGTGAACTGTTAAAGGTCTTTTCATATGTAAATTACACTAGGCCTCAACACACACCATGTGGCTACCAAATGGTCAGTCAGTGGCACAAAATAAAAGGCTTCTAAAAAACATCAACAATTTAAATAGAAATCACAATAATTTCTATCTTCTACACCAATAAACATAATAATATTAAACTTTCTGTATACAGGTTTTGCACATTGATTCACACATTTGATATATCTTTGCACAGGCAGAAATAATAAAAACTGGGTACAATGCATCATCTATTCTTTCATTCATTCATCTACAAAGACACACAAGTTACTGTAACTTTTAAAGCCAGACATTTGTATTTTCTCCAATATTCAAGCATAATCCCATCCTCGTCGCCAAATGTTAAGTTAGGCATCAATAATTTATGAATATCAATAAATAAATTAATATGCAACCGAATTACAACATTAATATTTTTTAGTTCTTGGTTTTATGGTCGAATATGTGGAAGAAAAACACACAAAACAGTATAATATTAATTGACAATTTACTTGGCAATCCATATTAAAAGTTAATACAATAAAACAATACTAGTACAAAAGACAGAAACAATACTCAACACAGTGATAACATATTACAATACAATAAAAACAAACAAGAATCAAAACAATACTCACAACAGTACAAATTTTAAGCTACAGGGCCCAGCCTGCCAGCTGGGCCCAGCATCAACTCCAGTCTTTACTCCTTGCTGGCTCATGGTGGAAAGGGCCAAGCCTTTTCAAAGTTCCCCCATTTACTCTAAACATGGGAGGTACTATATCAGGTAGGCTGGTCTATGATGTCACTGCCTGGAAATTAATTCTACACACTGCCCCCACTGGACCCTCTAGCAAATTGCATAATTATGCTTAATTTATGACATAAATCATTAGTGAATAATCAATACACCCCGCAAAGGGCCCTGTTCAGGGCTGGTAAGGTAAAAGAGCTTTGAACTTTAGTAATTTAGAATAGGGTAGGGCATTTTTTTATTTTGGGGGCTTTGTTATTTTATTAGGGGGCTTAGAGTAGGTGTAATTAGTTTAAAATTGTTGTAATATTTTTCTGATGTTTGTAAATATTTTTTTATTTTTTGTAACTTAGTTCTTTTTTATTTTTTGTACTTTAGTTAGTTTATTTAATTGTATTTATTTGTAGATATTGTATTTAATTAATTTATTGATAGTGTAGTGTTAGGTTTAATTGTAACTTAGGTTAGGATTTATTTTACAGGTAATTTTGTAATTATTTTAACTATTTTAGCTATTAAATAGTTCTTAACTATTTAATAGCTATTGTACCTGGTTAAAATAATTACAAAGTTGCCTGTAAAATAAATATTAATCCTAAAATAGCTACAATATAATTATTATTTATATTGTAGCTATATTAGGGTTTATTTTACAGGTAAGTATTTAGCTTTAAATAGGAATAATTTATTTAATAAGAGTTAATTTATTTCGTTAGAATAAAATTATATTTAACTTAGGGGGGTGTTAGGGTTAGGGTTAGAATTAGCTTTAGGGGTTAATAAATTTAATAGAGTAGCGGTGAGGTCCGGTAGGCAGATTAGGGGTTAATAATTGAAGTTAGGTGTCGGCGATGTTGGGGAGGGCAGATTAGGGGTTAATACTATGTATTATAGGGTTAGTGAGGCGGGAGTGAGGCGGATTAGGGGTTAATAACTTTATTATAGTAGCGGTGAGATCCGCTCGGCAGATTAGGGGTTAATAAGTGTAGGCAGGTGGAGGCGACGTTGAGGGGGGCAGATTAGGGGTTAATAAATATAATATAGGGGTCGGCAGTGTTAGGGGCAGCAGATTAGGGGGTACATAGCTATAATGTAGGTGGCGGCGCTTTGCGGTCGGCAGATTAGGGGTTAATTATTGTAGGTAGCTGGCGGCGACGTTGTGGGGGCAGATTAGGGGTTAATAAATATAATATAGGGGTCGGCGGTGTTAGGGTCAGCAGATTAGGGGTACATAAGTATAACGTAGGTGGCGGTCGGCAGATTAGGAGTTAAAAAAAATTAATCGAGTGGCGGCGATGTGGGGGGACCTCAGTTTAGGGGTACATAGGTAGTTTATGGGTGTTAGTGTACTTTAGAGCACAGTAGTTAAGAGCTTTATAAACCGGCGTTAGCCCAAAAAGCTCTTAACTACTGACTTTTTTCTGCGGCTGGAGTTTTGTCGTTAGATTTCTAACGCTCACTTCAGCCACGACTCTAAATACCGGAGTTAGAAAGATCCCATTGAAAAGATAGGATACGCAATTGACGTAAGGGGATCTGCGGTATGGAAAAGTCGCGGCTGGAAAGTGAGCGTTAGACCCTTTAATGACTGACTCTAAATACCAGAGGGCGTTAAAAACCAGCGTTAGGAGCCTCTAACGCTGGTTTTGACGGCTACCGCCCAACTCTAAATCTAGGCCTTAGGGTTTATTTTATAGGTATTTAGTTTTAAATAGAAATAATTTAGTTAATGATAGGAATTTTATTTAGATTTCTTTTAATTATATTTAAGTTAGGGGGTGTTAGGGTTAGGGTTAGACTTAGATTTAGGGGTAAATAACTTTAATATAGTGGTGACGACGTTGGGGGCGTCAGATTAGTATGTAAGTGGATTTGCGGTATTGCCAAGCTTTTTAAGCTTACCGCAAAACTTGAAATCTAGGTGGAAGTTTTTTCATGGGATTTCCATAGCGCTGCCATTATGAGTTTTGCGGTGAGGCTAAAAAGCTTGCATTACATCCTATAACGACAAGATCCATACCGTCATCTGAGACCAATAGTTATGAATTTTACGCAACAAAACTGTTACATAAAACTTATAACTAAAGTTTACAAAGTACACTAACACCCATAAACTACCTATTAACCCCTAAATCGAGGACCTCCCGCATCGCAAACACTATTTAAATATTATTTACGCATAATCTGCCGTCCGCCCACCCACCCACATCACCCCCACTATACTAAAGTTATTAACCCCTATTCCGCCGCTCCCCAACACCGCCGCCACTATAATAAACCTATTATCCCCTAAACCGAAAGCCCCCCATCGCAATAAACTAATTTAAACTAGTAACCAATAAACCTAACACCCCCTAACTTTATATTTAAATTACAGTTTCCATATATTAAATTAAATTAAAACTTACCTGTCAAATTAAAAAAACTAAGTTTAAACTAACAATAAAACTAATACAACTATTAAACTAAAACTACCAAGTAAAGAAATCTAAAATACACATTAAAAAAATCATAACACTACTATAAAAATTATTGATTTGAACAGCTAATAGAATTTAAGAAGCTCTCATCCTATTGGCTGTTTTGAACAGCCAATAGGATTTCAGTAGCTCTCATCCTATTGGCTGATTTGAATTTCCAAAATCAAATCAGCAAATAGGAATTCAAGGGACGCCATTTTGAAAAGGCTACCTTGCATTGAAGATTCAGTATACGGCAGCGACCGTATGAAGAGGATGCTCCGCGCCAGATGTCATCAGGATGGACCCCCTCCGCGCTGCCGGGATGAAGATAGACGATGCCGCCGGGATGAAGATAGACGATGCCGCCGGGATGAAGATAGACGATGCCGCTGGGATGAAGATAGAAGATGCTGTCTGGATGAAGATGGAGACGCCTGGATGAAGATGGAGCCGCCCGGATGAAGATCCTTCAAGCGTGACTTCAGCAACTGTGAGTACCTAAAGAGGGGTTAGTGTTAGGTTTTTTTAAGGTTTTTGTGTGGGTTTCTTTTTTTTTTATATTAGGGGTTGGGCATTTTTTAAAAGAGCTAAATGCCCTTTTAAGGGCAAGAAAAAAAGCTAAATGCCCTTTTAAGGGCAAGAAAAAAAGCTAAATGCCCTTTTAAGTGCAATGCCCATACAAATGCCCTATTCAGGGCAATGGATAGATTAGGTTTTTTAAATAGTTTTTATTATTGTGTGGGTTTGGGGGGTGGGGGTTTGTAATGTTAGTGGGTCTTTGTATTTATGTTGCGAAAAAAAGCTGATTTATTTAGGGCAATGCCCTACAAAAGGCCCTTTTAAGGGCTATTGGTAGTTTATTATAGATTAGATTTCTTTTATTTTGGGGTGTTTTTTTTTTTTAAATGGGTATTAGAATAGTAATAATTGTTATTGTTTTGTATAATTTGTTTGATATTTTGTGTAATTTTTTTTTCGTTTTGGGGTGTTTTTTTTTTTAAATAGCCATTTTTTATTTTTAATGGGCAGCAAAAGAGCTGAATGCCCTTTTAAGGGCAATGTCCATACAAATGCCCTTTTCATGGCAATGGGTAGATTAGGTTTTACTTTATTTTTATGTTGTAGGTTTGGGGGTGGGGGGTTGTATACTGTTAGGGGGTGTTTGTTTTTCTTTTGTAGAAAAAGAGCTGTTTTCTTTAGGGAAATGCCCTACAAAAGGCCCTTTGAAGGGCCCACAAAAATTAGGGTTTTTTTATTTTGGGGTGGGATTTTTTTTTTTTTAAAGGATATTACAATAGTAATAATTTTTAATGTTTTAGATAATTTTGTTTGTTATTTTTTGTAATGGTAGGTTATTTTATTTTTTGTAATTTTAGTGTTTTTTATTTTTTGTAATGGTAGGTTTTAGTGTAAGGCATCTTAGGTTTTATTTCACAGGTAAGTTTGTATTTATTTTAACTAGGTAGCTAGTAAATAGTTAATAACTATTTACTAAATAGTCTACCTAGTTAAAATAAATACAAATTTACATGTGAAATAAAAATAAAAACTAAGCTAACTACAATGTAACTATTAGTTATATTGTAGCTAGCTTAGATTTTATTTCACAGGTAAGTATGTATTTAGTTTTAAATAGGTATTATTTAGTTAATAATTGTAACTTTAATGTAACTCTCTTTTAATTATGTTAAAGTTAGGGGGTGTTTGGGTTAGGGTTACAGTTAGAGTTAGGGTTACGGTAAGGGTTACGGTTAGGTTTAGGAGTTAATATAGTTTAATTTAGGTTGTTGCGATGTGGGGGACTGGCGGCTTAGGGGTTTATAGGTTTATTTAGTAGTAGTGATGTGGGTGGCCAGAGGTTTAGGGGTTAATAACTTTATTTAGTGACGGTGATGTGGGGAAGAGGAGGAATAGGGGTTAATAGATTTATTATAGTGTGGGCGATTTTGGGGTGCAGGGGAATAGGGGTTAATAACTTTAGTATAGTGGCAGTGATATCGGAAGCAGCAGATTAGGGGTTAATAGATTTATTTAGGTGACAGCAATATCGGGAGTGGCAGATTAGGGGTTAATAACTTTATGTAGGTGTCGGTGATGTTGGGGGCAGCAGATTAGGGGTGTTTAGAAGTGGGGTTTATGTTAGGGTGTTAGGTTTAAACGTAACTTTTTTTTCCCCATAGACATCAATGGGGCTGCGTTAGGAAGCTTTTGATTCCGTGATCGCAGGTGTTAGGGTTTTTTTCTAACCCGCTCTCCCCATTGATGTCTATGGGGAAAGCATGCACAAGCACATCAAATCAGCGCTTGTATTTTGTGCGGTATGGAGCTCAACGCAACCATATCGCACGCACAAGCCGGCTGTTTCAAAACTTGTAATGGCAGCTCTATAGAGGTTGAAATTATGCAACTTTTGTTGCGTTCGTTAAATACCCTCTATCACGCATAACTTGTAATCTACCTGACAATTAGTAATCATGTCTCCTAGCAAACTCTGTGGAACTAAATCCTGCAATATTAATGTTCACCACTTGGGGCATTAATCCTTCTCTGTGAATACTTAGAGGCCCATTTATCAAGCTCTGGATGGAGCTTGAGGGCTCGTGTTTCTGGTGAGCCTGCAGGCTCGCCAGAAACAGCAGTTATGAAGCAGCGGTCTAAAGACTGCTGCTCCATAACCCTGTCCATCTGCTCTGAGCAGGCGGACAGAAATCGCAGAAAATCAACCGGATCGAGTACGATCGGGTTGATTGACACCTCCCTGCTGGTGGCCGCGAATCTTCAGGGGGCGGCGATGCACCAGCAGCTCACAAGATGCAATGCTGAATACGGAGAGCGCATTGCTTTCCGCATTCAGCGAGGTCTGGCGGACATGGTCCGCACTGTAGGATCAGGTCCGCCAGACCTTTGATAAATAGGCCTCTGTACCTTACCTCTTTGGTGTATATATGTAAACTATTTTGTTTTGTGTATAACATGTTAAGTTGTTTTTGCTTTATTTCACCTTTGATGTATATTAACTCAGCGGAGGTTTATATAGAAGGTATTTACAATATATTCCTTTCTCTAACTCTCTGCTTACAAAAACCACATTACTGTAAAAATTCTCAGCAGTTGTGTTCCCCAACCTTAATTCAAAGCTAGAGTGACACTATCTCTCTCTCACTATCTCTCTCTTACTATCTCTCACTATCTCTTTCTCACTATCTATCTCTTACTATCTCTTACTATCTCTCACTATCTTGCTCTCTCTATCTCTGACTATCTCTAACCTTCAACACCTAGACCTGTACCTGTCTCGAAAAAGCAAAACAGTCAAGGTAGCTATGTTCAGAGCGTAAATGCTTAATGATGTACCGGTTTGCAAAGTAAATGAGGTCCAGGTGTGGTTTTGTGAAGATTTGTATGTGTGCAAGGTAGAGTAGTTGTTTGAATTTGCGCATGTTCATATTGAGTTTCTAAATCCACATATGTTTTTAGGGAATGTGTATAATGTGATGATGTCATAGTGATAGTTTGAATAACATTATCATAATTTAGTATTGCAAAATCCAAATTATGATTTTGATCGTATTTGTTAACTGTTCTAAATGATTATTTTTTAAAATCTTTCCTAATCGCTAATGTGAATGTTTGGTTTGTGTATAAGTGTGTAATTAGTTTTTCTTGTTCTTTTGTTCCGTGATGTAGATCCAAGTGTATTTTTTTGAATCCTCGTTTTGTGTAAATGTTATGTAGTATATATATAGCGCTCTACAAATAACCGATAATAATAATAATAATAATAATATATGCTGTAAATAATTGTGAATGTTGAATGCGAACCTGCTATGTTGTGTGAACGATTGTTGTTTGTACATTTGACATGATTATTATTTGTGTCCATTAAGTTGTATGTGTAATGTGACAGAGCAATGTGTAGTTCTCGCGATATCGAGTGTTAGATGAAAAATCTGTTTATTTTTCTGTTTCCATTGATCTCTATGGGGGAATCCATTATGCGTCTGTGATTACGCAAGTGAAATAGACGCGGTATTTGTGTAAACGCGATGCGTAACAACGTTCTTTTCAGACTTGTAATACCTACGTTACGAAGAGTGCACAATAAACATTACGCATGCGCTATTTGCACACAGCCGTTACGCAAAACTCGTAATCTAGGTGTTAGTTAGTAAAATTGTATATCTTTTTTTTTAAGTAACAGACAGAGAGCAGCAAAAATATCTGAATCAGGAACATTTAATTTTGACTTTACAGTCCCTTTAACTATGTGTTTAACCCCTTGTCATCTATTGAAAATATTGCATGTTAAAGGGCCAGTAAACCCACCAAATAATGTTATGTAATTCTGCACATAGTTCCAGGAGCCTGGCCAGCTGGAGAGGGGCTGGGCGATCCGAGATCAGCTCTTCCGTGAGGATGTAAAGAACACAAAACAAGTAAACAAAATGTCTGTGAAATTGTGAATGCTCTCAAAACTCCAGATCTGGTGAGAAAATGGAGGGGGCTAGGTAGTAGGGGGTGGAGGTTTAACCTTGGCAGCCTGGTATCCATGACACAGACCCGCTCAGTAGAGCCAGGAGCGGCGGTCTGTAAAATTCATTTTCATAGGTAAATATCTCTGAAATAATTTGCTTTAGAAAGCTGGTGCTAGACTAATGTTATATAATTAGAAAACAAAAACACAAATAAGAATGTTTTGATTAAAATGTACTGACCCAATATAAATAAATACTATAAACATACCAGGGCCGGCCTTAGGCCAAGACGGCCGCCTAGGGCTAGGGGTCCGCAGTTAGAGGGGCCCTGCGCTCGTACAAGCTGGTGCACACTTTTGCTGCAACATTGGCACTTTTTTTGGCGGCACTTTACAGGGGGTGGCACCCAGGACAGCAGTTCCTCAGCACCAGCAGCTCTTGCCAGGTACTGTGTTGTGACCTTTTTGACCAGAAAAATACATCAGCCGATAGATTTTGATTGACCCCTATGTTTTATCTTGGAAGATTACCTGGAGATGTTACACCATATGTATTTTTGCTATATATGAGAAGAATGTGCTAACATATAAATCAAGATTTACTGGAAATCTTTACAATATTTGCACTATGAATCATATGATAAATGTACAATTTTTTTTTATATGTTTTTTAATCTAAGAGACCACAATACAAACACATTTCACATTGACACTCTGAGTAGGTCTGTGGAACAGAAGGCTTATAGTATAAATGTACTTTCATAAAAAAAACACACAAAATAAAAAAGGTTTCAGGTCACCAACATAACAATGATCCTACTCTGTGATGCCCATCAGTGTGACCGTCTGATTTCGCTACAGTGCAACTGAATCCTTTTCTGGGCAGAATATTATCTGTATATGGTCTGTTTTTTAGAAGGATTTTTATGGTTATTTAAGAAGTCGAGAGGGGCTAGTGTCTGTTGGACAGATGAGCCTCCTATGATGTCAGGGATTCATCTCTTTTCATGCTGTACCTTTAAAAAAGTGAACTCACTAGCCCTATTTAAGGCACCTCCCAACAGAACTCATTGCTTGGTAATTTGTTGCTCAGTGACAAGCTGCTTCTGAAGAGACCTAGCCATTTATACAACATTGTATTTAATTACATTACTCTCTAAACTCACCTTGAGTTTCTACTTGCTTGAATCTACCTGCTTATGCTCTTTTTGTGGTTAGAGCCTTTCACCGATTATTTCAGTCAGAGATCTCTCTGCCTCTCCTGCATTGAAGTTTCTCCCTGCAGCGTGTGACGTCACGCCCGACATTCTCCCGCCGCGGCTGTGTCTCTGGCTCTCTCTGGTACCGCTGGGACTGTTTGCTGTCTGGTAACAGTATTACTCTGCTCATAGCCACCTCCTGTAATACTGGTCTGTATATTTTGCATTATACGAACTGCATGTTCTACTACAACTTCATTTATCTGCAAGCTTGCCATATTAACTGTGTAACTAACGCTCACACTTGCTGGGGAATTATATCTGCTTTTGCTGACAAATAGGATTAGTATTGCCTCAAACTATTTCCTCTGCTTACTAACTTAAATACTAATATCTTTGACTAAGATACATATTGCTACAATTTGTTCATAACGGACTTCCTAAGCATACTCTAGTAACTATCAAACTTACCTTCAAATCTGCTTGCAAAGGACTGTTTGTATAAATTCAATTACACCTGCTTCATAAGATCAACACAGCTACTTATGTTTACATTGGACAAATTTGGATATAACTAACTATTTATTCTCATAATCTGGATTATACTATATTCTCAGCTTGGTTAGTTTTATTCATATAACTAAGTGCTGTGTGATTGCTGGTGTGCTTGTTAAAGCCTTTTGTATATATTTTGTTTGACTGCTTGTGTGACTGAATCAAGGCACCTGCAGTATTTAACTCCTTCACTACTATTGAGTTGCTAATCTCAATCAAATACTCTCCTTTCTGCTGCCAGCAGTCTTTGTTGCGTGAAGGTTCCAGTTTTCACTCAGCTACCCTGCTGTAGTGACCCTCAGATCAATGAGCATATCAGGGTTCCCTTAAGTTCAATCTGTGGGAATCCGAGGTAAGGTGTGAGACTGAGTGGTCCTACATTGGCAGTAAGTTGTTGTAGTAGTGTTATCTATAAAAACTTAGCAAATCCTAACATATGAGCAGATCTCCTCATATAATGAATTATTTATGTTGGCATGTAAGACTTGTTAAAATGTATGTGTGGATTTGATGATAATCACTTCTTACAGCAAATGCACGGAAATAAGCCTGATGGGCTTCTCATCTCCACTCCATGTACTTGGCAGCAGAACTTGCAGATTGCTAGGGAACTGCTCTATGTCAATTTTCAGGTTCAGAAACAGACTGATGGGCTCCAGTTAGCCTCTCTTGGTCACAATAGCAGTGATCCCTGTCTACTTGGTGAGATTAGCACCCGGGTCCTGAGACTGATCTAGTGCTGGCCATATTAAACTACAACAGTGCTGCAAGTCAACTCAGTTTTGCAACACCGAATAGGCTGGGCTATGTGCCATACCTTAGCTTTAACTGGCAGGCAATAACCTGGCCAACCCGCAGGCACTTTACTTACCTTAGTAATGAACCATGGAGCCCATAGGTAATATGTTACCAAACCCATCTATAGGACATTAGGGCATTTTGTTTACAATCTTTTTTTTTTTTACTTTTTTTTTATTGAGGTACAATATAAGTTTAACAAATATAGCCAAAACAAGAGACCAAATATTACATGATCTGTACAATAAAACTACTTCAAGATATCAAATACATAGTTCTCATGGCACCAAATGACATTTACTATGGTAGAATTGGCACAAAATATAAGAAACATAGTAGTTTTACTAAGAAAGTAAGAACATGTATACATATATTGTAACCTCATTTTTTTTTTTTTTTTTTTTTATTACACATGATTAAACATTTTATATTACAATCTCAAACTGTATAATGTCCCATTTATTATAAAAACTCACATTTTGTCATCCTGCCTTGAGACCTACAAACTCTAGGGTCGGACCTAAAACATACTGTTTGAGAAGCTGCTAGATTCTAGGTAAATGTAACATAGAATAATAAGCAGGAAGAGGCATATTTAGAAGTGTATAACAATGGTGGACTTGATGTTTTGTATTGTTCTTGTCTTCTGTTATAATCTAGGTATTTCTAACCTACATTAAGTTTCAGGTCACAGAGCTCACTCAGATATTCTTCGTTATTTGGGTCAAACTTCAATGCTTTCTCATAATATTCAATTGCTTTCAACTTATTTTGATTGAGCTTATAAATGAACCCGAGCAAACTAAATCCATAGGCATCACTGGCGTCTGTTTTTACCATTCGGTTCGCTAACCTTTTCAAAGCATTTTCACACTGTTGTCGAGCGATTGCATTTTCTGGTATTTTTAGCCCTTCTTTATATTGTTTTATAGCATCAGCTTCTGATTTTCTGCAACTTTCTTGAAACTGTGCATAACTGAAATGGATTTGCTGCTTTTCTTCTGCTGTAAGATTTATAATGTTGAAAGCTTTTTGGAATGTTTCTTCTGCTTTGTCATATTCTTTTGCTTCTATATACATATTTGCTAAATCAATGTGTGCAAATACAAACATTTTTTTATGTTCTAAGACCATTTCAAAATGAAATATGGCATTTTGTATAAGTCTGTTTATTTCCTCGTCATTGGAAACATCATATTGTCTTTGTGACCTTTTCAGTCGGTTCATTTTTTGCCTGTAGCACAATCCTATTTGATGATGAAGAAATCCAGAATTAGGGATACAGTGTACAGCTCTCTTCAAAACACGAAGAGCTTCATCAATCATTCCTCCCTTCCTGTAAAATTTAGCAGCATAGCGAAGTAAATATGGGAGATTTGGCGTTTGCTCAAGAGCTTCTTCAATGTACTTTCGTGCCTCTTTATTTTGCCTTAACTCCTGAAGTTTCAAGCCAAGAAGTGCCTTCACCACAGAATCCTTGGGATTTAGTTCTACAGCTCGTTTCAACAATGGTAAAGATTCATTTCTTTTACTTGAATATTTATTGCTATCAATAACCTCCTTACGATACACTACGGTTGCATAGCCAGTGTTCCACTCAGGATCATCTGGTTCAGTCTCAAGAGCCTTCTTAAAGCACTCTTTAGATTTCTCATAATTCTTTGCAGAAATTTTCAGCAGAAACCATCCCTGTTCACCATATACCTCAGAGAATTCAATGTTATCGTGCAATGAAAGTTGATGTTCTTTATAAATACTTTTCACCTTCTCTAAGTAGATGTTAGATTTTTCATAGTCTTCCAGCATATAGTAGACCCAAGCATAGTTAGCATAGGTCACAAGGTATTTACTGTTTGTTTTATCCGTATATGATTCAGAAATCATCTCTTCAGCTTTTTCTAAATGAGAAATGGCTTCTGGGTAATCACCTTTTAAATGTTTTATATAACTTAACAGATTGTGAACCATATATTTATTTTTTGTAGTTAAAAATTCCAGCTGATCGTACAGTCTTTCTTCTATCTCATCAAGTTCACTAACTTTTTCAGTCGATGTCCAAGTAAAATGGCAGTTCAGCTGTAACAGTTGAAGTTTTAAAGTTGTTTTTGACAATTCACTGCGAAAGGAAACAAAATAAGAGGCATTTGTTATTTAAAATTCCATTTAAAAATGTTTTCTATTTTTTTGATTGAGCAGATTTATTAAATGTTGTGTGAGAAGTTAAAATCTTAGTGTATCAGTCCCAGTTGATTAATAAATTAGAAGGATTGGTTTCAATGAACAAGTATGTAAGAAACTCTTAAATGTATTAGTTAAATCAACAAATAAAATCTGAACAAATTATTATGCTTTTTTTAAAATTAAATGATGAAAGTTTTAAAGAGGACTTTCCAATGTAAATATTTGACGTCCTAATTTGTTAGAGCATATTTTTATTTGCATTACTTACCCTAGATAAACATACATGTATAGTAAACTGCCAAATTGTGTTATCTTTTTGATAGTTAACTATTTTTGATCAGAAAATACTACTTCAAAAATGTGAACTCAGCTATAGTTCATTATTTCTTATTGCAAACATGATATGGTTTAATGATTTAGAGAATGTAATTATTTTGCATTCAAATGCTCTTTCTCTCTCCCCCTCTCTTGCTCTCTCTCTCTTCCCCCTCTCTTTTGTGCTCTCTCTCCCCCCTCTCTTTTGCTCTCTCTCTCTCTCACCCCTCTCTTTTGCTCTCTCTCCCCCACTCTTTTGCTCTCTCTCTCTCTCGCACCTCTCCTTTGTTCTCTCTCTCCCCCCTCTCTTTTGCTCTCTCTCCCCCCTCTCCTTTGCTTCCTCTCCCCCCTCTCTTTTGCTCTCTCTCTCTCTCCCCCCTCATTTTTACTCTCTCTCTCCCCCTCTCTCTTTTGTTCTCTCTCTAGCCCTCTCTCTTTTGTGCTCTCTCCACCCTCTCTTTTGCTCTCTCTCCCCCTCTCTTTTGCTTCCCTCTCTCTTTTGCTCTCTCTCTACACCACCTCTCTTTTGCTCTCTCTCTCCCCCTCACTTTTACTCTTTCACTCTCTCCCTCTCTTGCTCTCTCTCCCCCTCTCTCTCCCCCTCTCTTTTGCTCTCTCTCTCCCCCTCTCTTTTGCTCTCTCTCCCACCTCTCTTTTGCTCCCCACCTCTCTTTTGCTCTCACTCTCCCCCTCTCTTTTGCGCTCTCTCCCCCTCTCTTGCTCTCCCTCTCTCCCCCTCTCTTGCTCTTTCTCTCTCCCCCTCTTTTGCTCTCTCTCTCTCTCCCCTCTCTTGCTCTCTCTCTCCCTTCCCCCTCTCTTTTGTGCTCTCTCCCCCTCTCATTTGCTCTCTCTCTCTCTCACACACACACACCCCTCTCTTTTGCTCTCTCTCTCCCCCCTCTCCTTTGCTTCCTCTCCCCCTTCTCTTTTGCTCTCTCTCTCTCTCCCCCCTCATTTTTGCGCTCTCTCTCCCCCTCTCTCTTTTGCTCTCTCTCTAGCCCTCTCTCTTTTGCTCTCTCTCCCTCTCTCTTTTGTACTTTCTCTCTAGCCCTCTCTCTACCCCACATCTCTTTTGCTCTCTCTTTCTCTCTCTCTCTCCCCTCTCTTGCTCTCTCTCTCCCCCATCTCTTTTGTTCTCTCTCTCCCCTCTCTTGCTCTCTCTCTCTCCCCCCTCTCTTTTGCTCTCTCTCTAGCCCTCTCTCTTTTCCTCTCTCTCTACCCCACATCTCTTTTGCTCCCTCTCTCTCTCTCCCTCTCTTGCTCTATCTCTCTCTCTCCCATCTCTTGCTCTTTCTCCCCCCCCCTCTCTTTTGTTTTCTCTCTCCCCTCTCTTGCTCTCTCTCTCTCCTCCCTCTCTTTTGCTCCCCCCTCTCTTTTGTGCTCTCTCTACCCCTCTCTTTTGCTCTCTCTCTCTCTCTCTCACTCTTTTGCTCTCTCTCTCTCTCTCTCTCTCTCTCTCTCTCTCCCTCTCTTGCTCTCTCTCTCTCCTCCCTCTCTTTTGCTCCCCCCTCTCTTTTGCTTTCTCTCTCTCCCCCTCTCTTTTGCTCCCTCTCTCTCACTCTTTTGCTCTCTCTCTCTCTCTCTCTCTCTCTCTCCCCCTCTCTTTTGCTCTCTCCCCCTCTCTTTTGCTCTCACTTTCTCCCCCCTCGATTTGCACTCTCTCTCCCCCTCTCTTTTGCTCCCCCCTCTCTTTTGCTCTCTCTCTACCCTACCTCTTTTGCTCTCTCTCTAACCCTCTCTCTTTTGCTCCCTCTCTCTCCCCTCTCTTTTGCACTCTCATTCTCGCCTCTCTTTTCCTCTCTATCCCCTCTCTTTTGCTCCCCCTTTTGCTCTCTCTCTACCCCCATCTCTTTTGCTCTCTCTCTCCCTCTTATGCTCTCTCTCCCTCTCTCTTGCTCTCTCTCCACCTCTCTTTTGCTCTCTCTCTTCCCTCTCTTGCTCTCTCTTTCTCCCCTCTCTTTTGCTCCCCCTCTCTTTTGCTCTCGCTCTACCCCATCTCTCTTTTGCTCTCTATCTCCCTCTCTCTTTTGCTCTCTCTCACACTCTCCCTCTCTTGCTCTCTCTCTCTCCCCCCTCTCTTTCTCTCTCTCTCTACCCCTCTCTTGCTCTTTTTATCTCTCCCCCCTCTCTTTGGCTCTCTCTCCCCCTCTCTTTTGCTCTCTCTCTCTCCCTGCTCATTTTTGCGCTCTATCTCTCCCCTTCTCTCTTTTGCTCTCTCTCTCCCTCTCTCTTTTGCTCTCTCTCTAGCCCTCTCTCTTTTGCTCTCTCTCTCTCTCTCTCTCCTCCTCTCTCTTTTGCTCTCTCTCCCCCCTCTCTTTTGCTCTCTCTCCCCCCCCTTCTCTTTTGCTCTCTCTCTCCCCCCACTCTTTTGCTCTCTCCCTCTCCCCCTCTCTTTTGCTCTCTCTCCCCCCTCTCATTTGCTCTCTCTCCCCCCTCTCATTTGCTCTCTTTCTCTCTCTCTTTCTCTCTCTCTCGCTCTCTCTCTCTCTCCCTCTCTCTTTCTCTCTCTCTCTTTCTCTCCCCCCCTTCTCTTTTGCTCTCTCACGGCCACACCCACTCCCGGCCGGCAACACCCGGCATGCCTCCACCACGGCGCTTCCGCTCAACCACGCCCCCATCACAGTGCTCCTGCCATGCCCCCGCCACAGCCACTTCCGCCCACTCTCTGCTGTCTGATCTTCAAGGCCAGGTATGTTTGTCCTTGCGCATTCTCTACTGCACATGACAGCTTTGGACAAACATACTTGGCCTTTTATTATACAGGATGTACAGGTGAAACTCGAAAAATTAGAATATCGTGCAAAAGTTAATTTATTTCACTAATGCAACTTAAAAGGTGAAACTAATATATCAGATAGACTCATTACATGCAAAGCAAGATAGTTCAAGCTGTGATTTGTCATAATTCTGATGATTATGGCTTGCCGCTCATGAAAACCCCAAATCCACAATCTTAGAAAATTAGAATATTGTGAAAAGGTGAAAAATTCTAGGCTCAAAATGTCCCACTCTAATCAGCTAATTAAGCCATAACACCTGCAAAGGGTTCCTGAGCATTTAAATGGTCTCTCAGTATGGTTCAGTAGGAATCCCAATCATGGGAAAGACTGCTGACCTGACAGTTGTGCAGAAAACCATCATTGACACCCTCCATAAGGAGGGAAAGCCTCAAAAGGTAATTGCAAAAGAAGTTGGATGTTCCCAAAGTGCTGTATCAAAGCACATTAATAGAAAGTTAGGTGGAAGGGAAAAGTGTGGAAGAAAAAGGTGCACAAGCAGCAGGGATGACCGCAGCCTGGAGAGGATTGTCAGGAAAAGGCCATTCAAAAGTGTTGGGGACTTTCACAAGAGCCACCACACACAGACGGATCCTGGACATGGGCTTCAAATGTCGTATTCCTCTTGGCAAGCCACTCCTGAACAACAAACAACGTCAGAAGCATCTTACCTGGGCTAAAGAAAAACAGACCTGGTCTGTTGCTCAGTGGTCCAAAGTCCTCTTTTCTAATGAGAGCAAATTTTGCATCTCATTTGGAAACCAAGGACCTAGAGTATGGAGGAAGCATGGAGAGGCACAAACTGCAAGATGCTTCAAGTCCAGTGTGAAGTTTCCACAGTCTGTGTTGATTTGGGGAGCCATGTCATCTGCTGTTGTTGATCCACGGTGCTTCATTAAGTCCAGGGTCAACGCATCTACCATGGAGATTTTGGAGCACTTCATGCTTCCTTCCACAGATGAGCTCTATGGGGATGCTGACTTCATTTTCCAGCAGGACTTGGCACCTGCCCACACTGCCAAAAGCACCAAAACCTGGTTCAATGACTGTGGGATTACTGTGCTTGATTGGCCAGCAAACTCACCTGACCTGAACCCCATAGAGAATCTATGGGGCATTGCCAAGAGAAAGATAAGAGACATGAGTCAGAACAATGCAGAAGAGCTGAAGGCCGCTATAGAAGCATCCTGGTCTTCCATAACACCTCAGCAGTGCCACAGGCTGATAGATTCCATGCCACGCCACATTGAGGCAGTAATTGCTGCAAAAGGTGCCCAAACCAAGTACTGAGTACATACAGTATGCATGTTTATACTTTTCAGAGGTCCGATATTGTTCTACAGGTATGTACAATCCTTGTTTTATTGATTGCATGTAATATTCTAATTTTCTGAGATTGTGGATTTGGGGTTTTCATGAGCTGTAAGTCATAATCATCACAATTATGACAAATCACAGCTTGAACTATCTTGCTTTGCATGTAATGAGTCTATCTCATATATTAGTTTCACCTTTTAAGTTGCATTAGTGAAATAAATGAACTTTTGCAGGATATTTTTTCGAGTTTCACCTGTATATACAGTATGTATGTATATGCGTATGTATAAATGTATGTATAGTATCTTACAAAAGTGAGTACACCCCTCACATTTTTGTAAATATTTTATTATATATTTTTATGTGACAACACTGAAGAAATTATGCTTTGCTACAATTGAAAGTAGTGAGTGTTCAGCCTGTATAACAGTGTACATTTGCTGTTTCCTTAACCCCTTAATGACAACTGACGTACCAGGTACGTCATGCAAAAACAACCAGTTAATGACAATAGACGTACCTGGTACGTCAGTTGTCTAACAGAGTGCTGGAAGCGATCGCAATCGCTACCAGCAGCTCTCAGGGTATTGCATCCATATGCTCTCAAGGTATTGCATCCATATGGAGGCATCCTGCAATACCTTTTTAGAAGACTCTGTGGCCCTCTCTGCACCGGTAGCGATGGTGCCGTTCGTTGGTGGGTGGGAGCGTAACAGGGAGGCGGGTGGGCGGCCCATCGCTACCCGGCATCCGATTCCTGTAAGTGCAATGTGCACGCCCGGTGCCGGGAGCGTGCGGGGGGGGGGGGCGCGCGTGCGCGTGTGTGCGCGTGCGCACGCATTAGCTGGCCACTGACACCAATGAGGAGGGAAGAGGGGGGGAAAAAGATTTTTAAAAAATTTATATAAAAGGATCTGGGAGGGGGAGGGGGATGGGGGTATTGTGGGGGGCTGCTACACTACAGAAAACATTAAGAATTGCAAAAGAGAAAAAAATACTTTTGTTTTTGGGGCAAATTGGGTACTGGCAGACAGCTGCCAGTACCCAAGATGGCGGCAATTATGTAGGGGAGAGGGTTAGAGAGCTGGGGGGGATCATGGAGGTTGGGGCTAAGGCAGGGGTCCATCACAGCTAAAATATTTGATTTTTTTTATATAAAAAAAAACAAACTTTTATTTAGTACTGTCAGACTTTTGGCGGGGACAATTGTGGGGTGGGGGAGGGAAGAGAGCTGTTTGGGAAAGATCAGGGGGTGGGATGTGTCAGGTGGGAGGCTGATCTCTACCCTAAAGCTAAAATTAACCCTGCAAGCTCCCTACAACCTACCTAATTAACCCCTTCACTGCTGGGCATAATTTACGTGTGGTGCGCAGCAGCATTTAGCGGCCTTCTAATTACCAAAAAGCAATGCCAAAGCCATATAAGTCTGCTATTTCTGAACAAAGGGGATCCCAAAGAAGCTTTTACAACAATTTGTGCCATAATAGCACAAACTGTTTGTAAATACTTTCAGTGAGAAGCCTAAAATTGTGAAAAATGATTTTTTTTTTTAATTATTTGCTCGCATTTGCCGGTGAAATGGTGGCATGAAATATATCAAAATGGGCCTAGATCAATACTTGGGATTGTCTACTACACTACACTAAAGCTAAAATTAACCCTACAAGCTCCCTACAAGCTCCCTAATTAACCCCTTCACTGCTGGGCATAAAACACGTGTGGTGCACAGCGCCATTTAGCGGCCTTCTATTTACCAAAAAGCAACCCCAAAGCCATATAAGTCTGCTATTTCTGAACAAAGGGGATCCCAAAGAAGCATTTACAACCATTTGTGCCTTAATTGCAGAAGCTGTTTGTAAATAATTTCAGTGGGAAACCTAAAGTTTGTGACAAAATTTGTGAAAAAGTGAACTTTTTTTTTTATTTGATCACATTTGGCGGTGAAATGGTGGCATGAAATATACCAAAATGGACCTAGATAAATACTTTGGGATGTCTTCTAAAAAAAAATATACACATGTCAAGGGTTATTCAGGTTTTCCTGGCAGATATCAGGGTTACAATATAACTAGCACTAATTTTCAAAAAAAATGGTTTGGAAATAGCAAAGTGCTGCTTGTATTTATTGCCCCATAACTTGCAAAAAAAGTAAAGAACATGTAAACATTGGGTATTTCTAAACTCAGGACAAAATTTAGAAACTATTTAGCATAGGTGTTTTTTGGTGATTGTAGATGTGTAACAGATTTTGGGGGTCAAAGTTAGAAGAAGTGTGTTTTTTTCCATTTTTTCCTCATATTTTATAATTTTTTAAAGGAAATGATAAGATATGATGAAAATAATGGTATCTTTAGAAATTCCATTTAATGGCGAGAAAAACGGTATATAATATGTGTGGGTACAGTAAATGAATAAGAGGAAAATTACAGCTAAACACAAACACAGTAGAAATGTAAAAATAGCCTTTGTCATTAAGGGTAAGAAAATTGAAAAATGGTCTGGTCATTAAGGGGTTAAAATAACTCAACACACAGCCATTAATGTCTAAACTGTTCCCTAAATGGAATTGTCCAAATTGGGCCCAATTAGCCATTTTCCCTCCCTGGTGTCATGTGACTCGTTAGTGTTACAAGGTCTCAGTTGTGAATGGGGAGCAGGTTTGTTAAATTTGGTATTATCGCTCTCACACTCTTTCATACTGGTCACTGGAAGTTTAACATGACACCTCATGGCAAAGAACTCTGAGGATCTGAAAAAAAGAATTGTTTCTCTAAATAAAGATGGCCTAGGCTATAAGAAGATTGCCAAGACCCTGAATCGGAGCTGCAGCATTGTGGGCAAGACCATACTGTGGACAGGTTCCAATCAGAACAGGCCTCGCCATGGTCGATCAAAGAAGCTGAGTGCACGTGCTCAGTGTCATATCCAGAGGTTGTCTTTGGAAAATAGATGTATGAGTGCTGCCAGCATTGCTGCAGAGGTTGAAGGGGTGGGGGGGATCAGCCTGTCAGTGTTCAGACCATACGCCGCACACTGCATCAAATCGGTCTGCATGGCTGTCATCCCAGAAGGAAGCCTCTTCTGAAGATGATGCACAAGAAAGCCTGCGCACAGTTTGCTAAAGACAAGCAGACTAAGGACATTGGAACCATGTCCTGTGGTCCAATGAGACCAAGATAAACTTATTTGGTTCTGATTATGTCAAGCGTGTGTGGCGGCAACCAGGTGAGGAGTACAAAGACAAGTGTGTCTTGCCTACAGTCAAGCATGGTGGTGGGAGTGTCATGGTTTGAGCCTGCATGAGTGCTGCCGGCACTGGGGAGCTACAGCTCATTGAGGGAACCATGAATGCCAACATGTACTGTGACATACTGAAGAAGTGCAGGATGCCCTCCCTTCAGAGACTGGGCTGCTAGGCAGTATTCCAACACGATAACGACCCCCAAACACACCTCCAAGATGACCATCGCCTTGCTAAAGAAGCTAAAGGGTAAAGGTGATGGACTGGCCAAGCATGTCTCCAGACCTAAACCCTATTGAGCATCTGTGGGGCATCCTCAAATGGAAGGTGGGGGAGCGCAAGGTCTTTAACATCCACCAGCTCTGTGATGTTGCAACCTGTGGCAACCTGTGAAACTCTGGTGAACTCCATGCCCAAGAGGGTTAAGGCAGTGCTGGAAAATAATGGTGGCCACACAAAATATTGACACTTTGGGTCCAATTTGGACATTTCCACTTCGGGGTGTACTCACTTTTGTTGCTAATGATTTAGACATTAATGGCTGTGTGTTGAGTTATTTTGAGGGGACAGCAAATTTACACTGTTATACAGGCTGTACACTCACTACTTTAAATTGTAGCAACGTGTCATTTCTTCAGTGTTGTCACATGAAAAGATATAATAAAATATTTACAAAAATGTGAGTGGTGTACTCACTTTTGTGAGATATTGTATATGTGTATTATGTATAGGTGTATATATTTATGCAAGTGTGTTTGTATAAATGTATGTATATGTGTATTATGTGTATTATGTATATGTGTATATATGTATGTAAGTGTGTGTTCTTCCCTTTAATACAATCTTAATTATTTTTTTGTCTGCTTTGTCTGTAATTTAAATCTTAAAACGTTTACAGCCAGATTACGAGTTTTGCAGTAACAGGGATGCGGGGCTAATGTGCAGTTTTCTGTCACTGCTCACTTACCTGCAGCGCTGGTATTACGGGTTTTTATAAATCCGGCGTTAAAAGACAAGAAGTGAGCGTTGAGCAAATTTTGCTCCACACTTCACTCCAATACCAGCGCTGCTTAAGTTAGCTGTGAGCTGGTTGTACGTGCTCATGCACGATTTCCCCATAAGAATCGATGGGGAGAGCCGGCTGAGAAAAAGTCTAACACCTGCAAAAAAGCAGTGTAAAGCTCAGTAAAGCCGACCCATTGATTCCTATGGGGAAAGTAAATTTATGTTTACACCTAATACCCTAACATGAACCCCGAGTCTAAACACCCCTAATCATACACTTATTAACCCCTAATCTGCCGCCCCTGACATCGCCGCCACTATACTAAACAACATCGCTGCCACCTACATTATATTTATTAACCCCTAATCTCCCTCCCCCAACATCGCTGCCACCTACCTAAATTTATTAACCCCTAATCTACCACCCCCAACGTCGCAGCCACTATTCTAAATTTATTAACCCCTAAACCTAAGTCTAACCCTAACACCCCCTAACTTAAATGTAATTTAAATAAATCTAAATAAAATTCCAATCATTAACTAAAATATTCCTATTTAAAACTAAATACTTACCTGTAAAATAAACCCTAAACTAGCTACAATATTACTAATAGTTACATTGTATCTAGCTTAGGTTTTATTTTTATTTCACAGGTAAATTTGTATTTATTTTAACTAGGTAGAATAGTTATTAAATATTTATTAACTATTTAATAACTACCTAGCTAAAATAAATACAAATTTACCTGTAAAATAAAACCTAACCTGTTCTACACTATCCCCTAACCTTACAATACAATTAAAAAAATTACCTAAATTAAATTCAATTATCTAAATCACAAAAACAAACAAACACTATATTACAAAAAATAATTAACAAATTACAAGTTTTTTAAACTAATTACACCTAATCTAATAGCCCTATCAAAATTAAAAAAAAAACCCTAGCCTACAATAAACTACAAATAGCCTTTAAATGACCTTTTGCGGGGCATTGCCCCAAAGAAATCAGCTCTTTTACCTGTAAAAAAAATTACAAATCCCCACCCCAACATTAAAACCCACCACCCACACAACCAACCCTACTCTAAAACCCACCCAATACCCCCTTAAAAAAACCTAACACTAACCCCCTGAAGATCGACTTACCGGGAGAAGTCTTCATCCAAGCGGCAAGATTTCCTCAACGATGCCGGACGAAGTGGTCCTCCAGACGGGCAGAAGTCTTCATCCAGTCGGCCTCTTCTATCATCATCCATCCGACGCGGAGCGGCTCCATCTTCAAGACCTCCGGCGGGGAGCATCCTCTTCATCCGACATCTTCTTGAACAATGAAGGAACCTTTAAATTATGTCATCCAAGATGGCGTCCCTTAGATTCCGATTGGCTGATAGAATTCTATCAGCCAAATCGGAATTAAGGTTGAAAAAATCCTATTGGCTGATTGGATCAGCTAATAGGATTGAGCTTCAATCCTATTGGCTGATTGGACCAGCCAATAGGATTGAGATTGCATTCTATTGGCTGATCCAATCAGCCAATAGGATTGAAGCTCAATCCTATTGGCTGATTGCAACAGCCAATAGGATTTTTTCAACCTTAATTCCGATTGGCTGATAGAATTCTATCAGCCAATCAGAATCTAAGGGACTCCATCTTGGATTACGTCACTTAAAGGTACCTTCATTGTTCAAGAAGACGTCGGATGAAGAGGATGCTCCGCCCCGGAGGTCTTAAAGATGGAGCCCCTCCGCGTCGGATGGATGAAGATAGAAGAGGCCGACTGGATGAAGACTTCTGCCCATCTGGAGAACCACTTCGTCCGGCTTCGTTGAGGACATCTTGCTGCTTGGATGAAGACTTCTCCTGGTAAGACGATCTTCAGGGGGTTAGTGTTAGGTTTTTTTAAGGGGGTATTGGGTGGGTTTTAGAGTAGGGTTGGTTGTGTGGGTGGTGGGTTTTAATGTTGGGGTGGGGATTTGTAATTTTTTTTACAGGTAAAAGAGCTGATTTCTTTGGGGCAATGCCCCACAAAAGGCCATTTTAAGGGCTATTTGTAGTTTATTGTAGGCTAGGTTTTTTTTTATTTTGGGGGGCTATTAGATTAGGTGTAATTAGTTTAAAAAACTTGTAATTTGTTTATTATTTTTTGTAATTTAGTGTTTATTTTTTGTGATTTAGATAATTGAATTTAATTTAGGTAATTTTTTTAATTGTATTGTAAGGTTAGGTGATAGTGTAGAACAGGTTAGGTTTTATTTTAAAGGTAAATTTGTATTTATTTTAGCTAGGTAGTTATTAAATAGTTAATAACTATTTAATAACTGTTCTACCTAGTTAAAATAAATACAAACTTGCCTGTAAAATAAAAAAAAACCTAAGCTAGATACAATGTAACTATTAGCTATATTGTAGCTAGCTTAGGTTTATTTTACAGGTAAGTATTTAGTTATAAATAGGAATTATTTTGGGAATAATACTAATATTTATTTAGATTTATTGTAATGATATTTAAGTTAGGAGGTGTTAGGGTTAGGATTAGACTTAGGTTTAGTGGTTTATAAATTTATTATAGTGGTGGCGTCGTTGGGGTCGGCAGATTAGTGGTTAATAAAGAAGGTAGGTGTTGGCGATGTTAGGATCAGCAGATTATGGTTTAATAATATTTAACTAGTGTTTTTGATGCGGGAGTGTGGCAGTTTAGGGGTTAATATGTTTATTCTAGTGGTGTCAATGTGCGGATCGGCAGATTAGGGGTTAATATTTTTATTTTAGTGTTCGCCATGCGGGAGGGCCTCGGTTTAGGGGTTAATAGGTAGTTTATGGGTGTTTAGTGTACTTTTTAGCACTTTAGTTATGAGTTTTATGCTACAGCGTTGTAGTGTAAAACTCATAACTACTGACTTTATAATCCGTTGTGAATCTTGTCGGTAGAGGGTGTACCGCTCACTTTTTTGCCTCCCAGGACAGACTCGTAATACCAGCGCTATGGAAGTCCCATAGAAAAAAGGGTTTATGAAGTTTACATAAGTCGGTTTGCGGTAAAGCCAAAAAAGTGTGCGGTGCCCCTAAACCTGCAAGACTCGTAATACCAGCGGTAGTGAAAAAGCAGCATTAGGACCTGTTAACGCTGCTTTTCCAGCGCACCACAAAACTTGTAATCTAGCCGATAGTTTTTTAAAGCTCTCCCAGTGAGGCTGAAAAGCATTTAGCAGAATAGAAAAACCTATCACCCCTACATGCTGCACAAAAATCATCTGATATGTACCTCATTTTAAACTGTACCTATCTGGTCATAGAAAAAGGCTATAAAATAAACACAATAGGCTTTTCAAAGTATCTGTCCCTTGTCTGTAAAACAAAGCTAAAAAAATTACCATTTAAAATGATTTTAAATTTTTTTATATTTTTTTTATTCGGTTTCATTGATAAAAAGATAACGAGTACAATGACATACAAAGTAATATAACTGTCATGAATACCTCATGATTTACATGCTAATGGGTTAATTTTCTTTAGCTTGCGCTAAAAATATTTGCTTTTTAGAAGAAATTTGTTGCTGTGTTTTCGCTTAGGTAAACCAGAGCCTCAAAAATAGTTTGTAAGATGCACAAGAGAGAACTTTATGGTCAGTTTATTACCCCAACCTTTCAGCACAGAGAATGATGGAACACAGTGCCTCTATCCAGGCACTGGACTGGGGTCATTGACAGGACAACCAAAATATTTTTTTTTTAATGTAATAATGCTTCAGAAACATAAAGAGGCACATTTATCAAGCTCCATACAGAGTTTGATATCTCGTGTTTCCGGCTAGCCTTCAGGCTTGCCAGAAACACAAATTATGAAGCAGCGGTGTAAAGACCGCTGCTCATAATCTGTCTGCCTGCTCTGTGGCGGCAGACAGAAATCAACAGAAATCAACCCGATCGAAAACGATCGGGTTGATTGACACCCAAGCTAGTGGCGGATTGGCCGCGAATCTGCAGGGGGCAGTATTGCACCAGCAGTTCACAAGAACTGCTTGTGCAATGATAAATGCCGAAAGCGTATGCTGTCGGCATTTATTGATGTGCTGCGGACTTGATCTGCTATATTGGATCATGTCCGCTCACACAATCATAAATATGCCCCAAAGAATGCAAAATATATGGTGTTTGGTATCAAAATACTCCTCACACCATCACTAAAGCATTGCCTATCTGTGTATATGAAATAGATATACATAGCACAAGTTATAAGATGTTATATATTTTCAGCCAAAGATTCTGAGCTTTACGACATATCGTAAAAGAGAGGGGGGATATTTCCAAGGGCCCTCTGTAAGAAGTTTGGGTCAAGCAATTTGATATCAGAGGAACAGGTATACAATTTTGTGTATAACCATACAAGTTGTTCATTCTACATGGGAGGCTGTGTGCCAACAGAGTGAGTGACCATCTTTTCTTGCCAATCACCCTGGCACAGACATCTTAAGCTAGAAAAGTATAAGGTTTCTGATATTTCTCCTTTTTTAGTTTAAAAACTCTTTGCTTGTGTATAATTCTATTTGTTATTGTCCTTTTATTAATAATGCACTGTGCATCATCTTTTGCATAATAAATAATTCCTTTATTAAGCTTTTGCCTTCCTAATATTTGAACCACGTTACTAAAAGAAACTGGCAGTATTTTTACTGTGATTTTAGATTATTTTTTGCTAAATTGTATTCTGGGATTAAAGTTGTTAGTCTGGGTTTCCTTAAGATTTCCCATATAATAAATCTTAAGTGGTGGCAACTTAGAGATATTTTAGTTGATGGCATTTAAGGGGAGCTTGGGCATTTTTTAAGTCTAGGACAGACTAGAGAGTGTTGTTAACCCTTGCACCCACTGAACTAAGTCACAGGCTTGCCTGGAGTGGCTAGACTGTGACATATTGGTTAAAGTGGAACAGGTCCGTAAACGCTTTCTGTGCCAGACAAGTGACTAATGCATGGTTGGTTAACCTTGGTTGTCGCAATAACATTCTCATACTCTTACAGCATTATTTAGCGTTAGTAAAAATTATAAAACATTTTATATGCAACTCTTTAGCAATGCAAAAGATTCATTTCTGAAACATTAAAAAGAATATATATATATATATATATATATATATATATATATATATATATATATATATATACAGTATATATATAGATAGATAGATGATAGATAGATAGATAGATAGATATTTATATTACCTTCTCTTTAAAGACACATGAAACCCATATTTTTTCTTTCATGATTCAGACAGATCATGTGATTTTAAACAACTTTCCAGTTTACTTCTATTACCTAATTTGTGGTGTTCTCTTTGTATCCTTTGGGTTAAAGGATTCCTAGGTAGGCTCAGAAGCTGCTGATTGGTGGCTGCACATATATGCTTCATGTTATTGGCTCACCCAATGTGTTCAACTAGCTCCTGGTTATGAATTGCTGCTTCTTCAATAAAGTACTCAAAGAGAATGAAGTAAATAATATAATAGAAGTAAATTGGAAAATTGCTTAAAATTGTATTCTATGTCTGAATCATAAAAGAACATTTTGAGGTTTTATGTCCCTTTAACACTATTACCTGCAAAAGCTAGTCATGGGTTAAAAATAATTATGAGCTATAGCCTGACGTGGAAGTGACACATTCATTTTCATTTCCATGTTTCATAAAGGGTTTTCATATTTAGTAGGAATGTTTTATATTCTGGTGTGTTTATTTTATTTTTTTATCAATTACTGTGTCATACATGTTAAATTAATTATCGGCTAGATCACAAGTTCTGCGTTAGCCTTAAAAAGCAGCGTTGAGAGGTCCCAAGTTGCTTTTTAACGCCCGCTGGTATTACGAGTCTGGCAAGTACAGGTGTACCGCTCACTTTTCCTCCGTGACTCGAGGCTACCGCAAATCCCCTTACGTCAATTGAGTATCCTATCTTTTTAATGGGATTTGCCTAACACTGGTATTACGAGTCTTGGAAGAAGTGAGCGGTAGACCCTCTCCTGTCAAGACTCCTACCGCATTTAAAAGTCAGTAGTTAAGAGTTTTATGGGCTAACGCCGGAACATAAAGCTCTTAACTAAAGTGGTAAAATGTACACTAACACCCATAAACTACCTATTAACCCCTAAACCGAGGCCTCCCCACATCGCAAACACTAAAATACATTTTTTTAACCCCTAACCTGCCGACCGGACATCGCCGCCACTTTAATAAATGTATTAACCCCTAAACCGCCGCACTCCCGCCTCGCAAACACTAGTTAAATTTTATTAATCCCTAATCTGCCATCCCTAACATCGCCGACACCTACCTACATTTATTAAAGGGACAGTTCTCCCAAAAACTTTAAATTATTCCCAATTATCCTTTTTACCTGCTGGAGTGTATTAAATTGGTTGCAAGTAGCTCCTTTACTCATATTTCAGCATTTGAAACAACTGATTTAGCTTGTGGTTTCCCAACCTATACTGAAAGTTTTGATACAGCAGAAGAGATTACACCCTCAGTGGGGGGCATGATAGTTAAGTAATAAAATGATAATATTCCATTGTTCTCTCTATGTACTGAGCTTTGGTGTTCCAGACAAATATAAGATAAGGAAGCAAGTCTGTGTACATAAAAGTGATAACATAATGAGATCTGATATTACCTGAAGCTCAACCCATTGTAATAGGCTGTGGTTTCAAAGCACAAAACCAGCTACTTCAGATACACAAATAAACCCGAAAATGCAATTTCTCAAATATTTTATACCCTGCAGTTGGTATAACAAGTCATTTAAAATACATTTATGGAAAAACAATTTTACAGTGTACTGTCCCTTTAACTCCTAATCTGGCGCACCCAACGTCGCTGCTACTATATTAAATGTATTAACCCCTAAACCTAAGTCTAACCCTAACCTTAACCCCCCTTAACTTAAATATAATTTAAATAAATATAAATAAAATTACTATCATTAACTACATTATTCCTATTTAAAACTAAATACTTACCTATAAAATAAACCCTAATATAGCTACAATATAACTAATAGTTACATTGTAGCTCTTTTAGGATTTATTTTTATTTTACAGGCAACTTTGTATTTATTTTAACTAGGTACAATAGTTATTAAATAATTATTAACTATTTAATAACTACCTAGCTAAAATAAAGACAAATTGACCTGTAAAATAAACCCTAACCTAAGTTACAATTACACCTAACACTACTCTATAATTAAATTAATTACCTAAACTACCTACAATTAATTACAATTAAATTAAATAAACTAAATTACAGAAAAAAAATACAAATTTTAAAACTAATTACACCTAATCTAATTCCCCTAATAAAATAAAAAAGCCCCCCAAAATAAAAAAAATCCCTACCCTATACTAAATTACAAATAGCCCTTAAAAGGGCCTTTTGCGGGGAATTGCCCCAAAGTAATCAGCTCTTTTACCTGTAAAAAAAAAATACAATGCCCCCCCAACATTACAACCCACCACCCACACACCACTACTCTAAAACCCACCCAATCCCCCCTTAAAAAAACCTAACACTGACCCCCTGAAGATCACCCTACCTTGAGCCGTCTTCACCCAGCCGGGCACAAGTGGTCCTCCATACGGCAGAAGTCTTCATCCGATCAGGGCAGAAGAGGTCCTCCAGACGGCAGAAGTGTTCATCCAGGCGGCATCTTCTATCTTCATCCTTCCGGAGCGGAGCGGGTCCATCTTCAATCCAGCCGACGCCGAGCATCCTCTTCAAACGAAGTCCTAAAGAAGAATGAAGGTTCCTTTAAATGACGTCATCCAAGATGGCGTCCCTTTTAATTTCCGATTGGCTGATAGAATCATATCAGCCAATCGGAATTAAGGTAGGAAAAATCCTATTGGCTGATGCTATCAGCCAATCAGATTGAAGTTCAATCCGATTGGCTGATCTAATCACTCAATAGGATTGACCTCGCATTCTATTGGCTGATTTTTCCTACCTTAATTCCGATTGGCTGATATGATTCTATCAGCCAATCGGAATTCTAGGGACGCCATCTTGGATGACATCATTTAAAGGAACCTTCATTCTTCGTTAGGACTTCGTTTGAAGAGGATGCTCCGCGTCGGCTGGATTAAAGATGGACCCACTCCGCTCCGGAAGGATGAAGATAGAAGATGCTGCCTGGATGAAGAGTTCTGCCGGTCTGGATGTCCTCTTCTGCCCGGATCGGATGAAGACTTCTGCCCCTCTGGACGTCCACTTGTGTCCGACTGGGTGAAGACAGCTCAAGGTAGGGTGATCTTCAAGGGGGTAGTATTAGGTTTTTTTAAGGGGGGATTGGGTGGGATTTAAAGTAGGGTTGGGTGTGTGGATGGTGGGTTTTAATGTTGGGGGTATTGTATTTTTTTTTACAGGTTAAAGAGCTGATTACTTTGGGGCAATGCCCTGCAAAGGCCCTTTTAAGGGCTATTTGTAATTTAGTATAGGGTAGGGAATTTTATTATTTTGGGGGGCTTTTTTATTTTATTAGGGGGATTAGATTAGGTGTAATTAGTTTAAAATTCTGGTAATTCTTTTTTATTTTCTGTAATTTAGTGTGTTTTTTTCGTAATTTACTTTATTTAGGTAATTAGTTTAATGATAGTGTAGTGTTAGGTGTAATTGTAACTTAGGTTAGGATTTATTTTACAGGTAATTTTGTACTTATTTTAGCTAGGTAGTTATTAAATAGTTAATAACTATTTAATAACTATTCTACCTAGTAAAAATAAATAGAAAGTTGCCTGTAAAATAAATATAAATCCTAAGCTAGCTACAATGTAACTATTAGTTATATTTATTTTATCGGTAAGTATTTAGTTTTTAAATAGGATTCATTTATTTAATTATGTTA
The DNA here is from genome assembly GCF_027579735.1 of Bombina bombina. Taxonomy (NCBI): domain Eukaryota; kingdom Metazoa; phylum Chordata; class Amphibia; order Anura; family Bombinatoridae; genus Bombina; species Bombina bombina. The sequence goes on from NC_069507.1 coordinate 69,383,280, forward strand.
AATTTATTTAGTTTAATTTAAATTATATTTAAGTTAGGGGAGTTAGACTTAGGGTTAGACTTAAGTTTAGGGGTTAATAAATTTATTATAGTAGCAGCGACGTTGGGGTCGGAAGATTAGGGGTTAATAAATTTAATATAGTGGCGGCGACATTGAGGGGGACAGAATAGGGGTTAATAGCTATAATATAGGTGTCGGCGATGTTGGGGGCAGCATGTTAGGGGTTCATAAATATAATGTAGGTGGCGGCGGTGTCCAGAGCAGCAGATTAGGGGTTAATAATATAATGTAGGTGTCAGCAATGTCGGGGCGGAAGATTAGGGGTTAATAAGTGTAAGGTTAGGGGTGTTTAGACTCGGGGTTCATGTTAGGGTGTTAGGTGCAGACGTAAATTTTACTTCCCCAAAGGAAACAATGGGGCTGCGTTAGGAGTTGAACGCTGCTTTTTTCAAGGTGTTAGGTTTTTTTTCAGCCCCATTGTTTCCTATGGGGAAATCGTGCATGGGCACGTTTTGCCAGCTTACCGGTGACTTAAGCAGCGCTGGTATTGAGGTGAGATGTGGAGCTACATTTTGCTCAACGCTCACTTTTCTGAGGCTAACGCCCAGGCCCGGCGTTTGCCTAAGGCATAAAAGGAAGCCGCCTTAGATCGCCCCAGCAGGGGGGCGCAAAGTTAGAGCTGCAAAAAATCATCAATATGTAGGTATTTTTTAATTTTTGTTTAAAAAGGCAACATTTTGTTTTTAGTTGCTGCAGAGCAAACTGCAAAGTGCAAACTACAGAGTGATAGGAGATACGTCAGTCTAAGTCTTAGGAAGTTACTTAGACCGAGTAGTAAGCAGAACTCTGTAGCAGCTAGATTCAGTGCAGTTAAAGGACCTGTTGAACTCATAGACAGTAGCCACACCCACGTCATGTGACCACAGTTGGTTCTTAGCTGGACTGGATCTAGCAGCTACCAGGTAATAAGCAGTGTGTGCAGGGACGGATTTCCCATTAGGCACAGTAGGCATGTGCCTAAAGGTTTAAAGGTGCCTACATGCGCCTTGCAGTGAGGGGCGCCTGCCTGTCAGTAATTAAAAAATTTTTTTTTGTGAGGGCATTAATTTTAGTAAGAATTGTGCTGTCAGCTGCTTACAGAGTCTAGTGTTTCATTGGGAATATGCTACAGCAGTTCAGGGAGCCATGAATGAGAGAGGAGCAAAGATTAAAACTAAACCCCTCCCATTTTCACCAGGCATGTTTAGTTTTACTTTTATTTTAAGTACTTCTGTTGCCTCACACAGCCAAGCTCCATGCTGATGTGTAGCAGACACTTTTTGTTGAAGGAATGAAGGCTTCAGAACAACAGATTAGGACTGTACAAGGCTTCTAATGCTGCCTAGAATGACAACATAACAAGCAGAGCACTTAAACCCCTTGGCTACCAGAGAGGATTGCAGTGTATTCACTTGTTATGTGCTGTAGTGCATTTTGATAGCCATGGGGTTAAATTCTGCTTCAGGATGAATATTTTTGTTCTATAAAGACCTTGTAGGTGAGGAGGTTATGTGGGACTAGCTGCTCTGCTCTTTATTACAAGCTGCCGATTGTGATTTACAGCCTTTAGGGAACTTTGACAACGATGTTTGTAGACTGTAAGGCTGTTGCTATAAATGAAAAGCTTGATTACTAAAGGTTAACTAGCAAAATAAAAATGTGTATGTGTGTAAACCACTCACATGGCATATTTGTTTGTATGTATGTATGTGTGTATATATATATATATATATATATATATACACACAGTATATACATACACATCACATTACAAATTGTTAATCTGTTCTTTTATCAAGTAAGTGTGGTATGTTTGTGTTTTGTGGTAAATTGAATTTCTAATTTCTAATTTTAAACACGTGTTGACCCAAGATTACATATAATCTACAACATTCCATGTTTTCCTTTGAGAGCAACATCATATTATATTTATATTTCAGAACAAAATAAATGTAACATCTGTGTGTATTTATACCAAAAATATCAGAGTTCACAAGATTTTTTTCATGTAGTGGATAAGACCTACATTTTATATTTTCTTCCACTGGCTGCAAAGGTTGTTGATGAGCTTGCATGCTGCTAGTTTTAATATTGCTACTGTTTACACAAAACTGTGTTTAACTGCAACAAAATGTTAAGCACATAGTCAAAGTCATCTCCAGAAAAGCAATACACTAATGGCTTGTCAGTAAAAATGTCCTATGAGCCCATCTGGGTCTGCACAGATGTGTATCGCTGTCTCAGAACTGACATTGACTATGTGTTTAACTCTTTTGGAAGAGGCTAATACACTTCTGTGCAAGCACAAGTGCAATAATAAAATGCCCTAGCAAACTGTCACATTTTATGTCCCTTTAAATAGGGTTTTCTTTAGAATATTTTGCATTAAAAGTTTAACATGATTTGTTTATGTTATACATAATAGAAATTGTATGGCCATTGGAGTTAAGTTAATATCTATTTTTGGTGTAGCTTCCATTACAACAAATATTGCAATTGGTGTGTGTATTTGTGTATCTCCATAAAAGGGAAAATGTAATTTTACATCAAATATTTATTAGGTTTTTGTGCCTACAGGCACCTGAGATGTAAATCCGGCCCTGAGTGTGTGACAGAACAGAAGGCAGGAAGGTGACAAGCAGCTAAGGTTTTATAATGAGGAAGGATCATGATGAGGAAGGGGAGCTGTGGGTGCAGAGAGAGGGGTTAGTGAAGGCAGAGGGGGCTATGTGTGATGCACTGAGGCAAAGGGGAGTGAGATTTTGCATAGGTGCTGTATAACAATAACTGGAGTCTGGATAGCTGTCTGAATTATCTTGCTGATTATAATTACTAATTCATGTTTCAAGAATGAAGGTACCAATGTGAGCTAGAAACGTGGAAAAAATAATGCTGCTTTTTTTTTTTTGCATGATCTATACAATTACCTAATTTTTAATGTGCCATTTATACACAATGGACTTGAGCTAACAAGGCTTTTGAATTTTATACTGTAATGTAAAAATAGTAATATAAGCTAAGATAAAGTGGTGCATGGTTCAGTATTAGCGTGCAGGCATAGACATTAAAGTGATGGTCAAGTATGACTAACTACATCTTGCGATCCTAATGTAACTAGCAAAATAATGTGACTTTCATTCATCATTTCGCCATATTCATTCTAGTTTGTGCGCTATCTTATATTATTATCCAATTACAGTACAGGCCACTCGGGGAATCAGCTCTAAGTAAAAACACCCTTATTCAATTCTGCGCATGCCCTAGCTCCGTAATCGCATCCTAATCTCTGTCTCACCGCGGTTACGGAGCTAGGGCATGCGCAGAATTGAATAAGGGTGTTTTTACTTAGAGCTGATTCCCCGAGTGGCCTGTACTGTAATTGGATAATAAAAACACGTGACGGCAGAAAAAACAATGGCGGACAATCGACGGGAGGAGGATGGATATTAGTAAGGTAGGAAAATAATATAAGATAGCGCACAAACTAGAATGAATATGGCGAAATGATGAATGAAAGTCACATTATTTTGCTAGTTACATTAGGATCGCAAGATGTAGTTAGTCATACTTGACCATCACTTTAAGGAATAACATAATTAATGTTGTTAAGTTCCAGCAGATAAATTCCTTCAAAAAATATTTAGTATACAATGATTTTACTGTAGTTGTGCATTATAGTAAATTACATTGATAATAGATTACCTTAGTAGAAATATTTTTTTTACATGCATAATGCCTTTAGAAATGTTCTAGGGAAAATTATTGTAGCATAAACAGTTTGAATATTTTGTAATAAGAAATCTGGATATTTGTATACAATCTAGCTATATAAAAAAAAACAATATTACCCTGATAAGAAAATTCTGTCATATTGATTTCTTGGCCCTAAGAAACAGTTGTCCATTTACAGAAAATTATTGTAAATTATTTCTCCTTGCTTCTACTTAATCATGGGAAACAAAAACAATAAGTAAATGTATTTATAGCTGGTGGGGTGACTGGCAGTGGCTACCCTAATCCCTGAATGACATTGCAGATTCCAGCGCTGGAAAACTCCCAGTATGTGCTTACTTGTGATGTTTGTTTGTTTTCTATACATCCAAAACAGTAAAAAAAGATAACTTGGAGGAGACCAAAACAATAGATTAATTCAGGGACAGGGGATTGGTAAAGTCTGTTCATTCCCCCCCATATAAATAATCTGTTGATTATATAGCGTCTTGCAGCCTATACATATATTTACTGGTAGTTATATGCAGGGTAAATGGTAATCTAAGCCACCACTATAAAATACCTCTGAGTCTGACACAGTACTCAGTCACTCTAGTAGCAAGAGTAGATAACTTTCTGACAAGTGACAACTATAATTACCCTGCATATAACTGCCAGTAAATACATCTACAGCCTGCAAGCCACTATATAATCAACAGATTATTTATTAGGGGGGAAAAATGAACAGACTTTACCAACACCCTGAATTAGTCTATTGTTTTGGTCTCCTCCATAGTTATCTTGTTCACTGTTTGGGAAGAATAGAAAAAAAAAACACATCACAAGTAGAGCACATACGGGGAGTATTCCAGAGCTGGAATCTGCAACCCTATAACCAACCCCTATATTGCTGTGCAGAGGGCTTTGCCCCCTCATTTACTGTCACTGGCAGTACAGCCCTCCCTGCCTTTCTTTTTTTTAAAAAGAAATTTGTGTCTGTCTTTGTGCTAGTGTTTGTGTGTCTGTGATAGTGGGTGTCTGTTAGTGTCTCTCTGTTTCTGTGTTGGTGTCTGTGTGTCTCTGTGTTTGTGTTAGTGTGTGTCTATGTAAGTCTCTCTGTGTTAGTGTGGGTCTGAGTGTATGTGTTAGTGCATGTCTGTGTTATTGTCTCTGTGTGTGTGTTAGGTTTAGGTGCAATTTTAAATATATATGTAAGTGTATATGTGTATATATATGTATATGTGTATATATGTGTATATATTTATATATGTATACATATATATATATATATATATATATATATATATATATATATATATATATATATATATTATGCAGCACTACCACAATTTGCTTAAAATTGCATGCTCTGGATCATGAAAGAAGAAAATTGGGTTTCATATCCCTTTAACTAGCAATGGGGATGGTATGTAATCAGGTGGGGGGGCGGCAAAATTTATCCTCGCCTGTGTGGCCACAGATCCTAGCACCGGCCCTGCTAATGCCGGCTTGCAGAAAACTCGTAATACCAGCGTTGGCTTAAGTGAGCGGTAAGAAAAAAAGACTTGTTAGCACCACACAGCCTTACTGACAAACCTTGTGATCTAGCCGTATATTTTGTACCTGCTCCAGTAGGATGTAATCTGTATATACTCTTTTTCTACAGATATTTTATGTGACTGTGTGTTTGTAAGTTTAAGTAAACTTTATGTTCTCATATTAATATTTTGGAATGTCTATGTATCACAATGAGATTATAACGGTATCAATAATTTCTTCAAAAAATATCTGTATGTTATTCTTATGAAATACTAAATAATTACTAAGACAATATGAAAATATAAAATAAAGTTACATTGGATAAGGTCTAACCTTTATAGTATTGAAATAATAAAAAAAAACAGTATAACATAAAATTATTCCAGATACAATCAGTAAAATGTTATATTTACCCCATGATGATGATAATGCTGTTTATCCTCTAGTGTCTCAGGGTGAAGATGATCATCTGATTACTGAGGCTGAGTTTTTATACTATGGGAAGAAAGAAAACAAACTGCAGTATGACAGACTAGTGGGAGGTGAAAGTAAAGAAATGAAACCAAGAGATTGAAACCAACACTGAAAATAGAAAATAGAATCTAATAAAGTCAGAACAGGTCTAAATGTTGTGCTTTATTCTATCTATTGTAAATACTTTTAATTTTGGCAATGGAATAATCTTAATAATAATAATAATTTGTCTTCTAATATTTATCAAAAACATGCTATATTTTGACAGAATGTTATTATTAAACATATTGGGGCATATTTATCAAGGTCTGGCGGACCTGTTCCGACACTGCGGATCAGGTCCGCCAGACCTCGCTGAATACGACGAGCAATACGCTCGCCGTATTCAGCATTGCACCAGCAGCTCACAAGAGCTGCTGGTGCAACGCCGCCCCCTGCAGACTCGCGGCCAATCAGCCGCCAGCAGGGGGGTGTGAATCAATCCGATTGTACTCGATCGGGTTGTATTTTGGCGATGTCTGTCCGCCTGCTCAGAGCAGGTGGACAGGTTATGGAGCAGCGGTCTTTGTGACCGCTGCTTCATAACTGCTGTTTCTGGCGAGCCTGCAGACTCGCCAGAAACACGGGGCATCAAGCTCCATACGGAGCTTGATACATATGCCCCTTAGGGTCACATTACAAGTGGCATGCTAAGTAATGCTTCCACTCGAGAGTTAATTGCACTAGATGTAATCTTTTTGTGCTTGTCAGGTTGCGCTCATATAAAGGGGTCTATTTATGAAGCAGTGGATGCTGCTTCCGACCCTCTCTGCTTCAGTTCCGACTGAAGCGGAAGTTAAGAAGCAGCGGTCTTAAGACCACTGCTCCTTAACTTGTCCGCCACCTCTGAGGTGGCGGACAGCAATCAGCCCGATCAAATACGATCGGGTTGATTGACACCCCCTGCTGGCGGCCGATTGGCCACGAATCTGCAGGGGGCATATGCTGACGGCGTTTATCGATGTGCGGCGGAAATTATTTGCTATAGCGGATCATGTCTGTCTGCACATACATAAATAGACCCCTATGAGTTGAAAGTAAACTGTTTTTGCTTGCATGCTAACCTGACAAGCGCAAAAATGTGAAGTTAGAATATCACATGCGGATTACGTATTCCCACATAGAAATCAATGGAGAAAAAAATGTGGAAGAAACCTAACAACCCACTCTCGCACAAACCCGATTGCATATTCTCATTTGTGCTAACGCTAACCCAACATGAAAGCATGAATATTTCACATTCCAATGTTCTTCACATAGAAGGATTTGTTCTATTTATTCATAAATAAATATTTCTTTATATATTTCACAGGTTTTTGGTACAATATATATATATATATATATATTTTTTTTTTTTTTTAGATGATTATATATATATATAGGTATAGAAAATACAGATATCGATAAGCCTGCCCAGAGGGCAGTCTAATTATTTTTTTAAACTACAGATGTAGAAACAACGTATTTTGTAACTCTTCCTATTTACCCTATTAACCCCTAAACCCCCACATCGCAATAAACCTATTTACCCTATTAACCCCTAAACCGCAAAACTCCCACATTGCAATAAACCTATTTACCCTATTAACCCCTAAACCGCAAAACCCCCACATTGCAATAAACCTATTTACCCTATTAACCCCTAAATCGCAAAACTCCTACATTGCAATAAACCTATTTACCCTATTAACCCCTAAACCGCAAAACTCCCACATCGCAATAAACCTATTTAACTTATTAAGCCTTTAAACCGCAAAAACTCACAGCGCAAATAACTTTAAATAACTAAGTACACTAACCTAACACCCCCTAACCTAACAACCCCTAACCTAACACCCCCGAACCTAACACCCCCCTAACCTAACAACCCATTAAATAAACCCATATTACCTAAACTAATAAATTCTAAAGTTACAAAAAATAAAAAAGGCTAACATTACAGAAAATAAAAAACAAATGACCAAATTTAACAAAATTAAACCTAATCCCTATGAAAATAAAAAAGACCCCCCCCCCCCAAAAAAAAACACTCCCTACTCTAAGAATGAACTACCAGTAGCCCTTAAAACTGCTTTTTGCAGGGCATTGCCCCAAGATAATCAGTTCTTTTACAAAAAATATACAAAGTCCCACCTAACATTAAACCCCCCCCAAAATAAAAGAACCTAACACTAAAAAACCTAAACTACCCATTGCCCTGAAAAGGACATTTGTTTGTGCATTGCCCTTAAAAGGGCATTTAGCTCTTTTACTGCCCATCCCTAATCTAAATAAAACAAACCCCCCAAAAAAAACCTTAAACAATCCTTAATCTAACCCCCAGGTTGGTACTCACGGTTCCTGCAGTCCGGCGGAGAAGGTCCTGTTCCAGACGATGAAGTCTTCTTCCAAGCACAACCTCTTCTTCTTCCACGAACATCCTGCGCGGAGCGGAGCTGAAGACTGAGGAGCTGAAGACCGGCGACCCTGGAACTGAAGACCGGTGACCGCGAAGCCATGGAGCGTGGAAGATCCTCTTCATATGATCTCCGCCGTACACTAAATAGTGAATTCAAGGTACGCAGTTAAAGATGGCATCCCTTGAATTCCTATTGGCTGATTTGATTCTTCCAATTCAAATCAGCCAATAGGATGAAAGCTACTCAAATCCTATTGGCTGTTTAAATTAGAAAAATAGGATGAGAGCAAGTGAAATTCTATTGGCTGATTTGAATAGCCAATAGAATTTCACTTGCTCTCATCCTATTGGCAGGGTGGCGTTTATTTTGGGGGGTGGGGGGTTTAATGTTAGGTGGGACTTTGTCTATTTTTTGTAAAAGCCCTTTTAAGGGCTACTGTTAGTTTATTCTTAGAGTAGGGGGTGTTTTTATTTTGGGGGGTCTTTTTTATTTTCATAAGGATAAGGTTTAATTTTGTTAAATTTGTTTTAATTTGTTTTTTATTTTCTGTAATGTTACCCTTTTTTATTTTTTGTAACTTTAGAATTTATTAGTTTAGGTAATATAGGTTTATTTAATGGGTTGTTAGGTTAGGGGGTGTTAGGTTAAGGGGTTTTAGGTTAAGGAGTGTTAGGTTAGGGGGTGTTAGGTTAAGGGGTTTTAGGTTAAGGAGTGTTAGGTTAGGGGGTGTTAGCTTAGGGGGTGTTAGGTTAGTGTGCTTAGTTATTTAAATAGTTATTTGCGTTGTGGGTTTTGGCGGTTTAAAGGGTTAATAAGTTAAATAGGTTTATTGCGATGTAGGGGTTTTGCGGTTTAGGGGTTAATAGGGTAAATAGGTTTATTGCGATGTAGGGGTTTTGCGGTTTAGGGGTTAATATGGTAAATAGGTTTATTGTGATGTATGGGTTTTGTGGTTTAGGGGTTAATAGGGTAAATAGGTTTATTGCGATGTAGGGGTTTTGTGGTTTAGGGGTTAATAGGGTAAATAGGTTTATTGCGATGTAGGCGTTTTGCGGTTTAGGAGTTAATACTTTGTGTAGGTTTTTTTTCGTTATATTTCGTGCTGTCGGTATTTTTTTTTAATACTTGATGCAGGCTGTTAGTTTTTTTTTATTGCAATGTGGGGGTTTTGCGGTTTAGGGGTTAATAGGGTAAATAGGTTTATTGTGATGTATGGGTTTTGCGGTTTAGGGGTTAATAGGGTAAATAGGTTTATTGCGATGTAGGGGTTTTGTGGTTTAGGGGTTAATAGGGTAAATAGGTTTATTGCGATGTAGGGGTTTTGTGGTTTAGGGGTTAATAGGGTAAATAGGTTTATTGCGATGTAGGGGTTTTGCGGTTTAGGAGTTAATACTTCGTGTAGGTTTTTTTTGTTATATTTCGTGCGGGCGGTATTTTTTTTTAATACGTGATGCGGGCGGTTATTTATTTATTTTTTTTACTACTTGATGCGGGCGTTTAGTTTTTTTTAAAAAAATACTTTAATGTGGGCGATTAGTTGTTGCTTTTGTAATCCTCCGTTTGCCTTCACTGAATCACCTGGATGCAGTTTCGTTCACGCTGCCAACATTCCATTGAGGATGCGTGCGCAACTGCCAACGGCGACGGACATTACAAACGCAATTATAGTATAGATGAATACTGCATAAATATGTTTTTAAATATTTTCATCTACTTAACTGCAAAGAGCTCCAATGCACTTATATATATATGTGTGTGCATTCATAGAAAAGATTAGTCTGAGCATAACATGTAGATGTGTTTTTTTAAAGTTTCATTAGTTGTTTAGATAGTGACAAAAAAAGAGTAAAATGTTTATGTCTATGTACGATCGGGTTGATTGACACCCCCTGCTAGCGGCCGATTGGCCGCAAATCTGCAGGGGGCGGCATTGCACAAGCAGTTCACCAGAAATGCTTGTGCAATGTTAAATGCCGACAGCGTCTGCTATTGGCATTCAGCGTTGTCTGACGGACATGACCCGCTATAGAGGATCATGTCCACCAGACATTGATAAATCAGCCCCATGGGATCCTCTTTTTAAATTGAATTGAGACGAATTGATTAAAGGGACAGTAAACCTTAAAAATAATGTTATATAATTCTGCACATAGTGCAGAATTATATAACATTATTTAGGTGCTATAGCCATACAATCATTATTTACCTTTTAAAATGTAAAAATGTCAGCGCTTTTACAGACCCGCTCTCTGCTCTCTGCTGATCGGGTCTGTAATATTCAGTCAGCGCATCGGGCCAGCTGTATAGTCACAGCCCGGCCCGACCGCGCCATAGCACTAAGTGCAGCTCGCTCCTGTGACAGGAGCGAGCTGCACTTAGTCTTATGTCGCGATCGGGCCGGGCTGTGACTATACAGCTGGCCCGATGCGCTGACTGAATATTACAGACCCGCTCAGCAGAGAGCAGAGAGCGGGTCTGTAAAAGCGCTGACATTTTTACATTTTAAAAGGTAAATAATGATTGTATGGCTATAGCACCTAAATAATGTTATATAATTCTGCACTATGTGCAGAATTATATAACATTATTTTTAAGGTTTACTGTCCCTTTAAGTGCAAAATGCACAGTAATCTTTTTACTACACAGGGGTAGCTTCTAACATCCAACCGCACTTACTCTACTATTCTCACAAATGGGATCACTCTACAGCGTCTCTATTGTGGAGCCCGGTAGTTTGTTTATATGCCAGCATACCAGGTAATACTAGTAAATGTGAGGTGACAGCTTATTGGAATGAAGATCATTCATGATGAGGGGGAGAGTAGCTCAGCTGTGGGTGCAGCAGAGAGAAGGGTTCAGAATTAAGGATTAAGAGGGTGAAGGTGAAGAGACAGAGGGACTATTTGTTAGGCAAAGGGGACTCGGTATTTTAGCAATGAAACATTTTTTTTGTAATATAATTCTGCATATTTGTAACAAAAAATACCTATTTTTATATTTTATATTCTCTCACACCTTTTTCTATATATATTGTACTCAAAATCTTTTATAAGATATGAGTCCATTTTTACTTATATATAATATAGTTAGGTGCCTGGAATTTAGATTTGAGAATAAACTCTCTCTAAGGCATTATTAGGGGAAAAACATACAAATCGTTACACCTTAGCAAGACACACAGTTTTCATGATACATAAGTGGGAGATAGAAGTACTGGCGAGCATTCCTAAATAATCTCACCAGACCAGGGACCTCTAAAGAAGGAAAGAGAAAACGTATTTTCAGGCAGTAACAGGCAATGAAATGAAACTTAAAATTCAACTCTAAATCCTTAGGAGACACAGATAAATGAAACTAAACCTTCAGCTTAGAAGTGAAACTGAAACTGAACTTTATTGAACTGCAAGCAACTCACTGTATGGAACAATCAGCTGAGTTTATCCATATGGCTTTAAAGAATACAATTTGAGAAGCCAAACGATTATTTTTTAATGTTCATAAATAGTACTTGATTTCACACAGAGAACTGAAACAATTACAATATTACTTTTGGAGTATCCTTAGTTTTAGTCTAGTTCATTTTATTTAAATGTATCTATTTTAACTAGGGTTGCACCGATACCATTTTTTTATGACTGAGTACAAGTACCGATACTTGTTTTCAAATTCTCGCCGATACCAATTACCGATACTTTTTTTTTAATGTCATGTGACAGTATACCAAGCACAATACAGACTAATTATTTTAGATTCCTTCTTTATAATTATAAAGGGCTGTAATTCAAAAGACATTATGAAATAATAAAACAGTTTTATTTGTCACAAAAAAAGTTCACTGAACATGTTTATAAATAAAAAATATTACAATAAAATATTACATTTAAAGGGTGATGCAATTGGGTTGTAGGGCTGTTATATAACATCAATCAGATATTTGTATGGAGGTTCGACTCTAAGTTGAACAGTCTTTCACTTTCCACACTACTGCATGGGGCAGAAAGATATTTTTGGGCCATTTTAGCCAGAGCTGGAAATCTGTTTATTAACTGCCCAGTACTTCAGGGGTTTGTCTGAACGAGGTACAGTGATCTCTCCTACAATAATACAAATAACAGCAATTTGTATTGGCAGAACAGTAGTAAACAATTTTTAGTTTAGTCTCCACTCCAGTTTAAAATGAAATGGAAACATGCAGTTTGAAAAAACGCCACAAGATAGCATATGGGTAGGAAGTGGAGGTATCGGTTTAAGTATCGGTGCATTTGCACGAGTACAAGTACTCATGCAAATACTTGGTATCGGTACCGATACTAGTATCGGTATCGGTGCATCCCTAATTTTAACAATTAGAACTTTCACCAAACTTTTGCAAATGTTAGATTTGCTAATATGAGGTAGTGTAAGAACTCTATTTTATGGTTTATTATGCTTTGTTGCTTTACCTATGTTGGTAGCAGTTAAGAGGCACAATACATGTTCCGGCCTGCTTACCCTGCAGCATGCGTAACTTATAAGTGTCCAGGAAAACATGGCTGAGGTGGCAAACCTAGTTATATGTGGTATGTGTGTTACTTTCCAGATACAGCTTAAAGGGACATGAAACCCAAACATTTTCTTTCATGATTCAGATAGAACATTCAGTTTTAAGCAACGTTCTTTTTATTTTGATAATCAAATTTCCTTTGTTCTCTTGCACTTTATTTATTAAAAAGCAGGGACGTAAGCTTTGGAGCACAATATGGCAGCAGATTTACATTTTCAAGAACACTAGGTGGCAGCACTATTTCCTGCCATATAGTGCTACAGACACCTACCTAGGTTTCTCTTCAACACAGAATACAGTGGGAACAAAGAAAATTTGATAATAAAGTAAATTAAAAAGTTTTTTTTAAATTGTATGTTTTTTTCTGAATCACAAAAGAAACTGTTTGGGTTTTATTTCCCTTTAACTCATCACACATTGTTTGTGACTTGCAGCTATGGGATAAAAAAAATAACCACTGATTAAGGGGTTAATCATTATTTTGTGAGGTACAAGCAACCAAGGAAGTAAATTCACAGCCTGATGAAACGGCGTTTGTGCTGAGAAATATTTTGCTGTGTTTTTATCTGTTGTATTAAAAGCTTTTTAATTATTCCCTCGCTCTGCTTGAGCCTTTTTGCCTTGGGAATCTATACGCCTAGCACTGTCTAGTGAGTGGATGTTCCTGATCGTCGGATGATGCTGGTGGGGTGATTCGTGTCTCCTGATCTTCAAGCCGCATATGCACATGGAACTAAGGGTGTGGGCAGTGACATAGCGACTGATGTCTCCTTTAGTTGATTACCGGAACTCCGGTCACGAGAGTGATTCTGCCGAGCGGCTCTGAAGTCTCGGTCTGCTCTACATGCTCTCTATGTGCTGTCTCAATTGTGAGTTCAAACTTCTCACCACTTTGCATTTGTATTCATTTACCTGCTGTATTGCACTATGAGGCACCTCTTTTCTTGTCTTTCAGGACTTTGCTTATAAAGGATTGTATCATCTTATTGGAGTGCTGCCTGACTTTTGGACCTGTTTGGGACTTTTTTTATTCAATTTTTTATATTTTTTTTACTTTTTTTGACTATTTTGTATTTTGTTTGTTTGTTTATGCATAGCACACCTTATTTCTTGTAATGTTACTACTTGTTCTTATAAAAATCACTCAACTACATGTCACTGGCACAAAGAAATTAACTCATCACTCTTTATGGTACTGGCGACCAAAGAACTAAAATAATTGATTTATGTGTTACTGGCACAAAACAACTAAATACCTGTTCTGACCTTGGGAGCCAAAGGATGCAGTTTGAGGATTTTTCTCAGGGCTGCATTTTGGCTAGCACTGGCCATGTATAGACCATTTTCTCGGCTGTGATAAAACAGAGGTGTAATATGGCCTAGGCCAACAAGGCTTGTGCCTAGGGAGGCAGATTTGGGAAAGATGGGGGCAACACTTTTTGATGCACTGCTCCAGTGGCATCTTTAGGGGGTGAATGTAGCTGAAGTCCCGTGCCTGAGTTTGCCACTTTTGCTATTGATTACAAATAAAAAAATGTATTTAATGTTTTATTTTTTTATTAGATGTAAGAGGGATATGTTCACTGCGTGTGGGGACAGAATGACTGTGACGTCAGGTGCAAGTTCCTGCACACACCATTGGGAGAGGGAAGAAGATGGTCAGAGAGCCGTGGCTGAAGCTGTGCATTACCTCCCTTGGGCCTAGATTTGGAGTTCGGCGGTAGCCGTCAAAACCAGCGTTAGAGGCTCCTAACGCTGGTTTTGGCCGCCCGCTGGTATTTGGAGTCAGTGATTAAAGGGTCTAACGCTCACTTTTCAGCCGCGACTTTTCCATACCGCAGATCCCCCTACGCCATTTGCGTAGCCTATCTTTTCAATGGGATCTTCCTAACGCCGGTATTTAGAGTCGTTTCTGAAGTGAGCGTTAGAGCTCTAACCACAAAATTCCAGCCGCCTGAAAAAAGCAGGAGTTAAGAGCTTTCTGGCTAACGCCGGTTTATAAAGCTCTTAACTACTGTACCCTAAAGTACACTAACACCCATAAACTACCTATGTACCCCTAAACCGAGGCCCCCCCACATCGCCGACACTCGATTAAAATTTTTAACCCCTAATCTGCCGACCGCCACCTACGTTATACTTATGTACCCCTAATCTGCTGCCCCTAACACCGCCGACCCCTGTATTATATTTATTAACCCCTAACCTGCCCCCCACAACATCGCCGCCAGCTACTTAAAATAATTAACCCCTAATCTTCCGACCGCAAAGCGCCGCCACCTACGTTATCCTTATGTACCCCTAATCTGCTGCCCCTAACACCGCCGACCCCTATATTATATTTATTAACCCCTAATCTGCCCTCCCTAACATCGCCGACACCTACCTTCAATTATTAACCCCTAATCTTCCGATCGGAGCTCACCGCTATTCTAATAAATGTATTAACCCCTAAAGCTAAGTCTAACCCTAACACTAACACCCCCCTAACTTAAATATAATTTACATCTAACTAAATAAATTAACTCTTATTAAATAAATTATTCCTATTTAAAGCTAAATACTTACCTGTAAAATACATCCTAATATAGCTACAATATAAATTATAATTACATTGTAGCTATTTTAGGATTAATATTTATTTTACAGGCAACTTTGTAATTATTTTAACCAGGTAACTATTAAATAGTTCTTAACTATTTAATAGCTATTGTACCTGGTTAAAATAATTAAAAAGTTGCCTGTAAAATAAATCCTAACCTAAGATATAATTAAACCTAACACTACCCTATCAATAAATTAATTAAATAAACTACCTACAATTACCTACAATTAACCTAACACTACACTATCAATAAATTAATTAAACACAATTGCTACAAATAAATACAATTAAATAAACTATCTAAAGTACAAAAAATAAAAAAGAACTAAGTTACAAAAAATAAAAAAATATTTACAAACATAAGAAAAATATTACAACAATTTTAAACTAATTACACCTACTCTAAGCCCCCTAATAAAATAACAAAGCCCCCCAAAATAAAAAATTCCCTACCCTATTCTAAATTAAAAAAGTTACAAGCTCTTTTACCTTACCAGCCCTGAACAGGGCCCTTTGCGGGGCATGCCCCAAGAAGTTCAGCTCTTTTGCCTGTAAAAAAAAACATACAATACCCCCCCCCCAACATTACAACCCACCACCCACATACCCCTAATCTAACCCAAACCCCCCTTAAATAAACCTAACACTAAGCCCCTGAAGATCTTCCTACCTTGTCTTCACCATCCAGGTATCACCGATCCGTCCTGGCATCCGGTGCTGAAGAGGTCCAGAAGAGGCTCCAAAGTCTTCCTCCTATCCGGCAAGAAGAGGACATCCGGACCGGCAAACATCTTCTCCAAGCGGCATCTTCGATCTTCTTCCATCCGGAGCGAAGCGGCAGGATCCTGAAGACCTCCAGCGCGGAACATCCATCCGGACCGACGACTGAACGACGAATGACTGTTCCTTTAAGGGACGTCATCCAAGATGGCGTCCCTCGAATTCCGATTGGCTGATAGGATTCTATCAGCCAATCGGAATTAAGGTAGGAATTTTCTGATTGGCTGATGGAATCAGCCAATCAGAATCTAGTTCAATCCGATTGGCCGATCCAATCAGCCAATCAGATTGAGCTCGCATTCTATTGGCTGATCGGATTGAACTTGATTCTGATTGGCTGATTCCATCAGCCAATCAGAAAATTCCTACCTTAATTCCGATTGGCTGATAGAATCCTATCAGCCAATCGGAATTCGAGGGACGCCATCTTGGATGGGATCTTCCTAACGCCGGTATTTAGAGTCGTTTCTGAAGTGAGCGTTAGAGCTCTAACCACAAAATTCCAGCCGCCTGAAAAAAGCAGGAGTTAAGAGCTTTCTGGCTAACGCCGGTTTATAAAGCTCTTAACTACTGTACCCTAAAGTACACTAACACCCATAAACTACCTATGTACCCCTAAACCGAGGCCCCCCCACATCGCCGACACTCGATTAAAATTTTTAACCCCTAATCTGCCGACCGCCACCTACGTTATACTTATGTACCCCTAATCTGCTGCCCCTAACACCGCCGACCCCTGTATTATATTTATTAACCCCTAACCTGCCCCCCACAACATCGCCGCCAGCTACTTAAAATAATTAACCCCTAATCTTCCGACCGCAAAGCGCCGCCACCTACGTTATCCTTATGTACCCCTAATCTGCTGCCCCTAACATCGCCGACCCCTATATTATATTTATTAACCCCTAATCTGCCCTCCCTAACATCGCCGACACCTACCTTCAATTATTAACCCCTAATCTTCCGATCGGAGCTCACCGCTATTCTAATAAATGTATTAACCCCTAAAGCTAAGTCTAACCCTAACACTAACACCCCCCTAACTTAAATATAATTTACATCTAACGAAATAAATTAACTCTTATTAAATAAATTATTCCTATTTAAAGCTAAATACTTACCTGTAAAATACATCCTAATATAGCTACAATATAAATTATAATTACATTGTAGCTATTTTAGGATTAATATTTATTTTACAGGCAACTTTGTAATTATTTTAACCAGGTACAATAGCTATTAAATAGTTCTTAACTATTTAATAGCTATTGTACCTGGTTAAAATAATTACAAAGTTGCCTGTAAAATAAATCCTAACCTAAGATATAATTAAACCTAACACTACCCTATCAATAAATTAATTAAATAAACTACCTACAATTACCTACAATTAACCTAACACTACACTATCAATAAATTAATTAAACACAATTGCTACAAATAAATACAATTAAATAAACTATCTAAAGTACAAAAAATAAAAAAGAACTAAGTTACAAAAAATAAAAAAATATTTACAAACATAAGAAAAATATTACAACAATTTTAAACTAATTACACCTACTCTAAGCCCCCTAATAAAATAACAAAGCCCCCCAAAATAAAAAATTCCCTACCCTATTCTAAATTAAAAAAGTTACAAGCTCTTTTACCTTACCAGCCCTGAACAGGGCCCTTTGCGGGGCATGCCCCAAGAAGTTCAGCTCTTTTGCCTGTAAAAAAAAACATACAATACCCCCCCCCCAACATTACAACCCACCACCCACATACCCCTAATCTAACCCAAACCCCCCTTAAACAAACCTAACACTAAGCCCCTGAAGATCTTCCTACCTTGTCTTCACCATCCAGGTATCACCGATCCGTCCTGGCATCCGGTGCTGAAGAGGTCCAGAAGAGGCTCCAAAGTCTTCCTCCTATCCGGCAAGAAGAGGACATCCCGACCGGCAAACATCTTCTCCAAGCGGCATCTTCGATCTTCTTCCATCCGGAGCGAAGCGGCAGGATCCTGAAGACCTCCAGCGCGGAACATCCATCCGGACCGACGACTGAACGACGAATGACTGTTCCTTTAAGGGACGTCATCCAAGATGGCGTCCCTCGAATTCCGATTGGCTGATAGGATTCTATCAGCCAATCGGAATTAAGGTAGGAATTTTCTGATTGGCTGATGGAATCAGCCAATCAGAATCTAGTTCAATCCGATTGGCCGATCCAATCAGCCAATCAGATTGAGCTCGCATTCTATTGGCTGATCGGATTGAACTTGATTCTGATTGGCTGATTCCATCAGCCAATCAGAAAATTCCTACCTTAATTCCGATTGGCTGATAGAATCCTATCAGCCAATCGGAATTCGAGGGACGCCATCTTGGATGGGATCTTCCTAACGCCGGTATTTAGAGTCGTTTCTGAAGTGAGCGTTAGAGCTCTAACCACAAAATTCCAGCCGCCTGAAAAAAGCAGGAGTTAAGAGCTTTCTGGCTAACGCCGGTTTATAAAGCTCTTAACAACTGTACCCAAAAGTACACTAACACCCATAAACTACCTATGTACCCCTAAACCGAGGCCCCCCCACATCGCCGACACTCGATTAAAATTTTTAACCCCTAATCTGCCGACCGCCACCTACGTTATACTTATGTACCCCTAATCTGCTGCCCCTAACACCGCCGACCCCTGTATTATATTTATTAACCCCTAACCTGCCCCCCACAACATCGCCGCCAGCTACTTAAAATAATTAACCCCTAATCTTCCGACCGCAAAGCGCCGCCACCTACGTTATCCTTATGTACCCCTAATCTGCTGCCCCTAACACCGCCGACCCCTATATTATATTTATTAACCCCTAATCTGCCCTCCCTAACATCGCCGACACCTACCTTCAATTATTAACCCCTAATCTTCCGATCGGAGCTCACCGCTATTCTAATAAATGTATTAACCCCTAAAGCTAAGTCTAACCCTAACACTAACACCCCCCTAACTTAAATATAATTTACATCTAACGAAATAAATTAACTCTTATTAAATAAATTATTCCTATTTAAAGCTAAATACTTACCTGTAAAATACATCCTAATATAGCTACAATATAAATTATAATTACATTGTAGCTATTTTAGGATTAATATTTATTTTACAGGCAACTTTGTAATTATTTTAACTAGGTACAATAGCTATTAAATAGTTAATAACTATTTAATAGCTACCTAGTTAAAATAATTACAAAATTACCTGTAAAATAAATCCTAACCTAAGATATAATTAAACCTAACACTACCCTATCAATAAATTAATTAAATAAACTACCTACAATTACCTACAATTAACCTAACACTACACTATCAATAAATTAATTAAACACAATTGCTACAAATAAATACAATTAAATAAACTATCTAAAGTACAAAAAATAAAAAAGAACTAAGTTACAAAAAATAAAAAAATATTTACAAACATAAGAAAAATATTACAACAATTTTAAACTAATTACACCTACTCTAAGCCCCCTAATAAAATAACAAAGCCCCCCAAAATAAAAAATTCCCTACCCTATTCTAAATTAAAAAAGTTACAAGCTCTTTTACCTTACCAGCCCTGAACAGGGCCCTTTGCGGGGCATGCCCCAAGAAGTTCAGCTCTTTTGCCTGTAAAAAAAACATACAATACCCCCCCCCCAACATTACAACCCACCACCCACATACCCCTAATCTAACCCAAACCCCCCTTAAATAAACCTAACACTAAGCCCCTGAAGATCTTCCTACCTTGTCTTCACCATCCAGGTATCACCGATCCGTCCTGGCATCCGGTGCTGAAGAGGTCCAGAAGAGGCTCCAAAGTCTTCCTCCTATCCGGCAAGAAGAGGACATCCGGACCGGCAAACATCTTCTCCAAGCGGCATCTTCGATCTTCTTCCATCCGGAGCGAAGCGGCAGGATCCTGAAGACCTCCAGCGCGGAACATCCATCCGGACCGACGACTGAACGACGAATGACTGTTCCTTTAAGGGACGTCATCCAAGATGGCGTCCCTCGAATTCCGATTGGCTGATAGGATTCTATCAGCCAATCGGAATTAAGGTAGGAATTTTCTGATTGGCTGATGGAATCAGCCAATCAGAATCTAGTTCAATCCGATTGGCCGATCCAATCAGCCAATCAGATTGAGCTCGCATTCTATTGGCTGATCGGATTGAACTTGATTCTGATTGGCTGATTCCATCAGCCAATCAGAAAATTCCTACCTTAATTCCGATTGGCTGATAGAATCCTATCAGCCAATCGGAATTCGAGGGACGCCATCTTGGATGACGTCCCTTAAAGGAACAGTCATTCGTCGTTCAGTCGTCGGTCCGGATGGATGTTCCGCGCTGGAGGTCTTCAGGATCCTGCCGCTTCGCTCCGGATGGAAGAAGATCGAAGATGCCGCTTGGAGAAGATGTTTGCTGGTCCGGATGTCCTCTTCTTGCCGGATAGGAGGAAGACTTTGGAGCCTCTTCTGGACCTCTTCAGCACCGGATTATGGATCGCCAACCCCCGCTTGGGTTGGATGAAGATCTTGGAGCCAGGACGGATCGGTGATACCTGGATGGTGAAGACAAGGTAGGAAGATCTTCAGGGGCTTAGTGTTAGGTTTATTTAAGGGGGGTTTGGGTTAGATTAGGGGTATGTGGGTGGTGGGTTGTAATGTTGGGGGGGGGGGTATTGTATGTTTTTTTTTACAGGCAAAAGAGCTGAACTTCTTGGGGCATGCCCCGCAAAGGGCCCTGTTCAGGGCTGGTAAGGTAAAAGAGCTTGTAACTTTTTTAATTTAGAATAGGGTAGGGAATTTTTTATTTTGGGGGGCTTTGCTATTTTATTAGGGGGCTTAGAGTAGGTGTAATTAGTTTAAAATTGTTGTAATATTTTTCTTATGTTTGTAAATATTTTTTTATTTTTGTAACTTAGTTCTTTTTTATTTTTTGTACTTTAGATAGTTTATTTAATTGTATTTATTTGTAGCAATTGTGTTTAATTAATTTATTGATAGTGTAGTGTTAGGTTAATTGTAGGTAATTGTAGGTAGTTTATTTAATTATTTTATTGATAGGGTAGTGTTAGGTTTATTTGTAACTTAGGTTAGGATTTATTTTACAGGTAAATTTGTTATTATTTTAACTAGGTAGCTATTAAATAGTTCTTAACTATTTAATAGCTATTGTACCTAGTTAAAATAAATACCAAGTTGCCTGTAAAATAAATATTAATCCTAAAATAGCTACAATGTAATTATAATTTATATTGTAGCTATATTAGGATTTATTTTACAGGTAAGTATTTAGCTTTAAATAGGAATAATTTATTTAATAAGAGTTAATTTATTTTGTTAGATGTAAATTATATTTAACTTAGGGGGGTGTTAGTGTTAGGGTTAGACTTAGCTTTAGGGGTTAATACATTTATTAGAATAGCGGTGAGCTCCGATCGGAAGATTAGGGGTTAATAATTGAAGTTAGGTGTCGGCGATGTTAGGGAGGGCAGATTAGGGGTTAATACTATTTATGATAGGGTTAGTGAGGCGGATTAGGGGTTAATAACTTTATTATAGTAGCGCTCAGGTCCGCTCGGCAGATTAGGGGTTAATAAGTGTAGGCAGGTGGAGGCGACGTTGTGGGGGGCAGATTAGGGGTTAATAAATATAATATAGGGGTCGCAGATTAGGGGTACATAGGGATAACGTAGGTTGCGGCGGTTTACGGAGCGGCAGATTAGGGGTTAAAAGTGTAATGCAGGGGTCAGCGATAGCGGGTGCGGCAGATTAGGGGTTAATAATAATATGCAGGGGTCAGCGATAGCGGGGGCGGCAGATTAGGGGTTAATAAGTGTAAGGTTAGGGGTGTTTAGACTCGGGGTACATGTTAGGGTGTTAGGTGCAGACGTAGGAAGTGTTTCCCCATAGCAAACAATGGAGCTGCGTTAGGAGCTGAACGCTGCTTTTTTGCAGGTGTTAGGTTTTTTTTCAGCTCAAACAGCCCCATTGTTTCCTATGGGAGAATCGTGCACGAGCACGTTTTTGAGGCTGGCCGCGTCCGTAAGCAACTCTGGTATCGAGAGTTGCATTTGCGGTAAAAATGCTCTACGCTCCTTTTTTGGAGCCTAACGCAGCATTTGTTTGAACTCTCGATACCAGAGTTAATTTTATGGTGCGGCCAGAAAAAAGCCCGCGGAGCGTTAACAGCCCTTTTACCGCCAAACTCCAAATCTAGGCCTTGGTTTCCGGAGTTAATGCCTGCACTGCAGTGTTTGTTGGTTTCCACTGCCTTTTTAAAATGTAAGCAGAATAAGGTTAATTGTTTACACATAGAGCTAATGACATTTACTTGTTTTTCATTTAAAACTTGCACTTGTGTGTAATCATTTGTGTGCTCTTTTTCATGATAGCTCTTTTATTTCTTGGCTTTGCTTTTACCACAATAATCGATGCAACATGATTAAAGGGACAGTCAACACTAAAATTGTTGTTGTTTAAAAAGATAGCTAAGGCCTTTACTACCCATTCCCCAGATTTGCTCAACCAACATTGTTTTATTAATATACTTTATAACATTCAAACCTCTAAATTTCTGCCTGTTTCTAAGCCACTATAGACGACCTCTTATCACATGCTTTTTTATTTGCTTTTCACAACAGGAGACTGCTAGTTCATGTGGGCCATATAGATTATAGATAACAGTAAGCTTATGCCTGTGGGTTGAGCACAACACAGCTAAAATGCAAGTCAATACATAAAAAATGTCATATGGGGGCTCTCAAAGAGGCTTTGATACAAGGTAATCACAGAGGTTAAAATAATATTAACCCTTTGAGTGCTAAGCACTTTCCCGTCTGGGTGCTAAGATTTTTTTTAATTTTTTTATAAAACATTTGTTTAACTTTTTCAGATCCCCAAGACTGATTACCTTTTCAACGGTGGGTCTTTGGGGTCTGTAGCTGCTTAGATGCCTGAGATACATGCTTCTAAGCAGCATGCCCCCTGCTCCTATACTTAACATTGTTAAATATAAATAAAGTTGCACAGTGATGTCATCACATCATTGCGCGTGACGTCATTGTGCATTACGTGAAGCCCCGGTGATGCCTGTCACTATGCAGGCCTGATCGCCGGGGTAGGTGCGGGTGGGAGCCCCCAGATCTCCGTCAAGGTGGGAGAGTGCTAGCGACGGCTTTGAGCCATCGTTAGCACCAGAGTGGGAAAGTCTGCGACGACTCAGAGCCGTCGTTAGCACTTAAAGGGTTAATAAAAACATGTTGGCTGTGCAAAACTGGGGAATGGGTAATAAATGGATTATCTATCTTTTTAAAATTGAGTTGACTGTCCCTTTAAGTATGTCCCTTTACAAGCAGCCCTTCTGATTCAATAAACTTATGTTTTATGTGGTTTATTATTTTTTGAAGGTTTTTCTGACCTGAGTTTTGGACAGTGGTTTTGTTTTATACTGCTTCTTCTACTGCTGCTATAATTAAGTAGGTTAGCTAAATGATGTATTATATGCTTTTCACAATTTGAATATATTGTTTTAGTACCTATTAAACAATGTGTGCTATGTCATTCTCTCCCTCACTCCTTCCTCTCTTTCCCTCCCTCTTTCTCTCTCCCCCTTCTCTCTCCCCCTCCCTCTCTCTCTTTCCCACCCCCTCTCCCTCTCTTCCACTCACCCTCCCTCCCTCGCTCTTTCTCTCTCCCAGCCTTTCTCCTCCTTTCACTCCTGCTCTTCTCTCTCTCTCACTCTCTCTTACTCTCACCCTCCCTCCCTCTCTCTCTTCATTCTTTCTCTTCTCTTCATTCCTCTCCCTCCATCCCTTCTCTATCCCTTCCTTTTCCCCTTTCCCATCCTTCCTTCTTCCCTCTCCCTTCTCTCCTCCCACTCCCTTCTCTCCCATCCCTCCACTTCTCGCCCCCCCTATTTCCCTTCTCTCCCTCCTTTCCTTCTCTCATCTGCTATCTCTCCCTCTTTTTCTTCCTTCCTTACGTCTTTCTCTTCCCTCCTCTCCACTATTTACTTTGGAAATGCCATGAAAAAAAAAAAAAAAAAGAAATGTCATGCTACACCCTGACCAAAAAACATTATGGCTAAAAAAAATAATCCTAAAACTGTGTGTGTGGTGGTGGTGGTGGTGGGGGGGTAATTGGGACGACGACAAAATTTTGAGTGCCAAAAAAACTAAAAAAAAATTCTAGTGAAAACCAACCAGTGAAAATCTGGGATGTGTCTTATAAAAATATGGGCATTCCGTTCAATATCCAATATGGAGCAGACTTTATTACAATAGCAGATACATTTTCCTTGTTGGAATTGGAAGTTGAATCTTCTACATCCTCCAGTGCAAAGAAGTCACATGTAGGCTTTGTGCCCCCGTCAAATTTTTATCCTACACAAGAAAGTAGAGGAAAACCTAATGTTACTTTCTGAATTCAACACTAATAGAATATTGAATTTATCTGTAAGTGAAAGAAATGCTATGAAATCACTCCAAACATGTAAAAATCTTATCACACGTCAAGCTGATAAAGGAGGCAATGTAGTGATAATGAGTAGATCTGACTATGATACTGAGGCCTTAAGACAACTAACTGATGCTTCAGTTTATGTTAAATTAAAGGCTGATCCTACTGCAATATTTAAGCATTGACTTAAAGGGAGATGAAACCTAAAAATTGTCTTTCATGATTTAAGTACACTGTCAGAAAAAAGGGTACGGTTGGGGTCCGTTTGTGATCACTTAGGGTACAACTGCTGTGGTTGTACCCTCAATGGATCATAATTACACCTTAAGGAACTAATATGTACCATTTAGCAGTAAATAAGGTACAAATATGTTTCCAACTGTCAAAGGGTTCATATCTGTACCATTTAATCCCCCCAAAAAGGTACAATCACTTGTGTGACTAAAATGTTGAGGGGGATGGGTGGTTCAAGGCTGCCAAACCCTGCAAGTCCATATTATTTGTACACCTCAATTATTCATATTCACATAACTGTCAGTCACCCAAAATGAATGCAACATACATGTTGTACAGCAAAATAATTATGTTCAATTGTTGTTGGTAATATGCCAGAAGTGGGCAAAGCAAAAAAAAATACTTAAAGGGACAGTCTACACCAGAATTGTTATTGTTTAAAAAGATGGATAATCCCTTTATTATACATTCCCCAGTTTTGCATAAACAACAGTTATATTAATATACTTCATACCTCTGTGATTACTTTGTATCTAAGCTTCTGCAGACTGCCCCCTTATCTCAGTGCTTTTGACAGGCATGCAGTTTAGCCAATCAGTGCAGACTCCTAAATAACTACATGGGAGTGAGCATATTGTTATCTATATGACACACATGAACTAGTACTGTCTAACTGTGAAAAACTTTCAAAATGCTCTGAGCTAAGAGGCAGTTTTCAACGGTTTAGAAATCAGTTTGAGCCTACCTAGGTTTAGCTTTTCAAAAATACCACCAAGGGAACAAAGCTAATTTAGTGATAAAAGTCAATTGGAAAGTTGTTTAAATTTTCATGCCCTATCTGAATCATGAAAGTTTAATTTTGACTAGACTGTCCCTTTAACCCCTTAACGACTGAGGACGTGCAGGGTACGTCCTCAGAAAAAAGGTAGTTAACGCCTGAGAACGTACCCTGCACGTCCTCAGTGTGGAAAGCAGCTGGAAGCGATCCTGCTCGCTTCCAGATGCTTTCCGGTTATTGCAGTGATGCCTCGATATGGAGGCATCCTGCAATAACCTTTGTAAGCCATCCGGTGCAGAGAGAGCCACTCTGTGGCCCTCTCTGCACCGGAGATCGGTGGCTTACTGCGTTGGTGGGTGGGAGCCGGACCGGGAGGCGGGTGGCGGCCATCGATGGCCCTGGTTATGTGAAGGGGGGCAGGATCGTGGGCGGGGGTGGCTGGGGGCGCGCACGGGCGCGCGCGCGTGCACGGGAGGGTGGGGGCGTGCACGGGGAGGGAGCGGGTGGGAACCGCTACACTACAGAAAATGCTGAAAATAAAAAATGTTAAAAAAATGTAAAAATTTTAAAAAAAAAACGATCAGCAAGGTGGTGGGGGTTTGTCTGTGTGTGTGGGGGGGGAAGCTACACTACAGAAAAAAACAAACAAACAAAAAAGCACTTTTTATTGCAAACTGGGTACTGGCAGACAGCTGCCAGTACCCAAGATGGCCCCCAATAAGGCAGAGGGGAGGGTTAGAGAGCAGTTTTGGGGGGGATCAGGGAGGTTGGGGCTAAGGGGGGGAAATTTTTTTTTTTTTTTTTTAAACCCTTTTATTTTAGTACTGGCAGACTTTTTGCCAGTACTTAAGATGGCGGGGACAATTGTGGGGTGGAGGAGGGAAGGGAGCTGTTTGGGAGGGATCATGGGGTGGGATGTGTCAGATGGGAGGCTGATCTCTACACTAAAGCTAAAATTAACCCTGCAAGTTCCCTACAAACTCCCTAATTAACCCCTTCACTGCTAGCCATAATACACGCGTGAGGCGCAGCAGGATTTAGCGGCCTTCTAATTACCAGAAAGCAACGCCAAAGTCATATATGTCTGCTATTTCTGAACAAAGGGGATCCCAGACAAGCATTTACAACCATTTGTGCCATAATTGCACAAGCTGTTTGTAAATGATTTCAGTGAGAAACCTAAAATTGTGAAAAATTTTACGTTTTTTTTTAATTTGATCGCATTTGGCGGTGAAATGGTGGCATGAAATATACCAAAATGTGCCTAGATCAATACTTGGGGTTGTCTACAACACTACACTAAAGCTAAAATTAACCCTACAAGCTCCCTAATTAACCCCTTAACTGCTGGGCATAATACACTTGTGGTGCGCAGTGGCATTTAGCGGCCTTCTAATTACCAAAAAGCAATGCCAAAGCCATATATGTCTGCTATTTCTGAACAAAGGGGATCCCAGAGAAGAATTTACAACCATTTATGCCATAATTGCACAAGTTGTTTGTAAATAATTTCAGTGAGAAACCGAAAGTTTGTGAAAAAATTTGTGAAAAAGTGAACGATTTTTTGTATTTGATCACATTTGGCGGTGAAATGGTGGTATGAAATATACCAAAATTGGCCTAGATCAATACTTTGGGATGTCTACTAAAAAAAAATATATACATGTCAAGGGATATTTAGGGATTCCTGAAAGATATTAGTGTTCTAATGTAACTAGCGCTAATTTTAGAAAAAAATGGTTTGGAAATAGCAAAGTGCTACTTGTATTTATGGCCCTATAACTTGCAAAAAAAGCAAAGAACATGTAAACATTGGGTATTTCTAAACTCAGGACAAAATTTAGAAACTATTTAGCATGGGTGTTTTTTGGTGGTTTTAGATATGTAACAGATTTTGGGGGTCAAAGTTAGAAAAAGTGTGTTTTTTTCCATTTTTCCTCATATTTTATCATTTTTTTATAGTAAATTATAAGATATGATGAAAATAATGGTATCTTTAGAAAGTCCATTTAATGGCGAGAAAAACGGTATATAATATGTGTGGGTACAGTAAATAAGTAAGAAGAAAATTACAGCTAAACACAAACACCGCAAAAATGTAAAAATAGCCTTGGTCCCAAACGGACAGAAAATGGAAAAGTGCTGTGGTCATTAAGGGGTTAATAATCCATATATTCAATGATACTGTGTTGCTGGTTCTAAATGGCAAACAAGCACTTAACATTTTAATGTTTATATTTAGAGCATCAAGATGTTAACTCTTAAACATAAAGCAAATGTATTAACTAAAATTACAAAGAATAAAAATTGTTTTAAACTCTATAAAATAAACAAGAGCTGTTTAAGAACCATTTTTAAAAAAAAAAAAAAAAAATTGTAACCGTTCCCCAGTCACATACATGGACATTGTGTGACATGCCATAGCGCCATCTGTTGGTTGAAAGTTCCTTGACATGTGTAACACAGCTCCATCTATTGGTAGCAAGTTCATCACCAAAGTGTGTACTAGGGAAATAGACTCATTTGCATATATTTTGCATAGAGTGATAATTCAATGTATGCTTGTGAGTTTAATCATTTATTCCTCCCCCGAATACCCCTTCTTTTCGTTAGAGTTATATTTTATTATTATGTTGTTTTCTATATGTTTTTTATAAATTTATGTTTTATGTGACATGTCACCCTAAATTAAATGGGGTGTTTTTAGAGTCTAGTACAGAGTGATATAAAACATATTGAGAAGTTCATTTTGGAACTGATTGTTTAGCCTTGCTTTTTCAGGTGTTTCTGTAGCAGTCTTTGGTATTGCTACATAGCTACAGCTAAGTTTACAAAACTTTTTTTTAAAGCTACAGATTGGCTATTGTAATACTGCCTGAAAAGTATACATTGAATGCATAGTTGGTACAAAGGGCTTGTCACTGGGGCAGTACCCTTAAAAGGCCAGATTTGCATAATTTGTTAAGGGTACAATATGGTACCATAGGACTGAGGAACTATCTAGTCACCAAAGGTACATATTTGCCTTTGAAAGGTACAATCTGCAAGGGTACCAATTTGTACCCATTTTAAAGGGTACAGCAGGTGTACCTTTGAGGGTACTGCCCCAGTGACAAGCTGTTGTACCCCTAAAGGTACGATTTTTGCACATTTTTTCTGACCGTGTAGAACATACAATTTTAAACAACTTTCCAGTTTACCTCTATTATCAAATGTGCTTCATTCTCTTGGTATCATTTGTTAAAGGAGCAGCAATGCACTACTGGTTTCTAACTGAACACATGGGTGAGTCAATGATAATCAGTATATATATGCAGCCACCAATCAGCAGCTAGAACCTAGGTTATTTGCTGCAAATAAGCTTACCTAGATAAACCTTTCAGCAAAGGATAACAAGGGAAGGAAGGAAATAATAATAATAATAATCTCTACACTAAAGCTAAAATTAACCCTTCAAGTTCCCTACAAGCTACCTAAGTAACCCTGTCACTGCTGGGCATAATACAAGTGTGGTGCGTAGCGGCATTTAGCGGCCTTCTAATTATCAAATAGTAATGCCAAAGCCATATATGTCTGCTATTTCTGAACAAAGGGGATCCCAAAGAAGCATTTACAACCATTTGTGCCATAATTGCACAAGCTGTTTGTAAATAATTTCAGTGAGAAACCCAAAGTTAGTGAAAAAGTTAACTATTTTTTTTTTAATTGGTCGCATTTGGCTGTGAAATGGTGGCATGAAATATATATAAATGGGCCTAGATCAATACTTTGGGTTGTCTACTATACTACACTAAAGCTAAAATTAACCCTACAAGCTCCCTACAAGATCCCTAATTAACCCCTTCACTGCTGGGCATAATACACGTGTGGTGCGCAGCTGCATTTAGCGGCCTTCTAATTAACAAAAAGCAACGCCAAAGCCATATATGTCTGCTATTTCTGAACAAAGGGGATCCCAGAGAAGCATTTACAACCATTGTGCTATAATTGCACAAGCTGTTTGTAAATAATTTTAGCGAGAAACCTAAAGTTTGTGAAAAATGTAAACATTTTTTTTATTTGATCGCATTTGACGGTTAAATGGTGGCATGAAATATACCAAAATGGGCCTAGATCAATACCTTGGGTTGTCTACTGAAAAAAAATATATACATATCAAGGGATATTCAGGGATTCCTGACATATATCAGTGTTCCAATGTAACTATAGCTAATTTTGAAAAAAAAAAATGGTTTGGAAATAGCAAAGTGCTACTTGTATGTATTGCCCTATAACTTGCAAAAAAAGCAAAGAACATGTAAACATTGGATATTTCTAAACTCAGGACAAAATTTAAAAACTATTTCGCATGGGTGTTTTTTGGTGGTTGTAGATGTGCAACAGATTTTGGGGGTCAAAGTTAGAAAAAGTGTGTTTTTTCCATTTTTTCATCATATTTTATCATTTTTTAATGGTAAATTATAAGATATGATGAAAATAATGGTATCTTTAGAAAGTGCCGAGAAAAACGGTATATAATATGTGTGGGTACGGTAAATGAGTAAGTGGAAAATTACAGCTAAACACAAACACCGCAGAAATGTAAAAATAGCCCTGGTCCTTAACCCCTTAGTGACCAGACCACTTTTCAATTTGTTGACCATCTGGGACCAAGGCTATTTTTGCATTTCTGCAATGTTTGTGTTTAACTGTAATTTTCCTCTTACTCATTTACTGTACCCAAACATATTATATACCGTTTTTCTCGCCATTAAATGGACTTTCTAAAGATACCATTATTTTCATCATATCTTATAATTTACTATAAATTTTTTTTATAAAATATGAGAAAAAAAAAAAGGAAAAAAACGCACTTTTTCTAACTTTGAGCCCCAAAATCTCTTACACATCTACAACCACCATAAAATACCAATGCTAAACAGTTTCTAAATTTTGTCTTGAGTTTAGAAATACCCAATGTTTACATGTTCTTTGATTTTTTTGCAAGTTATAGGGCAATAAGTACAAGTAGCACTTTGCTATTTCAAAACCATGTTTTTTCAAAATTGGCGATAGTTACATTGTAACACCAATATCTGTCAGGAATCCCTGAATAACCCTTCAAATGTATATATTTTTTTAAAAGAAGACAACCTAAGGTATTAAACTTGGGGTATTTTGACTTTTTTCATGCAACCATTTTACCACCAATCTATGCCAAAGTTTGGGGGGGAAAAAAAAATAATTAGATTTTTTGACAAAATAGCAATTTAAGAATACATTTACTGATAATGTTAAGGGTTACTGCCAAATAACACCCTAATATGTCTTCAGCAGCATCTCCTGGGTACAGTGATACCACTCATGTATAGGTGTGTCGGGTTCTCTGGGGGCTAAAAGCCCTTATTTTTAGAGAGCGCATTCCAGTTTTTCAACTTGGAATTTTCACATCGGTCATCATGCACCCATGTCCTATTTGGGACATTTCTGAAGCTGGCCAATGGAATTTACCCCCATCAAACCATATATTTTTGAAAAGTAGACAACATAGGGTATTTTAAATGCTGGTATTTTAACACTTTCCATGCACTAATTCAACCACCAGTCTTTGTCAAACTTTTGGGTAGTCATTTTTTTGTGTTATTTTTCCCAGACATTGTAATTTAGGCATGGATTCTCAGTTCCTGTTATGTGTTACTGCCAAAAAAACACCTCAATATGTGTTCAACAACATCTCCTGAGTACAGTGATACCACCCATGTATAGGTGTGTCGGGTTCTCTGGGGGCTAAAAGGCCTTATTTTTAGGTAGCGCATTCCAGTTTTTCAACTTGGAATTTTCACATCGGTCATCATGCATCCATGTCCTATTTGGGACATTTCTAAAGCTGGCCAATGGAATTTACACCCATCAAACTATATATTTTTGAAAAGTAGACACCCTAGGGTATTTCAAATGCTGGTATTTTAACACTTTCCATGCACTAATTCAACCACTAGTCTTTGTCAAACTTTTGGGTAGTCATTTTTTTGTGTTATTTTTCACACACATTGTACTTTAGGCATGGATTTTCAGTTCCTTTTATGTGTTACTGCCAAAAAAACACCTCAATGTGTGTTCAACAACAGCTCCTGAGTACAGTGATGCCACCCATGTATAGGTGTGTCGGGTTCTCTGGGGGCTAAAAGGCCTTATTTTTAGGTAGCGCTTTCCAGTTTTTCAACTTGGAATTTTCACATCGGTCATCATGCACCCATGTCCTATTTGGGACATTTCTGAAGCTGGCCAATGGAATTTACCCCCATCAAACCATATATTTTTGAAAAGTAGACACCCTAGGGTATTTCAAATGCTGGTATTTTAACACTTTCCATGCATTAATTCAACCACTAGTCTTTGTCAAACGTTTGGGTAGTCATTTTTTTGTGTTATTT
The DNA here is from genome assembly GCF_027579735.1 of Bombina bombina. Lineage (NCBI taxonomy): Eukaryota > Metazoa > Chordata > Amphibia > Anura > Bombinatoridae > Bombina > Bombina bombina. The sequence goes on from NC_069507.1 coordinate 69,415,330, forward strand.
TTCACACACATTGTAATTTAGGCATGGATTTTCAGTTCCTGTTATGTGTTACTGCCAAAAAAACACCTCAATATGTGTTCAACAACATCTCCTGAGTACAGTGATACCACCCATGTATAGGTGTGTTGGGTTCTCTGGGGCTAAAAGCCCTTATTTTTTGGAAGCCCATTCCATTTTTTCCACTTTGAATTTTCACATTCCATGCACCCATGTCGTATTTAAGACATTTCTGAAGCTGGCCAATGTAATTTACCCCAATCAAACCATATATTTTTGAAAAGTAGACATCCTAGGGTATTTCAAATGCAGGTACCGTATTTTTCGCTCCATAAGACGCACTTTTTTCCCCTTCAAAAGTAAGGGGAAATGTCTGTGCGTCTTATGGAGCGAATGTGACTGCCTTTGATAAAAAAAATGAAGTGAATGACACCGCACAGTGTCAGGATTTCAGAGTGAAAAACTACCGGTAGTAATAGTTAAGGAGATCTTTCTTGATGTTGTTCTGCAACTAGTTTACTATGTCCCTTTAATGTCTCTCAGTTGAGCAGGTTGCTTTAAGCTGACCGGAACTTGTACCAGTTACGTTATACAAATGTGCTTGTTTGCTGGAGGCTTTATTGGTACACGCTTAAAAGTTTGACTTGTGCAAACATCCACAAGTCAAACTTTTAACCGTGTACCAATAAAGAGTGGAATTTTTACTGGAATAACTCCCCGGTGTGTTCATTTTATGGTATGATGTTTGTATTTACTGCCCAACACCGGGTCGAGTAGGCGTGGCTACGGCACAAGCCGGGACATTAGGCATTGAACAGGAAGGACCGGGCAGCCCTGGACGGAAGTTTACCCTGAGGAGGAAAGTGGATACAGCGGACGCAGGGGTCTTTGAGACTACGTCTGTTCCTCTCTGTGGACCGGGGTAAGACAAACTGTTTTATTGATTACGGAACTGCTCACAAATTTTGTGGCTGTCAAGGGTCTGTTTCCCATATTGACAATATACAGAGAGAGACATGGGATTATATGTTAATTACATCGTTCCTGCAAGAGTTTTTCACAAGAGTCTAAAGGGACTGTAAAATTGATACATATTTGACTGCAGATTGTCCTGACTTGGAGATACTATACATGGGAAAATAATTGGTTTAAAGACACAGCATATGTAATTAAGGAAAAGGTTCAGAAAGGGTGTAATTAAATTTTGAACACACAGTATGAGTGTCAGTCATTCAATTAAAAATGACTTCTTCACTAGTTACAGTACCGGTAGTTTCCTTCCTGTCCTGATAATAATTATATTGGCATCAATTGATGGTTGACCTGGCAGCAAGCAACCAGCACCCAGGTTCTTTATTCCACTGTTGACTGCTGTTCTACACCATTTGATTCAGATTATTATTTTTTTCTTGTTTTTTTTCTCTAAAAACTAGGTGTGTCTTATAGTCAGGTGCGTCTTATGGAGCGAAAAATACGGTATTTTAACACTTTCCATGCACTAATTTAACCACTAGTCTTTGTCAAACTATTGGGCATTCATTTTTTTGTGGGGTTTTTTCACGTACATTGTACTTTAGACATGGATTCACAGCTCCTGTTATGTGTTACTAACAAAGAAGACACCAATATGTGGTCACCAACATCTCCTGAGTTCAGTGATACCACCTATGCATAGGTTTGGTGGCTTGTTTGGGGGGTGCAATGCCAAATGTCTGACATGCGTTTGTGATTTTTTTTCACATTATCATATTTTCTTTGCCTATCGTCTTTTTGGGGGGTCTTTTAACATACCCCAATTTATTTGTTTTCCATTAATGTCCATATATTTGAAAAGTTGACACCCCAAGGTATTATATATGGTGTGCTTTGATGACTTTGATGCAACCGTTTTAGCCCAAAAAATTGGAGAAAGTGTATGGTGGTAATTTTTCAATTTTCATTTTTACAGACACATTGCTTTTTGACTATGATTTAGGAGAGACTGTTGTAAGTTATTGCAAAAGAATAGTTCAGGTTGTTTTCTTCAAGGCACCCTGAGTACACCTATGCCTACTTCGTAGCCGGGTGCGTACAAGCTGTCCTGGGAAACCTGCGCGGTTCTTTTTAATTGTACCGCAAGCTACTGTATCAAAGCAATACAGTAGCTTGAACAAAAGGACACTTGTATAAAAATTGTCTAAGTACAACTGATACCCTTTGTTCATTAGGGGTAATATCAGGTCTCAGACAATCTTGCCAGTGGTTCCCATATGTTCTGGGCAACCTGGAGGGTCAAGGTGGCTATCCTTTCCCTCATACACCCAGAAGGCCTGAGTATACCCAGTCTCGCTGTCACAGAGCTTATACACCTTTACCCCATATCTGGAGCGCTTGGAAGGAATATACTGCTTGAATCCCAGCCTTCCCTTATACTTCATTAGGGATTCATCAACGCATATATTCCTTCCAGGTGTATAAGCCTCTGCAAACCTGGCAGAAAAGTGGGTTATCAGGGGGTGGATTTTATACAGCCTGTCAAATTGGGGATGCTCCCTAGGGGGGCACAGGCTGTTGTCGCTGAAGTGCATGATATGCAGAATCATTTCATACCTCTTTCTCGACATAGTCTGGGAGCAAATGGGGGTAAAGCAGATGGGGCTACTACTCCAGAAGGAGCAAATGGAGGGTTTCTTTATGATGCCCATCAGCATAGTCAATGCCCAGAATTTTTTGAATTCTGGCACATTGATGGGGGCCCATTGCTGCTTTGCCAAATATGTTCCAGGCTTTGCAGCACGGAACTGATGGGCATATAAATTAGTTTGGGCGACAATGTTCCCCAATACATCATCGCCCAGAAACACTTCCAGAAACTGCTGGGGGCTAAAACCTGCCACATCTATATTTATGCCAGCATTTGCTGTGAAGGTGGGATATCTGGTCTCTGGAGATGAGGCGTTACCCACTCTTCAGCAGCAATGGCAGCAACACGACTCCTTCTGGCATTTTTGTATCTGTCACAGAAAAAAATTACTAAATAAAATTAAATTAAATTAATTAACTAAATTAATTAACTAAATTAACTAGCAAAAAAGTACAGCTATGCTACTGCCAGTGATTTATAGTGATCAAAAATTAAATTATATTAACTAAATGGTTCTGAAAAGAGCCTTTGGATTTTTTAAAAATTACAACAACAAAATTAACCCCTAAAAAAATGCACAGATAGCAAAAAAGTACAGCTATGCTACTGCCAGTGATTTATAGCGATCACTGGCAAGCTAGGGATTAATGGCTCTGAAAATTAAATTAACTAAATGGTTCTGAAAAGAGCCTTTGGATTTTTAAAAAATTGCAACAACAAAATTAACCCCTAAAAAAATGCACAGACAGCAAAAAAGTACAGCTATGCTACTGCCAGTGATTTATAGCGATCACTGGCAAGCTAGGGGTTAATGGCTCTGAAAATTAAATTAAATTAACTAAATGGTTCTAAAAAGAGCCTTTGGGTTTTTAAAAAATTACAACAACAAAATTAACCTCTAAAAAAATGCACAGACAGCAAAAAAGTACAGCTATGCTACTGCCAGTGATTTATAGCAATCACTGGCAAGCTAGGGGTTAATGACTCTGGAAATTAAATTAAATTAACTAAATGGCTCTGAAAAGAGCCTTTGGGTTTTTAAAAAAAATATAACAAAAAAAATTAACCCCTAAAAAAATGCACAGACAGCAAAAAAAAGTGCAGCTATGCTACTGCCAGTGATTTATAGTGATCACTGGCAAGCTAGGGGTTAATGGCTCTGAAAAGAGCCTTTGGTTCTATATTTTTTTAACAAATAAAAGAAATAAATCTCTCTCTGCTAAAAACAGGTCTCTCTCTCTCCAACAAAATCGCAAGTGAGGAGAGGGAGATCCACACTGATCATAGTCAATATTTACAAATATTGACATGATCAGACAAATGGGGTATTTTATTATTATTATTTTATTTTTGGGTGGGAGGCTCAGATTGGGTGACCCTAGCTTGCCCCTATGATGAAGCAGGCTAGGGACACCCCCAGAGGCCCCATGATGCACTGGGCATAGCCATCTTGGATGCCTAGTGAAGGGGGAGGGGGGCTATTTAGGGCTTTTTTTTTATTTTATCCGGTTTTTTTTATCTTTTTTTTTTATAATTTTATAACTAACTAAGTGCCTCGACCCACTGAGGCACTTAGCACACAAGCAGAGCATCGGAAGCGTGTACGATCGCTTCCGATGCTCTGAAACACTGCCGGGCTCCACGTGGAGCAAAACCGGAAGTGATCACTCGTGGGAAAGTGATCAATCCGGTCCCAGCACTTGGCAACAGTATTGCAGGATGCCTAGACATCGAGGCATCCCTGCAATACTGTTAGAGCAGCTGGAAGCGATTTAGATCGCTTCCAGTGCTCTGTTTAACCGACGACGTATGCCATACGTCGTCGGTCATTAAGTGCTTTTTTTTTTTGAGGACGTATGGCATACGTCGTCGGTCGTTAAGGGGTTAAGGGAAAGAAATTGAAAAATTGCCTTGTCCTTAAGGGCTTAAAGATCTTCTTGAAGATGGCCTGGAGCTTAATGTCATAAATGCACCCACATATGACTATATTGTATGTGTAATGTGGCAGAGCAATGTGTAGTTCTCGCGATATCAAGTGTTAGATGAAAAATCTGTTTATTTTTCTGTTTCCATTGATCTCTATGGGGGAATCCATTACGCGTCCGTGATTACGCAAGTGAAATAAACGCGGTATTTGGGGAAACTCGATGCGTAACGACGTTCTTTTCAGACTTGTAATACCTACGTTACGAAGAGTGCACAATAAACATTACGCATGCGCTATTTGCGCACAGCCGTTACGCAAAACTTGCAATCTAGGTGTTAGTTAGTTAAATTGTATATCATTTTTTTAAGTAACAGACAGAGAGCAGTAAAAATGTCTGAATCAGGAACATTTAATTTTGACTTTACAGTCCCTTTAACTATGTGTTTAACCCCTTGTCATCTATTGAAAATATTTCATGTTAAAGGGCCAGTAACCCCACCAAATAATGTTATATAATTCTGCACATAGTTCCAGGAGCCTGGCCGGCCGGAGAGGGGCTGGGCGATCCGAGGAGATCAGATCTTCTGTGAGGATGTAAAGAACACAAAACAAGTAAACAAAATGTCTGTGAAATTGTGAATGCTCTCAAAACTCCAGATCTGGTGATAAAATGTAGGGGGCTAGGTAGTAGGGGGTGGAGGTTTAACCTTGGCAGCCTAGTATCCATGACACAGACCCGCTCAGTAGAGCCAGGAGCGGCGGTCTGTAAAATTCATTTTCATAGGTAAATATCTCTGAAATAATTTGCTTTAGAAAGCTGGTGCTAGGCTAATGTTATATAATTAGAAAAAAAAAACACAAATAAGAATGTTTTGATTAAATTGTACTGACCCAGTATAAATAAATACTATAAACATACCAGTGTAAGCTCAAAAAATACAAAAATTAAAAATCAGTGCGCCAGTTATAAATTAAAATGGTGTACAAAACGTGATATACCAAAAATGACATATAATATAGCATAAACTTAAAATTATAAGTTAGATGTGCTGTGTACTGCATAACATCAAACCGGTATTAGTGATGTTATGCACTCATCCCAGAGTTTACTGTAGACATAATACTGACAATATGCATATAATACAAAACTAAAGATACTTAGTATCAGGAGTGTCCATTAAAAGTTCAAATCACAGAAAGCTTTCTGTGATTGTTATTGCAGACATTTTGTGCTGTGCTGTCTACTTGCAGTGTGAGTTTGTAGACATTTGAAATCAGATTTGGAGAGGTGACGCACATTTTATTTACTGTTGTGCAAGCTGTGGCAATTGCAATGAAAAAATTTGGAGAGGTGACGCACATTTTATGCAAGCTTTGGCAATTGCAATTTGCAGTGAAAAAAACTTATCAAAAGGTCTCTAAAGATATCACCGACCATAAAATGAAAAAATCATTGGAGATTGGCTTAACCAAGCACAGACAAGTATTGTCCAAATTAGTCTTAGGGGTGTGTTCAACACTCAACACCCGATTGGTGTATTAGACAACGATTGAACTATCAGATTACTGACACACCAACACGCAAGCGCGGTGTGATCTTGTAGACGCCGGTTTAGGGTTTTATAAGTTCGTGGTTTTTGTGGTTTCAATATACACTTTTTGCACCTGAGGAAACGGTCACGTACAGACCGAGAAACGTTGTGCTCAATAAAGTCTTTTTTATATTACTAGAGACATTTTGCCACAAACTTTCTTTACCATTTTGTAGTTATTGCTCTTTACCTTTTGGTACTTTTAACTATCTATCTATTACTCTTTACCATTTGGTACGAGTGCCCGGCACACGTATTTCCTGGCATTGACTCTATTTTGGGAACGTATATCCCACACCTGCATTCGGAGCTCACTGCAGCCCTGTCAGCTGTTTTCAGTACGGAGAACCATCCAAGCCGACACAGCTTGCCTGAAACAAAAGACGGACTCGACTAACCACCTTACCACACTGGAGTGGGAGTTAGCTGGACGACTCTGAGGGTCCAGGAGGCCATTGTGACACTTTTCAAGTGTCTGACATCTTGTGAGTATATTTCAACTAGCAAATTAGCGTTACCTCAACACATAGGAGTGTGCTGTATCCACAATAGTACCTGTATACAAACGATATATAGCAGTTACTTTTATTTATTTCTCTTTCTAGGAGCACACATACTATCAAGTATAATCCTGACTGAATATCAGAGTTGAGGTTTAAAGATATGCAACAGTGTTTTGTACTATAGCACCTTTACATACATATACGGGGTATCCACAACAGTACCTGTATACTAAAGAGATACAACAGTCGTTTTAACCTTACTTTCTAGCAGTACTATGATTAATCGAGTATAATCTTAACTTAATAAATGTTTGGTGGTTAAAAGAAACGTAACAGTGCTGTATACTAAAGCACCTTAGCAGGCACAAGTGCACTGTATCCACAGCAGTACCTGCATACTAATGATAGATAGCAGTTGCTACAACAGTTCAACATATAAATAGTAAATCTCAGCGTATCTTACTTATCGTCAGCATTAACTTGAGAAAGCACATAAAAATATCTATAACTACCAAGCGAACATAAAAATAATAATTGCCAACCAACGGCAATCAGAGTCTACATAGAATAAGTAAAAGTCACACTCTGTTCACAATATCAGACTACACGGAAATAAAGAAACCATAGGAAGTGTACAATACATAATAATGAAGGCACTCTAACACAGACCTTAGAAATAAAGCCAACACTATTTAACCACCTGCTCTTTCTTGTCTTGAAAAACAAACAGAACAGAGCATTGTTCTTCCCAGAACAACATATTAAAAACAACAGCAAGAGAACTATAAGATACTATTGTTATAGTTCAACCAGAGAGGATACTGCTCAGAGTAAAAACTTAAGTTACAACACTTACAAGTAACATTTTAGGAAGTATTTATCCAATTAATGGTAACACAAAATAACCTACATATGGGAATATGGTAACAATACATAAAAAAATGATGATATAAACACTCGGTAAATAAGCCAGATATATAAGGCTTACAATATTTTCCAACAGAGTATATAACATTATCTGTCCTCAGTATTGGTATAATATTTGATTCCTAATAAAACCAGTTGACAAACATATACTAAAAAATCAGTACAACGGAGATGTGGTTTTAAATTTAAGTGGGCGGTAAATATATAATAATATTTGCTGTCTTTTAACTTATATTCAATAAAAGTTATTTTTTACTATCAAAGTAGTATTTTTACTATCTACCAGTGTCAATACGTAATTAGTGCATAAAAGCATACTTTCTGGACATACTCACAATACAAGTGAGTTATGTCTTTCTAGTTTCAGTTTATGTTCAATGCTTACGCACTACTCCTAGAAGTGTACTATAAACACAGACATATCAATATTTATTGATTTTTGACAAGACACCATAGGAGCCAAATAAAAAACAAATATTTCTAGTTCCCAATTTTTCTTTAACAATTAGCAAATTAGCGTGTCTGATCCTACTGATTTGTGCACTATGTTGGCGCCTTCTTCTGTCTCACTTTATCTATAAACATACCAGGGCCGGCCTTAGGCCAAGACGACCGCCTAGGGATACGCAGCTAGAGGGGCCCTGCGCTTGTACAAGCTGGTGCACACTTTTGCTGCAACATTGGCACTTTTTTTGGTGGCACTTTACAGGGGGCGGCACCCAGGACACCAGTTCCTCAGCTGCTCCTGTGCTAGAGTAACCAGCCCCATGATACAGTGTATACCTGTAGAGACACCAGAGGATTCCGGAGCATCGGGCACAAGCAGCTCTTGCCAGGTTCTGTGTTGTGACCAGAAATATACATCAGCTGATAGATTTTGATTGACCTCTATGTTTTATCTTGGAAGATTACCTGGAGATGTCACACCATATGTTTTTTTGTTATATATGAGAAGAATGTGCTAACATATAAATCAAGATTTACTGGAAATCTTTACAATATTTGCACTATGAATTATATGATAAATGTACAATTTTTTTTTATATGTTTTTTAATCTAAGAGACCACAATACAAACACATTTCACATTGACACTCTGAGTAGGTCTGTGGAACAGAAGGCTTATAGTATAAATGTACTTTCATAAAAAAACACACAAAATAAAAAAGGTTTCAGGTCACCAACATAACAATGATCCTACTCTGTGATGCCCATCAGTGTGACCGTGTGATTTCACTACAGTGCAACTGAATCCTTTTCTGGGCAGAATGTTATCTGTATATGGTCTGTTTTTGAGTAGGATTTTTTCTGGTTATTTAAGAAGTCGAGAGGGGCTAGTGTCTGTTGGACAGATGAGCTTCCTATGAGCAGATCTCCTCATATAATACATTATTTATGTTGGCATGTAAGACTTGTTTAAATGTATGTGTGTATTTGATGATAATCACTTCTTACAGCGAATGCACGGAAATAAGCCTGATGGGCTTCTCATCTCCACTCCATGTACTTGGCAGCAGAACTTGCAGATTGCTAGGGAACTGCTCCATGTCAATTTTCAGGTTCAGAAACAGACTGATGGGCTCCAGTTAGCCTCTCTTGGTCACAATAGCAGTGATCCCTGTCTACTTGGTGAGATTAGCACCCGGGTCCTGACACTCATTTAGTGCTGGTCATATTAAACTACAATAGTGCTGCAAGTCAACTCAGTTTTGCAACACCGAATAGGCTGGGCTATGTGCCATACCTTAGCTTTATCTGGCAGGCAATAACCTGGCCAACCCGCAGGCACTTTACTTACCTTAGTATTGAACAATGGAGCCCATGGGTAATATGTTGCCAAACCCATCTATAGGACATTAGGGCATTTTGTTTACAATCTTAGTCCCTCTAAGTAATAAAGTATATGTTTCTAGAAATATCATATCACTCTGCATTATTGCCATATGGTTTTTAACTTCTGTTCATATATCCATCATTACGGAATTTAACAGAGCTTACCTTTATTATAATGATCATTGTGAAGATCATGCATACTAATCAGTTTATCTTGGTATGAAAAAATCCTTAATAGTTCATTATTTTGACACAATTTCCTGTTTTATATCATTTTCTAATTGCCCTCAGCAAAAAAGAGATTTGATAAATGGAAATCTTCAGCATGGCGGTGACCATTACTTAATAGAAACTCAGTAGAATCAGAAAGCTCACAATTTTCAGAGTTAAATTACAGGGAGAGAGGACAAAATAAATATTAATAGTTTATTGCAAACGATTTATTACACATGATTAAACATTTTATATTACAATCTCAAACTGTATAATGTCCCATTTATTATAAAGACTCACATTTTGTCATCCTGCCTTGAGACCCACAAATTCTAGGGTTGGACCTAAAACATACTGTTTGAGAAGCTGCTAGATTCTAGGTAAATGTAACATAGAATAATAAGCAGGAAGAGGCATATTTAGAAGTGTATAACAATGGTGAACTTGATGTTTTTTATTGTTCTTGTCTTCTGTGATAATCTAGGTATTTCTAACCTACATTAAGTTTCAGGTCACAGAGCTCACTCAGATATTCTTCGTTATTTGGGTCAAACTTCAATGCTTTCTCATAACATTCAATTGCTTCCAACTTATTTTGATTGAGCTTGTGGTGACATTTTTATCACAGGGATATTGGAATATAGCTCACAAATTTTATAACTGGCAATTCACATAGCTGGTTTATTCAAGTAGTTCATTTGTCTAGTGTCTGTCTAGAAAGACACACCCAATGGTCTTTTTGAGTGACATTTGATAAGCCACTCCCTTTTGAATTGGGTTATAAAATACTGTAACACCAGAGCCTCTGTCTCTATTTTATCCTGCTCCTGCTAAAAGATGGATGCTGTTGGACACAGAGAATCTGGCTAAGTATTTCTGGGATAATATTCTGTGTAGCAGTATTGCACAATTAGGGTTAGTGTAGAAAAGTTGCCCTGTATCTTAAAATGTGGACCGTATCTGTAAAATAGATTTATATATATATACCTGTAAATATTTATCTTATTATTAACATATATTGATTCCTTAATAAACTGTTTGACAAATAATGGAGGACCCCTCATAGAGTTTATTTCACAATTTATCTGTGTTGGTTTTAGTGGTTTTACCATAGAGATTTAGTATATTATATTTAGTAGAAAGTAAAGATATTTTAAATTAATAGATAACCACATTTTGGCGGCCATGAAGTTGTAGACAAATCCATATGCCATTTAGTTTTGCAGGAATCAAATGAATGTTGATTTATTTTAAATTTAACTGCAGTAAATGTAGATTTGGTGTTTTATAGCAAAGTTTTTCTATGTAGTTCTTTATTTAAAAAGCGCAAATAGTGGTTGGTTTCAAAGGCCTGTTGTATGTTTCTCAAGAAAAGCATGGCTTTAAAAAACCTGTATTTCTGGTCTGTATAAATTTGCATTTGCATAGGGGAAGCACATAATGGTTGGTTTCAGTAGACCTGTTTTGTAGCCTGCTAAATCTTAAATAACCCCCACAGTGTTATCTATATGGCCCATGTGTATTTTCTGTCTCTTTGTGTTGAAAAGAGATATTAAAAAAAGCATGTGATAAGAGGCAACCCTAAAAGGCTTAGAAATTATCATATGAGCCTACCTATATTTGGCTTCAACTTAGAATACCAAGAGAAAAAAAGCAAGTTTGATGATGGAAGTAAATTGGGAAGTTGATTATACTAGACTGTCCCTTTAACTCTTATATTTTTCTTGTTTTTGGAAACTGGATACTTTTATTGTTGAGGCAGTTTTCTATCAGTTTTCTAATGAATTTTAGAGACATGTGTTGTGTTGGTCCCATCTAAATGTTTTTACAAACAAAAGCTTTACAGTACTATTTAATAGCTGAGACAGTAAGGTTAAAGTGATTGAATATAATGTCCATTTTTATAAAGATTGTAATATTCTTGCACATTTTTATTTATTTCTTTTTACAAAGGATTCCTTTCTGTGAATGTGTTACACCCAGAGCTGTAGCTTGCCCTATACATAAATTTCATTCTGAATTGTATGGGAAATTGTGTAGAATTTAAAGTTAAGAAATTACAGTTTAATTTTGGGAATATGCTAAGCCATAAGCAGTTTAAAGCATATTTTTCCCTCCTTCTTCTTCCATTTCTTTGTTCAGATTTTTAATTAAGTTTGTATGGAATACAAAAGGTGTAACCTTTGTTTTGGGTAACAACGTTAAAAATTTGCATTTCCTGTGTTTGGAAGCAGATCCTGGAACCAAAACTACAGTTGAAATTAGCATTTAGAAGTTCTATAGAATCTTCCTGTACTTAAAATATTTTTATAATTTTTCCTCAATTTGGGAAAATATCAGTAAAAATGATTCCTTGCTTTGCTTTGTTCATTTATTTTATTTAGGTTAGTATTATTGATGGTTTACACCTTTTAAAAGAGAACAATATTTAATTTTTTAATTTTGTTCTGCTTAATTTCTGTTTAGTCTGGTGTTTCATTGCCCTATAGAGATGATAATTCCATGCATTTGGGGCAGTTAAAATAGTCTGGCAAACTATGCTGTGAGAGACACACTATTCTAAGTCTGTTCCCCAGATTTAAAATAAAGAATAATGAGCAGTGGTTAGAAAAACTAAATTTAACTATATTACCACCTCTGCTGGAATGCTGACCTGCTTATAAACAGATCTAATTACTACCCCTTCTACATGGCTTAACTGCTATGTCCTTTGTTGTGTAAAATTAGCATCTCAATGGTATCTTGTACATCCTGTGTTAACATTTAAAAAAAAAAAAAAAAAAAAAATACTATGCTGTGAGAGACACACTATTCTAGTATATATATATATATATATATATATATATATATATATATATATATATATATATATATATATATATATATATATATATATATATATATATATAGATATAGATTTTTTTTTATTATTATTATTTTAGTTCTAACGGCTATCTGTTAAAAATGTCTGGAAAAAACTATATTTCACAGGAAATCTGTGATTACTTTAACAATTACATTCAGAAATATAATGGTCCATTCCTCATCCCAGAAGCTAAAAACAACAAGTGTGAAAGTGTTTTAGATATACTAACACAGGTATTAACTCTTAAAAAGATTAATAATAATAAAAGAAAATGTATGATAGCGCAGGCAGTGATTTCAACAATAAAAGAATTTACGAACATTATTGGAGACCTGACAGAGCAAAATAAAGACCTTAAATTAAAGTTAGATAACACACAGACTGACAGAGATTGTATTAAGCTTTCTGCTTTAACTAACACCATACAGATCAGTAAATTACAACGTCAATTAAAATTAACAGAACACAGCAGTAATGAATACTCAAACAAAATTACTGAGTTACAGATGAAAATTGAACAAAAAGAAAAAATAATTAGTGATATTTCTGGGAACAATGCAGATAGTGATAACTTACTGCCACAAAGGAAAGAGCCCAAACAAGTAATAACACAAGATAAAATGCAAATGGGCCCCACTAAAAACCCAAGTTCTGTTCCAATTGCCCCTGTCATAATTTCTGAGAATTTTAACAACCTGAAAGTTCCTACAGGTTTTTCAAATCAGACTAGGCCAATGACTGTAGCAGATAAAGACATTTTTAAGAAATGGTGGGGCACAATCCCCACAAACAGCTTTAATAACTTTTCACATTGGTTTCACAAGGGGGCTGAAAAAGCCATAAAATTAGGTATGAGCATGCCGGAATGGACAGAATTGCTTCAAGATGCCATGGGCCCCTATGCCAACAGGTTATTAGGATTTAATTCAAGTATATGTGATCAGGCTGGCAGGATAGCTAAAACCTTTTTCAATTTTACTAGTCTAGAAAAAGAGATTAGTGAAATTACCATGAGACCACTAGATGGGCCATTTGAAGTAGCAAAAAGAGTTTTATTTTGGTGTGTGCTGCGCCAGCCACAGACCCAAATGGTCTGGGGGTCACCAGCTCACATACAGAGGGTACTTGAAGCTCTCCCCAGAAAATGTCAGGAGTTTGTAAAGCTGTATGATCCAAACTCCACAAACCTACATATGGTGCTCACTAGAGCTGAGAAGTGGTGGAATTATCACCCATACACCATTAAGGCAAATTCTGCAGTGAAGCAGTCAATGGAGAATAATCTGAATATTCACAGGCAGGAATCAGAGAGGGGTAATAGAAGGAATGTTTGTGGATATCAGAATAGTAGAGCATCAAATACAGAAAACTGGAGAGACAGAAATTTAAATGGCGATATTAACAGAGGAGAAAATAAGTATAAAAATTGGAGGCTGAGGTCAAATGAGATAAACAATAAGGCCAACTTAAGTTATTGGGAACTCAAACAAAAAAACAGGAGAATGAGAGATCAAATTGGGTTTCTAAAGAAGCAACTGACAGAGCTGGAGGGCTCAAATTAAATCATTCATTTTTGTTTATAAGCATATTTGTTTGCAGTACATTTGTATCGTGTAATGTGTACTTTAGTTTTAAGTTCAATTAATAATTTTAAGTGTTTTTCATTATTACGTTTTAAATGCCAATATTAAGAATGTATAGTTAATTGATGCATTCTCTTTCTAAAAAAACAATAACAGATACCTCCATTGTGATTAGTTTTGGGAGGCCACATGCAATACCATTTCTATGTAAACTGTCTGAAGTCTTATCTTGCAGGAAGAAAACCAATGAAGATAGAAGGCTTCTCACCTTTCCTTCCAGTTTTTCCCCAATAACACATATTATAGATTGTTGTTTTTCAGGTGTCTTCAGGACTGATCTTACCATGAAGCTATGATGGTGGCGTTGGACAAATTAAATAAGTATAATGTATCACAATGGAGATGTAAAATGGTGCATTAGGCCAAAATAATTATATATATATATATATATATATATATATATATATATATATATAGTAAAGCAGTTATGGATCCCACGGACGGACTCCGTGTTGCAGCGAGGACCCAAGAAAAGCAGGCACACAGGTTTTTTCATAAACACTCCGGTTTATTTGCAAAGTTGATTACCAAACGTTTCGGCTCACACACGAGCCTTTGTCAATGGTGTACAAAACAAAGGCTCGTGTGTGAGCCGAAACGTTTGGTAATCAACTTTGCAAATAAACCGGAGTGTTTATGAAAAAACCTGTGTGCCTGCTTTTCTTGGGTCCTCGCTGCAACACGGAGTCCGTCCGTGGGATCCATAACTGCTTTACTGTTTGTCTCTCCCTAGTATGAGCACCAGGTAGCTGACACACTCGTGAGTGCCGTTCACCTCTGCAATTTTATATATATATATATATATATATATATAGCATAAAGGGGTAAATAATCATATAAATCAAGCAACATAAGTTAAGTAAGGGTGCGAGTGGGATGATGCAATAACAGAGGCACTTTCCAACTTGAAGTTAATAACTGTGAATGTGGTTTCTACTGCAGATGGAGTGTTGTAGTGTGAAGTAAATATATGCCTGGTTTTAATCTTTTTTTCATTCCTTTGAGGGTCTTGGAAAAAACAAAGTGGTTCAAAGAGAGAGATTTGCAAAAGCAAGGACCAGATGACAAAAGCAAGGACCAGATGCCAAAAGATGACAACAAAGAACTTCAGTGAACCATTATAACTTTTGTTTTACAGGCACAATTCACACTTTCTTAATAAAGATTTTACTACACGCATACCCATCTAGTGTACCCACACTCACACACTCATACATGAACTTTTCCCAATATTTAAGACCATTGTATAAATGTTGCTAATGGGGTTTAGCATAGGATTTTGTGTTTCTATGTATAATTTTAAATTAATTTTTCTAATGAATTGTATAAAGTTAGATTAGGAATTGACAGTCCTAGGAAAGTACAGAAGAGCTCATATCGCCGAGGGAATTATTCCGAAGGGATGGTGGGAGAATTTCTCCTGTAAGGTTTTCGCTCCCACTGTGTTCTTCTGTACTAGTGGGTATAACTAGAAAACGGAGCAACATAGGAGAAGAAAAAGTGAGGGAATGTGGTGACATTTTTATCACAGGGATATTGGAATATAGCTCACAAATTTTATAACTGGCAATTCACATAGCTGGTTTATTCAAGTAGTTGATTTGTCTAGTGTCTGTCTAGAAAGACACACCCAATGGTCTTTTTGAGTGACATTTGATAAGCCACTCCCTTTTGAATTGAGTTATAAAATACTGTAACACCAGAGCCTCTGTCTCTATTTTATCCTGCTCCTGCTAAAAGATGGATGATGTTGGACACAGAGAATCTGGCTAAGTATTTCGGGGATAATATTCTGTGTAGCAGTATTGCACAATTAGGGTTAGTGTAGAAAAGTTGCCCTGTATCTTAAAATGTGGACCGTATCTGTAAAATAGATTTATATATATATATACCTGTAAATATTTATCTTATTGTTAACATATATTGATTCCTAAATAAACTGTTTGACAAATAATGGAGGACCCCTCATAGAGTTTATTTCACAATTTATCTGTGTTGGTTTTAGTGGTTTTACCATAGAGATTTAGTATATTATATTTAGTAGAAAGTAAAGATATTTTAAATTAATAGATAACCACAGAGCTTATAAATGAACCCGAGCAAACTAAATCCATAGGCATCACTGGCGTCTGTTTTTACCATTCGGTTTGCTAACCTTTTCAAAGCATTTTCACAATGTTGTCGCGAGAATGTATTTTCTGGTATTTTTAGCCCTTCTTTATAATGTTTTATAGCATCAGCTTCTGATTTTCTGTCATATTCTTGAAACTGTGCATAACTGGAATGGATTTGCTGCTTTTCTACTGCTGTAAAACTTTTAATGTTGAAAGCTTTTTGGAATGTCTCTTCTCCTTTGTCATATTTCTTTGCTTCTTTATACATATTTGCTAAATCTGCGTATGCATGTACAAAAGATTGTTTATGCTTTAAGACCATTTCAAAATAAAGTATGGCATTTTTTATAAGTCTGTTTATTTCCTCGTCATTGGAAACGTCATGATGTCTTCGTGCTTTTTTCAGTCGTTTCATTTTTTGCCTGTAGCACAATTCTATTTGATGGTGAAGAAATGCAGAATTATGGATACAGTTTACTGCTGTCTTCAAAACATCAAGAGCTTCATCAATCATTTCTTCCTTCCTTATTTATTTACCATATATTTATTTTTTGTAGTTAAAAATTCCAGCTGATTGTACAGTCTGTCTTTTAGCTCATCAAGCTCATCAAGTTCAATGACTTTTTCAGTTAATTTCCAAGTAAAATGGCAGTTCAGCTGTAACAGTTGAAGTTCTAAAGTAGTTTTCAACAATTCACTGTGAAAGGAAACAAAATAAGAGGAATTTGTTATTTAAAATTCCATTTAAAAATGTTTTCTATTTTTTTTAAATTGAGCTGATTTATTAAAGGTTATAGGCTAGATTACGAGTTTTGCGTTATGAGTGAAAAAGCTTCATAATGATGCTTTTTCACTACCGCTGCTATTACGAGTTTTGCAGGTGTATTTGTACCGCACACTTTTTTGGCCATAACACAACGTAACTACCGCAGCTTTCAAAAAGTCATTTCTCAATGGGACTTCTATAGCGCCGGTATTAAGAGTTTGCCTGTCCGGCCAAAAAGTGAGCGGTACAGCCCATAACTACAAGATCCGTACTGTAAACTGAAAGTCAGTAGTTATGGTTTTTATGTTACAAAGCCGTATCATAAAACTCATAACTAAAGTGCTAAAAAGTACACTAACACCCATAAACTACCTATTAACCCCTAAACCGAGGTCCTCCCGCCTTGCAAATACTAAAATAAAATTATTAACCCATAATCTGCCGCTCCCCACATCGCCGCCACTATAATAAACATATTAACCCCTAAACCAACGCACTCCTGCATCGCAAACAATAGTTAAATATTATTAACCCCTAATCCGCGGTCCCTAACATCGCCGCAACCTACATTACTGTTATTAACCCCTAATCTGCTGCCCCCAAAATCGCGGCCACTATACTAAAGTTATTAACCCCTAAACCTACCCCTAAGTGTAACCCTAACACCCACTAACTTTAATATAATTAAAATAAATCTAAATAAAAATTACTATCATTAACTAAATAATTCCTATTTAAAACTAAATACTTACCTATAAAATAAACGCTAAGATAGCTACAATATAACTAATAGTTACATTGTAGCTATCTTAGGTTTTATTTTTATTTCACAGCTAAGTTTGTATTTATTTTCACTAGGTAGACTAGTTAGTAAATTTTTATTAACTATTTACTAGCTACCTAGTTAAAATAAATACAAATTGACCTGTATAATAAAACCTAACCTGTCTTACACTAACACCTAACCTTACACTACAATTAAATAAATTACATTAATTAAATACAATTAACTAAATTACAAACCCCCCACTAAATTACACAAAATAAAAAAGAAATTATCAAATTTTTAAACTAATTACACCTAATCTAATAGCCCTATCAAAATAAAAAAGCCCCCCAAAAAACTAGCCTAAACTAAACTGCCAATAGCCCTTGAAAGGGCCTTTTGCGGGGCATTGCCCCAAAGAAATCAGCTCTTTTACCTGTAAAAAAAAAAAAATACAAACAAACCACCAACAATAAAACCCACCACCCACACAACCAAACCCCCCAAATAAAATCCTATCTAAAAAAACCTAAGCTCCCCATTGCCTTGAAAAGGGCATTTGGATGGGCATTGCCCATAAAAGGGCATTTAGCTCTTTTTCAGCCCAAACCCTAAGCTAAAAATAAAACCCACCCAATAAACCCTTAAAAAAAACCTAACACTAACCCCCGAACATACACTTACCGTTTTTGAAGACCGGACATCCATCCTCAATGGAGAAGTCTTCATCCAAGCGGCAAGAAGTGTTCCTCCAGGTGAGCAGAAGTCTTCATCCAGATGGCATCTTCTATCTTCATCCTTCCGACGCGGAGCGGCTCCATCTTCAAGACATCTGGCGCGGAGCATCCTCTTCTTTTGACGGCTACTGAAGAATGAAGGTTCCTTTAAGGGACGTCATCCAAGATGGCATCCCTTGAATTCCGCTTGGCTGATAACATTCTATCAGCCAATCGGAATTAAAGGTGAAAAAATCCTATTGGCTGATGCAATCAGCTAATAGGATTGAGCTTGCATTCTATTGGCTGTTCCAATCAAGCTCAATCCTATTGGCTGATTGCATTAGCCAATAGGATTTTTTCAACTTTAATTCCAATTGGCTGATAGAATTTTATCAGCCAATCGGAATTCAAGGGACGCCATCTTGGATGACGTCCCTTAAAGGAAGCTTCATTCTTCAGTAGCCGTCAAAAGAAGAGGATGCTCCACGCCGGATGTCTTCATGTCTGAAGAATGAAGATAGAAGATGCTGTCTGGATGAAGACTTCTGCCCGCCTGGAGGACCACTTCTTGCCACTTGGATGAGGACTTCTCCCGGCATCATTGAGGACTTATTGCCGCTTGGATGAAGACTTTTCCTGGCTTCGTTGAGGATAGGTGTCTGGTCTTCAAAAACTGTAAGTGGATCTTCTGGGTTTTTTAAAGGGTTTATTGGGTGGGTTTTATTTTTAGCTTAGGGTTTGGGCTGAATAAGAACTAAATGCCCTTTTAAGGCCAATGCCCACCCAAATGCCCTTTTCAGGGCAATGGGGAGCTTAGGTTTTTTAGATAGGATTTTATTTGGGGGGTTTGGTTGTGTGGGTGGTGGGTGCAATGCCCCATAAAAGGCCCTTTTAAGGGCTATTGGCAGCTTAGTTTAGGCTAGGTTTTTTTTTTTATTTTGGGGGGGCTCTTTTATTTTGTTAGGGATATTAGATTAGGTGTAATTAGTTTAAATATTTGATCATTTCTTTTTTATTTTGTGTAATTTAGTGTTTGTTTTTTTGTAATTTAGTTAATTGTATTTATTTAATGTAATTTATTTAATTATAGTGTAAGGTTAGGTGTTAGTGTAAGACAGGTTAGGTTTTATTTTACAGGTAAATTTGTATTTATTTTAACTAGGTAGCTAGTAAATAGTTAATAACTATTTACTAACTAGTCTACCAAGTTAAAATAAATACAAACTTCCCTGTGAAATAAAAATAAAACCTAAGATAGCTACAATGTAACTATTAGTTATATTGTAGCTATCTTAGGGTTTATTTTATAAGTAAGCATTGCCCCAAATTAATCAGCTCTTTCACCTGTAAAAAAAATACAATACCCCCCCCAACATTAAAACCCACCACCCACACACCCAACCCTACTCTAAAACCCACCCAACCCCCCCTTAAAAAAACCTAACACTAACCCCCTGAAGATCACCCTACCTTGAGCCGTCTTCACCCAGCCGGGCACAAGTGGACCTCCAGACCGGCAGAAGTCTTCATCCAATCCGGGCAGAAGAGGTCCTCCAAGCGGCAGAAGTCTTCATCCAGGCGGCATCTTCTATCTTCATCCATCCGGAGCAGAGCGGGTCCATCTTCAATCCAGCCGACACGGAGACATCCTCTTCAAACGAAGTCCAAGCGAAGAATGAAGGTTCCTTTAAATGACTTAATCCAAGATGGCGTCCCTTGAATTCCGATTGGCTGATAGAATCCTATCATCCAATTGGAATTAAGGTAGGAAAAATCCTATTGTCTGATCCAATCAGTCAATAGGATTGAGCTTGCATTCTATTGGCTGATTGGAACAGCCAATAGAATGCGAGCTCAATCCTTAATTCCGATTGGCTGATAGAATCCTATCAGCCAATCGGAATTCAAGGGACGCCATCTTGGATGATGTCATTTAAAGGAACCTTCATTCTTCGTTAGGACATCGATGGAAGAGGATGCTCCACGTCGTATGGATTGAAGATGGACCCGCTCCGCTCCGGATGGAAGAAGATAGAAGATGCCGTCTGGATGAAGACTTCTGCCCATCTGGAGGTCCTCTTCTGCCCGGATTGGATGAAGACTTCTGCCGGTCTGGAGGTCCACTTGTGCCCGGCTGGGTGAAGACGGCTCAAGGTAGGGTGATCTTCAGGGGGTTAGTGTTAGGTTTTTTTAAGGGGGGTTTAGGTGGGTTTTAGAGTAGGGTTGGGTGTGTGGGTGGTGGGTTTTAATGTTGGGGGGGTATTGTATTTTTTTTACAGGTGAAAGAGCTGATTAATTTGGGGCAATGCCCCGCAAAAGGCCCTTTTAAGGGCTATTTGTAATTTAGTTTAGGATAGGGAATTGTATTATTTTTTGGGGGGGGGGCTTTTTTATTTTATTAGGGGGATTAGATTAGGTGTAATTAGTTTATAATTCTTGTAATTCTTTTTTTTTTCTGTAATTTAGTGGGGGGGGTTCTTCGTTATTTAGTTTATTTAATTTAATTGTAATTAATTGTAGGTACTTTAGGTAATTAGTTTAATTATAGTGTAGTGTTAGGTGTAATTGTAACTTAGGTTAGGGTTTATTTTACAGGTACTTTTGTACTTATTTTAGCTAGGTATTTATTAAATAGTTAATAACTATTTAATAACTATTGTACCTAGTTAAAATATATACAAAGTTGCCTGTAAAATAAATATAAATCCTAAGATAGCTACAAAGTAACTATCCTATATTATAAAAGACAAGAGTTTGTCTGAAGCCGTCATGCGCAGTTCAGACAAACACTTGGCCTTAGACAGCAGCTGATCGCACGCGCACCCACCCGACGAAACCAGCAGCGCGAGGACCGGGCAAAGAGCACAGCTGCTCGCACGCGCACCCCTGCAAACAGCAGCGCAAGGACCGGGCAAAGAGCACAGCTGCTCGCACGCGCACCCCTGCAACCAGCAGCGCGAGGACCGGGCAAAGAGCACAGCTGCTCGCACGCGCACCCCTGCAACCAGCAGCGCGAGGACCGGGGAGAGAGAGAGAGAGAGAGGGGAGAGAGAGAGAGAGAGAGAGAGAGAGAGAGAGAGAGAGAGAGAGAGAGAGAGAGAGGAGAGAGAGAGAGAGAGAGAGAGAGAGAGAGAGACACTAGTTAGTTATATTGTAGCTAGCTTAGGGTTTATTTTATCGGTAAGTATTTAGTTTTAAATAGGAATAATTTAGTTAATTATAGTAAATTTATTTATGTATTTAAATTATATTTAAGTTCGGGGGGTGTTTGGGTTAGGGTTAGACTTAGGTTTAGGGGTTAATAAATTTAATATAGTTGCGGCGACATTGGGGGGCAGATTAGTGGTTAATAAATATAATGTAGGTGTCGGCGATGTTGGGGGCAGTAGATTAGGGGTTAATAAGAATAATGTAGGTGGTGGTGGTGTCCGGAGTGGCATATTAGGGGTTAATAATATAATGTAGGTGTCAGTGATAGTGGGGGCGGCAGATTAGGGGTTAATATGTGTAATATTAGGGGTGTTTAGACTCGGGGTTCATGTTAGGGTGTTAGGTGCAGACATAAAATTCATTTCCCCATAGGAAACAATGGGGCAGCGTTAGGAGCTGAACGCTGCTTTTTTTTTTTTTTTTTTAATTTATTTTTTTATTGAGGTTTTGTGCAATAAACATAAAACATAAGACATGAATTGCCTTTTGATAACATAAAAGAATATAAATACAATTGAACAACATATTTCAATATTTATAGTATTCAACATAGATAGGCAGATAGAACCTCGTTTTATAATATAGTAGCATGAGCGCCTGACCTATTAAATACTCATTTTTTGGGCCAAATGGCCAATTTATATATCAAATTACTGGTGGTCAGATGGATAGCTCTTCAGGAGCTGCAAAAAGAAAAAAGATTGAGTATGCATTATGGGGGGTGGGGGATTTTCAGCGGATAAGCACCGCTCTTAGTATAAGGGGGGGGGGTTGGAGGAGCGGAGCCATATGTGTAAACACCTTTATATATCTTTGTATGCTGACGTCTTATATGGACACAGTAGGGCCTCAAAGGGTGTTTTAACAAAGTCAGCGAGGACCATATGCCAGGTGGCAACTTGAGAAGTCTAGGGAGCTATAATACAGTATGTTAACAGGGGTTGGGTTAGTGACGGATAGAAAAGTATATTGATGCCTTAGAGGAAGTTCAAATCTGATGGGATCATTAATCTTAACAATATTGTACCTCAGGGGCTTTTAGGGGCAATCAGTATATTGTAGCATTGTGCTAAAACCAATGTTTGGGCTCAAACATAAACTATGAGCCACCACAGAACACTCCTAATACATAATCGCCCTTATATCTTGCAGGCATATAGGATTCAGCTAGTTAAGGATATATAGACATATCTGAGGCTCATTAACAAAGTAAACTAGGCAGGATATCTATCTCAAGTTTATAAAGTTAGTGACGCTATTTAACCTAGAAGCTAGGAAACACTTATGAAGATACAAAGGGCTTCAAACACGCCAATATGATCTGGTCCCATATAGTAAACCCCTGGTGAGTCTAATGCTGGCTATTGTGGTGAGGTGAGAAATTCTCATGTATCTAGGTTAGTGTCAACGTCTATTTGGGAGTCCCACATGCCTGGTACATAAATATAACATCACTATATGTAAACTTATTAGAATGTACAAGGGAGAATAGTACCATCCCATCTCAGCATGGCAGCCCAGGGGGCGAGTGAGTAGCAGGTTATAAGTTCCTCTTATATTTACAGTTATCAAGATAAAGTAACATCATATCAGTGATCGGTATAATTAAAAGAAAAATAGGGTTAGGTGGCATTAATTATCTGCATGACAGATAGCTCATGCTCATTCAGACATGAATAAGGACATGGGTCCGAAACGTTGTCTGTTTTAATTGGCACAATAAAGCAATAATGTTTTAAATACAGTTGGTGGTGCGGCTATATCACTCCTTTAACCTCGTGCTCATTCGGGGTTAGCATCAGACATTATCTTCTTACACTTACTGATAGTATAATATCACAGACAAATTGGAGGACAAGTAACCTAAGGTTACAGAAATATCTACAGTTAAAATAGTTATAGCTCTTAACCTGTCATGAGTTGAAAGTTCAGCATTACATTTTGGCTTGTACAGTAAAGGATCTTAACCACATATTCAAGATTGTACCACAGCCATAATGACAACATAATAAGTAAAACATAGAATGCATGTAAATTACCAATAGTAGCTAGATGTTTTGTACTGTCACTGACTCTGAGTAATAGTTATAATATTACCTTATACACTAAACAGTTATTTAAGGCAAACCTGAAGACATATGTGATTAGCAAGATGGTACCAATAATAAATATACAGATGTCACATATCATATAAGTGAGTAACAAAAGCTGGAGTGCTCCCCTAGCAGGGCAGATTTGTGTAAAACCCTTGTGAACTCAGGGTAGGTTAGGTAATGGGCAATATCTATATATGTTATGTGCTATATACATTATAGAAAGTATGCGAGGGTGGCACAATTTAAAAGGGCTTTGACTGATCAGTTTATAATAGAACAGATTAATCTACTTTATCCACAAGAAAAACATCTAGTAGTATTTTTTAAGAAATGGGAGATATTTCTAAGATCGTTACCCTTATTGCATCAAAAAAAATTAATTAAACCATTTAGTAACTCGGAATATCTACAGATGAATATATTGGCAGGTCACTTCCCTGGCGAATGGGCAATGGACTCTGAGTGAGTGTTTGGGGGTGAGACGGGGGGGGGGGGGCGGAGAAGAGCGTTTCCTGTTTTTTTTTTTTTTTTTTTTTTTTTTTTGTTTGATTGTTTGTTTGTTTTGTTTTGTGGTGTCTTGTTTGGGTTGGGGGGTTCGGATTCTGGTTACCCCGTATATTTGGTAGCGTACACATAATGTGGGGAAAGAAGGTGAGAAAATAACTGAGTTGAAGAAAGCATAGCGAGTTTACTCAGGGCCATTTGATTACACTACATAATTTTAGCCAAATCTGAATGTTCACTTTAAAAGATAGCAGTAAGAATTGTTTTCAATTAGCCACGGACACTATTGACTCACTGGTTTGGTCCACCTTGATTGTATCTAACTATGTATGGATTTGTGTATAATCACTGTTTCTCATTACCTTTAGCTTAAGAAAGAAGGTAATCTTTTAATTACAAATGTTTTTTTCATATTTTAATATACAGACATATGCGTTTATGGATAAAGGGTTTTTTAGTAGATGTTTATATAGCACATTATTCATTATTTCCCACAAAGGATTCATGACGATTATGTTTTTTCTTTGGTTCTAAAATCGTACAGCTTATGATGCACCATATAAACCTGAATATTGTATGTATGTTTTTGTTCTTTTTTTCTTTTTCTTTCTCTTGTCACTGTATGTGGACAAAGTATCTGTTTGTAATTATTCGTAACCTCAATAAAAAAAAAAATGTTAAAAAAAAAAAAAAAAGAAAGTATGCGAGGGTGGAATAACATGCCCCCATACTTAAATCAGCAGTAGCAATAAAACACTTGCAATAGGTAAAGTTTACCAGGATTTATATAAATCAACGGTAGAGCAAATTCTAACCCTATCTAGAAATAGGATTATGTGGGGTAATCCTAAAAATCTAATGTAGAAATTCAGGGTATGCGGTGTATGTAAGATCTTAACCCTGTAACATGCACAGTCATGTCCTGAGGATAATAATAGGTTTGCTATTCTACAAAATACAATTTTCTAAAAAGTAAGGGAGCATCATAGTAAACATTTCCAAGGGTTAACTTTACATTGAGAATGTAAAACACTGAGGGTAATAAAGTACATGGAGGGTAGTAACAATAAATCCAGAGGTAAAGAACAGCAACATTAATACCAATGCAAGCATACAACTAAAGAAATGCAGTGGCAGTCAGTCTGTAGAGAACAAATGCGATAGATAAGAGGGAACTCTGCAAAGGATTTCAGTGCCAGTTTTGTCGAAATCTGCTACAGTTAATAGAAAGTCATCCTATACCCCCTTTCTCCAAATAACTGCCATGGTGCTTATGAAGGTGTTTTCTTAGTGACTTAATGTTGTCACGGATATGTCTCCAGCAACGGAGGGTGTCAGACAAACTTAATTCCTGTAGCCGGACCTCCCTGTGTGAAGTTAACAAAAACTCTGGTCCCACAAAAGCCTTAGGTGAGAGGAGCTTTACAAGTTCTGATGTACTAAGGTCAGGGGCTTCCCCACTAAACAGCGGTATTGTGTCTCTTAAGACTGGGAACTCACCGAAGCCCAAGTTTTCCTGAATGGAGAGCTGAAGGTCCGCACTAGATGCGTGTGGAGCGGGACCTGTAAATGGTGATGTGACAGTGAAAGGCTGTAACTCAGAGCCAGCTTGTGCCCAATTTCCTCCAGAGACCGGCCGCATCACTGGAGGGCGAGAGGTTAGTGCCTCTGTGTCCGCGTTAGGAATAGAAAGTTGTGCCGCCATCACACAGCATTCGGAGCATGACAGTATAGAGTATGGGGTTGTCTTGATATCATGTCGCCTTTCTAGGCTAACTTGCCCTCCGATATCAGCAGTATAGGGTCCAACTTGCTCCGTCTCTCCATATGATCCAGATAAGGGCTGTGGCAGAACATTGGATGTAGTTTCGTCTGGTTTGCCGCCATGCTCGCCTCTCAATGTTCTCACGAAGGAACTAAAATGTCCATCCATCTTATGTGCCAGTTGTAGTAAAAGATCAGCAATCTCCATCATAGTAATATATAGGGACTTTGTCCCCTTCAGGTATTTATATATCTAGGCAGTAATACAGGATGCTTGCTGATTCTCTGTGTACCCTGCTCAGGCTGAGATCTAAGAAGTGCCGAATAGGCCTCAGAATGCAACGCTGTTGTGCGGTGAATCCCGAATATGTTTAAGCCAGAAAAGGAACATTACTGGTTTCAGTCACTCTTCCAGTAGTCAAATTTATTTTATGCGTCATTTGGAGATGTTAATATAGTATTTTGATTAGTTAATGCTTCAGTTATAGCTGGAGCTCCAGATAACTACGTCTGCTTGCTTCAGCTGATGGCTCCGCCCCCCCTGAACGCTGCTTTTTTGCAGGTGTTAGTTTTTTTTTTCAGCCAGCTCAGCCCCATTGTTTCCTAGGGGGAAATGGCGCACAAGCACGTTTAGCCAGCTTACCGCTACCGTAAGCAGCGCTATTAATGAGGTGAGATGTGGAGCTAAATTCTGCTCTACGCTCACCTTTTGCGGCTAACGCAAGGTTTAAAAAAACCTGTAATACCAGCGTTCTCTAAAGGGAGCGGTGGGAAAAAAAGGCTTGTTAGCACCGCAAGCCTTACAGACAAAAACTTGTAATCTAGGTGTAAGTTTCTAACATCAGATACTGCAGTATTATCTAATTGCACTTTCATGAATGCTTCTACGTCAACTCTAGTAGTTAAAGGAAGTTCATCTTCCTTCTGTAATGAAATAAAATGTGCTACATTCTTATAAGCTAAAAGAAAATCAGAATCATGCTTAGGATGCTGGACTAATTCTAAGTGTACTCTTTTACCATCTATTTTTACTTGTGCACTATATGAGGGATAAGTACCTTCCCCCTCTAAAGACTGTATAATTATACTGCCTAGTACTTCTTCTTTGAAGATATTTGATTGTACTAAAGATATTTCTGCTTGTGTATCTAAAAACCCCTCATAAGTCTCTCCCCCATATTCTACTGTTAATTTTACTTCATTCATCTTTAGAATCTTCTGGGATGTCAGGAAGTGATTTCTTTATTTTCCCTACTTTTTTAGTAGTAGCTGGGGTAACCGAAATTTTACCCCTTTCAGTAGAACGAATTTCACGCTCCTGATATCTATCCTGACCCCCTGAACCTTTTCCTCTATATCTTACACTACCATTTACAAATCCATACCGATCAGGAGTTTTTATAAATGGTCTCAATGTCCTGTGTGGAAACTCCTCAGAAGGCAAATCTGAAGATTTGTTCTGAATTGTTTTAAACCGATTATCATTGGTGTAAGATGGAGGTGCTTGGGAGTAAGGTGGTGGAGGGTTAAATTTAGTTTGCTTTTATGGATATTGTTCTCTTGCATTCTTTTTGACAAACTGAACTCTGTTTTTCCTTTGCTGGAAAATCTTTTCTCCTTTTCTCTGCTTTTTGAAGTTCCTAGTGCATCTCCAGTCAGGTCCTTACCTACAAGTGTATAAGTATGTCTCAATATATTAGGCATTTGTTTAGGCCTCTCTGCAATAGCTACAGAGCTTATTTGTCTCTCTATATCTAAAATTAAGCCTTGTCCTTTAACATTTGGCTTTAAACAACCCCATACCATGTCATGATTATTCTCTGTAAATCTCAGCACTAACAAATATGCTGCTACAATGCCACTATTTGTATTCATCATTCCTAAAGTATCAGCAAGTGAAGCCAAATAAACTTTACCATGTGCTTTTTTATAAAAAGCATAAATCACTGAACTCCAGTCTTTTGCCTCAACTATAAAAACACACAAACCAGAGGGTAAAATAGCATTAACTAATGTTCTATTTTGTGGAGGATAATGAATTGGATAAACTCCATCTAATGCATGAACTCTGTCATTTAACCACAAAGCTATGTCCTTCGGATTGTATGGCATTACTCCAATTGTTGCTTTTATATTTAATTTAGGAATTCCTGCAGCTTGAGCAAAAAAAAAAAAAAAACTTGCTATATTCCTGACACTCCAGACATTTCACTATTTAAAACCTGAGCTTACATATAGCTTAAAACTTTTATTTCACACGAAGGGTTTTCCCTCTCAGCTTGCTCATCTGCTGCAACTGGTGGTAATTCATTTTCCCTTACTGGACTATATAAACTAGATCTAGGAGTACCCCACATCTCAATTTTGGCTAAAGGGCCATGTCTTTGTATTCCTGCAGCAATAACAGGAGGTCTGCCTAAAATCTAGGTAGGTTGTTGCAAAACTACTCCAGCAGCATTAGTAAAGTTTAAACAAATTAAACCATACCTGTATCTCCAAAGCAATAACCTCATCATTTCCAATGTCTCTACCATTCTGCATTTTAAACACATCATTGAGTTTTAAAAGATTCTGCAAATCCTGATTAGCCATGATATTTTAGTACCTTCTCTTACATATAAGAGGACCTAGGTAAAATTATAATAAAATTTATAAAACAAATAGTATCTCTCAAAAACACCCAGGGATGCCAATTGTAGTGGTTCACACCTAATTAATTCATAAGGTCTTAAAGCACAGTTATATTGAAATATGAATTTCAAGCACTGACATTTAATATTATACCAATGAAATAGGTCTCATTTCTTAGAAAGAAAGTTTCTGAGTACAATAATAATAAGAAATGGTATTAAGAGAGAAACATTGTTTTAAAATAATTTTTTATTATACAGAAAAATTATCTTACAGAAGTAATACAAAATTAAATTCATTTAAGTTCAAAATACACACAGAGTTAAAAGACTATCAGTTAAACTTGCTTTCAATAACAATTGTTTACATACCACTCGAAATGACTTCTTTGCAACCAAATCTTATCCTTAGAGATGCTCTATAACATCCTGTCAGAGTCACCTGCCTCATGTTTACAACAAGGTATATTTATAGTGTTTTTTATTTGGATGACATCATAATTTATTGTTTTCTTTTTATATGTATTTTTGGCATCATTATAACATCAACAAAACTTGTCTAGCTTTTTCTAGCATCAACAGTTTTGTACATCAACAATGTGGCCCTGAAAATCTGTTATACAAGAGTTTAGACATACGCATTAATTAATGCATCCATGAGCATCCATTTTAGGATTTTTTAATACAAGGTTAAGCAATCCTCCATTTTAGTTTCAGTACAGAAAATAATATAACATAATTTGTTACTATTTTAATTCCACTAAACATAGTTATAAATCTTATATATTGTAAAAGAACTTTATTAAAACATATATTTGAATATTGCAGGATAAGCATATGAAAGATTTATATTCATCCTTTATTAATATGATATATATGTAAGGTTACACTCCTTTATGTATAGGAGATGTATATGAAAGATTTAAAAGATATCTTTCATTTATAGTAAGTTATAAGTGTCTTTCTGAAAGAATGTATTTCTTACTGTTGGTATAATTTATAATCAAACATTTTATATCAATTCTAATATGCAAACTAGCACAGTCTTAGCTGTTGTCCCAGTAGATAATGTAGGTCTAGCACGGTGTTAGTCAAATCCGGCCACAAACTAAACAATTCACTGTTATGAGGTGCATTTTATTAACTGTAGTCTTTAAGCTTGAGAGTCTGCTAGCCTAGCCAATTATTTCACATCACAGATCTCTTCAATGTCTTCATTCAAAGAAACGTAGGGGCATGCAACATTGTGTGAATCTGCCTCTTTTTTGTCCCCGCTTTTTGTGGCTTCACCCCTTTTGTGGCCCTGCCCTCACCAATGACCAGTATTTTTTTTAAGAAAAGGTGGCAACCCTTGTCCCAGTGTGTGTGTCCCTGTGTGTGTTCCTCTGTGTCACTCTGTGTGTGTGTCCTGTGTGTGTATCACTCAGTGTGTGTGTGTGTGTGTGTGTGCGTGTGTATCACTTTGTGTGTGTGTCATTATGCATGAATATGAAAACATTTTACCTCCACAATTATCCTCACTCCCATCCTTCCCTTTTAAACAAAATTAAAGCTATTAGTTAGTTAAATAATATATATATTTTTAAGTAACAGGCAGAGAGCAGTTAAAATAAAAACGATCCATTGAAAAGTTGTTTAAATTTGCATTCTCTGTCTGAATCATGAGCATTTAATTTTGACTTTACAGTCCCTTTAACTATGTGTTTAACCCCTTGTCATCTGTTTAAACTATTGCATGTTAATGTCATTGAATAGAAAAA
Source organism: Bombina bombina (assembly GCF_027579735.1). Lineage (NCBI taxonomy): Eukaryota > Metazoa > Chordata > Amphibia > Anura > Bombinatoridae > Bombina > Bombina bombina. The sequence goes on from NC_069507.1 coordinate 69,445,782, forward strand.
AAAAACACAAAGATGAATAAAATGTACTGACCCAACATAAATAAATACTATAAACATACTGTTTAAGAAGCGACTAGTATGTAGGCAAATGTGACATAGAATAATAAGCCGGAAGGCATATTTAGAAGTGTATAACAATGGTGGACTTGATGTTTTAAATTGTTCTTGTCTTCTGTTATAATCTAGGTATTTCTAACCTACATTAAGTTTTAGGTCACAGAGCTCACTCAGATATTCTTCGTTATTTGGGTCAAACTTCAATGCTTTCTCATAACATTCAATTGCATCCAACTTATTTTGATTGAGCTTATAAATGAACCCGAGCAAACTAAATCCATAGGCATCACTGGCGTCTGTTTTTACCATTCGGTTTGCTAATCTTTTCAAAGCATTTTCACAATATTGTCGCGAGAATGTATTTTCTGGTATTTTTAGCCCTTCTTTATAATGTTTTATAGCATCAGATTTTGATTTTCTGTCATATTCTTGAAAGTGCGCATAACTGGAATGGAGTTGCTGCTTTTCTACTGCTGTAAAACTTTTAATGTTGAAAGCTTTTTGGAATGTTTCTTCTGCTTTGTCATATTTCTTTGCTTCTTTATACATATTTGCTAAATCTGCGTATGCATGTACAAAAGATTGTTTATGCTTTAAGACCATTTCAAAATGAAGTATGGCATTTTTTATAAGTCTGTTTATTTCCTCGTCATTGGAAACGTCATGATGTCTTCGTGCTTTTTTCAGTCGTTTCATTTTTTGCCTGTAGCACAATCCTATTTGATGGTGAAGAAATGCAGAATTATGGATACAGTTTACTGCTGTCTTCAAAACATCAAGAGCTTCATCAATCATTTCAGCCTGCCTGTAAAATTTAGCAGCATAGCGAAGTACATATGGGTGATGAGGCGTTTGCTCAAGAGCTTCTTTAATATACTTTCTTGCCTCTTTAATTTGCTTTAACTCCTGAAGTTTCAAGCCAAGAAGTGTCTTCACCACAGAATCCTTGGGATTTAGTTCTACAGCTCGTTTCAACAATGGTAAAGACTCATGGCTGGTGTCTGCATATAGCCTGCTTTCAATAGCTTCCAGACGATACACTGCAGTTGCATAGCCTGTGTTCCACTCAGGGTCATCTGGTTCAGTCTCAAGAGCCTTCTTAAAGCATTCTTTAGCTTTCTCATAATTCTTTGCAGAAATTTTCAGCAGAAACCATCCCTGTTCACCATATACCTCAGAGAACTCAATATTATCGTGCAATGAAAGTTGATGTTCTTTATAAATACTTTTCACCTTCTCTAAGTAGATGTTTGATTTTTCATAGTCTTCCATCATATAGTAGACCCAAGCATAGTTAGCATAGGTCACAAGGTATTTACTGTTTGTGTTATCTGAATATGATTCAGAAATCATCTCTTCAGCTTTTTCTAAATGAACAATGGCTTCTGGGTAATCACCTTTCAAATGTTTTATATAACTTAACAGATTGTGAACCATATATTTATTTTTTGTAGTTAAAAAATCCAGCTGATTGTACAGTCTGTCTTTTAGCTCATCAAGCTCATAAAGTTCAATGACTTTTTCAGTTAATTTCCAAGTAAAATGGCAGTTCAGCTGTAACAGTTGAAGTTCTAAAGTAGTTTTCAACAATTCACTGTGAAAGGAAACAAAATAAGAGGAATTTGTTATTTAAAATTCCATTTAAAAATGTTTTCTATTTTTTTTAAATTGAGCTGATTTATTAAAGGTTATAGGCTAGATTACGAGTTTTGCGTTATGAGTGAAAAAGCTTCATAACGATGCTTTTTCACTACCGCTGCTATTACGAGTTTTGCAGGTATATTTGTACCGCACACTTTTTTGGCCATAACACAACGTAACTACTGCAGCTTTCAAAAAGTCATTTTTCAATGGGACTTCTATAGCGCCGGTATTAAGAGTTTGCCTGTCCGGCCAAAAAGTGAGCGGTGCAGCCCATAACTACAAGATCCGTACTGTAAACTGAAAGTCAGTAGTTATGGTTTTTATGTTACAAAGCCGTAACATAAAACTCATAACTAAAGTGCTAAAAAGTACACTAACACCCATAAACTACCTATTAACCCCTAAACCGACGCACTCCCGCATCGCAAACACTAATTAAATATTATTAACCCCTAATCTGCTGTCCCTAACATCGCCGCAACCTACATTACTGTTATTAACCCCTAAACTGACCCCTAAGTGTAACCCTAACACCCACTAACTTTAATATAATTAAAATAAATCTAAATAAAAATTACTATCATTAACTAAATAATTCCTATTTAAAACTAAATACTTACCTATAAAATAAACCCTAAGCTAGCTACAATATAACTAATAGTTACATTGTAGCTATCTTAGGTTTTATTTTTATTTCACAGCTAAGTTTGTATTTATTTTCACTAGGTAGACTAGTTAGTAAATTGTTATTAACTATTTACTTGCTACCTAGTTAAAATAAATACAAATTTACCTGTATAATAAAACCTAACCTGTCTTACACTAACACCTATCCTTACACTACAATTAAATAAATTACATTAATTAAATACAATTAACTAAATTACAAACCCCCCATTAAATTACACAAAATAAAAAAGAAATGATCAAATATTTAAACTAATTACACCTAATCTAATAGCCCTATCAAAATAAAAAAGCCCCCTCCCCCCAAAAAAAAACCTAATTACACCTAATCTAATAGCCCTATCAAAATAAAAAAGCCCCCTCCCCCCCAAAAAAAAAACTAGCCTAAACTAAACTGCCAATAGCCCTTAAAAGGGCCTTTTGCGGGGCATTGCCCCAAAGAAATCAGCTCTTTTACCTGTAAAAAAAAAATACAAACAACCCCCCAACAGTAAAACCCACCACCCACACAACCAAACCCCCCAAATAAAATCCTATCTAAAAAAACCTAAGCTCCCCATTGCCCTGAAAAGGGCATTTGGATGGGCATTGCCCATAAAAGGGCATTTAGCTCTTTTTCAGCCCAAACCCTAAGCTAAAAATAAAACCCACCCAATAAACCCTTAAAAAAACCTAACACTAACCCCCGAACATACACTTACAGTTTTTGAAGACCGGACATCCATCCTCAATGGAACCGGGAGAAGTCTTCATGCAAGCGGCAAGAAGTGGTCCTCCAGGTGGGCAGAAGTCTTCATCCAGGCGGCATCTTCTATCTTCATCCTTCCGACGTGGAGCGGCTCCATCTTCAAGACATCTGGCGCGGAGCATCCTCTTCTTTTGACGGCTACTGAAGAATGAAAGTTCCTTTAAGGGACGTCATCCAAGATGGCATCCCTTGAATTCCGATTGGCTGATAACATTCTATCAGCCAATCGGAATTAAAGGTGAAAAAATCCTATTGGCTGATGCAATCAGCTAATAGGATTGAGTTTGCATTCTATTGGCTGTTCCAATCAAGCTCAATCCTATTGGCTGATTGCATTAGCCAATAGGATTTTTTCAACTTTAATTCCGATTGGCTGATAGAATTTTATCAGCCAATCGGAATTCAAGGGACACCATCTTGGATGACGTCCCTTAAAGGAAGCTTCATTCTTCAGTAGCCGTCAAAAGAAGAGGATGCTCCACACCGGATGTCTTCATGTCTGAAGAATGAAGATAGAAGATGCCGTATGGATGAAGACTTCTGCCCGCCTGGAGGACCACTTCTTGCCACTTGGATGAGGACTTCTCCTGGCTTCGTTGAGGACTTATTGCCGCTTGGATGAAGACTTTTCCTGGCTTCGTTGAGGATAGGTGTCTGGTCTTCAAAAACTGTAAGTGGATCTTCGGGTTTTTTTTAAGGGTTTATTGGGTGGGTTTTATTTTTAGCTTAGGGTTTGGGCTGAATAAGAACTAAATGCCCTTTTAAGGCCAATGCCCACCCAAATGCCCTTTTCAGGGCAATGGGGAGCTTAGGTTTTTTAGATAGGATTTTATTTGGGGGGTTTGGTTGTGTGGGTGGTGGGTGCAATGCCCCACAAAAGGCCCTTTTAAGGGCTATTGGCAGCTTAGTTTAGGCTAGGTTTTTTTTTATTTTGGGGGGGCTCTTTTATTTTGATAGGGCTATTAGATTAGGTGTAATTAGTTTAAATATTTGATCATTTCTTTTTTATTTTGTGTAATTTAGTGTTTGTTTGTTTTTGTAATTTAGTTAATTGTATTTATTTAATGTAATTTATTTAATTATAGTGTAAGGTTAGGTGTTAGTGTAAGACAGGTTAGGTTTTATTTTACAGGTAAATTTGTATTTATTTTAACTAGGTAGCTAGTAAATAGTTAATAACTATTTACTAACTAGTCTACCAAGTTAAAATAAATACAAACTTGCCTGTGAAATAAAAATAAAACCTAAGATAGCTACAATGTAACTATTAGTTATATTGTAGCTATCTTAGGGTTTATTTTATAAGTAAGTATTTAGTTTTAAATAGGAATTATTTGGTTAATGATAGTAATTTTTATTTAGATTTATTTTAATTATATTAAAGTTAGTGGGTGTTAGGGTTAGACTTAGGGTTAGGTTTAGGGGTTAATAACTTTAGTATAGTGGCGGCGACGTTGGGGGCGGCAGATTAGGGGTTAATAAGTGTAATGTAGGTGTCGGCGATGTCGAGGGCAGCAGATTAGGGGTTAATAAGTGTAATGTAGGTGTCGTGATGTCGGGGGCAGCAGATTAGGGGTGTTTAGACTCGAGTTTTATGTTAGGGTGTTAGGTGTAAACATAAATTTTCTTTCCCCATAGGAATCAATGGTGCTGCGTTACGGATCTTTACACTCCTTTATTGCAGGTGTTAGGCTTTTTTTTAGCCGGCTCTCCCCATTGATGTCTATGGGGAAATCGTGCAGGAGCACATAAAACCAGCTCAAAGCAGTGCTGGTATTTAGGTGTGGTAGGGAGCTCAATGAAGCTCAACGCTGCCATATTGCCTGCTAATGCCGGGTTTTTGAAAACCTATAATAGCAGCACTATAGGAAGGTGAGCGGTGGAAATAACTTGCAAGCCGCTCATAATGCAAAACTCATAATCTAGCCATATGTGAGCAGTTAAAATCTTATTTTGTCAGTCCCAGTGGATTTATAAATTAGAAGGATTGGTTTCATTGAACAAGTATGTAAGGAACTCTTAAATGTGTAAAGTGATGATACTAATTATTATTTTAAAATACAGTATAAAAAAAAAAAATATATATATATATATATAAAAATAATGGCACTTTAATTAATTAAAATATGTACGGCCCTCTTTTGTAAAATATTTGCCATTTACAGATGGTAAACATTGCGCCGTTCCTCGGCTCACATCTAATACTTGATTTAGCTAAGTGATGACGAATCTGGCTTTATCCAATCTTTGCGTGCCCATGAGCCATGTGGGGCAAACTATGATTGGATGAAGCCGGATTCTTCGTCACTCAGCTAAATCAAGAATTAAATGCGGGCGAGGGAATGGTGTGATGTTTACAATCTCTAAATGGAAAATATTTTACAAAAGAAGCGCCTTTAAATATTTTAATGAATTAAAGTGCCACTATTTTTATAAATAATTTTATATACTGTATTTTAATCTAATAAACTTTACAATCACGTTAATTCAACAAAGATATTTCAAACAATATAATATGAACAATTTATTATGCTTTTTTAAAATTAAATGGATGAAATATTTAAATTGACTTTCCAATGTAAATATTTGACGTCCTAATTTGTTTGCATTTTTTTTTTGCATTACTTACCCAAGATAACTATGTAGTCAATTCCAATAATTTAGAAAAAAATGTATCTACTAATTTTCTATGGAAAATCAGCATTAAAATCTATGGAGATTTTTGTTATTAAATCAATGTTTTTTTAAAGGATTGCAATTGACTCCTATATCCTTAAATACCATTAAGTACAGTAGGATTGCATAATTAACAAATGCCTAATAAATACAATGCAACAACACTCCAGATTTCAAATAAGCAGCAAATTGTTTCTAACAAATGTATTGTTTCCCCATTTGCTGGTCCTCTGTATCATGTGACAACTATAAGCCAATCATAGACTAGTATACATATACACTGTGAACTTGTAACTATGCTTAGTAAAAGCTGGTGCCTTAAAAAGCGTGCATATAAAAATTAGATAATTTAAAGGGACAGTCAAGTCCAAAAAAACCTTTCATTTTTCAAATAGAGCATGTAATTTTAAATAACTTTCCAATTTACTTTTATCAACAATTTTGCTTTGTTCTCTTGGTATTCTAGTTGAAAGCAAACCTAGGGAGGCACATATGATAATTTCTAAGCCCTTGAAGACTGCCTCTATTTTATTTACTTTTCACAGCAGGGGAGAGCAAGCTCATGTAGGCCATATAGATAGCATTGTGATCACGCCCATGGCTAGTGGCAGACACTGCACTAATTGGCTAAAATGCAAGTCAATAGATAATAACTAAAAGTCATGTGATTAGGGGCGGTCAGAAGATGCTTAGATACAAGTTAGTCACAGAAGTAAAAAGTGTATTAATATAACAGTGTTGGTTTTGCAAAACTGGGGAATGGGTAATAAAGGGATTATCTATCTTTTTAAACAACAAAAATTCTGGTGTTGACTGTCCCTTTAAGTTAATCTCTTAAAATGACAGTTTCTTTCTAAATCATGAAAGTTTAATTTTGACTTTAGTGTCCCTTTAACGTCGGCAGTGCACCCTCTGAGCAAAACGCAGCTGTGATTAAATGTCCAGCAACTATTTTAGAGGAAAATTAGCATATCAGAGTATGTTGCTACTCTGACATGAAGGTGTAGAAGACTGACTTCACTCGCATATTTATTTTGAAATATTTACTACATTAATTAGTTAATTTCTATGTCAGACTCCTATGTTAGTAAATATATTTTTGTTTATAGGGATAAAAAATACCTTTATATAATTATGAAGTGTTAAATTAATATGTAACATTTCAGTATTTACCATTTTAAATATTCATTTTTATAGTTACCTTTTCTATGTAAAAAATTATTGTCAACTATTCACATGGCTCCATATATTCAATATATGTGTATTTTATTTTTTTTAAATGTATTTCATATTTTGAAATACAAATTGGAAAGGGCATTTTGAGCCTTTATGCCTAGGAGAGGCTGCTGTATTTTGAGCCTTTATGCCTAGGAGAGGCTGCTGTATTTTAAGCCATTTAACAGTTGCATATAACAAGCTTAATGTGAACAGCAAATTACCATTTTTTGTCTTACATAGACTTGAATGGTTGCTGAGAACAAACTTCCACAGACAGATTGAAGGATTAAGGAGCAGCGCTGCTTCTTAACTTAAGTTTCCGATGAGCCGTAAACTACGGGGGTAGATTGCAGCATCCACTGCTTGGTAAATCTACTGCATAGTCTAAAGCAAGCTAACACCTGCATGTTGGATAGTGCGGTTGCGCTAAATCCCTCATATTATAGACTTCTATGCTGTGCACATGGAAATTCATGTCTGATATTGCACAAGCACTAAGATAAGCTGATTGGGTGTTAAGCCGAGCGTGTGCAATTAGTGGAGTTTTCTTGGTGGTATAACAAGTCATTAGAACACACAAAGGAATAAGTACTTTGTCCATTTAATGTCCCTTTAATACAATCTTATTTTTTTTGTCTGCTTTGCCTATACTTTAAAGGGACACTAAATCCCAAAAAATGATTTCATGATTCAGATAGAGAATACAATTTTCAACAACATTCCAATTTACTTCTATTTTCTAATTTGCTTCATTCTTTAGATGTGCTTTGTTGAAGAAATAGTAATGCATATGGGTAAACCAATCACACAAGGCATCTATGTGCAGCAACCAATCAGCAGCTACTGAGCCTATCTAGATATGCTTTTCAGCAATGTATATCAAGAGAATGAAGCAAATTACATAATAGAAGTAAATTAGAAAGTTGTTTAAAATTGCATGCTCTTTCTAAATTGTGAAATAAATAATATGGGTTTCATGTCCCTTTAAATCTTAAAATGTTTACGGCAAGATTACGAGTCTTGCGTTAGCCTTAAAAAGCAGCGTTGAGAGGTCCCAACACTGCTTTTTAACGCCCGCTGGTATTACGAGTTTGGCAGGTACAGGTGTACAGTTCACTTTTTTTCCGCGACTCGAGCTTACCGAAAATCCCCTTATGTAAATTGCGCATCCTATCTTTTCAATGGGACTTGCCTAACGCCGGTATTACGAGTCTTGGAAGAAGTGAGCGGTAGACCCTCTCCTGTCAAGACTCCTACCGCATTTAAAAGTCAGTAGTTAAGAGTTTTATGGGCTAACGCCGTAACATAAAACTCTTAACTAAAGTGCTAAAAAGTACACTAACACCCATAAACTACCTATAAACCCCTAAACCGAGGCCCCCCCACATCGGAAACACTTAAATAACGTTTTTAACCCCTAATCTGCCGACCGGATTTTGCAGACACTTTAATAAATATATTAACCCCTAGACCGCTGCACTTCCGCCTCGCAAACATTAGTTAAATTTTATTAACCTCTAATCTGCTGTCCCTAACATCGCCGACACCTACCTACATTTATTAACCCCTAGACTGCCGCCCCAACGTCGCCGCTACTATACTAAATTTATTAACCCCTAAACCTAAGTCTAACCCTAAGTCTAACCCCCCTAATTTAAATATAATGTAAATAAAACAAAATAAAATTCCTATAACTAACTAAATTATTCCTATTTAAAACTAAATACTTACCTATAAAATAAACCCAAAGCTAGCTACAATATAACTAATAGTTACATGTGTAGCTATTTTAGGATTTATTTTTATTTTACAGACAACTTTGTATTTATTTTAACTAGGTAGAATAGTTATTAAATAGTTATTAACTATTTAATAACTACCTAGTTAAAATAAGTACAAATTTACCTGTAAAATAAACCCTAACCTAAGTTACAATTACACCTAACACTACACTATCATTAAATAAACACTAAATTACAGAAAAAAATTAAATAATTACAAGAATTTTAAACTAATTACATGTAATCTTATCCCCTAATAAAATTAAAAAAAACAACAAAATAATAAAAATCCCTACCCTATACTAAATTACAAATAGCCCTTAAAAGGGCTTTTTGCGGGGCATTGCCCCAAAGTAATCAGCTCTTTTACCTGTAAAAAAAAATACAAACCCCCCCCAACATTAAAACCCACCACCCACACTCCCAACCCTACTCTAAAACCTACCCAATCCCCCCTTAATAAAACCTAACACTACCCCCTTGAAGATCACCCTACCATGAGAAGTCTTCACCTAACCGGGCACAAGTGGTCCTCCAGAGGGGCAGAAGTCTTCATCCTATCCGGGCAGAAGAGGACCTCCAGAAGGGCAGAAGTCTTCATCCAGGCGGCATCTTCTATTTTCATTCATCCGGAGCGGAGCGGGTCCATCTTGAAGCCATCCGACGTGGAGCATCCATCCAGACCGATGACTACACGATGAATGAATATTCCTTTAAATGACATCATCCAAGATGGCGTCCCTTGAATTCCGATTGGCTGATAGAGTTCTATCAGTCAATCAGAATTAAGGTAGGAAAAATCCTATTGGCTGATGCAATCAGCCAATAGGATTGAAGTTCAATCCTATTGGCTGATCCAATCAGCCAATAGGATTGAGCTCGCATTCTATTGGCTGTTCAAATCAGCCAATAGAATGCAAGCTCAATCCTATTGGCTGATTGGATCAGCCAAAAGGATTATTCTTACCTTAATTCCGATTGGCTGATAGAATCCTATCAGCCAATCGGAATTCAAGGGACGCCATCTTGGATGACATCATTTAAAGGAACCATCATTTGTCGTGTAGTCGTCGGTCTGGATGGATGCTCCGTGTCGGATGGCTTCAAGATGGACCCGCTCCGCTCCGGATGGATGAAGATAGAAGATTCCGCCTGGATGAAGACTTCTGCCCGTCTGGAGGTCCTCTTCTGCCCGGATCAGATGAAGACTTCTGTCCCTCTGGAGGACCACTTGTGCCCGGCTGGGTGAAGACTTCTCACGGTAGGGTGATCTTCAAGGGGGTAGTGTTAGGTTTTATTAAGGGGGATTGGGTGGGTTTTAGAGTAGGGTTGGGAATGTGGGTTGTGGGTTTTAATGTTGGGGGGTATTGTATTTTTTTTTACAGGTAAAAGAGCTGATTACTTTGGGGCAATGCCCCGCAAAAAGCCCTTTTAAAGTATAGGGTAGGGATTTTTATTATTTTGAGGGGCTTTTTTATTTTATTAGGGGGATTAGATTAGGTGTAATTAGTTTAAATTTTTTTTAATTATTTTATTTTTTTCTGTAATTTAGTGGGGGGTTTTTTCGTACTTTAGTTTATTTAATTTAATTTAATTGTAATTAATTTAGGTAATTTAGGTAATTTATTTAATGATAGTGTAGTGTTAGGTGTAATTGTAACTTAGGTTAGGGTTTATTTTACAGGTAAATTTGTACTTATTTTAACTAGGAAGTTATTAAATAGTTAATAACTTTTTAATAACTATTGTACCTAGTTAAAATAAATACAAACTTGCCTGTAAAATAAAAATAAACCGTAAGCTAGCTACAATGTAACTATTAGTTATATTGTAGCTAGCTTAGGGTTTATTTTATAGGTAAGTATTTAGTTTTAAATAGGAATCATTTATTTAATTGTAGTAATTTTATTTAGATTATTTTAAATTATATTTAAGTTAGGTGGGGTTAGGGTTAGGGGTTAATAACTTTAACCCCTTAATGACCGGACCATTTTTCAATTTTCTTACCCTTAATGACAATGGCTATTTTTAAATTTCTGCAGTGTTTGTGTTTAGCTGTAATTTTCCTCTTACTCATTTACTGTACCCACACATATTATATACCGTTTTTCTCGCCATTAAATGGACTTTCTAAAGATACCATTATTTCCATCATATCTTATAATTTACTGTAAAAAAAAATACAAAATATGAGGAAAAAATGGAAAAAAACACACTTTTTCTAACTTTGACCCCCAAAATCTGTTACACATCTACAACCACCAAAAAACACCCATGCTAAATAGTTTCTAAATTTTGTCCTGAGTTTAGAAATACCCAATGTTTACATGTTCTTTGCTTTTTTTGCAAGTTATAGGGCCATAAATACAAATAGCACTTTGCTATTTCCAAACCATTTTTTTTTTAAATTAGCGCTAGTTACATTGGAACACTGATATCTTTCAGGAATCCCTTGACATGTATATATTTTTTTTTAGTAGACATCCCAAAGTATTGATCTAGGCCCATTTTGGTATATTTCATGCCACCATTTCACCGCCAAATACAATCAAATAAAAAAAAACTGTTAAATTTTTCACAATTTTAGGTTTCTCACTGAAATTATTTACAAACAGCTTGTGTAATTATGGCACAAATGGTTGTAAATGTTTCTCTGGGATCCCCTTTGTTCAGAAATAGCAGACATATATGGCTTTGGCGTTGCTTTTTGGTAATAATAAGGCCGTTAAATGCTGCTGCGCACCACACTTGTAATATGCCCAGCAGTTAAGGGGTTAATTAGGTAGCTTGTAGGGTTAATTTTTAGCTTTAGTGTAGAGATCAGCCTCCCACCTGACACATCCCACCCCCTGATCCCCCCCTGACCTCCCTCAAACAGCTCTCTTCCCTCCCCCACCTCACAATTGTCACCGCCATCTTAAGTACTGGCAGAAAGTCTGCCAGTACTGAAATAAAAATCATTTTTTATTTTTTTTTTTATTTATTTTTTTCATACTGTCTGCAGTCTGCATCCCCCCTTACCCCACAACCTCCCTGATCCCCCCCATACATCTTTCTAACCCTCCCCCTCTACCTATTTGCCGCCATCTTGGGTACTGGCAGCTGTCTGCCAGTACCCAATTTGCCCCCAAAAATAGGTTTTTTTTTACTTTTAAGATGAAAAATATGTTTTCTGTAGTGTAGCTGGGCCCCCCTTAATAATCTACATCCCTCCCCCTCCCAGATCCCTTACTACTCAAAGAAGATCCCCAGGACCCCAGGCATCTGCATTAATTATATATTTATTCCGGTCATATTTTGCGTCCGCGCGCACGCGCGCGCACCCGCCCCCACTCCCCCCCCACCGCAACCGCCGATATTGCAGGAACTACTGATGACAGATACCGATCGGGAGCATATACCTAACGGTCCTCCCAGAAGCTGCTCCCACCCACCAACGATTGTGATATGACTATAGTCCGATGCAGGGAGGGCCACAGAGTGGCCCTTTCTGCATCGGTGGGTAAAATAAGGGATTGCAGTGATGCCTCAATATTGAGGCATCACTACAATCCCTTGTAAGCAGCTGGAAGCGATCATGATCGCTTCCAGCACTTCTAACAACAGAGGACGTACCAGGTACGTCAATTGTCATTAAGGGAATGTTTTTCCATGACGTACCTGGTAAGTCCTCTGTCATTAAGGGGTTAATATAGTGGCGGCGACGTTGGCGGCGGCAGATTAGGGGTTAATAAGTGTAGTTAGGTGGCTGCGACATTGGGGGCAGCAGAGTAGGGGTTAATAAATAAAAAGTAGGTGTCGGCGATGTTGGGGGCAGCAGATTAGGGGTTCATAGGGATAATGTAGGTGGCGGCGGTGTCCGGAGCGGCTGATTAGGGGTTAATAATATTATGCAGGTGTCGGCAATGTCGGGGGTGGCAGATTAGGGGTTAATAAGTGTAAGATTAGGGGTATTTAGACTCGGGGTTCATGTTAGGGTGTTAGGTGTAGACATAACTTTTGTTTCCCCATAGGAATCAATTGGCTGCGTTAGAAGCTGAACGATGCTTTTTTGCAGGTGTTAGGTTTTTTTTCAGCCGATTCTGCCCCATTGATACCTATGGGGAAATCGTGCATGAGCACGTTTTGCCAGCTCACCGCTACTGTTAGCAACGCTGGTATTAAGGTGAGATGTGGAGCTAAATTTTGCTCTACGCTCACCTTTTTGCGGCTAACGCCGGGTTTAAAAAAAAACGTAATACCAGCGTTGTCTTAAGTGAGCAGTAAGAAAAAACTGCTCGTTAGCAACTCACCCCTGTTACCGCAAAACTCGTAATCTCTGTGTTTTTTAAGCTCCCCCAGTGAGACTGAAAAGCATTTAGCAGTATAGAGAAACCTGTCACCCCTACATGCTGCACAATAATCATCTGATATGCACCTCCTTTATATCTGTACTGATCTGGTCATAGAAAATGCTATAAACACAATAGACTTTTCAAAGTATCTGTCCCTTGTCTGTAAAACAAAGCTAACTAAATGACCATTTAAAATTATCTTAAACTTTTTTTATATTATTTTGGGTACAATGACATACAAATTAATAATTAATCATAACATTCTCATACTCTCACAGTGTTCTTTAGCGTTAGTAAAGATTTTAAAACGTTTTATATGCAAATATTTAGCAATGCAACAGATTAATTTATGATACATTAAGAAACCTGTCTCTTTAAAGGGACATAAAAACCCAATTTTTGTTTATGATTCAGATAGAGCATGGGATTTTAAACAACTTTCCAATTTACTTCTATTATCTAATTTGTTGTGTTCTATTGGTATCCTCTGTTGGAAAGAATACCTAGGTAGGCTCAGGAGATGCTGATTGGTGGCTGCACATAAGCTTCATGTTATTGGCTCACCTAATGTGTTCAGCTAGCTCCTGGTTGTGCTTTGCTGCTTCTTTAATGAAGGACACCAAGAAAATGAAGCAAATAATATATTAGAAGTAAATTGGAAAAATGCTTAAAATTGTATTCTATGTGGCCGATTTATCAAGCTCCGTACGGAGCTTGATGCCCCTGTTTCCGCGCGAGCCTTCAGGCTAGTTGAAAACAGAAGTTATGAAGCAGCTGTCTAAAGACCGCTGCTCCATAACGTGTCCGCCTACGCTGGGGTCGCAGACAGAAATCAACCCGATCGAATACGATCGGATTGATTGACACTCCCTGCTAGCGGCCGATTGCATTGCACAAGCAGTTTACAAGAACTGCTGGTGCAATGATAAATGCTGACAGCGTATGCTGTTGGCATTTATCGATATGTGGTGGACATGATACGCTACATCGTATCATGTCCGCTCGCACTATGATAAATTTGCTCCTTAGTAGGAATTTGTTAAATGCTGGTGTGTTTATTTATTTTTCTGAATTACTGTGTCATACATGTTTAATTATATGTTGTACCTGCTCCAGTAGCATGTATATATTTTATGTGAATGTGAGTTTGTAAGTTAAAGTAAACTTTGTTCACATATTAATATTTTGGAATGTCTCTGTATTAAAATGAGCTTTAAACTGTATCAATCATTTCTTTAAAAAAATATCTGTCTTCATCATACTAATCATTTTTTGTGCATATAATTGTATGTTATTCTTATTACATACTAAATAATTACTATATTAACAATATAAAAAAAATATAAAATAAAGTTACATTGAATAAGGTCTAACCTTTATAGTATTGAAATAAAAAAAAACAGTATAACATAAAACTATTCCAGATACAATCAGTAAAATTTTATATTTACCCCATGATGATGATAATGCTGTTTATCCTCTAGTGTCTCAGGGTGAAGATGATGATCTGATTACTGAGGCTGAGTTTTTATACTATGCTAGGAAAGAAAACAAACTGCTGTATGACAGACTAGTGGGATGGGAATGTGAAGAAATGAAACTAAGAAATCGAAACCTACAAAAAATAAAAAAATAGAATCTAATAAAATCAGAACAGGTCTGAATGATGTGTTTTATTCTATCTATTGTAAATACTTTTACTTTTGGCAATGCAATAATAATAATATAAATAATAATAATAATAATAATAATAATAATTGGTGTTGTAATATTTATCATAAACATGCTATATTTTGACAAACATTTAGGGCCACATTACAAGTGGAGTGCTAATTAACGTTCCTGCTCAAGCATTAATTGCACTAGATCTAATCTTTTTGTGCTCGTCGGGTTGCGCTCGTATAATAAGTTGAAAGTAAAATGTTTTTGCTCGTGTGCTAAACCGACAAGAGCAAAAAGCTGAAGTTAGAATATTGTGTGTGCGTTTACTTATTTCCCCACAGAAGTCAATGGAGAAAAAAGGGGGAAAAACTCAACACCCTACTCTCGTGCAAACCTGATCGCATATTCTAATTTTGCGCTAACCTGACATGAAAATATCAATAGAAGAATATGTTCTATTCATTCATAAATACATATTTCTATATATAAATCTGATGCGTTTTTGGTACAATATATATTTATACTTATATTTTTAGATGATTATATATAGGTATAGAAAAATACATATATATATATATATATATATATATATATTAAAATTTATATATATAATTCACTTAGAACATATTCTGCTATATGCAGAACATTGGAATATGAAATATTTACAGTAAATACACAGTTAAAACCTTTATTAAATATGAATATTGCATAAAAATGCTTTCACATGTTTTCATCTACATAGCTGCAAAGGGCTCCAATGCACTTATATAAATGCATTCAAAGAAAAGATTAGTCTGAGAATAACATTTAGCTGTGTTTTTTAAAGTTTCATTAGTTGTTTAAATAGTGACAAAATAAGAGAAAAATGTAAATGACTATAGAACAACGGGAGCAGCCATGTGGTAATTTAGGTTACCTTCTCTCCTGTGGCCAATCAGAGACAGTTATAAATAGGTCACTAGAGTGTGCAACCAATGGCTGTGTGGAATATATATAACAGTGTTCTGCACTTCCATTTCTAACAGGAACTGAAATGCTCATAATTTCAAAATGGAATTACAGGAAAAGTCGATAAAATAAATAATGAAACTATACTGTAGAGTTTTTATATATATATATATATATATATATATATATACAATTTATCATTTTATATTACCATTTTAAAGTGTTTAATGTGCCTTCAACATTATGTAACTAATAACTATTTAGTTTGTAACTAAGGGCTGGATTATAAAATCTTTGCCAGGCTTGACATTGTTTTCCATGCTGATACTCGATGGGGCAGCCTTAATGAAACTATCTAAAAAAGGAGGCTGTCCCTGTAATGTTTGCGGGATATTTTCTTATCAGACCAATCCTGGCCAATAGTCTTCTTATCCCAGCATCAAGTGGAAAGATAAGGAAAAATCCCAGAATTAAGATAAACGGATTAGAGGAATGAGGTAGTTCAGGAATAGTAATCACCATAAGCAGCAAAGGTACTGAGGAATAGATAACAGGGCTGAGTACGAATCAGAAGTATCCAAACAGTACTATGTATTAAAATCAAAGGAAAGCTCACCAGATAGTGCACTGAACAATGAGAGCAGATAGTCCAATCCTCAGTATAAAAAGGGTTAAGTAGAGAATGGTCACTTGGCAATGCGGATACGTAACAGGCAGGCAGTCCAATCTTTCACAGTACAAAGGGGTTAAACAAGAGGATGGTCACTTGGCAAAGCAGGTTCAGTAACAGGCAGGCAGTGTTAGTAAGTAAAAGTGGTACTTACATAGGTACCTTCCAAGGAGTACACACAGGTGCAATCTAGAGCGGCATCCACGGCAATCACGGTGCACAGGGATGAAGCCTTTGCTGTGCGCCGACAACAATCACAGCGCCATGGCAATGGAAGAGGGCGGCGTTACAGTCCTTGCAAGTGGTGAGCTGTCTCCCATAAAAATAGTGAGAGCTCTCTGCTAGGTAAAGGTTTGCAATGCAGGACGAAGTACACAGGGAGAATCTTGTTTGTATAAACTTTAAAATTACGCCTTATACAAATCAAATTATGCTGTTTTCAGTGCACTGTACCTTATAATCACTGTTATTTTCGTATGCATAGGTTTTCCTTTCAGAGTAAATATTGTTTTGAATATTTTTATTAAAGCTCACCACCCTTTAATTTGCAAGAAAAAAATGAAATCCGTAGGGCAAAAATGTTTAGAGAATTACGCAGGGATTTTGAGAGGCAATTTCATATGTTCAAAATTATCCAAAATAAAAAAAGTTACCGAGCTTGATAAAATTGACCCCCAATGGGACCAATTAGGGACCGTTATAAATAGGTCACAAGAATGTGGAGACAATGGCTGTGTAGAATATAACAGTGTTCTGCAATTCCATTTCTACCAAGAACCGAAAAGCTCACAATTTTAGAATGGAATTACAGAAATAGGGGACAAAATAAATAATGAAATTATATTGCAGTCTTTTTTTATTTATACGATTTATCATTTTATATAACCATCTCAAAGTGTTTAATGTCCCTTTAATACCTTAAATATGCAATTTTTCAGCATTTGCTGCATTTTACACAGTGCTTGTTTAGATCCCATCAAAGCCTATAACAGTATCTAGGTACCATGGGTTGTAAATATTATCTTGGCAACTTTAAAGTGGTGAACACATGACTACTGGTATGACTACAAATTTAAGTATTTGTGATGCCTTACAATATATCAATATTTCTGTTAGTTGTTTTATTGCAAGATAGAAGGCTTGGTATTTTGCATTCAATTCTTTACGGAATCCCAACAGCAACAAGGGCAGAGTTACATCATACCAGGATAAATAAACAACCAATAAGATCACAGCACTATGTGGTAGATTTAACAAACAATGGATGCTGCTTTCTACCCCCGAAGTTTCCGGCTTGCTGTAAACAAAAGTTAAGAAGAAGTGGTCGTAAGACTCGCCGCTCCATAACTTGTCCTCCACCTTTTAGGTGGAGGATTGCAGTCACCCCGATCCGATACCATCAGGAAGATTGACACCCCCTGCTAGCGGCCGATTGACAGCATCTTGTGAAATGCTTGTGCAATGTTAAATGCCGACAGCTTATGCTGTCAGCATTTAGCAATGTCAGGCGGACATGATTCGCAACAGCAAAACATGTCCGCCCAGTATTCAATAAATTGACCCCTATGTGTTAATTGTCTTGCTTTTCCCTTTGTCTGCAACTGACTAGGTGTTATTTTATTTTTTATTTTTTCTGGGTAAACCAAAATTCTCTCCAGTGGTGCATGCACTCCAGACATGTATATGCCCTTTGACTTCAACCAGTAAGTACTTATTTAATATTTGCATATTTTTTAGAAAGTGCAAACTATATATATATTAAGGCCGAATTATCAAGTGTCTGTCCGTCCTGATCTGACAGTGCGGATCAGGCCCAACAGACATTGCTGAATGCAGAGAGCATTACGCTCTCCATATTCAGCAAGAGCTGCTGGTGCAACGCCGCCCCCTGCAGACTCGCGGCCAATCGGCCGCCAGCAGGGAGGTGTCAATCAACCCGATCGTACTCGATCGGTTTGAATTGCGGCGATTCCTGTCCTCCTCATCAGAGCAGGTGGACAGGGTTATGGAGCAGCGGTCTTTAGACCGCTGCTCCATAACTGTTTTTTCTGGTGAGTCTGAAGACTCTCCAGAAACACGGGCCCACAAGCTCCATTCGGAGCTTGATAAATGGGCCCCATAGTTTTCTCTTTCCCAACACATATTTTTCTTTCAATTTCCTCCTCTTTCTATATCTACATTAAAGGGACACTGACCCCAAATTTTCTCTTTCATGATTCAGACAGAGCATGCAATTTTAAGCAACTTTCTAATTTACTCCTATTATTAATTTTTCTTCATTCTATTGCTATCTTTATTTGAAAAAGAAGGCATCTAAGCTTTTCTTGGGTTTCAGAACTCTGGACAGCACTTTTTTTATTGGTGGATGAATTTATCCACCAATCAGCAAGGACAACCTAGGTTGTTCACCAAAAATGGGCCGGCATCTAAACTTACATTCTTGCATTTCAAATAAATATACCAAGAGAATGAAGAAAATTTGATAATAGGAATAAATTAGAAAGTTGCTTAAAATGTCATGCTCTATCTGAATCACGAAAGAAAAAAATTGGGTTCAGTGTCCCTTTAACATTTTTCTTTTTCAGCTTATCAGGTAAGTGGTACTTAGTAGCAGGCCCATTCACTGAGGGTTCTTCTACCCTTCCCACCCGTTGGCCACAACCTATAAGATAAATATACTTACTCATTGATCTTTGCATGCAGACAAATTGCTGGCAGATACATTTTGCCCCTTTTTGTAGGCGACATAGCCATGGTTATCATACTTTACACTGACTTGATAGTGTGCACAGCCCCTTTTACACCTTTTGGCTGCAGTGCAAAGTATAAATCAGGCTTCATTTGGTCTGTGTCTAACCAAGTCTAAAGTCCATGGACTCCATTTATTAAGCAGCGAATGCTTCTTCAGAGGCCCATCGTTTCAGGCTCGCCTTAAACAAAAGTTTAGAAGCAGCGGTCATAAGAATGCTGCTCCTTAACCTGTGGTGGCGGATTGAAATCATCCTGATCCAATCCGATCGGGACGATTGACAGCCCCTGCTACCCAATAGATAGAAATGTTTGTGCAATGACAAATGCGGACATCATATGCTGTCGGCATTTAGCGATGATGAGCGGACATGATTCGCTACAGCAAATGATGTCCACTCGACAATTAGTAAATCTACCCCCCTTCCTTTCTTTCTTTATCTAGCTGAACTCCTTTTCTCCAGGTGTCAGTCCTTTTCCTTCTACCTCTCTAACTGTTCCTTCAGTGCATCCTGCTCTGGCAGATCCAGATTAGTTTAGTTTCTAATACCTTTTTCTTTTTAGTACTGACAACTTCTCACCTAAAGTCTGACACTCAATCTCAGGTTCACTTTCAGTATAGGATTTATTTATAGCCATCCCTTCTGACCAGCCAGGCTCTGTCTGTCCCTTCTACAATCCATCAATAACATCTTCCCATTGTTCTGCCTGGTCTGGAAATGTTGTGCGCTCCAGTAGACTTGTCCTAAATTTGCGTTTCTAGCTTTAACCCTTACACTACTTACACTAATCTATTTCTATGATTTCTTACCCAGAATTCTCTAATTTTCTCAACCTTCCCCTCTATCCTTTATCTATTTATATTTGTCTTTTTTACTTTTTTACCAGGTCCTGTATGCAACTAATTTCCCCCATGCTGCTTTACAAATTAATATTGATATATTTAAATATATATATATATATATATATATATATATATATATATATATATATATATATATATATATATATATACTGCTGTGAGATAGCAGTCCTGCATACTCTACTACAGCACTGAAAATGTTTTTATGGTTTTGAAAAAGCTGTTGTATATGCAGCTCCTAAATGCTTATATATACTAAGCATATTTTTGAAGGAATGGTGATATTTTACCCTTTGTATTTATTCATAACCTCTTCATATTGTAAATTTATCTAGCTCAGTTTTATTTCTTTGAAATCTCCAATATACAATATATGAGGTGAAGTTCATGTTACTAAAGATAGGAGCTTACCCGGTGTGTTTTGTAAAGCCTGCTCCTGAATAAACCTATTCTGATCTACTGTGAGTTCCAGCGTCTCCTTTTCCTCATTTCATGTTACTAAAGCAGTACTGGTATAGCGCATATTTACATGCATATATCCCCACATCTTAGATTGTAAACTCACTTACTTATTCACAGTTATAGATACGTACTCTGTAATAGGTTTTGCATCTGTATTTGTATCTTTATATTTTATGTGTTTTCTATATCCTTTTGTTAACTAAAACACATATACTATATGCACATATCAGCTTATATTAACCTCAGTGTTGTATGTAAACATGTCTGATCCTTCTGAGCACCTATATATGTTTAACTAAACTACATTATTTCTGATATGCATTTATTAGGCTTGTCTAGACTTTCACTGACCCTATCAATGCTCAGTTATTTTATTTTATTTTACTGTATCTCATTTTAGGCCGTATATCTCTCATTACATATATTTTGATATAGGTTCTTATGACTGCCTTTTAGGAATTTATTAGTTCTATTCCATGTTTATATGTATGTTTATTATTTTTTAGTTTTTCCTCTTTCCTTTTCGATTAGTTTTTTTCATGCTATTAGCTATTCATCAGTGTAAGGGGTTAACCTTATCTCAGGCTGCTGTGTTGGGCGTGTTTTAGTTTTTTAGGTTTTAACCAATTAGATCATCCCTTAAGCTTTTTAAAGTATTTCACATCTGTGACACCTTAGGCTATGATTACAGCTGCACGCCGAAACATGTAAGCCATTGGTGTCACGCTCACACACCTTTTGCTCTGTTGCACCCTCTAGCCCAGTGTTTTTCAACCAGTGTGCCGTGGCACACTAGTGTGCCGTGAGAGATCCTCAGGTGTGCCACGGCAGACTGACAACAGTGTGACATATTTTTTAAACTTTGCTTGTTTTTTACTCCCAGTGCAGGGGTAGTTTGTAGGAGGCATGGCATAACAGCACAATACATACAGTATGTGTGTGTTTGTGTGTATGTGTATATATATATATGCTGTATTAGGCTACAATGTGTGATTTTTTTTAAATTTTGGGATGGTGGTGTGCCACAGGATTTTGTAGTGTAAAAAAGTGTGCCACGGCAAAAAAAAGGTTAAAAATCACTGCTCTAGCCTATGTTGGCTATTTTTAATTTTGTCAAAATAATAAAATGTGCTTTTTATCTGTATCTGACTCAGGATCCTATCCTTACATTTGGTCTTGAAGTTCATGTTATACCTAACAAAGGTGCAACATTACTTTTTATAGAATCATGGTCCAGCTCCCAGGACATGAGATTAATGTGCATAGAAACTCCCCTGAGTATAAATGGAGTAAAGAAACAACTCTCTGGAGTATAAATGGAGTAAAGAAACAACTCCCTGGAGTATAAATTGGGTAAAAAAACTTTAGCTCTGGAGGTCAAAATACAGAGTTTAAGACCTTGGGGGATATTTATCATGCTGTCAACCGCAAATACACTGAATTCCACAGAGTAATTGTGGAAAGCTTGATTAATCCTAGTTATCAAAGCCTACAGAGCGGCAAAATTTGAAATTTGTGACGTAACATACGATCCGCCAGTCTCAATCCGACACAGATCGATGCTTACACCATTACAGATTTTCCAAATACACATTCGGCTCCATTTGACAACTTTTCAAAGTTATCAAATTTATAACAGGTATGCTCGCGGCTATTCCGGCCCAGCGTACCTGGTTTTCTATCCGCCACCCTGGAGGCTGCGGATGCCATAGGAATCAATGGGAGTCTGAAAGCAGCAAAAGCTTATGTTCAATGCTGCCAGATATCCCATTGATTTCTATGGTAGAAAACAAGTAACGTTTACACCTAACACCCTAACATAAGCCCCAAGTCTAAACACCCCTAATCTGCTGCCCCGACATCGCCACAACCTACATAATGTTATTAACCCTTATTCCGGCACTCCCAGACCCCGCCGCCACTACATAATGTACTAACCCCTATTCCACTGCTCCCGGACCCCACCGCAACTAAATAAAAGTTATTATATATATATTATATATATTATTACGCTATAAACAATATTAAACTATTATACTAAACTTAAACTATTACCTTATTATACTAAAATTATATTAAACTACCAATTAAATTAACTATATTACATATTTAAAAACCTAACCCTTCTCAAATTATTTAAATCTACAATTAAAAATTACTAAATTACAAAAAAATAAACGCTGTTACAAAAAATAAAAAGCACTAAGTTACAAAAAATAAAAAACCACAGTATCAAAAATAAAAAAGAACTACACCCAATCTAATAGCCCTATCAAAATAAAAAGCCCCCCCCCCCCCAAAAAAAAAAAAACCCCTAGCCTACAATAAACTATCAATGGTTCTTAAAAGGGCCTTTTGTGGGTCATTGCCCCAAAGAAATCAGCTCTTTTACCTGTAACAAAAATATACAAACACCCCCCCAACAGTAAAACCCACCACCCACACAACCAACCCCCCCAAATAAAAACTCTATCTAAAAAAACCTAAGATCCCCATTGCCCTAAAACAAGGGCATTTGTATGGGAATTGCCCTTAAAGGGACACTGAACCCAGATTTTTTCTTTTGGGATTCAGATAGAGCATGCCATTTTAAGCAACTTTCTAATTTACTCCTATTATCAAATTGTCTTCATTATCTTGGTATCTTTATTTGAAATGCAAGAATGTAAGTTTAGATGCCGGCCCATTTTTGGTGAACAACCTGGGTTGTTCTTGTTGATTGGTGGATAAATTCACCCACCAAAAGTGCTTTCCATGGTCCTGAACCAAAAAAATAGCTTAGATGCCTTCTTTTTCAAATAAAAAAAGCAAGAGAATGAAGAAACATTGATAATAGGAGTAAATTAGAAAGTTGCTTAAAATCACATGCTCTATCTAAATCACAAAAGAAAAAATTTTGCTTCAGTGTCCCTTTAAAAGGGCATTTAGCTCTTTTACTGCCCAGACCCTACTCTAAAAATAAAACCCACCCAAAAAAACTTAAATAAACCTAACACTAGCCCCCGACGATCCACTTACAGTTTTTGAAGTTCCGCTTGAAGGATCCATCCAGCCGGCAAGAAGTCTTCATCCAGGCGGCCTCTTCCATCTTCATCCAGCTGGCTAAGTCTTCATCCATGCAGCCTCTTCTATCTTCATCCTTCCAGCGAGGAGCGGGTCCATCCTAAAGACATCTGGCTCGGAGCTGGTCCATCCTGAAGACTTCCAACGAGGAGCTCCTCTTCAATACGGTCTCCACCGTAAACTGGATCTTGAATGCAAGTGATGTCATCCAAAATGGCGTCCCTTGCATTCCTATTGGCTGAAAGGTTCCAATTAGCCAATAGGATTAGAGACGCTAAAATACTATTGGCTGTTCCAATCAGCCAAAAGGATTTGAGCAGCTCTCATCCTATTGGCTGTTACAATCAGCCAATAGCATGAGAGCTCAATCCTATTGGCTGATTGGACCTTTGGTTGTGTGGGTGGTGGGTTTTACTGTTGGGGGGTGTTTGTATTTTTTTTTGTAGGCAAAAGAGCTGATTTCTTTGGGGAAATGTCCCGCAAAAGTATCTTTTAAGGGCCATTGGTAGTTTATTGTAGGCTAGGGTTTTTTTTTATTTTGGGGGGCTTTTTTATTTTGATAGGGCTATTAGATTAGGTGTAATTCTTTTTTATTTTTTATACTGTGGTTTTGTATTTTTTGTAACTTAGTGTTTTTTAGTTTTTGTAACTTAGCGTTTATTTTTTGTAATTTAGTAATTTTTAATTGTAGATTTAAATAATTTGAGTAGGGTTAGGTTTTTAAATATGTAATATAGCTCATTTAATTGGTAGTTTAATGTAAATTTAATATAATAGTTAGGGTAGGTTAATTAATAGTTTAATATAGTTTAATTTAATTCTACCGGTAAGTTTAAGATAGGGATGTTGTAATTTTAATGTAAGGTTAGCGGGTTGTTAGGTTAAGGGGTTAATAGCTTAATTTAGTTTATGGCGATATGGGGGGCTGGCGGTTTAGGGGTTAATAGGTTTAGTAAGTGGTAGTGATGTGGGAGGCCAGGGGTTAATACAATTATTTAGATGCGGTGGGGTCCGGGAGCGATGGGATAGGGGTTAATACTTTTATTTAGTTGCGATGGGGTACGGGAGAGGTGGGATAGGAGTTAATACTTTTATTTAATTGTGGTAGGGTCCGGGAGCGGTGGGATAGGGGTTAATAACTTTATTAAAGTTGAGGCGGAGTCCGGGATCGGCGGGATAGGGGTTAATACTTTTATTTAGTTGTGGTGGGGTCCAGGAGCGGCGGATAGGGGTTAATAACTTTATTAAAGTTGTGGCTGGGTCTGGGAGCAGCAGGATAGGGGTTAACTTTTTTAGTATAGTGACGGTGTTTAGTGACAGGGTATAAATAAAGTTGGTAAAAAGCCGAATAGCAGCGAGATCGATGACTGTTAGTTAACAACAGTCCGCTGCTCATCGCTCCGTACTTGGTGCGTGGCTTTTTGATGGCTTTTTTAATACATATGGAGATCATATTCAGGTCCACGGCCGCGATGTTAGGCGATGTTAGGCGAACGTATTGGTGCCGTCGAATGCAAGAAAGTTGACGGCTTGATAGATAGGCCTCCTTGGGTCTAATAATCTGACACTTTAACTACCCTTCCCTTTACCCCCCATATCCCAAACCTATGTCAGTGTTTGTGAGTCTTTGATAGCCAGATAATGAGATGCTGTCCTCCAGGGTCCTTTATAAATTAGCTTACTCCTCCCAAATAGGTTGCCTAACCTACAAGCTGAGAATGCCTTCAGCATCTTTCCTTTTACTTATATACTTTGGTTATTTTTCTGCTTTAAAATTGCAAAATATGAAGCCTCCTGTCTTGCAATAAAATGGCGATTATTATAGCCTTGGTGACTGAATAATTTAGATTTTATTTAAGACAGAAACGAGTATTTTCCCTCCCTATGGTACATTTTTATGGACCCTCCCAGACAACGTATACCAGAGAATTATGATTTAGTTTTCTATTCTGTTCCTATTGTTTTAGTTGGTTTGATCATATGTATATATTGTATTTTTATATTGTATTTAATATTGCATGTTGTTGTTGCTGTTTTTTGTATAGATACACTTCCTCTTATATTGCACAGTTCATATCCTCATATCCCTTATCTTTTGCATTTCTTCTTTCAAAGTATCATAGATTCCTGGTCTGTGTATTCAGCTGTTGAATGAATGTTCTAGCATGGGATTCCTGGATTTCCTGATTTGTCTGTTCATCTGTCCCTTATGACGTTAATGTTCCAGATTTCCTTTGATCCAAATCTACCAATTAAACCTATGAGGATTGTGTGTTTTGTTTGGTTTCGGGTTTCCTCTGGGTAATGGCATTGCGAAGAAAAGAGGAAGTAGAGACAGTCTTCCTTGAGTTTGATACATAGTGCTGTGATCTTATTGACTGCTTATTTTTCCTGCTATGATATCACTCTGTCTTTGCTGCTGTTGGGATTCAGTAAAGAATTAAATGCAAAATACTTGCCTCCTGTCTTTAATAAAATCTAGATTATTCTCTCACCAAGGCTAGAATAATCACCATTTTTTTTTCAACTGGTGAGTCTGATTACATAGTGACTACATACAGAGGAGTAACTACAGGTGTCACAACTGAGATTTGGCCAGACCTTCCAGCAGGTCTGCCTATCCAGCCTTACATAACTTCTCTATCTCCCACACTTACCTGCAGTTTACATGTAACAAGAAATAAATGGGGATAGAATAAGGTGTGATGTATAGATAGTTAATTAAAGTGACTCATATTTCCTGTACTGTACGCAGCTAAAGAGTTTTGGGTTTGGCCTGAACAAAGGTGGCAACCCGAATTGCAGCTCGAACCTGCCACTCCCAGCCCCAGTAGCACTACGTACTTGACTCAGGTCTCTGTCCCTGGGGCAAGCTTCACCCTATCTGCAGGAAATGGGATGTGGATCTTGGGAAACTGTCCCAATCTCTCTGCCCCACTCCCAAGACCATCTCCCTATCCCTCCCTCTGTCTGCCTCAGGATAAGAGCCCATCTGCAACTTGGTACTTTATGTTTCTCCATGTTAATAGATCTATAGAACTATTTATAGTTTAAAAGACTGCAAATGACGTAAAAATGAAACAACACTGTTTTGTATAGAAATTAATCTTCCAATTTGGTATGCACCACATGTTGACTTGCAGCAGGTATACATTTGCTGTGTTTACATATTAAGTACAAATTAAAACGCATCTTATGTTTATGTGTGTGTGTGTCCCTCTGTGTGTGTCTTTGTATGTGTGTCCCTGTGTGTGTGTATGTGTGTCCCTCTGTGTGTGTGTGCCCCTGTGTTTGTGTGTGTCCCTGTGTGTGTATCCCTCTGTGTGTATGTGTGTTCTTCTGTGTTTGTATGTGTGTCCCTCTGTGTGTGAGTGTATAAGTGTCCCTCTGTGTGTGTATCCCTCTGTGTGTGTCCCTTTGTGTGTGTGTGTGTGTGTGTGTGTGTGTCCCTCTGTGTGTGTGTCCCTCTGTGTGTATGTGTATCACTGTGTGTGTCTCCCTCTGTGTGTGTGTGTCCCTGTGTGTGTGTGTGTCCCTGTTTGTGTGTGTCCCTCTGTGTGTATGTGTATTCCTCTGTGTGTGTGTGCCCCCCTCTGTATATGTGTGTTCCTCTGTGTGTGTCCCTGTTTCTGTGTGTCCCTGTGTGTGTGTGTCCCTCTGTGTGTGTATGTGTGTCCCTCTGTGTGTGTCTGTGTATGTGTGTCCCTCTGTGTGTGCCCCTGTGTGTGTGTCTCCCTCTGTGTGTGTCCCTGTGTTTGTATGTGTCCCTGTGTGTATCCCTGTGTGTGTCCCTCTGTGTGTGTGTGTTCCTCTGTGTGTCTGCGTGTGTGTGTGTCCCTCTATGTGTGTCTGTGTGTGTCTGTGTGTGTGTCCCTCTGTGTGTGTGTGTCCCTTTGTGTGTACCTCCCCTTTGTGTGTATGTCCCTTTGTGTGTGAGTGTCCCCCTGCATATCATTTTATAGTGTATTTAATATCTCAGCACTCTGAAACTAGCCAGTGCCTCCCCAGCCACTGACCTCACCTTACCTCACTGAGCAAAATGGATCATATTATTACCACATTAGCATTAGTTTTCTACATACAAAAATAGCTCAGTAAAAGTAATTATTTGGATATACTCCATTTGGTTCAATATGAAATTGAAAGGATGAACTCAAAGCAGACAGATAATGAAACAGATAGGTTAACATGTGAAAAATCTGTAAGATGACTCAGTAGTTAATTTGGAATCACACTTCTCACTCTTAGGGGCCGATTTATGAAAGTGCTAGCGGACATGATACGATATAGCGTATCATGTCTGCCGCACATCGATAAATGCTGACAGCATACCCTGTCGGCATTTATCATTGCACAAGCAGTTCTTGTGAACTGCTTGTGCAATGCTGCCCCCTGCAGATTAGCGGCCAATTGGTGTCAATCAGGGGGTGTCAATCAGCCTGATCATATAGGATTGGGCGGATTGATGTCCGCAGCCTCAGAGCAGGCGGACAAGTTATGGAGCAGTGGTCTTTAGACCGCTGCTTCATAACTGCTGTTTCTGGCAAACCTGAAGGCTCACGCAGAAACAGGGGCATCATGCTCCATTCAGAGCTTGATAATTCAACCCCAAAGACTCAACAAGACTTGTATAGAGTAACATTTTTATTTACTTAATTTTAAAATTTTAACTTAAAGGGATAGGAAAGTCAAAATTAAACTTGCATGATTCAAATAGATCATGTAATTTTAAGACACTTTTAAATTCACTTCTTTTTTCAAATTTGCTTTGTTCTCTTAGTATCTCTTGTTGAAAAAGAATACGCACATATCATACACCAGTGGGAGCTTCTGCTAATTGGTTCCTGCACACATTTGTCTCTTGTGATTGGCTAACTAGATGTGTTCATCTAGCTGTCAGTAGTGCAATGCTGTTCTTTAAGCAATGGATAACAAGAGCATGAAGCAATAATGACAATAGAAGCAAATTGGAAAGTTGGTAAAAATTGTATGTTCTATTTGAATCATAAAATAACTTTTTGGGGTTTACTATCCCTTTAATATTTAAAGACCCAATTTCAACAAATAGAGAAAATGTATCCAAATTACAAAAAAATTAATACTTTTAAAGTTTAGAATATTAATATTATCACTGATTTAACAAAGTATTCTTTATATATTATCTCTCTCTATCATCTATCTATCCATCATCGATCTATCAATATCTATCTCTTTCTATCATCTATCTATCTATCTATCTATCTATCTATCTATACACACATATATATATTAAATAAGAAAATGATACTAAAATTATAAATTCCATTGTCTTTATCATTCACCATTGTTTAACCATTAACATATACAAAATATTTGGAATTATGATATTGGGGCAAAATGGATCATATTATTACCACATAAGCATTAGTTATTTACATAAAAAATAACTATTTTTTTGGACATAAGGGAGGGAGATAGAACAGAAGGGAGGGAGAGAAAACAGAAGGGAGGGAGAGAAAACAGAAGAGAGGGAGAGAAAACAGAAGGATGGGAGAGGAAACAGAAGGGAGGGAGAGAGAACAGAAGGGAGGGAGAGAGAACAGAAGGGAGGGAGAGAAACCAGAAGGGAGGGAGAAAAAACAGAAGGGATGGAGAGAAAACAGAAGGGAGGGAGAGAAACAGAAGGAAGAGAAAGGTGGGGAAGAGGAAACAGAAAGGTGGGAGAGGAACAGAAGGGAGCATGAATAAATGGAAAAGAGGAAAAATAAATATAAGGGATGGGGAAGAAATGAAAGAGAGGGAGAGGAAACAGAATGAAGGGAATGGTGGGGAAGAGGAAACAGAAGGGAGGAAGATTAAACAAAGGAAGGGGAGGAGGGAGAGAGAGAGTGAGAAGACAGAGTTTGGGAAGGAGAGAGAACACAAAGGGAGAGAAAACAGAGGGGGGAGAGGGAGAGTCCACAGACAAGAGTGAGAACTCAGAGGTGGGAGAGGGAGAAAACACAGAGGGGGAAGGAAGAAGAGCAAAGGGAGAGAGAGGGTGGAAGTTGGGAGAGAAAAAAGAGAAAACACAGTGGGGGGAGAAGGAGAAAGAGAGAGAGAGAAAAGAGGAAGAGAGTAATCAGAGACAGAACAGAAGGGTGGTGTAAAGGTGTTACCTGGATTGGAGGATGTAGCAGAGATATGTGCTCACCCTTACAGGTATCACAGCCCAAAGTGATCAGGTTAGAAAACCACCTGGGCTGTGAATAAATGCATGGGGTCTGTTTGCAAAAACCAAGGATGCGAGAATGCTGTACAAACAAGGGTAAATCCAAGAGGGTAGTTAAGGTATTACCGAGATCAAAGGAGGCCAGAGGTACAGGTAAACAATGAACAGAGCCGGGGTTACAAACCAGGGTCAGTCTTGGGGACAGGAAACATGAAACAAAGAACTGACACTGAGCACAGGAAAAGGCAGGGTTATATATCTAGATAATGAGCTGCTAATTGGTAGGAAGTCCCAGGTAAGCCTGGCTGGCAGGTTGTAAATGAGCACAGGTGATACAGGCAAAGCAATATCCAGAGAAAAGTGCTGCAGGCAGGATAAGGAAAAGTAATGAAAGGCTTGCATACACACACACAAACAGAGAGAGGCAGCCATGGCTTAGATGCAAGAGAACAAACTTAGGATAAGAGAGGACCCAGATTAAAGTCCCTCTCTTGCCCCCCAAAGGGGTGACCATACCTGGCATACATACCTAGAAACATAGGGGGAAAGAGACAGCAGAGGGGGAGAGAGAAAACAGGAGAGGGAGAGAACAGAGGGAGTAGACAGAGACAATGTGGGAGAGAGAACAGAGGGGGTTGTGGACAGATAACTTAGGGGGTGGTAGAGAAAGAACAAAGCTCTTACTTGATTCTTTGTTAATAACCTTGGACACTTTTGTATGGCTTCAATTTTAACCTCCTGATGTTTCACCAAACTTCTACCAATGGAATAGCCTAAGTATTTAGCCTCTTCTAGACTGATTGTATATTTGCTAGGGTTAGCTGTTAAACCAGCATTTTGTATTAAATTTAAAATGGATTGTACTTTTTGCAGATGAGATTCCCAATCCTCACTATGTATCAGAACATCATCTAAGTATGCCACTGCATAGAGTGTGACTTTAAAATTCTCTCCATCATTCTTTAAAATGTGGCAGGTGCCTAATGTAAGCCAAAAGGTAAGACTGTATGTTGACAAAGCCCATCAGGTGTGGAAAATGCAGTCTTTTCTTTTGCCTGTTTTGTGAGTGGCATCTGCCAATAGCCCTTAGTGAGGTCAATTGTGGTTAAGTATCAAGAATTCCATAGTCTCTCTACCAACTCATCAATTCTCAGCATATAATATGCCTCACAGTATAAAATGGAATTCAGTTTATGATAATCATTACTAAATCAAATTGTGCCATCTGGTTTTGGTAACAGTACAATTGGACTACTCCAGTCACTTTGCAATTCTTCAATAATGTCCAAATCTAACATTTTCTTAACTTCTGTTTTGATTGCCTCTCTACTAGCTTCAGGTATTCTGTAGAGCTTACGGTTAATCTTTTTCCCTAGTATGTTAATAATGTAATGTTTGATAACCTAGGATTGTGGAACTCTTTTACCTCTTATTTCTCTATAGAAAGAGATATTCACTTCAGGATCACTTTTATTTATTTTATATAATAATTTTTTATTTTGAAATATACAAATCAATAAACAAAAGCTTTTACAGTGTAAACATTAGAGGCACCATAATATTTGTCATGAAATCCAGAATGTCCATATTCTTATATTGTCCTTATAGATTTATGGCAATGATTTCTGAAGTGTTCAATCCCGACTACACGTAATGAGTAGGTCAGGAAAAGTCTCTACAATAGTACCATAAATTTGCATTGAACAACAATGAATGGTAATAAAACATAAGTGAACAAACATACAACAAATTAACAAGGTTAATGAGAGTGAATACACCAAACATAGTAAGAGAGTGTGTAAGGCTTTATCTGTATTGAATGAGTTGAACCTCAGACCCCTGAACCGTATTTATATGCTTAGATTAAGCTTAAAGGCATGACCCTGATTATACAGTTGGAACTATGACTTTATGGTAGGGTTCGAGACTCCCACAAAAACATTATTTAATGGTAAACATAATGGCCTCTATGTATCAAGCCGTCTACTTACCTGCATTCGCCGGCCCAATATGCTCGCCTAAGCTTGCCTACCATCGCCGCCGCAGACCTGAATATGTTCGCCAAAGTTATCAAGAAAGCTGTCAAGAAGCTGCGTACCAAGTACGGTGCGATGAGCAGCGGACTGTTGTTAACTGACAGTCATCGATCTCGCTGCTCATCGGCTTCTTTGCAGCTTTCTTGCTACCCTGTCACTAAGCACCCACACTAAACTATACTGTTTTACCCCCTAAACCGCTGCTCCCAGAGCCCCCCGCACCTAAATAAAGTTATTACCCCCTAAACCGCCGCACCCGGACCCCGCCGCCACCTACATTACATTTATTAACCCCTATCCTGCCCCCCCCTACACCGCCGCCACCTACAGTACATTTATTAACCCCTAATCTACCCCCCTACACCGCCGCCAATATATTAAATGAATTAACCCCAAAACCTAAGTCTAACCCTAACCCTAACACCCCCCTAACTTAAATATTATTTAAATTAATCTAAATAAATATTCCTATCATTAAATAAATTATTCCTATTTAAAACTAAATACTTACCTATAAAATAAACCCTAAGATAGCTACAATATAACTAATAATTACATTATAGCTATTTTAGGGTTTATTTTTATTTTACAGGCAACTTTGTATTTATTTTAACTAGGTGCAATAGCTATTAAATAGTTATTAACTATTTAATAGCTACCTAGCTAAAATAACTTCAAAGTTACCTGTAAAATAAATCCTAACCTAAGGTAGAAATACACCTAACACTACACTATCAGTAAATAAATTAATTAAATAAATTAACTACAATTATCTATAATAAAATACAATTAAACTAAACTATATTACAAAAACAAACAAACACTAAATTACAAAAAATAAGAAAATATTACAAGAAGTTTAATCTAATTAAACCTAATCTAAGCCCCCTAATAAAATAAAAAAGCCCCTCAAAATAATAAAATTCCCTATCCTAAACTAAATTACAAATAGTAGTAATTGCCCCAAAGTAATCAGCTCTTTTACCTGTAAAAAAAGAAATGCAATACCCCCCTCAACATTACAACCCACCACCCACACAGCCCTACTCTAAAACCCACCCAATCCCCCCTTAAATAAACCTAACACTATCCCATTGAAGATCACCCTACCTTGAGCGGTGTTCACCCAGCCGGGCACCACTGGTCATCCGATGCGGCAGAAGAGGACATCCGGACTGGCAGAAGTCTTCATCCGATCGGGGCAGAAGAGGTCCTCCATCCGGCAGAAATCTTCATCCAAGTGGCATCTTCTATCATCATCCTTGTGGCGATGAGCGGCTCCATCTTGAAGACCTCCGGCACGGAACATCCTCCTTGGCCGACGACTACCCGACGAATGACTGGTCCTTGAAATGACGACATACAAGATGGCGTCCCTCGAATTCTGATTGGCTGATAGGATTCTATCAGCCAATTGGAATTGACCTCGCATTCTATTGGCTGATCCAATCATCCAATCGGATTGAACTTCAATCCGATTGGCTGATTACATCAGCCAATCGGATTTTTCCTACCTTAATTCCGATTGGCTGATAGAATCCTATCAGCCAATCGGAATTCGAGGGACGCCATCTTGGATGACGTAATTTAAAGGACCAGTCATTCGTCGGGTAGTCGTCGTCCAAGGAGGATGTTCCGCGCCGGAGGTCTTCAAGATGGAGCCGCTCATCGCCGCAAGGTTGAAGATAGAAGATGCCACTTGGATGAAGATTTCTGCCAGATGGAGGACCTCTTCTGCCCCGATCGGATGAAGACTTCTGCCGGTCCGGATGTCCTCTTCTGCCGCATCGAATGACCAGTGGTGCCCGGCTGGGTGAAGACAGCTCAAGGTAGGGTGATCTTCAATGGGGTAGTGTTAGGTTTATTTAAGGGGGGATCGGGTGGGTTTTATAGTAGGGGTGTGTGGGTGGTGGGTTGTAATGTTGAGGGGTGGTATTGTATTTCTTTTTATTACAGGTAAAAGAGCTGATTACTTTGGGGCAATGCCCCGCAAAAGGCCCTTTTAAGGGCTGGTAAAAGAGCTGATTACTACTATTTGTAATTTAGTTTAGGGTAGGGAATTTTATTATTTTGGGGGGCTTTTTTATTTTATTAGGGGGCTTAGATTAGGTGTAATTAGATTAAACTTCTTGTAATATTTTTTTATTTTTTGTAATTTAGTGTTCGTTTTAAATAAACCTAACACTATCCCATTGAAGATCACCCTACCTTGAGCGGTGTTCACCCAGCTGGGCACCACTGGTCATCCGATGCGGCAGAAGAGGACATCCGGACTGGCAGAAGTCTTCATCCGATCGGGGCAGAAGAGGTCCTCCATCCGGCAGAAATCTTCATCCAAGCGGCATCTTCTATCATCATCCTTGTGGCGATGAGCGGCTCCATCTTGAAGACCTCCGGCACGGAACATCCTCCTTGGCCGACGACTACCCGACGAATGACTGGTCCTTGAAATGACGACATACAAGATGGCGTCCCTCGAATTCTGATTGGCTGATAGGATTCTATCAGCCAATTGGAATTGACCTCGCATTCTATTGGCTGATCCAATCATCCAATCGGATTGAACTTCAATCCGATTGGCTGATTACATCAGCCAATCTGATTTTTCCTACCTTAATTCCGATTGGCTGATAGAATCCTATCAGCCAATCGGAATTCAAGGGACGCCATCTTGGATGACGTCATTTAAAGGACCAGTCATTCGTCGGGTAGTCGTCGGCCAAGGAGGATGTTCCGCGCCGGAGGTCTTCAAGATGGAGCCGCTCATCGCCGCAAGGTTGAAGATAGAAGATGCCACTTGGATGAAGATTTCTGCCGGATGGAGGACCTCTTCTGCCCCGATCCGATGAAGACTTCTGCCGGTCCGGATGTCCTCTTCTGCCGCATTGAATGACCAGTGGTGCCCGGCTGGGTGAAGACAGCTCAAGGTAGGGTGATCTTCAATGGGGTAGTGTTAGGTTTATTTAAGGGGGGATCGGGTGGGTTTTATAGTAGGGGTGTGTGGGTGGTGGGTTGTAATGTTGAGGGGTGGTATTGTATTTCTTTTTATTACAGGTAAAAGAGCTGATTACTTTGGGGCAATGCCCCGCAAAAGGCCCTTTTAAGGGCTGGTAAAAGAGCTGATTACTACTATTTGTAATTTAGTTTAGGGTAGGGAATTTTATTATTTTGGGGGGCTTTTTTATTTTATTAGGGGGCTTAGATTAGGTGTAACTAGATTAAACTTCTTGTAATATTTTTTTATTTTTTGTAATTTAGTGTTCGTTTTAAATAAACCTAACACTATCCCATTGAAGATCACCCTACCTTGAGCGGTGTTCACCCAGCTGGGCACCACTGGTCATCAGATGCGGCAGAAGAGGACATCCGGACTGGCAGAAGTCTTCATCCGATCGGGGCAGAAGAGGTCCTCCATCCGGCAGAAATCTTCATCCAAGCGGCATCTTCTATCATCATCCTTGTGGCGATGAGCGGCTCCATCTTGAAGACCTCCGGCACGGAACATCCTCCTTGGCCGACGACTACCCGACGAATGACTGGTCCTTGAAATGACGACATACAAGATGGCGTCCCTCGAATTCTGATTGGCTGATAGGATTCTATCAGCCAATTGGAATTGACCTCGCATTCTATTGGCTGATCCAATCATCCAATCGGATTGAACTTCAATCCGATTGGCTGATTACATCAGCCAATCGGATTTTTCCTACCTTAATTCCGATTGGCTGATAGAATCCTATCAGCCAATCGGAATTTGAGGGACGCCATCTTGGATGACGTCATTTAAAGGACCAGTCATTCGTCGGGTAGTCGTCGGCCAAGGAGGATGTTCCGCGCCGGAGGTCTTCAAGATGGAGCCGCTCATCACCGCAAGGTTGAAGATAGAAGATGCCACTTGGATGAAGATTTCTGCCGGATGGAGGACCTCTTCTGCCCCGATCCGATGAAGACTTCTGCCGGTCCGGATGTCCTCTTCTGCCGCATCGAATGACCAGTGGTGCCCGGCTGGGTGAAGACAGCTCAAGGTAGGGTGATCTTCAATGGGGTAGTGTTAGGTTTATTTAAGGGGGGATCGGGTGGGTTTTATAGTAGGGGTGTGTGGGTGGTGGGTTGTAATGTTGAGGGGTGGTATTGTATTTCTTTTTATTACAGGTAAAAGAGCTGATTACTTTGGGGCAATGCCCCGCAAAAGGCCCTTTTAAGGGCTGGTAAAAGAGCTGATTACTACTATTTGTAATTTAGTTTAGGGTAGGGAATTTTATTATTTTGGGGGGCTTTTTTATTTTATTAGGGGGCTTAGATTAGGTGTAATTAGATTAAACTTCTTGTAATATTTTTTAATTTTTTGTAATTTAGTGTTCGTTTTAAATAAACCTAACACTATCCCATTGAAGATCACCCTACCTTGAGCGGTGTTCACCCAGCCGGGCACCACTGGTCATCCGATGCGGCAGAAGTGGACATCCGGACTGGCAGAAGTCTTCATCCGATCGGGGCAGAAGAGGTCCTCCATCCGGCAGAAATCTTCATCCAAGCGGCATCTTCTATCATCATCCTTGTGGCGATGAGCGGCTCCATCTTGAAGACCTCCGGCACGGAACATCCTCCTTGGCCGACGACTAACCGACGAATGAATGGTCCTTGAAATGATGACATACAAGATGGCGTCCCTCGAATTCTGATTGGCTGATAGGATTCTATCAGCCAATTGGAATTGACCACGCATTCTATTGGCTGATCCAATCATCCAATCGGATTGAACTTCAATCCGATTGGCTGATTACATCAGCCAATCAGATTTTTCCTACCTTAATTCCGATTGGCTGATAGAATCCTATCAGCCAATCGGAATTCGAGGGACGCCATCTTGGATGACGTCATTTAAAGGACCAGTCATTCGTCAGGTAGTCGTCGGCCAAGGAGGATGTTCCGCGCCGGAGGTCTTCAAGATGGAGCAGCTCATTGCCGCAAGGTTGAAGATAGAAGATGCCACTTGGATGAAGATTTCTGCCAGATGTTGGACCTCTTCTGCCCCGATCGGATGAAGACTTCTGCCGGTCCGGATGTCCTCTTCTGCCACATCGAATGACCAGTGGTGCCCGGCTGGGTGAAGACAGCTCAAGGTAGGGTGATCTTCAATGGGGTAGTGTTAGGTTTATTTAAGGGGGGATCGGGTGGGTTTTATAGTAGGGGTGTGTGGGTGGTGGGTTGTAATGTTGAGGGGTGGTATTGTATTTCTTTTTATTACAGGTAAAAGAGCTGATTACTTTGGGGCAATGCCCCGCAAAAGGCCCTTTTAAGGGCTGGTAAAAGAGCTGATTACTACTATTTGTAATTTAGTTTAGGGTAGGGAATTTTATTATTTTGGGGGGCTTTTTTATTTTATTAGGGGGCTTAGATTAGGTGTAATTAGATTAAACTTCTTGTAATATTTTTTTATTTTTTGTAATTTAGTGTTCGTTTTAAATAAACCTAACACTATCCCATTGAAGATCACCCTACCTTGAGCGGTGTTCACCCAGCTGGGCACCACTGGTCATCCGATGCGGCAGAAGAGGACATCCGGACTGGCAGAAGTCTTCATCCGATCGGGGCAGAAGAGGTCCTCCATCCGGCAGAAATCTTCATCCAAGCGGCATCTTCTATCATCATCCTTGTGGCGATGAGCGGCTCCATCTTGAAGACCTCCGGCACGGAACATCCTCCTTGGCCGACGACTACCCGACGAATGACTGGTCCTTGAAATGACGACATACAAGATGGCGTCCCTCGAATTCTGATTGGCTGATAGGATTCTATCAGCCAATTGGAATTGACCTCGCATTCTATTGGCTGATCCAATCATCCAATCGGATTGAACTTCAATCCGATTGGCTGATTACATCAGCCAATCGGATTTTTCCTACCTTAATTCCGATTGGCTGATAGAATCCTATCAGCCAATCGGAATTCGAGGGACGCCATCTTGGATGACGTCATTTAAAGGACCAGTCATTCGTCGGGTAGTCGTCGGCCAAGGAGGATGTTCCACGCCGGAGGTCTTCAAGATGGAGCCGCTCATCGCCGCAAGGTTGAAGATAGAAGATGCCACTTGGATGAAGATTTCTGCCAGATGGAGGACCTCTTCTGCCCCGATCCGATGAAGACTTCTGCCGGTCCGGATGTCCTCTTCTGCCGCATCGAATGACCAGTGGTGCCCGGCTGGGTGAAGACAGCTCAAGGTAGGGTGATCTTCAATGGGGTAGTGTTAGGTTTATTTAAGGGGGGATCGGGTGGGTTTTATAGTAGGGGTGTGTGGGTGGTGGGTTGTAATGTTGAGGGGTGGTATTGTATTTCTTTTTATTACAGGTAAAAGAGCTGATTACTTTGGGGCAATGCCCCGCAAAAGGCCCTTTTAAGGGCTGGTAAAAGAGCTGATTACTACTATTTGTAATTTAGTTTAGGGTAGGGAATTTTATTATTTTGGGGGGCTTTTTTATTTTATTAGGGGGCTTAGATTAGGTGTAACTAGATTAAACTTCTTGTAATATTTTTTTATTTTTTGTAATTTAGTGTTCGTTTTAAATAAACCTAACACTATCCCATTGAAGATCACCCTACCTTGAGCGGTGTTCACCCAGCTGGGCACCACTGGTCA
Organism: Bombina bombina; assembly: GCF_027579735.1. Lineage (NCBI taxonomy): Eukaryota > Metazoa > Chordata > Amphibia > Anura > Bombinatoridae > Bombina > Bombina bombina. The sequence goes on from NC_069507.1 coordinate 69,484,205, forward strand.
TCCGATGCGGCAGAAGAGGACATCCGGACTGGCAGAAGTCTTCATCCGATCGGGGCAGAAGAGGTCCTCCATCCGGCAGAAATCTTCATCCAAGCGGCATCTTCTATCATCATCCTTGTGGCGATGAGCGGCTCCATCTTGAAGACCTCCGGCACGGAACATCCTCCTTGGCCGACGACTACCCGACGAATGACTGGTCCTTGAAATGACGACATACAAGATGGCGTCCCTCGAATTCTGATTGGCTGATAGGATTCTATCAGCCAATTGGAATTGACCTCGCATTCTATTGGCTGATCCAATCATCCAATCGGATTGAACTTCAATCCGATTGGCTGATTACATCAGCCAATCGGATTTTTCCTACCTTAATTCCGATTGGCTGATAGAATCCTATCAGCCAATCGGAATTCGAGGGACGCCATCTTGGATGACGTCATTTAAAGGACCAGTCATTCGTCGGGTAGTCGTCGGCCAAGGAGGATGTTCCACGCCGGAGGTCTTCAAGATGGAGCCGCTCATCGCCGCAAGGTTGAAGATAGAAGATGCCACTTGGATGAAGATTTCTGCCAGATGGAGGACCTCTTCTGCCCCGATCCGATGAAGACTTCTGCCGGTCCGGATGTCCTCTTCTGCCGCATCGAATGACCATTGGTGCCCGGCTGGGTGAAGACAGCTCAAGGTAGGGTGATCTTCAATGGGGTAGTGTTAGGTTTATTTAAGGGGGGATCGGGTGGGTTTTATAGTAGGGGTGTGTGGGTGGTGGGTTGTAATGTTGAGGGGTGGTATTGTATTTCTTTTTATTACAGGTAAAAGAGCTGATTACTTTGGGGCAATGCCCCGCAAAAGGCCCTTTTAAGGGCTGGTAAAAGAGCTGATTACTACTATTTGTAATTTAGTTTAGGGTAGGGAATTTTATTATTTTGGGGGGCTTTTTTATTTTATTAGGGGGCTTAGATTAGGTGTAACTAGATTTAACTTCTTGTAATATTTTTTTATTTTTTGTAATTTAGTGTTCGTTTTAAATAAACCTAACACTATCCCATTGAAGATCACCCTACCTTGAGCGGTGTTCACCCAGCTGGGCACCACTGGTCATCCGATGCGGCAGAAGAGGACATCCGGACTGGCAGAAGTCTTCATCCGATCGGGGCAGAAGAGGTCCTCCATCCGGCAGAAATCTTCATCCAAGCGGCATCTTCTATCATCATCCTTGTGGCGATGAGCGGCTCCATCTTGAAGACCTCCGGCACGGAACATCCTCCTTGGCCGACGACTACCCGACGAATGACTGGTCCTTGAAATGACGACATACAAGATGGCGTCCCTCGAATTCTGATTGGCTGATAGGATTCTATCAGCCAATTGGAATTGACCTCGCATTCTATTGGCTGATCCAATCATCCAATCGGATTGAACTTCAATCCGATTGGCTGATTACATCAGCCAATCGGATTTTTCCTACCTTAATTCTGATTGGCTGATAGAATCCTATCAGCCAATCGGAATTCGAGGGACGCCATCTTGGATGACGTCATTTAAAGGACCAGTCATTCGTCGGGTAGTCGTCGGCCAAGGAGGATGTTCCGCGCCGGAGGTCTTCAAGATGGAGCCGCTCATCACCGCAAGGTTGAAGATAGAAGATGCCACTTGGATGAAGATTTCTGCCGGATGGAGGACCTCTTCTGCCCCGATCCGATGAAGACTTCTGCCGGTCCGGATGTCCTCTTCTGCCGCATCGAATGACCAGTGGTGCCCGGCTGGGTGAAGACAGCTCAAGGTAGGGTGATCTTCAATGGGGTAGTGTTAGGTTTATTTAAGGGGGGATCGGGTGGGTTTTATAGTAGGGGTGTGTGGGTGGTGGGTTGTAATGTTGAGGGGTGGTATTGTATTTCTTTTTATTACAGGTAAAAGAGCTGATTACTTTGGGGCAATGCCCCGCAAAAGGCCCTTTTAAGGGCTGGTAAAAGAGCTGATTACTACTATTTGTAATTTAGTTTAGGGTAGGGAATTTTATTATTTTGGGGGGCTTTTTTATTTTATTAGGGGGCTTAGATTAGGTGTAATTAGATTAAACTTCTTGTAATATTTTTTAATTTTTTGTAATTTAGTGTTCGTTTTAAATAAACCTAACACTATCCCATTGAAGATCACCCTACCTTGAGCGGTGTTCACCCAGCCGGGCACCACTGGTCATCCGATGCGGCAGAAGTGGACATCCGGACTGGCAGAAGTCTTCATCCGATCGGGGCAGAAGAGGTCCTCCATCCGGCAGAAATCTTCATCCAAGCGGCATCTTCTATCATCATCCTTGTGGCGATGAGCGGCTCCATCTTGAAGACCTCCGGCACGGAACATCCTCCTTGGCCGACGACTAACCGACGAATGAATGGTCCTTGAAATGATGACATACAAGATGGCGTCCCTCGAATTCTGATTGGCTGATAGGATTCTATCAGCCAATTGGAATTGACCTCGCATTCTATTGGCTGATCCAATCATCCAATCGGATTGAACTTCAATCCGATTGGCTGATTACATCAGCCAATCAGATTTTTCCTACCTTAATTCCGATTGGCTGATAGAATCCTATCAGCCAATCGGAATTCGAGGGACGCCATCTTGGATGACGTCATTTAAAGGACCAGTCATTCGTCGGGTAGTCGTCGGCCAAGGAGGATGTTCCGCGCCGGAGGTCTTCAAGATGGAGCAGCTCATTGCCGCAAGGTTGAAGATAGAAGATGCCACTTGGATGAAGATTTCTGCCAGATGTTGGACCTCTTCTGCCCCGATCGGATGAAGACTTCTGCCGGTCCGGATGTCCTCTTCTGCCACATCGAATGACCAGTGGTGCCCGGCTGGGTGAAGACAGCTCAAGGTAGGGTGATCTTCAATGGGGTAGTGTTAGGTTTATTTAAGGGGGGATCGGGTGGGTTTTATAGTAGGGGTGTGTGGGTGGTGGGTTGTAATGTTGAGGGGTGGTATTGTATTTCTTTTTATTACAGGTAAAAGAGCTGATTACTTTGGGGCAATGCCCCGCAAAAGGCCCTTTTAAGGGCTGGTAAAAGAGCTGATTACTACTATTTGTAATTTAGTTTAGGGTAGGGAATTTTATTATTTTGGGGGGCTTTTTTATTTTATTAGGGGGCTTAGATTAGGTGTAATTAGATTAAACTTCTTGTAATATTTTTTTATTTTTTGTAATTTAGTGTTCGTTTTAAATAAACCTAACACTATCCCATTGAAGATCACCCTACCTTGAGCGGTGTTCACCCAGCTGGGCACCACTGGTCATCCGATGCGGCAGAAGAGGACATCCGGACTGGCAGAAGTCTTCATCCGATCGGGGCAGAAGAGGTCCTCCATCCGGCAGAAATCTTCATCCAAGCGGCATCTTCTATCATCATCCTTGTGGCGATGAGCGGCTCCATCTTGAAGACCTCCGGCACGGAACATCCTCCTTGGCCGACGACTACCCGACGAATGACTGGTCCTTGAAATGACGACATACAAGATGGCGTCCCTCGAATTCTGATTGGCTGATAGGATTCTATCAGCCAATTGGAATTGACCTCGCATTCTATTGGCTGATCCAATCATCCAATCGGATTGAACTTCAATCCGATTGGCTGATTACATCAGCCAATCGGATTTTTCCTACCTTAATTCCGATTGGCTGATAGAATCCTATCAGCCAATCGGAATTCGAGGGACGCCATCTTGGATGACGTCATTTAAAGGACCAGTCATTCGTCGGGTAGTCGTCGGCCAAGGAGGATGTTCCACGCCGGAGGTCTTCAAGATGGAGCCGCTCATTGCCGCAAGGTTGAAGATAGAAGATGCCACTTGGATGAAGATTTCTGCCAGATGGAGGACCTCTTCTGCCCCGATCCGATGAAGACTTCTGCCGGTCTGGATGTCCTCTTCTGCCGCATCGAATGACCAGTGGTGCCCGGCTGGGTGAAGACAGCTCAAGGTAGGGTGATCTTCAATGGGGTAGTGTTAGGTTTATTTAAGGGGGGATCGGGTGGGTTTTATAGTAGGGGTGTGTGGGTGGTGGGTTGTAATGTTGAGGGGTGGTATTGTATTTCTTTTTATTACAGGTAAAAGAGCTGATTACTTTGGGGCAATGCCCCGCAAAAGGCCCTTTTAAGGGCTGGTAAAAGAGCTGATTACTACTATTTGTAATTTAGTTTAGGGTATGGAATTTTATTATTTTGGGGGGCTTTTTTATTTTATTAGGGGGCTTAGATTAGGTGTAACTAGATTAAACTTCTTGTAATATTTTTTTATTTTTTGTAATTTAGTGTTCGTTTTAAATAAACCTAACACTATCCCATTGAAGATCACCCTACCTTGAGCGGTGTTCACCCAGCTGGGCACCACTGGTCATCCGATGCGGCAGAAGAGGACATCCGGACTGGCAGAAGTCTTCATCCGATCGGGGCAGAAGAGGTCCTCCATCCGGCAGAAATCTTCATCCAAGCGGCATCTTCTATCATCATCCTTGTGGCGATGAGCGGCTCCATCTTGAAGACCTCCGGCACGGAACATCCTCCTTGGCCGACGACTACCCGACGAATGACTGGTCCTTGAAATGACGACATACAAGATGGCGTCCCTCGAATTCTGATTGGCTGATAGGATTCTATCAGCCAATTGGAATTGACCTCGCATTCTATTGGCTGATCCAATCATCCAATCGGATTGAACTTCAATCCGATTGGCTGATTACATCAGCCAATCGGATTTTTCCTACCTTAATTCCGATTGGCTGATAGAATCCTATCAGCCAATCGGAATTCGAGGGACGCCATCTTGGATGACGTCATTTAAAGGACCAGTCATTCGTCGGGTAGTCGTCGGCCAAGGAGGATGTTCCGCGCCGGAGGTCTTCAAGATGGAGCCGCTCATCACCGCAAGGTTGAAGATAGAAGATGCCACTTGGATGAAGATTTCTGCCGGATGGAGGACCTCTTCTGCCCCGATCCGATGAAGACTTCTGCCGGTCCGGATGTCCTCTTCTGCCGCATCGAATGACCAGTGGTGCCCGGCTGGGTGAAGACAGCTCAAGGTAGGGTGATCTTCAATGGGGTAGTGTTAGGTTTATTTAAGGGGGGATCGGGTGGGTTTTATAGTAGGGGTGTGTGGGTGGTGGGTTGTAATGTTGAGGGGTGGTATTGTATTTCTTTTTATTACAGGTAAAAGAGCTGATTACTTTGGGGCAATGCCCCGCAAAAGGCCCTTTTAAGGGCTGGTAAAAGAGCTGATTACTACTATTTGTAATTTAGTTTAGGGTAGGGAATTTTATTATTTTGGGGGGCTTTTTTATTTTATTAGGGGGCTTAGATTAGGTGTAACTAGATTAAACTTCTTGTAATATTTTTTAATTTTTTGTAATTTAGTGTTCGTTTTAAATAAACCTAACACTATCCCATTGAAGATCACCCTACCTTGAGCGGTGTTCACCCAGCCGGGCACCACTGGTCATCCGATGCGGCAGAAGTGGACATCCGGACTGGCAGAAGTCTTCATCCGATCGGGGCAGAAGAGGTCCTCCATCCGGCAGAAATCTTCATCCAAGCGGCATCTTCTATCATCATCCTTGTGGCGATGAGCGGCTCCATCTTGAAGACCTCCGGCACGGAACATCCTCCTTGGCCGACGACTAACCGACGAATGAATGGTCCTTGAAATGATGACATACAAGATGGCGTCCCTCGAATTCTGATTGGCTGATAGGATTCTATCAGCCAATTGGAATTGACCTCGCATTCTATTGGCTGATCCAATCATCCAATCGGATTGAACTTCAATCCGATTGGCTGATTACATCAGCCAATCAGATTTTTCCTACCTTAATTCCGATTGGCTGATAGAATCCTATCAGCCAATCGGAATTCGAGGGACGCCATCTTGGATGACGTCATTTAAAGGACCAGTCATTCGTCGGGTAGTCGTCGGCCAAGGAGGATGTTCCGCGCCGGAGGTCTTCAAGATGGAGCCGCTCATCGCCGCAAGGTTGAAGATAGAAGATGCCACTTGGATGAAGATTTCTGCCGGATGGAGGACCTCTTCTGCCCCGATCGGATGAAGACTTCTGCCGGTCCGGATGTCCTCTTCTGCCGCATCGAATGACCAGTGGTGCCCGGCTGGGTGAAGACAGCTCAAGGTAGGGTGATCTTCAATGGGGTAGTGTTAGGTTTATTTAAGGGGGGATTGGGTGGGTTTTATAGTAGGGGTGTGTGGGTGGTGGGTTGTAATGTTGAGGGGTGGTATTGTATTTCTTTTTATTACAGGTAAAAGAGCTGATTACTTTGGGGCAATGCCCCGCAAAAGGCCCTTTTAAGGGCTGGTAAAAGAGCTGATTACTACTATTTGTAATTTAGTTTAGGGTAGGGAATTTTATTATTTTGGGGGGCTTTTTTATTTTATTAGGGGGCTTAGATTAGGTGTAATTAGATTAAACTTCTTGTAATATTTTTTTATTTTTTGTAATTTAGTGTTCGTTTTTTTTTGTAATATAGTTTAGTTTATTTAATTGTATTTTATTATAGATAATTGTAGTTAATTTATTTAATTAATTTATTGATAGTGTAGTGTTAGGTTTATTTGTAAATTAGGTTAGGATTTATTTTACAGTTAATTTTGTAGTTATTTTAGCTAGGTAGCTATTAAATAGTTAATAACTATTTAATAGCTATTGTACCTAGTTAAAATAAATACAAAGTTGCCTGTAAAATAAAAATAAACCCTAAGCTAGATACAATGTAACTATTAGTTATATTGTAGCTATCTTAGGGTTTATTTTATAGTTAAGTATTTAGTTTTAAATAGGAATATTTTTTTTAATTATAGGAATATTTTTTTAGATTAATTTAAATAATATTTAAGTTAGGGTGTTGTTAGGGTTAGACTTAGGTTTTGGGGTCAATTCATTTAATATATTGGCGGCGGTGTAGGGGGGGTAGATTAGGGGTTAATCAATGTACTGTAGGTGGCGGCGGTGTAGGGGGGCAGGATAGGGGTTAATAAATGTAATGTAGGTGGCGGCAGGGTCCGGGAGCGGCGGTTTAGGGGTTAATATATTTATTTAGTTGCGGCGGGGTCCGGGAGTGGTGGTTTAGGGGTTAATAAGTTTATTATAGTGGCGGCGAGGTCCGGGGGCGGCGGTTTAGGGGGTAATAAGTATAAAGTAGGTGGCGGTGGTGTAGGGGGGGCAGATTAGGGGTGTTTAAACTCGGGGTACATGTTAGGGTGTTAGGTGCAGACACTTCCCATAGAAATCAATGGGATATTGGGCAGCATCGAACATGAGCTCTTGCTGCTGTCAGAATCCTATTGATTCCTATGGGATCTGCCGCATCCAGGGCAGGGGATTGAAAACCAGGTACGCTGGCCCGGAATAGTGGCGAGCGTACCTGGTAGGTATTTGATAACTACCAAAAGTAGTCAGATTGTGCAGAACTTGCGTAAGCATTTATTTGTGTCGGACTGAGTCCGGCGGATCGTATGTTACGTCACTGAATTCTACTTTTGCCGGGCTGTAGGGCTTGATAACTACAGCGAATCAGCCTCGCCACAAATACGCTGTGGAATTCCAGCGTATTTGCGGTTGACGGCTTGATGACTAGAGGCCTTAGAGTGTTAGATAATAGATAGTGGTACCTCTCTAAATTAAGGTTTTTGTGTATTTCTTGTTTCCATATTTGGATGGTGGGGATAGTATCCTTTTTCCACAGGTGTGGAATCAATTGATTTGCCCTATTGATCATGAGCTGGCATAGTTTCTTATGGGCTTTGGATTGGAGCTTTGGATAAAGGTGGAATAAAAATATAAGTGGGTCCAGAGGCATGGGGATTCCTATTGTTTGTTGCATATACTGTGATACTTCCTCCCAAAAGGGCTATAATTTGGGGCAGGACCACCAAACGTGGTATAATGTTCCTTCTTGTGTACATGATCTCCAGCAACGGTTGGATGAGTTCAGAAATATGTATTTCAATCTTTGTGGTGTTAGATACCATCTGGTCATCAATTTGATATTAGTTTCTAAAAGTTTGGATGAATGGGCTGATTTGTGTACATTTACAAAAATCGTATTCCAGTCTTTAATCGGTATTAAAAAGGGAAGATATTTATCCCAAGATTTAATGAAGGTGGGGAGGCTTTCAGCTTTGGGTTTATTTATTAATTTGTATGTCAGTGAGACTGATCACTTTTATTTTTAATAGTTTAAGCTGTTAGTTCTGTAGAAACAAGGACCTCCCTTTCTTTCCAAGGCCTCAATAAATTGATATGATATATTTGTTCCTCTTTCCGTCTACCTGGTAGCCTTACTTTATAATTAACCTCATTTGTCCTTTCAATTACCCCATAGGGACCCTGCCAGGTTGCCAAGAATTTGATTTCTACCGTTGGAACCAAAACTACAACTTTCTCTCCTGGCTGAAATAAACGTACCCTAGCATTCTTGTTATAACATTTCTTTTAATCTTGTTAGGCATAATGGTTGCCATACGCTCCTGTAACTGAGATATATGTTCAATAACACTACGATTTAGGGTAGCCTCCAGTTCCCATGTCTACTTAGCTATGTCCAGCTAGCTATAAACCCCTGGGATGCCTGCCATACAATAACTCAAAACGTGAGTTCCCAGTTGATGCTTGGGGCTTCTCTGATTGCAAACATCAGATATGGCAACAAGAAATCCCAATTTTTCCAATCTTTTTTAATCACTTTTCGCAATATAGCCTTTAATGAATTAAAATAATTATTTTACAACCCATGACAGTCAGGATCTCTTTAAGTATCCCAACCCAGCTGAACATAAGCCTTAGTTCTTTAGCAATGGATTTTGCTGAGGATATTTGCATGGGTATTGCCTCTGGGTAATGTGTACCATAGTCAAATACAACCAAAATGTACTGAAACCCTCATCGGACTTTACAAGTGGCCCCACAAAAGGCATTGCAATACTCTCAAACAGAAATTCAATGCCAGGTAAGGGCACTAAGGGAAGACGGTAAGCAGTGAATGGAGCAGTAAACTGACATTCAGGGCATGAAAACAATAATTTGCTATTGCTGAAAAAACACCAGTCCAATAAAGCCTTCTGCAAATTCTTTATCTAGTCTTTTCCATCTCTAGGTGCCCCCCAAGAATATGGCTATGGGCAAGTTTTAACACAGTGTCCCAATAGGATTGCGGTACCAACAATTGTTAAATCAGGGCATCTGTATTTTCTTTTTACAAGTGGAGCACAATTAATAGTGCAGAGAGTGTGATCTTGGGCAAAGCATAATGCACAATCTGGTATTTCAAGCAGATGGGTAAATAATTTATCCAAAGCAAAGCATCTTAATGTGGCTGAAAATTTTAGTGTGTCCTGCACTTTTAATGAACAGTGCAGGAAGTGCTATTAGTGCACTCATTACACTCGTTCTACAAGCCGTAAATTAAGTGCTGCACTTAAGGTAGTGCTAGTGCTATATAATGTAGTGCTTTTTGAGACCTGAAGTAAACCATTATCACTTACTAGTTTTCATAACAAAACACATGAGATGCTACAGAAATAATGACTTTAAGTAATATTTAGTCTTAATATTTATGAAACAAATATTTAATAATAATACAAAAAATGTTTTGTGGCAGAATTGAAGGGATATGGTATATGACAAGGGGTGGAGCTGGGAAGGGGTCATATAAGTATATATATATATATATATATATATATATATATATATATATATATTTTACATAAATGATTGGCACCAGAATTAATTAGACCCGGTTTATGCAAACTTGCTATTATTAGGACCAATGCAAGTGTACAGTGCATCAGAAGCATATAAAATTGATATGAAAAATAGAAAAAGAAATTAAACCAACAGTAGGAGGCAATAGAGGTTATATTCCCTCCACTGGAGGCTCAAAAGTATACCCTTGTCTGGCACAAACTATTAGTGTTTTAAGAAAGAGAATGTGATGGCACTACTATTGGTATTTAGGGTTGGGCTAATAATAATGTATGGTTGGCCATATTAACAGTCGTTATTGCCCTTAGGTGCTGTGTACAAAATCACATATTTACATATACAACCAAAGAAAGTTGCAAAAGAAGTGTACACAATAGTAGCACTCAAACCCACAAAAATATTTATATGTATAGCGTGGTGTGTGTGTAAGAAAAAAATGACACTTTAAAACGTTAAACTTTAATAAATAATATTAAAAATTGGGCACACTTAAAAACCCTAGAGAACTAGTAGTTGTAGCAGGTCAATTTGTCTGCAATAATAACAGGCGAAGCTGAATTGTAATGTACATAAGTCAGATATATCTTTGTGAATTCACCCAGAGTATTGGGTGTAATATATCTTTGTGTATAGAAAAGTCTCAAATTGATTAAACAGAACGGTGTTTGGTGCACACAATAAGACCAAATTTACTTGTATTCGGTACCTATTAATAATTAGTGTAAGTCACCTTTCTGTTATATTCTTTCCAACTAGGACTGTAAGTAAAATACCTTGAGAACCCTGTTTTAAGACATTGGGAGATATTCTCCTAAGCAATTATCATAGTTGTTGCTTGATAATTTTGAATATCCAATAGCTTTATTGTTGTAAATTATACTCCTATAATTGCATATAATAGGGGTTGTCACTGTACCATCCACAAAGTAATATGTATATGGCAACAATTATTGTGCTAATATCACAAATAATATCGCTGAATGGTATGTTATCCAACAGTATAAATGTTTATATCAATAATATTGCCATTAAGTATTGTAGTTTCGAGCTAAATGCTACGATTGAAGATTATATACAAAATTAGTCAGGTGTTTTGTTTGCTGCCTGTTAATACGATGAGACAAAAACTGTTTGTGGTCATTATAATAATAAAATCAGTGAGAAAACCATGAACAATTGCATTTAACACACTATTTAATGATCTAGCAAATATATTATTGCTTATCAGGATTATTACATTATTAACATCAAAAAGAGTATATACATATGGTAATATAAGCCACCAAAGCGGTATCACTAAAGCCACACAAAGTCCTGAGCAGAAGATAAAGGGTACCCTTTAAGAAAAAGTTAATATTATAACCATAGGGAGCTCCCTTAAGTAATATACACCGGAATCAGATTGTATAAACCCACAAGATTATTCCAACATGAGTAAACTGTACATCCACAGGTGTTGAAGAGGATCCTTAATGCATTTGAAAACCCAGTTAGTAAGCAAGCAGGTAAGGTAACGGTTAAAGCAGTCTCCCCCAAACTGTTATCTCAGTCCAATGCAGGAAAGAAGCTGAGGTATAGGCAGGGTAAGCTGTCAGCACATATCATCCTCACCATATGTCGTAAACTGACAATTAGATTGTTCGTAGTTATCCGTGACTGGGACAGAATATGTGACTTACGCTCCTGATGTCTTCCCTTCTAGCTCCGTAACACAGTTGGCAATGGGGGACTGGTTACTATTAAACAACCTCACGCTTACCCGTAATGTTCCCAGTAGATACTGAGTGCTGCAATAGCGAATCCTCTGTAAGTGGGTTATCCGGTGTCTGCTGAGAAAAAAGTGTAGCTGCCTTGCCTTGCTACGTACGTTTCACCCCTAAAGTCACCGGGCTTCTTCCGGCTGTGTCTGATGGCGTCATTACAGATCGACGCCCTTTTTGATCAGTGAGACTCCTCCTTCTTTTCCCAGGTTAATTCAAAAATAGAAATATTTTTTTATGTACAAAATTATATACATTGTACCGCTTGTGGCTATATGTGGCTTTTCTCAATTATACCAATTGTTATTCAAACAATCCACCAATTTAACATATGATAACACTGTGGAATGGCAGAACAAAATATAATGCATTTCTCCAATCTTAATAAATTATTTGGAGTATTTATTACAGGCTGTTCAATATGGTCACTATAATATACTTTATTCCTGGTATATGTTAAAATATTAGGAAAGGAGAAAATAATATTTATTAGCACCCTAAAAACGGAGCAAAATTCAGTTACTCATTCATTCCCTTTGGTTTTAGAAAGCCTAAATTGAATATCCACTTGCATTCCTTTTGTAATAAAAGTTTATCCAGGTTACCATTACCACCTCTTTCATTCAATTGCACTCGTTCCAAGCCTCTAAATTGTAAACTTTCTTCATCACTGTTGTGATGGAAATAAAAATGTCTGTTTTTATATGTTTATTTTTTATGTCCCTTTTGTGTTCCTTAATCCTATCTCTCAGTTCACGATAGGTTTTTCCTATGTAATATTGGGGGCAATTACACTGAAGCATATATACAACCCCTTCTGTTTTACAAGTTATGTGTCCTCTTACTTTATGTATGTTTCCAACAGTGTTACAGAACGTTTCCCCTTAGCAGGTTATTACAGACAGAACATTTTGTACATCTGAAATTGCCATCTCTTGTTTTATATTTGTTAAGACACACTTGGCTATCTGAATCTTTAAACAGACTGCTTACCAGTCTGTCCTTTAGGTTAGGTGCTCGCCTAGGTGTAAGATTTGGTCTCACCCCAACCATTTTCTCTATTTATTTATCAAGAGTTAAAACATGCCAGGGTCTCCTTAAGATGGAAGCCACACTTCCCCATTGTTCATTAAAAGTACTAAAAATCTGATTACATTATCATCTTCACTTGCTTTTAGATTATAGAGTAGACTATTACGGTCACTATCTCGTGCTTTACAAAAGACTCTCTTCAATATTTTTTGGGGATAACCTCTCTCTTTAAACCTTGACTCAAGGGCTTTTGCTTCCATTTTGAAACGGTCCATATTGGTGCAATTCCTACGGTGCCTTAAATATTGTCCCTGAGGGATATTCTTTAAGAAATGAGGTGGATGATGGCTATCAGCATAGAGTATAGTATTACCAGCTGTATTTTTCCGAAATGTTTCTGTTAGAATTTCAGTGTCACTTTTTTTGATTTTCAAATCTAAAAAGGCTATTTCACTTTTACTCCAAGAGTAACTAAACCTTAAATTAAAGTCACTCTTATTTAGTCTGTCCATAAAGTCTGCCAAGTGTTCTACTGTCCCATCCCAGAACATTACAATATCATCAATGAACCTGAGCCATAGACTGATATGGCCCAGGTCGAGGTTCAATGCATCGAGTATAATGTCATGTTCCCAGCCTCCTAGATACAAACAAGCATAAGTAGGGGCACAGCAGGTGCCCATTGCTGTGCCCAAAATTTGTTCATAGTATTTTTGTTGAAACACAAAGAAATTGTGGTTCAAAATGAATCTTAATAACTCCAGTACAAAGTCAGTGTGTTTTTTATATTTCGCTCCTCTCTCATTAAGGAATCTTTTTATCTGACTTATTCCTTTTTCATGTGGGATCGAAGAGTAGAGCTGTTCTACATCAATAGTCACCAAAATAGTATCCTTATTAACATAAGTTCCATTAAGTTTTTTAAGTACATCTAACGTATCTTGGATATAAGAAGGCAAAGAACTCAGAAAAGGTCGTAGACAGTAGTCCACATATTCAGAAATATTTTCAGTTAGTGAGTTAATACCAGCAATTATCGGTCTTCCTGGTACAGAGACTGTCATTTTATGTATTTTTGTAATTGTGTAAAATGTCGCAGTTATGGAAAAATTTCTTATTTAGATAGTCAAATTCTTTTTTGTTTATTAACCCTAGATGGATTATATAACCTCTATTGCCTCCTACTGTTGGTTTAATTTTTTTCTATTTTAAATATATATATATATATATATATATATATAGTGAAGATTGGAGTAGCCGTGTTAGTCCAGTAGATAAGATGCTCAAAAAACAAAGCATTGCAGTATGCAGTGATACCTTTTTATTGGACTAACATAATATTTCAAAGACAAGCTTTCGAGAGTTTTCCTCTCTTCCTCAGGTCTGAAGCAATACTAATCATTCTGATATAGATACACATCACATACAACAAATGGAAGGGAGGGAGGGGGTGAGAGGGGTGTCATAAAAGCAGAGAATGTGTCTGAAGTGTCTGAATGTGTCTGAAGTGTGTCTGGATCAGTAGTTATCATGAATACCCAGGGCTACACCACAGAAGGTTACAGACAGTTGTCTGATGTAAACTACTACAAAAAACTGGACACGGACCCCGCCAAGGAATATTCAGCTAAACTCACAAAACTTATCAAAACATTTTCTAAACACATACAGTAAGAATTAGAAAATCTGGTACCTTCCAATCCTCAGATGGGTACCTTCTACATGCTGCCCAAAATCCACAAGCCAGGAAACCCAGGACGCCCCATTATAACAGGTATGGGAACACTCACATAACAAATATCTGGCCTAATAGAAAACATTATTAAGCCTGATAGCTTTATACAGGACACTACAGACTTCCTTAATAAACTTAACCAGATAAATGAACTACCTGGAAACACTATACTAGTTACTATGGATGTGGAATCCTTATACAGCAACATCCAACATAAGGATGGTATTGAGGCCTGCAGTAAATTTCTCTCATCCCACCAACCTACACACAAATATGATAGTGCAACTATTACCCAGCTTATAGAATTCATACTCACACACAACTATTTCAGTTTTAACAAAAATTACTACCTACAAATGACAGGGACAGCGATGGGCACAAAAATGTCACCCCAATACGCCAATCTTTTCATGGCGTACCTAGAATACAGATTCTTATGAACTCAGCCCCACAAACCTTATACATATTATCGTTACATCAATGATATTTTCATAATATGGACAGAAGGAGAAGAAAGCCTCCTAGATTTCCACAAATCATTTAATTCATTTCACCCGTCAATAAACCTTAAAATGGACTTTTCAAATCATAATGTGAACTTCTTGGACTGCACAATAACTGTCACCAATGGCATCCTTCATTCATCTATATACAGAAAACCCACAGACAGGTACAGCTACCTCCACAATTCCAGCTTCCATCCCAATCACACCAAACAAGGTATCATCTACAGCCAAGCTATCAGATATCACCGCATTTGCTCTAACACAAAAGACAGAAATCAGCACCTGAGTATACTGTCAGAGTCATTTAGGCAAAAGGGCTACAAGGACATATCTAAAAAAATCAAATCTGCCCTAAAATCACCACGTGAAAGGCTCCTACAATACAAAGAAAAGGAAAACAAAACAAGAACCCCTCTAGTAGTCACTTACAACCCTACTCTGGAAGGAGTACGCAAAATTATTAAAGAGCTACAACCACTAATTTCAGAGGACCCCACACTCAAAAAAATATTTCCTGAACCCCCATACTAGCTTTCAAACAACCGCCTAACCTGAGACATAGATCGGTCCGCAGCATATTAACCACAGAACAGAAGCTTACACAGAATGGCACTGCATGATGCAACAAATCACTCTGCAAACTGTGTCAACATATATGTGACAACAACACAGCCAGACACAACAACGCGTCATATAATATTAAAAGATCCTATTCGTGCTCATCTGCTAATGTGGTGTACATGATACAGTGTACAGCGTGTGACAGAGGTTGCTACATTGGAGAAACTGGCCTAAAGCTGCATCTCAGAATGAATCTACACAGACACTCGATCAAAAACCACAAGGAAAATGAATATTGTACCCCTGTTGGTCACCACTTCACCCAGACTGGTCACTCCATCCTTAACCTCAGGATTAAAATTCTGAAAGGGAATTTCAAAGACTCTAATGAACGAAAGACGTTTGAGATGAAAATGATCACACATTT
The DNA here is from genome assembly GCF_027579735.1 of Bombina bombina. NCBI lineage: Eukaryota > Metazoa > Chordata > Amphibia > Anura > Bombinatoridae > Bombina > Bombina bombina. The sequence goes on from NC_069507.1 coordinate 69,499,986, forward strand.
CAATACCAGAAATGAAGGACTTAATGTAGACTCTGGCTTTCTCACACACGACCATAACGTTCTATAATCTCTCATCTTATTGTCCTATATTGGTTTCTTTTTCCTTTTGTTTTTCCTCTCATCTGGCCTATTTACTCTCCTCTGTTTATTTATTCTTTCTGGCTATTCTCAGCTATTTTCTCCTTCAGACACATTCTCTGCTTTTATGACACCCCTTTCACCCTCCTCCCTCCCTTCCATTTGTTGTATGTGATGTGTATCTATATCAGAATGATTAGTATTGCTTCAGACCTGAGGAAGAGACTAAAAATTTGTGAAAGCTTGTCTTTGAAATATTATGTTAGTCCAATAAAAAAGGTATCACTGAATACTGCAATACTTTGTTTTTTGATCATTATATATATATATATATATATATATATATATACACTGTATATGTATGTGTGTTTGTAGGTTTTATTTATGCTTCTTTAAGATAATATAATAATAATAATAATATCCTAGGATTGGTCAGGAACGCCAGTATTCAGGACTTTTTGGTTTTTGAATGAGTACAGCTTCAGGTGTTCAAATTGACATTGATTTTATGGAGTGTGTAAATTACCTCATACGCTATTGAGGTCTTTGAATGTGAGCACAATACTTTTTGGAATTAAATGTATTAAATAAACAGACAGCATTGCAATATTCCTTTTTCTGGTTTTTTTTTTCATGTACTACGCATAAACATCCAAAACAAAAGCCTTTATACTACTACAAGCAACACGGGAGGAAGGATTTTCCAGGTGTCTGGGACAGACTCTCCTTACACTGCACGGCCCTTACTCATACTGATTGAGGTTTTGGAGTGTAAGTAGAAACCCGAAAGGGACCAGGATTTCTTCCTGCTACACAATTGCCTATGAACTCTGTGATAATCGATTAATCAATTTTTATGAGACTTTTTTGGTTTTATATATTGCTGTATTCTTGGTCTCTAATCAGAATACTATTGAGTGCAATACTTAGATTTTAACTAGATTTTATAACATTTTTATAGATTATTTTGCTGTAAATGTCTTATTCGATATATTTGTAATTTTCAGTGTATCATCAAATCTAAACTGGATTATTCATACCACTGAATTGTGCTAAACCACATTTTTTTCTTTCTTTTCCATTTCTTCTTTTTATTGGGTTATTGTACACTAGGGAGAATTGATATTGCAGTAAGTGGATTTAGGCTGCATATTGGAATAGGGCTTTGGATGCACAGCGCCCACGTCACACCATCTCTTCTTTTATAATTTGTATATATATATATATATATCCCCCAAGAAAGTCATACTTCCGCTAAAGGTTAAGGCGTGTGGATGCACTGAAAGAGCTGAAAACTGCAGATGAAGAGCAAAGGTGATTATTCCAATCCCGGTCCTTGTTGAAACAGTCGGAAGCAACGAGCAGGTAGATATGGCACCACGACATTATGCTATCACAACACCGAGGAAACAGGTACTTGTTCATTATGTCTCTATATGCTAAACAGAGCTGTCACAATCAAGATAAATTTGGTATTGAAAAGTTGCCATTTTGTTGAAAGTGATACAGTCATAATCCTGCATTGAGAGTGCGAAGATACAAGTTATAATCTGTTGTGTGAGTGTTGCAAATTTTGGTGCCGCTCCTGCATTATCGTTGATTTCCACTTTTGGATTATAAATATGCCAATCAAAGGCATTTGAATTTATATAACACCGGAATACTAACGGACTAACTTATTAACCTCTATTAACAACCCGGGTTGTGGACTTTGAGCTCTAACATTTGGGGGTTAAGCCTATGATTCATTGTATTGCTGATACTTGTACATAAACAGAATTAATCACGCATTTTAGAGAGTTTGTTTTCATTGACTCACAATCCTTTCTTTGACTAATACATAATTTTTCAATACATAGTTGGGTGCTGGATTAATAAGGGTCTTTTTATTCTTGTTTATTTACATATATATATATATATATATATATATATATATATATATATATATACTGTATATATAAATACAACACACAGAGAAAGTCCAGCACTCATGAGCTCTCATCTAAGATTAAAAGCAAAAATGGAATGGTTAGTTACCGCATTTGGCCACATGGGACAACCCCAGGTACCACGTCAAGGTAACTAACCCTTCCATTTTTGCATTTAACCTTATCTGAGAGCTTGTAAGTGAGTGCTGAACTTTCTCTGCGTGTTGTATTAATTTGTTTTGTAATTTTCCCTATGGTTCTTGCACCCAGACCTGTCTGGGGTTATCTGCCTGTGACTCTGGGGACAGCACAGCTTCCTGTGATTGCCAGTAATCACCCAGGGCTGAGCATGTAGCAGGGTCATGGGATGTGTACCCCGTCCAGAGTGAGAGTGCAGTCCCATTCCGTGTTTTGTGTATATATATATATATATATATTTATATATATTTCTTTTTTTCAAAAAGTAATTTTCAACTTCTACCACTAGAGGGTAGTGTCTTGTCATTTTTATTGATAATTTTTCTTCATTTATTTATACAAAATATAAATCCAGTGACCAATATCACTCAAACTGCCCTAAAACTTTCAAATGTGGGAAAATGGTGTGGTATTCAGGTTATCTGTGGGATAAACTATATGTTTCATAGCAGTAAAAAGGATATTTTTCCTTGCTCTACACATAAAAAGTTGATAGTTGTCAGTGAAACATCAGAGAGTTCAAACCTCCAGCACACATCACGTTGAGTTAAAACCTGAAAGTGCTTCTATGATTAAGAGCCACTAGGGGGTGCGAAACACGTCAGACCATACTATTGTGCCTTGTTCACGTATATTTAATGATTATTAGGTGGCAGACCAGTTTAAATAGGTGGCTAGTTAGTGAAAACTACTGCACCACACAATGAAGAACAGGAAGAACAATTAAACTCACAATGAATTTCTCATAAAATGCTAACAGGTTAAAGACAGTAGGGGTTAAATGTATATAGATAAAACCCCACTCAGGAAACACAAGCACTGCAGATCCTGAGCTTAATCCAGCCAGTGATGGACGGGGTTGTGCAAATGAAACTACCTATTGTCTCACAGATGTTTCCTACTCAGGACCAGTGTTCTATAGAGCTCCTTGGTGGGAATTTATCTATGTGTTTAAACCATTTGTGGGGGGTTATATAGAGTTCCGCAGAGAGTAGTGCAAAAATGATATGATCTTACAAATAAAAGCATGTAAATTATGCACTGCAATATCTCTTTAAGAGAGCTTCTTCTAAATGATACTGATATATTATCCTCTATCAAATCTGTACTTTAATTGTGGAAACTTTATATCTTCATAAACTTACCGCTCTAATTGTCTAATTGGTTAGCCCTAGTTGGGGACAATGATAACCTGGTTGAGAATTGTTGCTGTAACTAATTCATTTAGAAGTGCAGATTGCAGAATAACCCATTTCCCCTAAATTAGAAAAAGAAATTAAAAAAAAATGCTGTTGTACCCATAGGTCATACTCTCAAAATGTAGTTCATCCCTTTCCTTTCTTCTGATTGGTTAGTAATGAGTATAATAGATACATGTTAATTTGCAAGCACACTGAGTGTCATCATTGCTATATTGTGCCAGGCATATTTTTAGGTTAGAGGATCTATTTGAAGAATAGAGTGTTCCCTAGGCTTTGCATGGTTGAGGCATATTCAGTCAGACCACAATGGAACCAAGCTATAATCAGCTCTTGTCTGTGACAAAAACAAAAGAATAAGGGCCAGATCACAAGTAGAGTGCTAAATATCGCTTTTACCAGTGTAATACCAGTGCGCGCTAATGTGCGTTGGTATTTCAAGTTGTCAGCAATGCGAAAGCGGGCTTGCATTTGCATTGCTAGGAAGCATTGCGCTCACGAGAGCGTGCTTCCATAGACTCCAATTGGAGCCTCGTTCTCATGCCATGACATGACGGCATGAGAACCTAGTGCAGCAAAGGGGGTAAGTAGCGCAGTGATGGAAGCAAAGTGTAAATATATATGTATATGCTTATACATATATATATTTATGTGTTAATTAGGGATGCACCGATACCGATACTAGTAAAAATGCTCCGTTACCTAAATCGATACTGTAATGCAGAATAGGAACCTGCCCAAAACTGCAGGTGCCTACTCTGCATTGTTACAGCGCTGGGAGAGAGACTGTGAGGAAGGGATGGAGGGACGCGATGAGAGGGAGCTTCTGCCCTTAGAGTGTTTCCAGCACACTGCTCCCTCGCGCTCCTTGTAATGTGGGGTGCTGTGACTGCGCTAGTCCAGACACTCCCTGGTGCTCATCAGCTCCAGCGCGGCTGCCCGGAGCACTGAGAGAGCAGCTGGACAGATCTGGGGTTCTCCCGTCTCCTAGAAAACAGTTTACACACCCCTGCACCAGAAGGCAAAGGGGGTGGAGTCCACCTGTCACTCCAGTCCCAATGAGAGCGCTCTTTGATGATCACATGGGCAGATGCGGCGTATCAGTGTTCAGCATAGATATAGACGGTGCTGCATAGTAGAAACCTATGTTTTGGCTGAGGTGGGTGGTATGGTATTATCGTGAGGCGATTTAGCATTGATGTGATTTTATCGTTTCTTTCACTGCTCTACAGAGTACATTAAAAGTAACGCTGTGATTTAAAAAATGTGACACCATCATTCATTTTTATAGGAAGTGTAAGGCAAAAGTGTTTATTTGACTCTTTATTGTAAATTGAATTAGCTGATGAACTTTTACTCCATTTATTAGTTTCCCCATAGCTTATTTTGTCAGCTCACAGTGTGACCAAAAGTTCTAATAAATAAGTTACTGAATCTGATTAGTACTTGACAAGTACTTATAAAAGGCTCAGCACAGTGAATTTAACCCCTTCTGCAACACTGTTAAACGCTGGGATATTGGTAGGTTCCAAATAGATATGAGGTCTAGACTGTGCCCATGAAGATCTAAAAGGGACAACAAACTGCAAAAGAATGTATGGGTATTAGAGAGAGACGTGCTGCATTCCTGCAGTCTTTCTATTAGATTATTTTTGTGTCCTGATGTCTGTGTGTAAGGACATATGAAGAATATCTATATGTCTTTATGTGTAGGTGTGGGGGTTGAGGTACCCCCAATGTCTGCAAGAAGCTGAGTGGTATCTGTGCTCACTACAATTCCTAGTAAGTAAGCCAGTCTGCACATGATGAGAGGAGGGAAGGGGAGAAACAGCTATGGGGAGGGAGAGACAGCTATGGGAGGGAGAGACAACTGTGGGGAGGGGGGGGAGCGAGAGCTATGGGGAGGGAGGGAGAGAGAGCTATAGGGAGGGAAGGAGGGAGAAAGAGAGAGAGCGACAGGCAGCTTTGGGGGGAGGGAAGAGAAACCACTATGGGGGGGAAAGAGAGAGACAGCTATGGGGAGGGAGTAAAGTATCGGTAACTGGTATCGGCAAGTACTTGAAAAAAAGTATTGGTACTTGTACTCGGTCTTAAAAATAAAGTATTGGTGCATCCCTAGTGTTAATATGTGTATATATGTACCTGTATATCAGCATATACATATATATTTACAGGGAACACACAGTTCCCATAGACCGCAATATAATGGCAATTTTCAGTGTCGATTTTTTTCTAACACACTACATTCGCCGACTTTAGCCCACAAAAACTGCTAAGCGCACTTTTCTTTTTTTTTTTTTTAAATAGCGCTTAAAGGACCAGTCAACACATTAGATTTGCATAATCAACAAATGCAAGAAAACAAGACAATGCAATAGCACTTGGGAGCATATGTATCAATGTGCGAGCGGACATTATACAAAGTAGTGTATCATGTCTGCTGCACATCGCTACACATCGATAAATGCTGACAAGCGGGGGGTGTCAATCAACCCGATCGTATTCGATCGGGGGGGCCTCAAGCTCCATACGGAGCTTGATAAATATACACCTTAGTCTGAACTTCAATTGAATAGTAGATTTATTTTCTGACAATTTTAAAAGTTATGTATATTTCCACTCCCCCTTGTACCATGTGACAGCCATCAGCCAATTATAAATGCATACACGTACCATGTGACAGCCATCAGCCAATCACAAATGCATATACGCTTATTCTGTGAATTCTTGCACATGCTCAGTAGGAGCTGGTGACTCAAAAAGTTTAAATATAAAAAGACTGCACTTTTTTTAATGGAAGTAAATTGGAAAGTTGTTTAAAATTGCTGCTCTATCTAAATCATGAAAGTTTATTTTTGATTGAGTGTTCCTTTACGTTAGGGTCCATTTGGGGTACATTTATAAAATTAACCAGAGATCTGATCTCTGGTTAATTTTATAAGCGTCAATTGTAATTTTATAAGCGCTAATTGTAATGGACCATTTGCGGGTGTGTGATGAATTAGCACTCCACTTGTAATCTAGCCCAAAGTCAGGCTCCCTCCAGGAGGTAATCAACTGGCTTCAGAGGAAGAAGAAAGAGCAACCTAAGGCCAGGCAATATAAGAGATGGTGAGAGGGCAGTGCTCAGGAAAGGATTATTCTGCCCATAATACTGGGATGTATATGTTGCTGTATGTATTTATCTGTGCTATTGAAGACTGTGTGCATAGATTAATATATGTATGTATAAATGTGTATGTCTTAGGCAAGTAAGATTCTTTGCTTGCATATTAATAAGTATTAGCAGCTGAAACAAGTGAGATTATTGGGGCACATTATAGATAACTACTCAGGCCTCATTTTAAATATTAAAGGACCACTCAATGCAGTAGAATTGATTAATTAAGAAGTGCATAATAAAAAAAATAGCACCTACTCTGAATTTTAAATAAACAGTAGATTTTTTAATGACAAATTAATTTTTTCTCCCAATTTGCCCACCCCCTGTATCATGTGACATACATCAGCCAATCACAGACTAGTATACGTATACCCTATGAGATTGTGCACATGCTCAGTAGGATCTCGTTCCTGAGAAAGTGTGTGTATATAAAAAGATGGCGCAAAATTTGATAATAGAGGTAAATTGGAAAGTGTCTTAAAACTGCGTGCTCTATCTAAATCATAAAAATGCATTTTGACTTGAGTGTCCCTTTAAGTACAGCATTTGAGACCATATCTTCAGAATGATATAAATGCACAAGAAACTGTTAGAAGGAGGGTTACTCAAATGATACATGAATATGTGTGCAAATGTTTTAAAATGTGTGTGCAAATGTAAGTGAATGTGTGTGCAAATGTTTTAAAATGTGTGTGCATATGTATGTGAATGTGTGTGCAAATGTATGTGAAAGTGTGTGCAAATGTATGTGAATGTGTGTGCAAATGTATGTGAATGTGTGTGCAAATGTATGTGAATGTGTGTGCAAATGTAAGTGAATGTGTGTGCAAATGTATGTGAATGTGTGTGCAAATGTAAGTGAATGTGTGTGCAAATGTATGTGAATGTGTGTGCAAATGTATGTGAATGTGTGTGCAAATGTATGTGAATGTGTGTGCAAATGTAAGTGAATGGGTGTGCATATGTATGTGAATGTGTTTGTAAAGGTGAATGCAAATGTATGTGAAAGTGTTTGTAAAGGTGAATGCAAATGTATGTGAAAGTGTTTGTAAAGGTGAATGCAAATGTATGTGAATGTGTGTGCAAATGTATGTGAAAGTGTTTGTAAAGGTGAATGCAAATGTATGTGAAAGTGTTTGTAAAGGTGAATGCAAATGTATGTGAATGTGTGTGCAAATGTATGTGAAAGTGTTTGTAAAGGTGAATGCAAATGTATGTGAATGTGTGTGCAAATGTATGTGAAAGTGTTTGTAAAGGTGAATGCAAATGTATGTGAAAGTGTTTGTAAAGGTGAATGCAAATGTATGTGAATGTGTGTGCAAATGTATGTGAATGTGTGTGCAAATGTATGTGAAAGTGTTTGTAAAGGTGAATGCAAATGTATGTGAATGTGTGTGCAAATGTATGTGAAAGTGTTTGTAAAGGTGAATGCAAATGTATGTGAAAGTGTTTGTAAAGGTGAATGCAAATGTATGTGAATGTGTGTGCAAATGTATGTGAATGTGTTTGTAAAGGTGAATGCAAATGTATGTGAATGTGTGTGCAAATGTATGTGAATGTGTTTGTAAAGGTGAATGCAAATGTATGTGAATGTGTGTGCAAATGTATGTGAATGTGTGTGCAAATGTATGTGAATGTGTGTGCAAATGTATGTGAATGTGTGTGCAAATGTATGTGAAAGTGTTTGTAAAGGTGAATGCAAATGTATGTGAATGTGTGTGCAAATGTATGTGAAAGTGTTTGTAAAGGTGAATGCAAATGTATGTGAATGTGTGTGCAAATGTATGTGAATGTGTGTGCAAATGTATGTGAAAGTGTTTGTAAAGGTGAATGCAAATGTATGTGAATGTGTGTGCAAATGTATGTGAAAGTGTTTGTAAAGGTGAATGCAAATGTATGTGAATGTGTGTGCAAATGTATGTGAAAGTGTTTGTAAAGGTGAATGCAAATGTATGTGAAAGTGTTTGTAAAGGTGAATGCAAATGTATGTGAATGTGTGTGCAAATGTATGTGAATGTGTTTGTAAAGGTGAATGCAAATGTATGTGAAAGTGTTTGTAAAGGTGAATGCAAATGTATGTGAATGTGTGTGCAAATGTATGTGAAAGTGTTTGTAAAGGTGAATGCAAATGTATGTGAAAGTGTTTGTAAAGGTGAATGCAAATGTATGTGAATGTGTGTGCAAATGTATGTGAATGTGTGTGCAAATGTATGTGAATGTGTGTGCAAATGTATGTGAATGTGTGTGCAAATGTATGTGAAAGTGTTTGTAAAGGTGAATGCAAATGTATGTGAATGTGTGTGCAAATGTATGTGAAAGTGTTTGTAAAGGTGAATGCAAATGTATGTGAATGTGTGTGCAAATGTATGTGAATGTGTGTGCAAATGTATGTGAAAGTGTTTGTAAAGGTGAATGCAAATGTATGTGAATGTGTGTGCAAATGTATGTGAAAGTGTTTGTAAAGGTGAATGCAAATGTATGTGAATGTGTGTGCAAATGTATGTGAAAGTGTTTGTAAAGGTGAATGCAAATGTATGTGAAAGTGTTTGTAAAGGTGAATGCAAATGTATGTGAATGTGTGTGCAAATGTATGTGAATGTGTGTGCAAATGTATGTGAAAGTGTTTGTAAAGGTGAATGCAAATGTATGTGAATGTGTGTGCAAATGTATGTGAATGTGTGTGCAAATGTATGTGAATGTGTGTGCAAATGTATGTGAAAGTGTTTGTAAAGGTGAATGCAAATGTATGTGAATGTGTGTGCATATGTATGTGAAAGTGTTTGTAAAGGTGAATGCAAATGTATGTGAATGTGTGTGCAAATGTATGTGAATGTGAGTGCAAATGTATGTGAATGTGTGTGCAAATGTATGTGAATGTGTGTGCAAATGTAAGTGAATGTGTGTGCAAATGTATGTGAATGTGAGTGCAAATGTATGTGAATGTGTGTGCAAATGTATGTGAAAGTGTTTGTAAAGGTGAATGCAAATGTATGTGAATGTGTGTGCAAATGTATGTGAATGTGTGTGCAAATGTATGTGAATGTGTGTGCAAATGTATGTGAAAGTGTTTGTAAAGGTGAATGCAAATGTATGTGAATGTGTGTGCAAATGTATGTGAATGTGTGTGCAAATGTATGTGAATGTGTGTGCAAATGTATGTGAAAGTGTGTGCAAATGTATGTGAATGTGTGTGCAAATGTATGTGAATGTGTGTGCAAATGTATGTGAATGTGTGTGCAAATGTATGTGAATGTGTGTGCAAATGTATGTGAATGTGTGTGCAAATGTGTGCAAATGTATGTGAATGTGTGTGCAAATGTGTGCAAATGTATGTGAATGTGTGTGCAAATGTATGTGAATGTGTGTGCAAATGTGTGCAAATGTATGTGAATGTGTGTGCAAATGTGTGCAAATGTATGTGAATGTGTGTGCAAATGTGTGCAAATGTATGTGAATGTGTGTGCAAATGTGTGCAAATGTATGTGAATGTGTGTGCAAATGTGTGCAAATGTATGTGAATGTGTGTGCAAATGTATGTGAATGCGTGTGCAAATGTATGTGAATGTGTGTGCAAATGTATGTGAATGTGTTTGTAAAGGTGAATGCAAATGTATGTGAATGTGTTTGTAAAGGTGAATGCAAATGTATGTGAATGTGTGTGCAAATGTGTGCAAATGTATGTGCACATGTATGTGAAAGTGTATGTAAATGTGTGTGCAAATGTAAGTGAAAGTGTTTGTGAATGTGTATCAAATATATGTGAATGGGTGTGCCATTGTATGTGAATGTGTGTGCTAATGAATGTAAATGTGTGTGCAAATGTATGTAAATGTGTGTGCAAATGTATGTGAATGTGTGTGCTAATGAATGTAAATGTGTGTGCAAATGTATGTAAATGTGTGTGCAAATGTATGTGAATGTGTATGCAAATATATGTGAATATGTGTGTGCAAATGTATGTGAATGTGTGTGCTAATGAATGTAAATGTGTGTGCAAATGTATGTAAATGTGTGTGCAAATGTATGTGAATGTGTGTGCTAATGAATGTAAATGTGTGTGCAAATGTATGTAAATGTGTGTGCAAATGTATGTGAATGTGTATGCAAATATATGTGAATGTGTGTGCAAATGTATGTGAATGTGTGTGCTAATGAATGTAAATGTGTGTGCAAATGTATGTAAATGTGTGTGCAAATGTATGTGAATGTGTATGCAAATATATGTGAATATATGTGTCATTGTATGTGAATGTGTATGCAAATGTACATGAAAGTGTATGTAAGCGCACATGTATTTGAAAGTGTATGTGAATATGTGTGTGCAAATATATGTGAATATGTGTTTGATTGTATGTAAATGTGTGTGTAAATGTATGTGAATGTGTGTATGATTGTATGTGAATGTGTATACCATTGTATGTGAATGTGTGTTTGATTGTATGTGAATGTGTATGCCATTGTATGTGAATGTGTATACCATAGTATGTGAATGTGTGTGTCATTGTATGTAAATGTGTGTACCATTGTATGTGAATGTGTGTGCCATTGTATTTGTGTATGTGTAATTGTATGTGAATGTGTGTACCATTGTATGTGAATGTGTGTGCCATTGTATTTGTGTATGTGTAATTGTATGTGAATGTGTGTGCCATTGTTTGTGAATGTGTGAGCCATTGTATGTGAAAGTGTGTGCAATTGTATGTGAATGTGTTTGCGATTGTATATGAATGTGTGTGTGATTGTATGTTAATGTGTGTGCCATTGTATGTAAATGTGTGTACCATTGTAGGTTAATGTGTGTCATTGTATATAAATGTGTGTACCATTGTATGTGAATGTGTGTGCCATTGTATTTGTGTATGTGTAATTGTATGTGAATGTGTGTGCCATTGTGAATGTGTGTGCAATTGTTTGTGAATGTGTGTGCCATTGTATGTGAAAGTGTGTGCCATTGTATGTGAATGTGTGTGCCATTGTATGTGAATGTGTGTGCCATTGTATGTGAATGTGTGTGTCATTGTATGTGAATGTGTGTGCCATTGTATGTGAATGTGTGTGTCATTGTATGTGAATGTGTGTGCCATTGTATGTGAATGTGTGTGCCATTGTATTTGTGTATGTGTAATTGTATGTGAATGTGTGTGCCATTGTGAATGTGTGTGCAATTGTTTGTGAATGTGTGTGCCATTGTATGTGAAAGTGTGTGCCATTGTATGTGAATGTGTGTGCCATTGTATGTGAATGTGTGTGCCATTGTATGTGAATGTGTGTGCCATTGTATGTGAATGTGTGTGTCATTGTATGTGAATGTGTGTGCCATTGTATGTGAATGTGTGTGCCATTGTATTTATGTGTGTGTCATTGTATGTGAATGTGTGTGCCATTGTATGTATGTGTGTGTCATTGTATGTGAATGTGTTTGCCATTGTATGTGAATGTTTGTACCATTGTATGTGAATGTTTGTACCATTGTATGTGAATGTGTGTACCATTGTATGTGAATGTGTGTACAATTGTATGTGAATGTGTGTACCATTGTATGTGAATGTGTGTACCATTGTATGTAAATGTGTATACCATCGTATGTGAATGTGTGTGTGATTCTTGTCATGGGACAAGATTAGTGAAAAAACAGAATGCTAAATTCAGCTTAGTGAGATGATAAGTGCAACAAGTTGTTCCCTGGCTATGGTGTTCACTACCTAGTCAAGTGGCACACACCAAGTACAGGTTGATGTTGTTCCAAAAGAGGATGCAGCCAATCAGCCAACCAGTCACTGTTTGTATCCTCATCTGGAGTGGGAATTACATGCAGCTTTAGAAAGGGTTCATTCAAAAACACTTGTAAGGGGCACCAATGACTTACATGAAACATAACTTTTATTTGCCACAAAGCAATTTATTTATATTTTTACATAGACTGTGCAAAGTTTGTAAAAAGAGCCTTTGGAGTCTACACATCACTATGTAATCTGGAGCTGCTGTAGGCTGCAATCACTATTCATATCTGGAGTGGAATTTGCATTCTACAACAACATTTGCATAATCCTCCTTAAAAACCTTCTTAAAGGGACAGTCTACTCCAGAATTATTATTCTTTAAAAAGATAGATAATCCCTTTATTACCCATTCCCCAGTTTTGCATAACCAACACAGTTATATTAATATACTTTTTACCTCTGTGATTACCGTGTATCTAAGCCTCTGCAAGTACCCCCTTATTTCAGTTTTTTGCTAGACTTGTATTTTAGCCAATCAGTTCTGACTCATAAATAACTCGATGGGAGTGAGCACAATGTTAGCTATATGGCACACATGAACTAGTGCTGCCTAGCTGTGAAAAACTGTCAAAATGCCTTGAGATAAGATTCAGCTGTAAAGGGCTTAGAAATTAGCATATGAGCCTATGTAGGTTTAGCTTTCAACAAAGAATACCAAACAAACAAAGCAAATTTGATGATAAAAGAAAATTGGAAAGTTGTTTAAAATTGCATTCCCTATCTGAATCATGAAAGTTTAATTTCGATTACACTGTCCCTTTAAGAGCTGCTTTCTCCTCTCCGTTACTTTAACCAATTTTACTTATCAGCTAATCACTGTGAATAGGTATTTTTTAATGTCTATGAATATGTGCCACTAGGGGGCGCGAAACGCGTCAGACTCTGTGCCTGTTGTCTGTCTGCTATAATTTGGCTTCACAAGAGTGCTCAGCTTATGCTGATTTTATTGTCCTTTTTTTTGTTGTTTCAATAAATTCTGTATTTTTTATGCATACAATCCCCTAGCAGTGCCTGCTCTGTTCCTTTTTAGGTATTTTTTACCCACTACACGCTTTAGCACTCCGCAGTCCCGCTCTTTGAGTTTGAGTGGTCCAACACATTGTGGCTGGGCTGTTCTTGCTTCTAGATACTTCCACTTTGCAATAATAGCCCTTACAGTTGACCGGGGCAGATCTAGGGTTAGATTACGAGTGGAGAAGTAGTTTGCACTCCTGCTCGTGCGTTAACTTTGCTAGAAATAAGCTTTTTGTGCATGTCGGGTAGCGAGAGTATTACAAGTAAAAAGTTTTCGCACGAGCGCTAACCCAATGCACACAAAAAGCCTAATTTATAATATTGTGACCGTGTTAACGTGTTACCCCATAGGCCCATTATAAAAATGAATATTTCACATTCCAATGTTCTTCACATAGAAGAATATGCTCTCTCTCTCTCTCTCTCTCTCTATATATATATATATATATATATATATATATATATAATATATATATACACATATATATACAGGGCATGTGAATAGAAGCAATAATAAAAAATGTCAAATTGCCTTTCACATATGCACACACACGGGAAAGGAGGGTAGAAAGGGGAGGTTCTTTCTGTTAAATGCATTCAAAGACCTCCCCTTATCTCCATGGCTCTTGGTTTCTTCCTTGTCAGTTGCTACTTCCCACCCCTAAAGTTGTTTGTGCAGGAAGACATCCTGCTAGAGCGGTGAGTGTTTCTTCTCTGTGTATGAATGAAGTATGGGGTAAAGTGACTATATAGTTATGGTAGGTAGCTTGCTCATGTACATTATGCCGACGTACTCCAGGGTCCTCTGCAGTACTTTAGCACAATGTACACGAGCAAGCTGCCTACCATAACAATATAGAGCAGTGCACAATTTTTCTGGTTGCTATTAATGCTCCAAAAACCCAGTCAAATCTGCTAGCACGGCACTGACAGTCGCGCTAGTAGTTGAAAGCCAGCTGGGCTAGAAAGGGGGAAAAAAAGTATTTTTAAAATGCTCGTTATGTCACTGTTCATTGTCCAGCTAAATCCAGTACCGCTCACAGCGCTATAGGGTGAAGGGTGGCAGCATTAAATATACTTAGTCAATCATAACCCCCCACATATGGTGAAGTAAAAAAAATAAAGCTCAATTATATCTTTTTTTCCTTAGGGGAAATAAGTCAAGACGTACATACAGTATAACAAAGATAATATCCCTGTTTTGTTCTACCTAGTGATAGAAAAATATTTATTAAGCAGCTTGCAGGGCATTCAAATTGGGACCTCTGTCTGCAATGCTTTGTAGGATTACAATATCACTATTTATATTGCCTTTTTACATATGATATATACACACTAAATGCAGATACGCACGGAGACTAAAGTTTCTTGCGGGCTTGTAAGTTTTGTCATTTACTTGCCCGGTGGGCGAGGGGAGTTTTTGGGTATTCATAGGCCCTGCATATATACAGTATATATATATATATATATATATATATATATATACATATAAAGTAAAGAAAGTGGTTTTCAATCCTTCATTAATAATATGTATATGTCCAAAGATAGCCTTATCCTTTAATAACCCCACATGGCTATTGCCCTAAGACTTCATTTGAGAGGCAACAACAGTCTCATCTGAAACAATTAGATAAATCATAGAGCGTAATCTCTGTTGTGAGTAAATGTCGGTGTGGGTTTGATACACAATCTTCCTTAAAATGTGTCTTACTCATGCAAGAAACCGCTATGCGGCTACCCACTTACCGACCTCACCGGATGTTTCCTCGATAGGTGATTGCTCTTGGCGTCCTGGAAGTTGGTTATCCACCGCTATGTCCGTATTCTTACTTCAGCATTGAAGCAGCCCTCTGTACTTCCAATGCCATTCCGATATCCACGCACTGGAAACAGCGTGGATACGTGTAGATGCGTGTGTGACGTACCACGTGTACGTACTCGTCCAATCAGATTGGAGAGAATCCGGGACACCTTTCTTGAATGATAATAAGCCTCAATAGGGAAGTCTAGCTGTCCACGCCAAACTGGGGTGTAAATAGAGCACTTAATACCGCTATTGCACAATTGCTGACCTGAAAAGTTCACAAATCCACAAGCCCAAAGTTTTCAGCAAAAAGAGCAAAATAGCGGTAAAAACATAAACTTTATTCAAGTGTAGTCACACTCATTAAAACATGGGGGTATCAGCGTAAAAATAGAACAAAGAACAAAAATCAAACATGAGAACAAATAGCTGACATGTTTCGGCACACAGCCGTAATCATAGCTAATGGGCACACCTGTGTTAGACCTTTAGTACCCTTCTCTAAATTCTCATTGGTTACAATAAAATCATGTTGAAATTGTCACTCCTCCCTATTATTTATTTATAACTTACAATTCAATCTTGATTGAATATAATAGGATAGAACTCTTAACTGGAGGAACATAATTCTAACAAAATTACGTCTATTATATTTGATATAAATTCAAACTTAAACACTTAGCCAGAGTAACGTTACAATTGAAATAAATGATAACTAGATGGATAGCAGCAGTTCTAATATCTTATATATTAATAATAAAAAACCTTAGTAGATAGTAGAAAAAGTTGTAACCATACAATTCCTTCATTAAAGATATATTAAAAAACTTATTGCATCCAAAAGTGTAGATAAAGAATGTATGAAAGTTCCATGAAAAAAGTATAAAGTGTTTTTTAAAAACACCAAATACAGCAATGAATCCGGACTTGGTATATAGCCAATGAATCAACAAATAAGATCAAATGTATTCATTCAGGATCATCCTGTCTTTATTTAAGTGTATACCACACCAAATCCATATTCATTACAGTAACACAAATTAAGAAAGATTGGAAATAATCTATTTCCAATAGTTAATTAAGTCTTAATTAAAACCTGAGGGGACTCTGGTGCCCAGTCTAAATATCCAGAACATCTCCCTCTTGCCCAGCAATTTATCTCTGTCCCCTCCCCTAGGGGGGGTAGCCACCCTTTCAATAGCCTGCCAGCGAAAAGTGGTCAAAGTCTTATTGTGCCTTTTAGCAAAGTGCTGGACAAGAGGGGTTGTTGCTGTGCCTGAACTGATCGTGGATAAATGGTTCCTAATTCTCGTGTTGGCATCATTTGAGGTTAATCCTACATACTGTACAGAACACTCTATACATGTTATTAGATAAATAACATAAGTAGTGGTACAGTTGAGGCATGTATCAATCTTAAATGTTTCTCCTGTACTAGTCGAATGGAAGCTGTCAGAAAATATTGCGTATTCACAAGGTCTGCATTTACGTTTACCACACTTATATAGCCCTTTGTGTTGTATCCAAGAGCTCTCAGACTTTCTATTAGATTTTGGTAAACAAGAAGGGGACAGAATGTTACCCAAAGTTCTACATTTCCTATATGAACATTTTAGGCCTCTGTCCACACACTCTACTAGACCATCGTCTGCTGCCAACATTTTAAAGTGTTTTTTCACTATTTTACAGATATCTCTGTATTGGGCGCTGTACTCAGTGACAAAATAAGACTCTCTCTTTTTCACTGGGTTGATGTTATCTGTTCTCTTTCTTGTATTGAGCAATTTCTTCCTATCTATCCTGGCTACCTGCCCCTGTGCTTTATCCAGGATAGTATCTGCATAGCCTCTCTCTTTGAGTCTTTTTCTCAACTCCTCACTTTGCATGCTAAAAGCTCCATCCTCCGTACAATTTCTCCTTAACCTTATAAATTGACCCTTAGCCACTGAAAAGGGTACATGTGGAGGATGGCAACTCCTAGCATGCAAAAGTGTGTTGCGTGTTATTGGCTTGCGATATGTGTCACATACTATGCGCCCAATTCCAGTACCAGTCAAAGTCAAATCTAAGAAGCAAATGCTCTCTTTGTGATGTTCGAAGGTAAAATTCAAACCCACATCATTATTATTGATCACGGAAATGAAATTGTTCAACTCATCTTCCGTACCTTTCCATATAAGAAGCAGGTCATCTATGTATCTCCTGTAAAACACAATCTGATCTTTAAATGCATTCTTATCCGCAAAGATGTGGGACAGCTCCCACCAACCCATATATAGGTTGGCGAAAGATGGTGCAAACTTGGCACCCATTGCTGTCCCACACCTCTGGAGATAGAATAGTCCTTCAAACTTGAAGTAATTGTGTGTCAGGAGATACATAGTGACTCTTCGTACGTAATCCTTTAATTCATCAGAAAAATTGGTAAAATTGTGCAGAAAATATGTTATAGCTTCAAGCCCTCTCTCATGTGGTATGGAAGAGTACAGTGATGTGACATCAATTGTCACCCAACTGTACTCTCCCTCCACCCATTAGATGAGGAGATGTTCTGGATATTTAGACTGGGCACCAGAGTCCCCTCAGGTTTGAACTCTGAGTTCGACTTAATTAACTATTGGAAATAGATTATTTCCAATCTTTCTTAATTTGTGTTACTGTAATGAATATGGATTTGGTGTGGTATACACTTAAATAAACACAGGATGATCCTGAATGAATACATTTGATCTTATTTGTTGATTCATTGGCTATATACCAAGTCCGGATTCATTGCTGTATTTGGTGTTTTTAAAAAACACTTTATACTTTTTTCATGGAACTTTCATACATTCTTTATCTACACTTTTGGATGCAATAAGTTTTTTAATATATCTTTAATGAAGGAATTGTATGGTTACAACTTTTTCTACTATCTACTAAGGTTTTTTATTATTAATATATAAGATATTAGAACTGCTGCTATCCATCTAGTTATCATTTATTTCAATTGTAACGTTAGTCTGGCTAAGTGTTTAAGTTTGAATTTATATCAAATATAATAGACGTAATTTTGTTAGAATTATGTTCCTCCAGTTAAGAGTTCTATCCTATTATATTCAATCAAGATTGAATTGTAAGTTATAAATAAATAATAGGGAGGAGTGACAATTTCAACATGATTTTATTGTAACCAATGAGAATTTAGAGAAGGGTACTAAAGGTCTAACACAGGTGTGCCCATTAGCTATGATTACGGCTGTGTGCCGAAACATGTCAGCTATTTGTTCTCATGTTTGATTTTTGTTCTTTGTTCTATTTTTACGCTGATACCCCCATGTTTTAATGAGTGTGACTACACTTGAATAAAGTTTATGTTTTTACCGCTATTTTGCTCTTTTTGCTGAAAACTTTGGGCTTGTATATATACACATATATATATATATATATATATTAAAAATATATATATATATATATATACTGTTTTTTTTAGTACAAAATATATATATATATATATATATATATATACTGTTTTTTTTAGTACAAAATATATATATATATATATATATATAAAATTAAATTTATATATATATATATATATATGTATATATATATATATATATATATATATATATATATATATATATATACAGTATATATGTATATAGGCATAGATATATACAGAAGTATATCGGAATATCTATTTAAAAATACTTAGAACATATTCCCCAATGTGAATAGTATTGGGATATGAAATATTTACAGTATATAGACAGTTAAATACTTTATTAAATATGACTAATGCATAAATATATTTTTTCATGTTTTCAGCTACTTGTCTGCAAAGGGCTCAATTGCACATATTTTTGTCTACATATGTATACTTATGTATTTATGTCTATATGTGTATTTATGTCTGTAAATACATATGCATGACTTTTTTTTTCTAACACCTGAGACTTCATATCTGAGTCCTTATAACTCTTGTTATGCATTTTTTTAAATATGTTTTATTAAAGTGTTATTATGAGTGTAACTGTACGTTTAAATATAAAATATAATAATTTAAATATAATGAAATATAATTTTGATGTGTTTTGTGCAACTTATTAGTGGACCTTAATAGTAAATCAGAGCTCTGAAGTCACGCTTTCCTAACACGCAATAAATTCTATTGCACTCCAGCAAACACATTTACTTTAAACTCGCAATACACGGTAGTTCTGACGTGCATAGAGAGCCGTGGAAAGCCCCTTTACGCTTGCTCGCAATAGCACGCCACTCGTAATTTTGCCCTCAGTAAGGCAGACATTTCATAAACTGACTTTTGGCAAAGGTAGTATGACAGTGCCACATTTAAAGTCACTGAGTTCTTTAGTACGACCCAGATTTCACAGTAGAAATGTGCGATTCGTTTCGGATTGATTCGGAAATTCGGCCGAATTGGTGAAATTCGGGATTCGGATCGATTTGAATTTCCAAATTAAAATAGTGCCGAATCTACTGAATAAATCCGAATTAGTTCGGATTTATTCGGATTTATTCGGTAGATTCGGATGGCCATGGATTACACTAGTATTGTACAGTATATTAGGTTATATCACTCTGCTATGGGTACATAATACTAGTCTAATACACAGCACATCCCACCTAACACTTACCAAAATTCCGAATTTCCGAACCGAATCTGAATTAATCCGAAATGAATCCGAACCGAATTGATTCAAATTTTTCCGAATTTGAATCGATCCAAACCGAAATTTGAAAAAATCTGCTTTATTTTAAGCACCAGTTAGCAATGAGTGTTGTTGAAACATCTTAGCTAAATAATTAGTAGGGATGTCCACATACTTTGGCCATAGAGTTTGTGTGTATTTTGTATATACAGTATATATATATATATATATATATATATATATAGTTGGACGGACAGACAGACCATTTGCAGTTTCATAAGTAGTCACATGTTCTTAGACCAAAATCCTAAGTTTTCCTCTAGTTAAAGGTATATTAAAGTATTTTAGTTTGTTGCTTGTAAACAAGGGCAATATTTTGCTTTTTGAAAAATACGTTCCTCTGCTTCTATCCCATGAGCCAACTATCCTAGACATTCAATTCCTATTAGCTTCAAATTTAAAATAAACTGCTTTAATTTATCTTTTTCATGCAATAAATACATAAATAATATTTTTTATATATTTTTAGTGCTCTACATGATATAAATATGTTGGATTTAATGTACCTTTTACAAATAAAAGAAAGAGAGTAGTG